>NC_080483.1:3647500-4247500 GCF_030265055.1 Doryrhamphus excisus | reverse complement strand
TGTGTGTGTGTGTGCGTGTGCGTAGTTCTTTTGATACCAGGAGTAGGAATTGTGTGTGACGAGCTAATATGTTTCACACAGGTTGACTGTACTTGAGTGCCATCTAGTGGCTCAAATGTAACATGACACAATGATCTTTTAATGATAACTTTTTTAAAAAGAGAACTCAAAATTATTGAATATCGGTTGATAATACCACCAGCAAAATTTGTTACAGGCCTATTTAGCACCGTGCCAGTGTCGCAAACATTCATATCCTCCTGTCCCACTCCTTAATGTTAAGTTGTTTTATGCGATATAAAGCATCTATTCCATTGGCCGTTGTATATTAACTTAACTTAACATATTATATTAAGTGGATTAAAGTAGCTTCTTTGAGACATATATTTATGTCGTGGACAAACATGGCTCATTAGCAATGAAGCTACATACGCTAGTGTCTAAATTCCAACACAGCCAATAGACTATTGAGGGACCTCTGACATGTCTTAAAAAGTGGTGGAAAATAGTATAACTTAAAATGAACTTACCATCTGTGATTGTGATCTCTTGGCGCTTTACCCCGACGTAACATTTGGCTGCTTTACTTGGGATTCCCACGGATGAAAGGTTCATATTTTGCTGTCTGCAAATATGGAGTGCATTTGGCATCTACGACTTTAACGTTGCATATTTCAGCTTGTACGGTGATTAAAATATCTAAATGTGACACTAAGATTAGTAGCTCCTTTGCATTGCCTCATGATATTGTGTACGTATAATCGAGTACTTTTGGTCAATGAAAATAATAAGTGATGATCATAACCGAGCTACATTATTATGTTGAAGCATCAAATACTTCATGCAAGCCAGGGATTTAATTTGCTCATCACTGTGAATTTTTCAGAAAGATCATCACATTTTTTTTCTTTCATTAAAGAGTTTCAGTGCGGCCTTACTTCTTGTGAAGCTCTTTAAATATCTTTCTAAATGAGAGCTGGATGAAAAACAAATTACAATGGTCGGCTAGCCAAGTAAGTGTTAGCTTAGCGTATACTGTATGCTATAAATGGCTAACTCGATTTGGTTTGTGTGGGAATAAAAATGATTTCAAATGTGATTAAGAAGAAAATATGCATGGTATACCACACAGTGGTGTGAAATGGGTTTTCCCCCTTCCTTTTTGTTGTTTTGCATGTTTGTCACACTTAAATATTTCAGATCATCAAACAAATGTAAATATCAGTCAATGACAACTCAAATAAACACAAAATGCAGTTTTAAAATGAAACACTGCGGGGCAATGCCAGACAAAATGTGGAAGCATAAACGGGGCTGATGGCCTTAAATTAAAGAAAATAATATATATCATGCTAAGTGTTAGCATGCTAACATTAACATAGCAGCATTTCTAGACGTTTTCATAGGTTTTATATTTATTTATTATAACATTAATAACAACTATAATTTCATGTTTAATTTTGTTTTTGGAGGCTATTCGTTAGGAATTCATGCTAGCTTATTCCCTTAAAGCCAACTGACATTTTTCTCTGTAAATACACACTTCCGAAACTGGTTTCAGTCTATTTTAAAAAGAACACGATCAAGAACAAATGCAAAAGTTAAACATAATAATGCACAGGGGGCTGTACGGTGGTTGAGTGGTTAGCACGCTGACCTCACAGCTAGGAGACCCGAGTTCAACCCTACCCGCGGCCATCTCTGTGTGGAGTTTGCATGTTCTCCCCGTGCATGCGTGGCTTTTCTCCGGGTACTCCGGTTTCCTCCCACATTCCAAAAACATGCTAGGTTAATTGGCCACTCCAAATTGTCCATAGGTATGAATGTGAGTGTGAATGGTTGTTTGTCTATATGTGCCCTGTGATTGGCTGGCCACCAGTCCATGGTGTATCCCACCTCTCGCCTTAAGATAGGGATGGGATAGTCTCCAGCACCCCCCGCGACCCTTGTGAGGATAAGGAGTAGAAAATGAATGAATGAATAATGCATAGTTTCCAAAGTAAAGTACAGTATATTAGTACTGCTGCTCTGAACAGGACTGTTTAGCGAGAGCTGTAATTCTTCATATTTGGGTATTTTGAACAAATATTTTTTTTTAAGAAAGACTAATTTGTAAAAAAAAAAAAAAAGCTAAATACATCTTCTTTAACATAATGTTGTCGTATTTGTGGTGTTAAACTTCATGGCATTAATGCTAAAAGGTGCTTCTAATTTTTGCCCCTGTATGCAGGAAAGTCGTGCTTTATTTTGATGCAGCTCTTGCACAGGATATATTTTATGGAACAGTTTGACGTTGGGCTCTTTGGTGGCAACATCCTGGAGACAAATGGTGCCCACAGTTTCAGCTGTATTGGCAGCCTCTGCTTTATCATCTGGACCGAAATACACCCAAACAGGGCACAGAGGCATTTTTCTTCTTGCTCACTTGCCAATTCAACTTCAAGGCGGACCAAACGCTGACACTGCAGCCATGTTCACAAATTGTGTCCAATTGAGAACTGTGTTCAAATAAGTTTGTGTCACCTCCAAATGTCTTGCTTTGTTCATAAATTCATCATCGATATAAATAAATAAATAAATATATATATATATATATATATATATATATATATATATATAAGGCCCCGTTTTTGTGCATCTGGTTTTGTGGGTCTTTCCTGTCCCATGTAAACGAGCCACCACTCACCCCGTCCCTTCCATTACCATGACGACTAAAAGCACCGCTTCCAGAGAAAGTACTGCAGTACAGTGGTAGACTGTACGTCTGTACTTCTCTAAGAGTGTCTAACTGCCAAAACTGAGCATTATTATCTGGAAAGGCAGAATGTTTGATAAAGCTCTCGGATTCCCTGTAGTGTAGGGAATTATAAATGGCTCCACGAACAGATAAAATGCTTTCTATTTTAAGCACCCGCCCGCACAATTCATACATTCATTCACGTCCATTTTATTCTTTCACTGTGGGATATGCCATCCATTTTTCAGTGACAAACCTATGAGGGGGGCAAGGGTAGAACCCCTTCTAGACGAGCATTCATTCCTTGTATGGAAGAATTGAAGCAGACTAACCTGACAGGATGCAGAGCTTCAACAATCGAACACCCTGATAAAAGCTCTCCCAGCTCTTTGTGGACCGACAATGGAGGAGCCTGGCCTTTCAATCGTTTTGACGTATTAATCTTGTTTTTACAGTCCTGTGTCGTGGTGAGATAGCAAAATAAGGTCGTGGAAATATTAACGCCTGTCGGCATGATGGTGTAGGGGACTGGGAACCAAAATGCTGGATTCGCGGGGAATGAATTGTGTGGGATTGATTAAGTAGTGAATAGCAGGGGTGTTGAGATTCACTCCATGACAATGACGATGGGACACGTTTTTAACAAAAGTACAATAAAAGTACGATAATGGAAAAAATATTTTAAAACTGACAATATATTTCAATCTACTTAGTATCTATCTTCTATTATTTTACATACATTCTGTCTATCACCCCACCGAGACAAATAGACTGTATTACTGAGAAACGGGCTCACTCCGTTCATGCATTTGTTCTTTGGAACAAAGAACACTGTTCTTTGGACAGTGTAGGATATTACATACCATCACAACATATTTGGATGCATCTTCTGAATGCCTTACATTTGTGTTTGACTTCATTTAGCCATTTTTATGCTTGAAAATGCTTCATTTATGTATTCAATGATTTATTAATTATTCATGAACATATTTTAGAAAAACCATAAAGTGACATCACAAAATGTAGCGAGATGTTTGTATATAATAATTATTCATTGTGAATAATACGAAAAATACATTGTCATTCGAACACAATAAATGGTCACTGCTTTGTGGTTGGCTATGACTATTATTAGTGACAAAAATGCATATTTGAGCAAATTGTACATATATTTTGCTCAAATTAAGCATTTCCAAGCATAAAAATGACCAAATAAATTTCAGTACAAATCCAGAGTATGTGACTCTATGGGTGTTATTTCATGTCTAGATGGTTGTCATAATATTGAAATATATATTTAAAGACCATAAACAGATCTTTTATGGTATAACTACGTAAATATTCAATTCATAAAGATGGAGCCTACTTTGCGAAAATTCACTTATCACTGTCCGGTCTGGAACCAATCAACCCCCATAGACGGGGGATTAGTGTATGCCGTTGAATTAATGGGATTGGTCCTCTGCATGCAATACAGAGAGCAGCTGATAAATAAAAAGATATTAAAGATATATTATATATCGTATATATAAAGGGCAACCTTCAATTACTTGTAATTAATTTCAACTCAACGTTCTTGGTAGGGTCCGTTGCCCTGCTAATATTCTGGTAATATATAAAATATGCTACCTCTTCCTTCAGTGAACATTATCCCTGCTTCATGGCGCGCATGCGTCACACGCGGAGTTGAAACCTGCACTGGTCTCATGAAAAGGCCCGAAAGAATTTCATATAATCTTCTTTAGCATGTTTCCCCTCAACGGCATGTTAAGTAGGCTTAATTGTCATTCTTCTCCCACTGCAGCTATGTGCGGCGTGCGCTGTGGAGATGGCGTGGTGGGGGGATTTATCTAAACTGACTACGTTATAATTGTGGAGGGTCTTCTTTTCATATTCCCCATGTCTCGCTTTCCCCCCTCACTGAATTTCATTTCACGTGAAAGTCACAGTGGAAAAGGCCAGAGAAAAAGGATGAAAAATAGAAACAAAAACCAACCCACAACAGAGAAGGTGACAAAAAACTATTTACTTATATTACTTAAATTACTTCGGTCTTCTCTTCTGGCTTCCCTCACATTCACGTAGTAAAATAGCTATTTACGGCTCTTTACATACCGATTTTAACATTATTAGAGCCCTGTAGACGTGAAATAACATGCCTGTAGTCACCATTATGCTCCTGTTACTAAAAGGGAGCTACTATACGTATATAGTAGACATAATAACACACATATAAGACAGAAATAAGACTCATGCTCATGTGTGTTGCTGTAAATGTGTTTAAGGATTATTGTGCCTGTTGTGAGATGATTCAAAACATTTGTATAATCATTTTTATGCTTGAACATGCTTACATCATTCAATGCCAGCCATTTTTCAAAAGACCTCCTGTCCACTACTGGCCATTTTAGAGGATTTTGACTGATCTTTCAAACATTTCACACAAAAGAAAGATTCGACTTGTCTTTCAACGGTTCAAAATAGTTTGTTTCTATCTTTTTCTGTTCTGTAGGAATAAGCAGTAGAACAAGGAAAACAGCGTTTTGGGAAAGGATGCATTTTAAGCACAACTACGACTTTGACACAAATTTTGCCATATATATTTTGCCAAAATATCAACATCTTTTGTCTAATATAAGAGTGTTAAGATGACCATGGGGGGTCATGACAACTTAGTTGTTTTTTTTTACATGACAGTAACATTTTGTGTACAATACTGCAGCATGACCTACAGTATTTACAGTTTTCACATTTGGAACTGTACTGTGTAAACGTGTGTGCGCATGGTAAAATTTCCGTTCAGTTGTATAACCTTATACATGCTACACTCCTCCATGCCTTCCTACTCCCTGCTTGCTGTGGAATGTGTTATTACATAGGAAAGATGCCGAGCTCTTCTAAAATGCACTTCTGTTACCCTGTGGCTATTTTTAAGGCTCAAAACTCAACTAAACATGATTGTGTCCTCACCTCTTTTTGACTCTTGTGCAACAAAAACATTAAAGATGTATACTGTAAATATGTCTTTGGTTGCGAATTTGCTTAAGTATGTATATTTTTATGCATATTCAACATGTTAAACACCATCCTATGCAGGTTCTGTTTGAATCTTTATTTGCTATCCTTGAGCTCATTTTTTCTATCTTTTTTTTTTTTTTACAGCTTGCACAATCTCTGAAGAAATGCTTTATTTAACAGGCACAGCTGGGGCCCTCTTCTTCTGTGTTTTGTAACATGACAAATAGGAAAACTTGTCTTCCCAGCCCTCTTGTGGGTCTCACTCTCTCCCGTTACAAAATCTCGGATGACTTCATGCCTGTGTTGCGGTGGAGGATGAAGAAGTGGTCGAGTGCAGCCCAACAGGCTGGAATCCATGTTTTTAAGAGCGCTGTTGTGTTTTTTGGGGCGTGAAAAAGGACAAATATGAGCCAATATTTTCCAGTGGAGCCAAACCTGATTATGATTATGATATTTATGAGCAGCTGTGTTGGGGTAGCATTTGTGTGGACTTGTTGATTGATCCTTCTCCTCAAATATTCTTGGAAGGGTAAACAGGACAGCAGGATTATCATCTCCTTGAGAAAGCCTTCCAGTGTTTTGCTCATGAAAGTACGCCCTACGCCCTTTAGTAGACTAAACTAAAGATGGGCTTTTATACCCAAGCAGACATTGCAAGGAGTCTGTGAACTTGTTTTCAGCAAGCTCGCCGCGCTGTTACCTTGGCCGGCACGACCACCTGGTGTTTTGCTGTGTCCTGGTTTATTCTGGTCAAAACTTCAGGATGAATCACTAAATCTTTAGTGGAGAGAGGATCTCGTACAGACACCCGCCTCAAGATGTTTGTTGTGTCTCCATGGAATCAGGAGAAGTGGCGAGAGACGCCTTATCTTCCTGTTAAATATGACAACTTCCATAATACCCGGAGATCATACAGTAGTATGTGTGGCCTTGACTCGAGGCACAATTTTGATGACTCTGGATGAGACTTGACAACGTCATCAAGACTTGCAGCTTGAGTTGGATTTGACATCAATGACTCGACTCGGACTTTAGTGTGATGACTTGAAAGCTTGAGATTTCCAGTGAATGTGTTGACTCACATTTCCAGCAATATATAATTCCAGCAAAATATAATATAATATAATATAATTTATATATATATATATATATATATATATATATATATATATATATATATACATACATACTCACCTCTTTTTGACTCTTGTGCAACAAAAACATAAAAGATGTATACTGTAAATATGTCTTTGCTAGCGAAATTGCTTAAGTGTGTATATTTTTATGCATATTCAACATGTTAAACACCATCCTATGCAGGTTCTGTTTGAATCTTTATTTGCCATCCTTGAGCTCTTTTTTCTATCTATCTATCTTTTTTATTTTTTACAGCTTGCACAATCTCTGAATATATAAATTTAAATAAAAAAATATATCACGTCTTATTAAATTGTCCTTCTGAGCACTTTGGGCCGGGTGTAATAATACTTAATACATTAATAATAAATGAAATGAAAACGGACCTTTTTCGCCAGAAGCTTGAAATCCAAAGAAATACAGCTTAAATAGGTGCAGATTCTGGAAGATCTAGAAAGCTTTCTGTGGTGACTATTGTGTGTAGCTGCTCTATTGGAGCCCACAACTCAATACAAAGGGCCTTGAACATGTCCTATACGGCTATTAACATTATCTAAACATTGTTATAAGACACTACCAAGTCAGCTGTGGTTTCTCTTTCAAATTTGTGCCAAGATGCGCATGACATTTCATGTGAACAGACATTTTTTTTAACCAGTGAAGTGAAGGAAATGTGCAACAGCATGATGTCAGCCATGTTTGGCGACTTGATGATACGCGGGCAAACATACATTTCTTTAACATTGTCATTCGAGTTTGCCAGATGAATGAGTTACGCATAATGTTTTGTGGTCGAGTTATGATTTTATGAGGTTTGACTTGTCTGTTTTCAGCTTTAATTTGGATGTCAAGCAAAAGGGTGATCTGTAACAGAAGCTGGTGCACATCGTCCTCAGGCTGTTGCAAAAGCGACCGAAGAGGGCTGTCTTGTATGTTGATGCCGTGTAGTCTCAATGTCTGCTGGAGCTTTTTGTGGTGCCCCTCTTGATCTCGGACAGCAGACCTCCAACTTATTTATAGCCGTGCTGTGGGTGTTGGAGGAAATGGCGCTGTGGCTGGAGGAGAGGGTGATGTTTGTCTTAGGAGACGACGCTTCCTCCAAAAAACAGACTGAACTCATCTTGGAGGAGTAGCCTACAGCGGTGAGCGAGGGGGGTGGGGGGCCCGTCCCAAAAGACCTAAAACACTCTACCTCGGTAAACACACAGACTGCTCATTGATAGCATGTGTGACATTCCTCCATCCCAGCTTCTTCTCAGATCTTCTTTTCCAGTCCAGCCACTTCTTCATTTGCTCTCAGTTCATCCAGTTTGTTCTCTGATGTCATCCTGTGTCATATGTATCTGCTTAGCTTTCTTTATGCTGTCTGTTCTTCCTGCTTGCATTTGTTACGCTAACAAAAGACACCTGACAGCTTCTCAAAGAGACAACGGAAGAATAATGGATGGAAACTTTTTTGAAATCTGCATTTGTCAAAACAAATAAATCCAGAGAGTCTCAAGTGACAGGATTGCTGATTTGAAGCTGTAAAATATTAGACGTAATATAACATAACGTTCATAGAACAATCTGAAACCATACAGGAAGTGGATGAATGCTGTTTTAGCCATAAATGAGCTTCATCGCCAAAGTAAGTAATGGGGATTCGTGTATCAAAGCATGCATCACCAAGTGCTAGGGGTGGAACAGTAAAGCACTATGCTAATAATAGTTACTTAAGATGTCTTTAAAGTCATTCTTAAAAAGTACATATACTTTACTTGAGAATGACCCTTCTAATATTTGTAATATTTACTTAGATTGTTTGTGTGGAAAAAGATACTGAGCTTTTTTTTTTAAAGTAAATGTCACTACAGATTTTTTTCAGTGTATGCCGGTGGTTCCTGAAGTGAGGTACGCATACCCCCAGGGGTACATCCATTGCCATGGGGGGTACGTGAATAAAAATGAAAAACAATTAGCCTAAAGACCCCCAGCGGTGAAAACCTGTCACTGTGAGTGGAGATTCACATGAAAATGAGGCTTTATTGTTGGTTGTATGTATTTTTGTATTTCACATACTATTAAGACGGCAGTAGTGGTTCTTTTAGAGTTGGGACACCATGGAAAGATTCCAGTCAGATCATGGACACTTAGTACTCAACAAGCAAGATCAAAACTAGCAAACTGCTGTCAAAACCAGCCGCTTGTTACTCATACAAAAATAAGACAATGTCTTATTACCTTTGGACAGACACTGCTTTATGGTGATTGATAAACTTTATATGCAGACCTTAGCCATCCAGAGAGGACAAAAAAGTGAAGCTTAAATCAAGTCGGTTCAAATGAAATGGATTGAAGGGGGATGATGCCAACATCAGAGTGGAATAAAAGATATATAGGATGATAACTTATCTATTTTTCTGTGCTCATGTCAAACTTTATCCTAATCTCATCATGCCAAATACACCCGAAATTACTATAAAATGAATGAACCATTAAATTATCATTATTACTTCACGTTAATTAACACAATAAGTGTGCAGGATTAGGGGGTACATGGCTTCAGGTCAAATGTCTGAAGTAGGGATCGACCAATATGGTTTTTTTTTCAGGCCAATGCCGATACTGATTTTTTTCCATCACCCTTAGCCGATGGTCGATTTTGCTTTTGCTCCCTCAATGTACATGAAAAAATGACAATGATAACAAATATTACAGGTCTCAATTTTAAACAAATATTTATTGAAATGCAAACACTGAACACAGTAGGATTCAGCTTTCTAAAACACACATTTAAACGGCATTATCAACTTTAAAAGGAATAAATATTCAACCATGTGCAAAACATTTCTGTCGTAGTTTTAAGTTTTATCTATTATCGATGCGATGACTGCTCCTCTGCAAATGAACACTTAAGCTAGTCACACTGTACACAGAACACATGGACATACAATACAGTTTTTTTTCTACATATTTTTACATATTTATTTTTGATTAATCTTTGTAAACTTTCGTATCATAATATTGAGATTTATTTCCCATAATATTTTGACTTTATTTTTATAATATATCTTTTTCCCCAACCTAATTTTCCAAAAATGACAACTTGGTTTTGTTTGTTTCCCTTATTTCAACTCTATGCAACTAAATGACATTATTGTTCCTCATAATATATATGCACAATTGTGACTTTTTTGTCGTTAGAATAAGAAAAGAATTTTCGAGATATAGATGGTATAGATTGCAGACATAAAACATGATATCGGCCTAAAAATGATCTTCATGACCATCTGGTTTCTCTCTTTGACAGCAGCTAATATTATAATTGACTCGGAAGCTGTTTGTTTTCATGTTGTCAGGGTTTGCTTCTGTTGCTTCTCCACCCCAACCATCTCTAGCGGTACAGTAACCCGCACCTCCACCTCGCTCACCTCCTGACCTACTTCCTGTGCTGTGATATGTTTCTGTCGCCAGCATCTAGCGCTCCTCCCACAGCTTTTATTGGAAAGAGAGCATCCTGCCAGGCTGTCAGCTTGTAAATAAAGCATGGACGGTTGACAGAGCGAGCAGCCGCCTGCTTGGGCTGCTCTCGATACCCACCCCCCGAACATGAAAACAAACAAACACATTGAAGAGAGAAGGAATAAGGAGAATAGTGAAGTGTAATCTTGGCCGCCTTTTCATGAATAAATCAATAGCTTGTGACTCCTCAGAGGGATGTTACGCTGCTCCATGCACACGCTCACACACACTCACATATTAAGTGTGGCGATGTGTCAGCTTGAATTCTTCCTATTTAGGTTGAGCTCCATCGAGGCTAGCTTTAAGTCTTCGTTGTCTGCAGGATTCCATCCCATGCTTCATTCTAAGCACTGGTGGTCTCAATAATCTAGAATTTACAGTAAAATGTCATTTCATTACAACCGCGCATTGAGAGCTAAAGGCAATTTGGAGTTAGGGATAGGAGTTGGGCTTAGGGGAAATTTTGGGTCAAAATGCCCAAAAATGACAACAACAAAAGAATGCATCATTCATCATGCAGCAGACTCCAAACTTTAACTGACATTTGTTTTAACCAGCAATGGCAAGAGTGTGATGATGACCATAGAACAGGAAGTAGACCTTATGGCATTGGCACTGTCATTCTCGCCTGCCTTGTCTGTAAAGCCAGTGACAGCTAAAGCAGCATCAGTAATAAAAGCAGAGCGAGATGTCCAACACAAATGGACTTCTGTTAAGTGTTAATGTGGGGAGACTCCCCTCTTACCTAAAGTTGCCATCATTTGTTGTGTGCTAAGACTTACTTGTCATGTTACTACATGACTTACCTATGTCATGTCCACCATGTCATTAAATTTGACATAATTTGTCATTGAGGTTTTACTGTGCAAGTGTTGACTTATTATTACACTTGCATGATCTTGTCAAAGAGTGAATGTGAACAGACGCCCCCCCCAGGCACACGCCGTGATCCTCCCCCTGGATGAAAGTTGACATGAAATGGTGGTCTTTTTGGTTTGGGTCGTGTTTGACTCGGGAGATTGCACAGTATTTGATTTGAACGGTGACAGGAAAAAGTGTTTCATAAGAACTTTTTTGGCTGTTTCACAGCGGGCCTTCCTCCATTTGTCACTGTCAAAGTCTTATTAAATGAAAGACAAAGTTCAGCCAGTGCTGTTGCTTTAAGCCTACACTACTAAGTAATGAGATAGGCCTTGGATTCAATTCAAGGGCTGGTTTACCGCTTAGCTTCCTCAGACATTTTGCAGAATAGATTTAGCGGAAGGTTTTTTGGATAAGAAATAATTTCACTGGAGGTTCATTATGTCATTTTATGTCGTGTGATTGGAAGCACTAGCCTGCCATGCAGTAAGTTCATGCAAAGTCATTCCAAGCCTTTATTTTTCTTTTGCACAGTTGAATTAGTGCCCGCAGCATTAAGCACAACAGACCCCGCTGGCTAATAAAACCTCAGGAATAATAAATCTAATTGGCACAAAAGGTGTGTTTTCCTCTGCAGCCATTTCAACGTGTTCTCTTTTCTTCCTTTCCAGCTCCAAAGACCTGCAGCCCAAAGCAGTTCGTGTGTAAAGATGGTGTCACGTGTATCTCCAAGGGCTGGCGCTGCGATCGTGAGAAGGACTGCCCAGACGGCTCGGACGAGGAGCCTGATGTTTGTAAGTGGTTTTTGGTTTTTTACATACATTTTTTTTGTTTACAATGATTGTCTGCATTTTCTGCAGAATGAACCTTGGCTGACATTGAACTATTCAGAGTCGATAATTGCAGCTTTGGTGGGTTTCACTTTGTGCAGCTCTAAATATATGCATCATATAATTTAAGGAGGGGAGGGTTCAGGGTGCTTTTTTTGCATGCTGTGCAGTTGATATGCGTTAATGTCATATACGTCATTTATTTCCCTCACATTCTCACTGCAGCTCATCCTTCAAAGTGATTAAAAATAAATGAACATTTTCCAATGTTGGCAAAAAGTGTGATGATGGCCACAGAACAGGAAGTAGAATGTATTGCATTCTCATTTGGTGCGGAGGTGTCATGTTTCAGTGCAACCTAGTTACGCCTGGTCTGTGCGTTTTAAGTACTTCATAGTGCTCTTATTTATTACTTATTGTAAGCAGGCTTACAGCTATAGATGTTTAGCTAGTTAGGTTTGAGGTTACTGCTTGCTCCATTGTTTACACTGGGGAGCAGCTGTTAGCTTTGAGCATGCTTTGCTACGTCCCTAAATCCCTGCGGAGATATGGAGGAAGGCTGCATAGCGGGAGTGAACAGCGAAAAAGACGGTATAAAGGTAGCTGTAAAGACGCTATCAACCATTTTTACCATCTGTCGTCATGGGGAACGTAAGATGGAAGTGCTAATGGTGCTAACCCGGCTGCACTTAAAAAAGGCAATATACTATTTCATTTCAGCGGCTATTTTTCTATTTTGGCTTTGACGTTTGTCTAAATTCAGTTCAGGGGGAAAATAGTATATATCGATATTCTACCTAAATATATCGGGATATGAGTTTTGGTCCATATCGCCAAGTCCTACGTTGACCTGACACTGAGCAACTGATATTATGTGGTAATCGCTAATTGTAAATAGTTGATACCACCACCATTTTCTATACATTTTGAGATGAAACGTGTCGTGTTAGTACACATATGTTTACACAACAAGTGATCTGTAACATATAACATCATAAATGTGCTTAAATAGTGTTATGTGCTTATGCAAAACTCTCCGAAAGCACACGTCTTGTCACACTGTCTATGCCGTGGCGGTTAAGTTGCTAACTTTTGTCAACACATCTCATGTGCGTGGTTTCAGCACATTGAAGCCCAGTTTTAACTTTGCGGAATAACACAGAAAATGACAAAGTATTTCCACATAGTGACCGTCCTGGGCGTGTTTTAGCGGTAATGGTATACATTGAAACCAGTAACCGATCCATGCCGAGTCACAAGCTTAACTAATTGCCAATAGGAGTGCTCAATTACAAAACAGGACACAGTTCAGATTTGTCTTAGTTTGTCTCCTCCTCTTTCTCTCTCCCACAACAACAGCCACTTCCTCCTTATCCACCAATCAGAATCCAGAACATTAACATTACACCACCAGCAGGTCGTGATAGTAACATTACTGACACCTGGTGACCGGTGTAGAACACGACATGTCTTTCAATGTGTTTTCTGAGGGGGTGTCCCCATACAATTTTTAAATACCGATATTGCAGCCTTTAACACTGTCCGATACCGATATCAGCATGAATCATTCTGACTGTGTTGTGTAGTGTGGAATGTTAGAAAAGTGATATTACTCAAACAGAGAATAACAGTCTGTGCATGTCATGTTTTATCCACCTTGTAGTGGCAGCTCGTCATAATAAGGTTCGAGGTGTAGAATTAAGCATTCAAACAAAACTTTGGGTGTCAAGGGATCACTGTAATTCAGATGAAAAAAATACTGCATGTTTCAGTTTTTGTCCAATCATTTGGAACAAACGAACCACAAAAAACATGTTCCCTCGCATCTCACATCCCCGCTGCAACTTGTATCATTTTGCAAGAATATTTTTGGGGAGAATAATGCAGATTGGTTTGAGTTGTTTCGCGAGCATGCTTATCTGTCTACTTTCATGTTTGATCCCTGTAAGAAACTCTGACTGAGGACATTGACGGTCTATTATGTGGTTAGCGTGACGGGTGAAAACAGTGGGTTGTGTTGTTAGCGATGCACAGAGATTATTTAGCCTTAAAGCTCACCCCTTTTGCCCAATTAAGATAGATAGATAGATAGATAGATAGATAGATAGATAGATAGATAGATAGATAGATAGATAGATAGATAGATAGATAGATAGATAGATAGATGGATAGACTTCCTTTATTGTCATTGCACAAAAACACAGTAGTGAAATTGCCAACGAAATGTCGTTGGCAATTTCGAGATTTGCAAAGGTTTTTTTTGCCATTTGTGATTCTTTGTTTTTATTTCACCGTCACAGAAAATGCACTTCATGAGACAAACAGTCTAAAAAAAACAAAAGTAAAAAAAAAAAGCATCTGTGGTTCCAAAGTCTACACTGGAGATGGACTGCCCTCAAACTTCATCCCTGGGGAGGGAATGAAAGCAGTAGTGTCTCCCTGGTCAGCTTCTCAGGCTGAAACCACGGTAGTTTTCCAAGAGGACATGGGGGAAACAGTGTGTGTGTGTGTGTGTGTGTGTGTGTGTACATTTGCCATGGGCTGGCATGGAGTGTGAGACTGGGAGGTGAAACCTCTCGAAGTCTAGACGCAAGGACTGTGAAAGAGTCAGTCTGGAAGTCATTAGAGACGCGCCCTGCTGTTTTTCACAACCTGCTCTTTCCTCCTTCCTCATCTGTGGGCGATGTTTCTATCTGGGATGGAGACAACGGTGACTACATCCCTTGTCTCACCCGGTCTGCCAAAAGAACAACAAAACTTACAGGAATAGTGCACTGAAAAAACCTGACAATGTGCTGGTGGAAAACCCTGTGCTGTTAATCACAGAAAGACCTTCCCATTACCCTCTGTGGCTGTAGTCAATCTCCTGATGTTGTGGGGCCGCTGGGGGCGCGGCCTGGCTGTGTGGGTCAGGGTTGTTGGTTGCAGCGACAGTTAAACATTCCCGTGTGCGTTCCAGTTATTGTCATTCTGTTTACTATCCTGGTGAAAGATTGTTTCAGTTCAGTATTCTGACTGTGGCTGTTGATGCGGTATTATTTTGCCCTCTCCATCCTGGTCCTTTTGGCCATCACAGACATTTGCTGATGCAGTCGAGTTGGTTTCAGTTGTTTTGGTATTGTTGCTTTTGTTCTTGTCTGAAATAGTCGGCGTCCAACGGCTTTATGTAGCTCTGCATGCGCTTTAAAAACATTATTTGTACCAATCATCTCACGCGGGTTACACGGTTGTTTGCATTCAATTAGAAATTATTGGCCAATATTGGCATAAAAATGACACATCAGTTCATATTAGTATTATTTTTTTTCTACTGATTATAATATTCCACCATTTTCATATAAACCATCTATGCATATATTAGTGGACATAGCGTGATAGCTGGTGGCTAAAGGAAGCATATGGAATATTGATTGATTCCCTTACGTGGATGTAGCCTCACAGTGTCCCTTGTGGGGGTGTGGGCTCTTGCCGGTGAAGTCAGCCACTGTCCCCTGCAGCTGCTATGTTTCTCCCACAATGCTGTCCTTTGTACCCTGGGGTGCTGGGCCAGACTGGGATGGAAGGACACTGACAGAGGACAACAACAACAGACGGAATGCTTGGGCATGTGCCCATTTTATATACAGTAGATCTGCGTTCCCAGTCAACCAAGCCAAGCCATGCCATGTGACTGATGGTCCTCAGGTAGGGTGAAGCCTCTTGAAGCCTTTTGGAGTTCCCCGGGCTACGGACTTCATGTTGGTCTTGAAGTGTTCCCACGTCTATAGCGAGGGGCGCCCTGGAAACACAGGAAGTGTGATTGTGACGTCCACGGCCTCTGGCCTGTAATAAGGCCAGTTTTACAGTCTGTTCCTACCTAAGCTGCAATTAGCCTTTTAGGACATTTACAGCCCCTTTCAGTGTAGAAAAGCCATTTTAATGATGTGGTATATGAGAGTAGCATGCAGAGGATGCTGACACATATCAAGGGGCTTTTTGTATGGTATAGTCCGTGGTTATTATACTCACGTAAGATGGACTGATTGAATTGAGACTTTAACGTGAAACAATATGTTGTCTCACTGTCAATGATTTATTTGTAACTTTTCGGTTTGGCATTCCACCCCAGGCGCAGCCTTAGTGGAGAGAGGCTGCAGATGTATTGTGTTGCTACTTTGGGGGTTCATAACAGCGCCACCATGTGGTGTATTTTTCTGAAAAATAATAGCACAATCAACACAGCGTTGGGGCATGTTGTGATTGTGTTTTTTACCCTTTTGTGTGCAGCGGTTCAGGAGTAGAAGAGTTAGCTTACACATATTTTAAGAGGATGGGGCTCTGCCAGCCACCGTTTGGCCATTTTTAGTTTGACCAAAGCTGCCCCCTGTCAGGGGGTTTAAACCAAATCAAGAAAAAAGTTCATTATGTAATCTCAGCAGGGTTCCCCACAGACGTAGTGGGGGGGCTGTGGCAAGCCAGAGGCGCTTGAAGGGGACACGAGAGCAAGCCTGGGACAACATAGCTGATTATAACACTCGGCTGTAGGCAATTGCGCAAGATGAACTGTAATAACACGATATTTGGAGTCGGTGACGCTGAGGCAGGCTTCATCAACGCATGCTCAAAGACGGCATAGGACGGCGCTCTCATCTGCAGAGATGGTGTAAGTATTTATCTGTCCTATCAAGTCTCTGAGCATGAAGTGATGAAGCCTGGTCGGATGAGAGGCAAAATGTCTTGGAAGACAATCTGAACACTCCAGTTTTGATGGATTCACTGCCCCTTGAAGTCTTTTCCAGACTCAGCCCAGCTGTCATTAATATTGTTCTGTGCCAAATGTTAAGAAATGTAGGGCCCAAGCGCTCTAGTAGTTTTTCCCTGCCTTACTTTCTGAAAGGTTGGCCGCTTTTGAGTTATAGCTTTTAATTAGACTTCTGCAGGCCTCCTTTTGAGTCAGTTTCCTATAAAAGCAAGGGTTTTTCATTATTCATGAGGCAAACAATTGCAAGCTTGTCAAGAAAGTTTTGTAGTGGGAAGTTAGAGAAATAAATTGATGATCTCAATGGAAATCAAAGCTCAGACTTTTTTGGATGGCAGGTTTGTGTCCATGATATCCGTAATTAGCCTACTTTTGTCACTTTTTACGGTGGAACCTCAAAGATCGTGTTCATGTTTAATCCTAAAAAGGAATGCATTTGAACAGGTGCTATCATAAACCTTGCCCACCGCAAAAAAAAAAAAAAGCAATCAGGCTTCACCACATGCCTTAAATAAAACTGGGAGCTCTTCCAATTATTCAGTATTGCAGACAGATGATGACAGATCCACAAGCTATAAGTCATTAAGTTATTATATATTTTTGTTTTTTTTGGCACAGAGCATTTTTTGCATTCTTTTTCCATGTCCAACTATTATTATTCAAAATAAAGTGTATTTATGTTCATATTTTGAGGTATCTGGAACAGATAATTGGATTTCCAAAAGCAGAAATCACTTTGGTTTTGATCTTTTGGAAAGAAAAAACGAGGTCTCACTGTACTATCCTAAGTTCTATTGCGAGCCAATAGATCAAGTATGTTTATGAAAAATTAAATGGATATTTTTGTAAAGAAAAGTTCTTGAAATACCAGCACATACCTCCTCTGTGTGATCGTTTGCTTTCAATCGTTCATAACCCAAACTAATGGAGGAAGGTATGCTTATTTGTTTGGCATATCCGGTGAAGCCTTGAATAAATCTTCTGTGATTTGTCTGCCGCAGGGACACTTGAAGTCTTCATTTGGACAAGTATGTTGTGATATGGAGTGCTGCATTTCTGTTTGCTGCTTGGGTTGTCACCTTACCAACTCTGAAGGAATGGAAACGTGGTGGTGATCTTGTTGAAGGGCAAAGATCACGTTGTCAATGCAGTGTGAAAGGAGGTCTAGCGCTGGGGTTAACCTAAGATGCAAGAAAAGAGAGCTTCAAACAGATCAATATCAGATGAGTTCTTCATCCCCTTGAAGGGCAAGAGCCGGTATTTTCCTAGGCTGACAACCTGTAATTTTGTCTAGCAGGCACAAATTTCTACCTTAAAGTATGCATGTCCGATTTGTTACTAAAAACTAAAAAATGGTTAAAAAAGACAGCATGCAAAGCCCATATTGGGACAATTGGGATGCAGATTGTTTTCTGCATCCACGCAGGAAAACCTCCCATGCCGCCAGGTCGCAAGGGCAAGGTAGAGGAGAAGTACATGCCCCTTGCATGTGTTGCAACTTTACAAATACATTGTGTACATTGCCTGGCCGTGGCAGCGGCTCCTCCCGCAGCGGGCGACTACTCCAGCTGTACCTTCTGGTTCTCCTGACCACCGTGGACACACGGCGACTGCGTACATAGTGTATCTGGCATGAATCGAAGTGAGTAGTAGTAGTGTGTTCTTTGAAAGGCTGTCCTGAGATTTTGTTTTCATTGTTTTTGACAGGACAGACAGTGTAGACGGCCCAAACAGTTCATTGATGGCTTTAGGTCAGGATTTGGTGGCTTCATCCAAGAATGCGTCAGAGAGAGCCAGCTGGTCAGCGATGGCCTGACATAAAACAAACACTATGGATGGGGGTAAACTGGTGCAGCACTATTTATTCATGAAGTATATTTATGGAGGGTAAGGGTAATAAATTATTCATCTTTATGTGGACAGCCATGGAAAAAAAAACTAGAGGGCTTATTTTGGAGGATCCCGAACCAGTAGAAGGGCTTGTCACAGTGGGGATGCGTCTACTCGGGTATTAACTGGCGAGAGGACCCGATGACACTTGTTGCCATGGAGAGTATGGTTACATCACTGTCAGGGATAATTTGTGGGTGGCGTTGGCAGAGTAGCAGCAGAATAAAATAATCTGTGACTAATAAACTGCTCTTGTAGCAGGAAGAAGTCATCTCATTATCAACTCAAGTGACAATGTTTTGACAAATGAAGTCCAAATCCAGTCGCGGCACGGAGGAACCCTTGGAATTGAAATGACGAGCCGCTTTCTTCTCAACAAAGAAATTTGTTGCGTATGCCTTGGAACTTGTTGATGTATGTGGTGTATGTTGTTGTTGACATTATCGAAAAACAAGCATGTCAACTAAAATATATCGGGATCGTCGATACTGGCCCTGCATTTACCGGAATTTCCGGACTATATGCCACTTCCTTTTTCACAGTCTTTGAACCCTGTGTCTTAAACAATGGGGCGGCTAGTTTATGATATCCCGATCCACATTCTTTGGCTTTGGATCGGCTATTTTTTGTCGTCTTACAATAACAATAAGCTTTTGCTACAAACAATGTGTGTGGCCCTTTGTTACAAAGGTGACACAAGATTGGCACAATCTCATGGAGGAAGCCGATATTATTTGATCTTCAAAAATACAGCGCATTGGCAGCGAGACATCCCTGGTTTACATGTTGCTTAGCGGGCAGAAATGGACGATGCATTTTCGCAACAAAAGCTAATGTCACATGTTTTCAAGTCTTATGCAGCGATGATGTTTGATGAAGTGTACAATTACCACAGTGGACTCGGACTGCTTGGATTGCAACAAATCAGATGGGAAAAAAGCGTCTCACATCTAACCATAGAGCTAGGGACACTGAGTGTAGGTAGGATTGCAATGTTCATGTTTATGTGTGTCTTTGTGTTTAAAATGGACACCTTTGGCCTATAGAAAAGTGTGGCCAATACATGTACAAAATAGTTTTTTCTTTTAAATTTGGTGGTTGTGGCATTACTGTAAATGTGTCACCACATAGGTACATAATAGTTCTCAAAGACCCCCCCGTCATCACTGTGCTCTCCCCATGTGGCCATGCCACAGTTCAGATCAAGGTTTGCACATGACAGCGCTTACAACACCGCAGCTCAGCGTGATTTGTATGGGCCCACAGCCGATTGAAGTGATCAAACAATGGCTTTATTTCTCGTGTCCCCTCGGCTTCCACCCCTACCTCTGGCCTCACTTCATCCCACTGCCCCAGCCCATGTAATCCACCTCAGTGTGCAGCGGCTTAATGATGTGTCTGCCATGTCTTGTTCTGTTGGCTAGAATGGTGACTTCTTCATCTGCTTTTCATATGTGTTGATTCCTGGTATTACAACATCCATGTGACATTTTTGACACCTGTTTTGGTAGGGTTTGATAATAATATGACATAACCTCTAAAGCCAGACGCCTGTCAGGTTGAGTTAGACCGTACTTTTTTTTGGACAGACACACCAATGGTTTCCCTGCCAGATGCCTTAACCTCTTGCCAAGTGAAGCGCGGGCGTACACAGTATGGCATTAGAAGCATTCAAGTAAATCCCCTGTGACAGAAAGTTAAATCTAACAATTGAAAAGCCACGATTTCATGGCTCACACTTGACATTCCGCTCGTTGCTTTTCTACTTCATGTCCTGTAGAGGTTGGTAGCATGTGTTTCAAACTGTTGTCAAAACGGATAAAGAAGAAGCAGGCATTCCAGACATCGGTGGGCTTGGAACACCGTTGTGCAGAGCTGACGGAGGAGAAATGTCTGACAGAAATGTAAAGAAAAAGGCAGCAAATGTCAGAGGCAAGGAAATGTGACGATAAGCGACATAGGAAGAGCAGGAAAGATGATCCCCAGGGTTGGGCAATTACTATACGATCGTGATCGCAATCAATTTCAGATTAATGATGGCGATCAGCCAGAAGCATATTCACTTGATCAAACATGGTGGAAATGTCCGTGACAACAGCCAATAAGAGTCACTTTTCCTTTGTAAGGTAATGGAAAAGTAAACGGAATGACTCAACTTGGAGCTAAACGTGCAGCTGAGGGCAGCGAACAGATGTCAGCCGAGTTAAGCACCAAAGATGAGGCAACGTGGGGGTTTGTTGTCTTGCCCAAGGATACTTTGCCAGGACGGAGGAACCAACCTTCCTGTGCTCTGAACACCTCCCCCAGGGAGCCATCCTGACCAGATGCCGGAGCCACCTCATCTGTCTCTTCTCAATGTGGGGAAGTGGTTCTACTCCCGGATAACAGTGCTTCTCACCTTATCTCTAAGGTAGAGTCCAGCCACCTTATGGAGAAAACTCATTTCGGCCACTTGTACCCCCGATCCTGTCCTTTCAGTCACTACCCAAAGCTCATGAACATAGCTGTGGGCAGGAACATATAGAGCAACTGGTAATGTGAGAACTTTCACCTCAGCTCCCTCTTCACCACAAAGAACTGATGCAGAGTTGACATCACTGCAGACGCCGCACCAATTCGTCTCTCCATCTCACTTTTGGTTTGAAGATATTGTGTGCACAGTAGGGATCGACCAATGTTTTTTTTTCGGGCCAATGCCGATGCAGATTTTTTCCCATCACCCTGAGCCGATGCTCCTGGCCGCCTCCACACACACAAACACATCACACTGACACAATTTAGTACGATATATAAAACATTTCTCTCATCATTAAAGTTCATGTTGTGCATGCTAAAGACCTCTGATAAGCAGACACGGCTGCTCCAATTTGTTCTGTGTGTGCGTGCGTGATCGGAGAGAGCGCACACACATAACACGACGCGCATTTAACCTCAGCCTGGCGTTGGCTGAATGAAACTCCTACAAACACCATGGGACTGAATTGCCAAGGTTGCCATTAAAGCGGTGTTGGTAACAGCTGTACATATTAGCCTCCAACTACATCAACAGCTCCCTAATTCCAACGGTAGGCACTTTTAAAGATGAAGCATTTAGCAGCATTCCTGGTTTTCAGACCCACAAACTAAACTATATTTTCAAGCACGTATATTGCATGCACTTGGCGTTCATGTTTCCTTTTTCAAAGCAGGTGACAATATTTCAACTAAGTTTAACTGTTAGAGGCTGATTAAAAGTTGAAAACGTACCCATGTTGTGATTGACCACTGTTGCATTGTGGGAGGGGTACCACGACTGCGTGTGTTGCAGGGTCCTCCGGCAACACAAAGCTGCCCAGCGGATGCCTGCTTGTAAATCATGTGGCGGAAAAATACATCGGCGAACCCACATCGGTATCAGCCGATAACAATTCAAGTAAAGAACGCAAATATCGACCCGATATATCGGCCGGCTGATGTGTCGGTCGATCCTTAGTGCAGAATGCTGGTGCCAAGAACTCATGCAGTCAACAAATATCAGGATCCCAATCGGTGGGGTGTCTCGATACAGCTTTTTCACTTCCAATACAATACTGATATTGCAGCCTTAAATATCTGCCAATACCGATGTCAGCCCGTCCGAATATCAACACCAATCATACATACTTGACTTATTTTGTAGCGTGAATGTTTATCAAGTGACATTTTACTCCGATAACATCGTCAACAACTCAGTTTATCATGCTTTACGTTGATTAGGAGGGGGCGAAGTTTTGTTCGTTCACCTCTGTGATCTTTTCAGGATCCTCATGCTATTTTTTGCGGTGTGGCAGGAGCTACAGGGGACTTGGAGTCAACTGCAACGTCTTTTTTGGACTTTGCCGAAGGGTGCTGTTAGCACTTTGTTTTGAAAATATGTCCACTAGAGGGAGCCCGTTGCGAACCACTGGCTTCCACAAAAGGGTACAAACAGTCCACAGAGGATGCCGCAGAGGAATATGGAATAAAAGGCTGTGTTTGATTTAAATTAGCAGCCATTTCTATGGCAGCCTGAGCAAGTGCTGCCAGCTCACAGAAGAATGAGGCCTTGTGGGACTTTGGACCACTTCCTATGAATAAGGTGTTCAATTAGCTCCTGTGAGGCTCCTCTATTCTTTCTCATTCTTTTTTCCATCACTTCAATTGTTTCATGCCCTGGTAATTGACCACACATGTACGCTGCATCAACAGGAAGAATCAATTCCATGTGTGCTTTTGCGTTGTCAGAATGTCCGATTCAAAGCGCCACAAGCTGTTTTACACTTGGTTTCATTCCATGCGTTCCGTCTTTGCTGCTGACGTAAGCCAGCTTCTTTTTATAAAGTTTGGCGTTATATAATCCTGCTGCTTGTCAGGGCATCCGCCCAAATGTTAAATGAGGGGTTGTGCCCACATAAACCAAGACAATGACACGGTGGGTGTTTATTTCGACATTTTTTCCTCCTGGGGTGCCAGCATGTGACCTCAGCTTATCGGCCCCCGATTGGCAGCATAGCTTAAAGGCTACAAACAAGCCAAACATCCGGTCTGCTGTTCTCCAAAGGTAAAAAAAAAAGGTGCCCCCTTAATTAACACCTTGTTCTTAATTTGTCCTCATATTTAATCCTTTGGCCAAACAGACGTAGCCTTGGGTCGGTGGTTTGATGGCCAGGCCCACAGCCTGCTCAAGACCGCAGTGTTGTGTTGTTATTATGGCTCCCTGTTCTTTAGAAAATGCATTAATCCCCAATGAGGGGCTTTGTCGTCCCTTGTTAAACCAGCAGCTTAGCGACGAGGGAACCGGCACGGGGGAGAACGTCACACTACGTGCTGATGCTATTGTGTGAACCTGCCCCCACCATCGGCCTCTGCCAGCTTGTTCATTTGTAGCATATTGAGCATGAAGTCAAACCTGTAAGGTACGGTAAAGATGATGTGTGTCCTAATCGAGGCCCATCGCTGTTCTTTTATTGGCTGCAGCACATTCTAAAACTTAAAAAACAACAAAATCCAAGAATAAACCTTGAGTATTGTGTTCCAGCAGAAATGGAACACACTGCAGTCATTTCAATGAGCATAAAGTCCAAATATTATGAGACAAATTTTAGGAGAATAGCCGCGTAAAAATATAATTTGAGTAGTGTAGAGTTTAAAAGTCAAAGAAACAATACCTTAAATAAAAAACAGTAATACTGAATGATCGCCTGACCAGTTCAGCTTCACAAACTCCTTTCCAGTTATGATATTTCATGAATCATTTGTGCTTTTTCCGCTGGGGGATAGTGGAGTGGGGGTTTAAACTAGTGATTCATAGATGGGTTGTTATGATGGTTACTGAGCAGCACTGCTGTTCCCCTCCCTTCGCGGAGACTTGGACAGTGTGTGACAGCCGTTGGGACAGACTTCTTGCTGAGTCATTCGTCCTTTTGTGGATGAAAACACGGTCAGAGTCACAAGGCAGCAAAATCTCATCCAGCAGAAGAAGAAAAAAAAGTTGAATAAGAGTTAAGTCGAAAAGCCGTCTGCGCTTTGATTGTGGCAGAATATTCACTAGTTTGTTGAGTTGACGCCGCAAATGCTCCACGTCTCCTGAGGAATTGAAGTCTGCCCAAACTGGTGTTTACTCCAGCTATATTTTCTCCCTCAGAGATCCCCAATATATCCCTCGGCAAACTGCACCGCGCCGTGTCTGCATGCCACTGCACGGCCCTGGCATGATTATTGTGGGTGTTTTGTCTCGCTGTGGATGGAGATGCAGTGAATGCTGGTGTGTTTGTAGTTCTGCTGCTCTTCCTCCGTGGTCACCATTTGCTTGTGGATGTCTGCCTTGTGGTCGTGCTGTAAAGTAGGCGTAGTAAGGAGGAAACCAAGCTAGAAGGAACAATTTTATAGGATTATAAGATAAATGGTAATGGTTTAATTTCATTTGAACATGCATCAGATTACCGATATGAGTTTATGCTGTTTGTCCAGGAGCTATTTGTCCGTCCCTGCAACAAGTGTCCACAAAAGGGTAGAAGTTGTTTTCCACTTTCTGCTCCTCACTACTGTATTAGCCTAGCTCCTAGTGCATTAGCAGTATGTTTTACAGACAGGAATATAAACAAACATTGATTGCACTGTTGAAAGTGTCATTTTAACTTTGCTGTTGCTGTACTGTATTTTTTACAGCAGTAATTATTGTTTTTTTTATTGTAAATAAGTCAAAATACTGTACGTATTACATGTTATCATCAGTGTACATGTTCTTGCATGATCACAGCATGTATATATACAACTCTAAAATGTTGTTCAAGTTTTTTTTAGAGGCCTTCATAGTTGAAATAGGTGTGTCCCAATGGCATGTGTTGTTAGCAAGCTCATATTAACTTTTATGCACAGAAAAGGCTCACAACAAAAAACAGAAAAAAGTGCAGTTCTGCTTTAATTCCATGGGAATCCTTCATGCACAGAACCAAAATGGCTTTATAACAGAACACACCAAATCCAATATCTTATTGACCAAAATTTCCTGAATATTTCATCTATAGAGTGAAAATATTAAAGGAAAAAAATACTTAAAATATCATAACATTATGAGGAAATATAATATTTTAGTAGCCAACTAAAATAACATTATATTTTCTCATAATATTACAAATTTATGTGTGTAGAATTGTGGTGTTTTTCATTAGAATACATTGTATTATTAATGGAAAATAATAATAAAACATTATATTAGCTTAATATTGGACTTTAATTCTTGTTTCATGTCTTAATGAATTAAATAATCGAAATTGTACATTTCTTCTTGTAAATTTTCATTTCAAAATTATCACATAATATTTGTGGACTGTATTCTCGTAACATTAGAACTATTTTCCACAACTTAATTTTCCAAAAATCGGCACTTTGTTGTATTTATTTTTCATCCTTTTACGAGCTTGAATAAAAAACAGACCATTTCTTTCTTTCTTTCTTTCTTTCTTTCTTTCTTTCTTTCCTTCTTTCTTTCTTTCTTTCTTTCTTTCTTTCTTTCTTTCTTTCTTTCTTTCTTTCTTTCTTTCTTTCTTTCTTTCTTTCTTTCTTTCTTTTTCTTTCTTTTTCTTTCTTTCTTTCTTCCTTTCTTTTTCTTTCTTTTTCTTTCTTTTTCTTTCTTTCTTTCTTTCTTTCTTTCTTTCTTTCTTTCTTTCTTTCTTTCTTTCTTTCTTTCTTTCTTTCTTTCTTTCTTTCTTTCTTTCTTTCTTTCTTTCTTTCTTTCTTTCTTTATTTCTTTATTTCTTTATTTCTTTCTTTCTTTCTTTCTTTCTTTGTTGTTGTTGTTCTAAAATACTGCAAATTTTTCAATGTTCGGGCTGTAAATTGCTCGGAGCTGCACTTTGGACACCCTTCATGTAGATGTTTATACATTTGAGGTTTTCATTTCAGTAGTGCCAGCTTGTGTTTTTTGTTTATCAGCAGCAGTATCTTATAAACCTGCGTGTAATATGGAGCCCAGTCACAATGACACCGTTTATGCACATCAACCCGTCATTCCAAATGACCCACGTGTGATATCATGTATTCCAGTTCATCGTTTTGCTTCTGTAAAGCTTTTTGCTTTCCATCTCACTTACCAAGTGAGGCATGGCAATTTTGAATGTTTTTTTGCTTCCTGAATTGTGTTTTCTTCATGCTGTCATGATCCTTCATGCATCTATTGTGTTGTTTAGCTCCTTGCTGTGTTCATAGCATGTCATTTAACATCATCTTACTGATATAGGTAGAAATGATTCCAAAGTTGGAAGTTGATCGAAATCCCTCAATAGATGACGCTCACCCTGGGAAGCTTAAGGGCACTTGACCTCACTGCACTGAATTCCCTGGACGGTCTTGAGAAGACACGAAAGGGACTCTTAAGGAGCCCAGACAACGCCACGCGCTGTAAAGCTTGCTTGTAAAAGGTTGTGAAGTGACAAGGGCCTTCCGGCCACATGTCAAGTGCTTAATTGTTGCCAGCTTGTTTGGTTTGCTGGGAGGAGATGAATGAGGGGTAACTCGTCTTAGGAGAGGTCCTTTGAGGTCCTCATGCGATGTCAGGATGGGGTGGGATAGAGCTGGTTTTGCTGTAGATGAAAAAGTAAGATGCGTTTGTGCCTTCTAAGATCAACTTGAATGACTATTTTATGGAAGTCTACACCAACGTGTGATTATTTGCAACATTTTTCCAAACTTTGTACTTAATAAAGTGTGTGTGAGTGTATATTGGGTTGCATATGAATATTGTCCTCTGTTTTAGCCATGCAATTAATATAAAGTAACATTATGTACGTAAACAGGTACATTTCCTACACTGTTTGTGTGCTTTCAGTCACTGGGTAGTGTTATATTTTGCAATGACGATATAATATTGGGGAAAAATATCCAGGCATTTATTGCAGTATGCAAGTCAATATGGAAATGTCAGTGATGAACATTTGACTTGTCTTGCTTTATTGCAGGGGCGTCAAACTTGTTCACAGTTATGGTTGCCCTCAGAGGGCTGACTGTAACTCTGAAACTATATTCATGTATAGTCAACCTCATAATGTTATTGTACAGTATGTATTGACTTAGAGGCCTTTATTGACTTACTTACAATGCTAAGCAGAAATTTGTGTATCAATTGTATAGTTCATTTGAAATGAGGTTTGACAGTTAAAAAATAAGTCCACTTGCATGCAGTGAAAAATGTCTCAAAATTGACGTAAAAATCTATTTAGCAAGATGTTTTTTATGTTTTTATGTAAAATAAAAAAAATGTGTAAAAGAATTAGAACAAATAAAACAAATAGTAGTAATTAATACATGTAAATTAATACAAACAAATATCTTCAGTTTTAGTGGATTTTTTGGTTGCGATTAACATTTTATTCCCAGTTGTTATTATTACTATAATAATTTATTATATAATTTATATTATTTATTATTACTATATTACTATATTATTATTAGGAATAATACTTATTATTTATTTATTTTTGATTTAATTTAATACATTTTTATTTTTCAGATTAAAATATTAAAATGACAGTATTGTCCTGAATTCCTGTTTCAATGCTAGTATTATATATACTATATATTATATACCAACGCTGCATGGAGGAGTGGCCTCATATTGAGTCGAGATGGACTAAGTAGCGCCACTGGTGGTCACAGCCCAGTGGTGTACTCCACAGACCAATTCTTTTTTTTTTAATTGAATTTTGAATTGACCATTTTATGTCTCTGTCCCCCTCAGGCCCACACAGTGCCGTCTTAAAGTGCCCCCCCAATGAGTACCAGTGTGGGGGGACAGAGCTGTGCATCCACATGAGCAAACTGTGCAACGGGGTTGCAGACTGCACCGACGGCTGGGACGAGGGACCGCACTGCAGAGGTATCTACGCACCATGTGGTGACACATCATCTTATTTCATAGAAAAATGCATTATTAATCCCACTATGTGCTTCCTTTGTAACAGTCAGCCTCCAGTAGTAGTAGCATATTTACAGACCACATCAGGGTGCAATGGGTTCACACATTCTGCATGTGTGGTGAAACTTGGAATGCGTGCTACACGAAGCCGATTCGGCGATGAATCACACATCAAAACCTCCTGATTGAAGTGGCGAGTGTTTATCGGCGCGCGAGGCCCGAGCTGATCAATGTGCTGTGTCTGTGCTTATAAAATATCGACCTTGTCCGCAGCTACAGACAAACTGAGATTGTCTGTGTGTGTGTGTGTGTGTGAGTGTGTTTGTGCATGCATTGTTGTCTTCATCCTTTTTGATGGGCCTTCTCCTAAGCCGCTGTCAATCAAAGAAGGAGCCAGGAGGGTGATTCTCATCATTATCTCAGCCCAGCAACCCTTTAGTATTGACAGACCAGGAAAATAGGTGGTAATGACACAGATTGTTTCCGAGTGAGGAGATTATTTGCAAAGGAAGAAAGGGATGCGGCATGACTAATATCCATGTGCCAAATTCACAAAGTATAACATAGAATATCAGTACAGTAGTTGGGGATGGATGGGCATAATAATCAATGGTTAATTGATAATTGATGTGCATCCCTTGACTGCAACCTGTGTTATGCTTGGACTCACTCTAAAGTAGTCCGGTCTTAAGAATAACTGTAATGCCATCACTCCTTGCAGGTTATTGATGAAAACCCAGAGTGAGACAAAAACATATTTGACCCTCTGAGAATGAGACTTCTAAGTCGGGGCAAGGGGAACTCACCCAGGTTTTAACAGCCTGCTGTGTAAAGGCGGGGCATTCAGTGCATTCAGACCATTCACAATCGAGTAACTGATTGATATTATATGCAATGCTGAAGCCAATGCAATGCTAATTTATTCCTGTGGAAGAAATCTGCCATTTGACGCCCCTGCACAACTTGAATCATGATGGACCCCCCTCCACTGTGCCGTGTGGAAAAGTCCACCTTTCAATGTCCCATGTTTGGTGCTCTCGTGCAAATTCTAAATTTTGTGGCGATGAAGTACTGCCTTTGAAGTTCTTGTCATGCCAGTAGCCACTAGAGCCATCAAGGTTACATTTTTTTTCTCATCAGGGAATAAAACATTCTTCCACCTTTCAATGTCCCTTATTTGGTGCTTGTGCAAATTCCAAATGGGCAGTTTTATGGTGTTGAATGAGACGAGGCCTTGGAAGGCCTGTTTTCTCCTTAAATGTCTTCTCTCTCTCAGATGCTGGCTGGTGGTTATTAGACAGCACTCAGCACCAGCAACAACCTTCAATTTTCTGACATTTTCTTGGGTCTAGACGTCACTGGACCTTTTTGTTCCATAACCCCCAGGATCTTTGAAGAAGTTTCAAACTGTGAATTTCTCTTCTGAGAGTAATAAGATATGGATCTATCGACAGCATCTACCTGAACAACCGTCTCACTGCGTCCAACTTCAGCAGTCTGTACAAAAGTCTGAAAGTGCTCAAGGACAGCTTTTAATTTACTTTGGGTATGATGTTTATAGGCTGAAAAAAGAAAATGTCATCATTCGAAGGGGTTAACGAATTGAACTTGAGTTGAACTTGCAAACAACCTCAATTAATGTGACAAGATAGCTAAAGCATAACATCGTAAAGGTGTGTGATTTAGCAAAAGCACTTAATCATGAGTACAAGTACACGCTGAAAATAAT
The DNA here is from genome assembly GCF_030265055.1 of Doryrhamphus excisus. Classification (NCBI taxonomy): domain Eukaryota; kingdom Metazoa; phylum Chordata; class Actinopteri; order Syngnathiformes; family Syngnathidae; genus Doryrhamphus; species Doryrhamphus excisus. The sequence continues at coordinate 4,217,647 of NC_080483.1, read as the reverse complement.
CCTCTCCTGCATTTTTATCCTCTCCATAATGCATATTTTGTGCTGTGCGTCAGTGTAAGTTGTTTACATTGTTGCCCATGTCGCTTTTCTAAACACATCTGACTTTTCAGTGCTCAGACTTGTTTTGGAAAATTCCCGGCATGTGTGTAAATTTAACTGCGGCTGTCTGAGGGAGCTTCTGAAGAAGAGCTGGATGCTTGTTGTGCTGCTCTGCAATCGGCTGCAGTTCCTTTTTAACAAACCATCGTTTCTCAGAAGATGAACAAAAGATGATAAAGAAACGAGAAGCGTAATTATGTAAATATGCGGTGAAGAGATTTGTTTTTGCCGGAAAGTCCTTCCTTGAAGAAGCACTTCTTATCAACGCTGCGCCTCATCTTGCTGCAGTAGTTGACAAGTTGATGCGAATTGTGTGTTTCTGGGCAAAGTGAATCACTTGTGATAAGCAAGCTGACTGTGTGTGTGTGTGTGTGTGTGAGTGTGTGTGTGTGTGTGTGTGTGTGTGTGTGTGTGAGAGACGACTGATGATGACTCACTGTGATTTATCATAGGGATTCTATCCTGAGACAGTCAGCAAACAGGAAGGTGTGATTGTGGCAAGTTTCTGCCGTTTGTGTCCTTCTGCATTTTAAATAAAGCTGTGCCGGGGCGGTGCGTGGTTTTGTCATTATCGCTGCTTTCAGGGGGCAAGAAGTATTTGTTACGGTAAAGAGCTTCCGTGGAAAGTTCATTGTAACAGACAGAGACGGAATGTTAAAAGAAAACCCAGTAAAAAAAAATAAAGGTTATAAATTAACTGATTTGATTGAGGGAGATAAGTGTTTGATCCCCTACTGACCAGCAAGCATTCTAACACCCCCCTAACCGCCTCTGTGCCAAAGAGCAAAAAAAAAGCAAAGCACACAAATAAATAGTGTTAAAAAGCCTTACATTTGAATTGACCAGTACAGAATGACAATGTAGGAGCTGGTTGATGATGTCAAGGGAGTTGGGAGCACAGCCGGGTGAAAAGCATTGCTTCTGGTAGCTCATGGCTGTGGGGAGGGCAATCCTAAAACATATCTGACCTACAGCGCATGTCCATATAAGAACATCACAGGGAGCCAGTGTTAGAAAAAGCTCTTTGTAACCAAACATTCAGAGCCATTGCAAACTTTTTTCGGGGTTCACTTCCAAATGCGCAAACCTCATTATCTGAAACTTTGGCATTGTTTAACACGAGAACATGATAACAACATTTATAGGTCAGAAATGTGGAGCAAGCATAGTGGGGCCCCTTTACGTGCGCTGCCTTTAACAGCCAATTGTTGGCAGAAATGTGAATTTTGTGTCAGGTATTCACAATGTCATGATCTCTTTTTTCAAAGGCAATAACGTTTTCTCTTTTTGAACGTGGTGGGATTGTTGAGCTGCATAAGCAGGGCCCCTCACAGCGCGCCATTGCTACTGAGGTTGGACAGTGAGACCAAAACGTCTTCAGAGATCCTGAGGATTAACGTCAAGTGATAGACCAAAAAGAAATGTCACCATCCCCGAGCCGCAGAATCCAAATTGGCTGTCCACCAAGACACAGGACAATCCTCAGCCCGAATGAATGCTGTGTGCGGTCCAATAACCACCAGATGCCATCTGCCAGAGGAGGCTTGTAAAAAGTAAAAAAGGTCTTCAAAGGCCTCTTCTTCTTCAACGCCATAAAATTGCCCATTTGGAATTCGCGCATAGACAGCAAACATGGGATATTGGAAGGTGGAAGAAAGTTTTATTGTCTGATGAGATAGCTGGTTATGTAGAGAGGTTGAAGGTTGGAGGGGTCATATCTTATGACTGAAGGCCTTACTTTGTGTGGCAATGACTGGCAATGCGAACACTGCAGTCCACAATGCCCGCCTTACAAAGGAGTTCTTCCTGAGGAATGAGCTCAGTTTTTTTGGACCATCCTGCATATTCCCCTCATTGAAAATTTGCGTATGAATGGCAAAAATGGACATCAGTTTCAAGCAGTCGATGCCCACCGTGAAACCACCTCCATCACCTGGAGCAACATTGCCATTAGGCTCCTGGAAACACCGCCATGATGAAGGCCAAAACCAATTTTTCAGCCGATGAACAAGAATGGCACAACTATCATCACTGACCCCTGGGGGATCAAATACTTCTTTTGCCCACTGTGATCCATTCCCACGTTTGTGAATGTGGAGCTCCAGTGTACTGTTAGTTTGGTCCACATGCAATTGCAGTGAAAGTCTATTCTGGGTATTGTGGGTGTGGCGCAGTGTGATGTTTTGGATGACAGAGCTGATGGATGACCATAACCAACATTTCAATTGAAAACATTTCTTGTTGAAAATGGCAAAGACAAACAAGCCTTTGTTTCTGACTTCATTTCTCCCTCCACTGCCTTTTGTTATTTTTTTTTTCTTTCCCTTGTTTTTGTGCATCTTTGCCAACTAATGAGCTGTTTCTGCGGGCCAGTTGTCAATGTGCAAGTCATCGATGCGGCTCCTTCTGCTTGAATACAGCCGGTGAAGTCATAGCGAGCTGCTGGATGCTTGATCCTTCAGTCTGCAGTATGATTTGTACAAACTTCACTGTCACATTGTCATACTGTCTGTCGCCCATAAAGACACATTTAGTCCATTTTGCGTACATGCTGACTTGTAGTTCCCCCCCCAGAATATGTATACACTGACAGCATTAAGTATTCTGTAATTAAACGTGAGTGAGTGAACGCAGTTTCATGTCTGCACATTTGGTGGATTATTGCACACTTTAAGCACAAATCCTCTTTCCAACAGAAGTACTAATGCAGCATTTCCAACTGGATACGAGTCTTCCACTTCTGTGCACAGCCTGCTATGTTATTCTACAGTATCTCATTGCACAAGTTCCACCATGTCAAATAAATGTCCCTTCTTTCTCCTTTCTCAGAGTTTATATCCAATTGCTCACTTATGGGCTGCCAGGACACTTGTGCAGAGACTCCACTTGGACCTGCTTGTTACTGTAAAAGTGGTTATGAGATCAGCTCGGATGGAAAAACATGCAAAGGTGAGTCGATGTCGACTGGAGGGTGGCGGTTCATTGATGGGGGGGGGCATTAATTCCATCATGTGATGTGACATTGTGGAGAAGAGCACAATCCCCTGCCTTGGGAAACAGTTTTACGACATGATACAGAGTCCCAAAACACCTCCAAGATGAGGAAGATGAAGGAAGAAAGTCCCCACACCTGAACCCAATTGTGAGCGCTTGTGGAGCATTCTCAAGGTGTGAAATGTGCTCCAGCTCCACAAGTAATGTCAATATGGAGGAGTGGAAAGTTGGAATTCCCTCAATGAACCGCAACTTCGCTGTGCTAGCAGCACTCGTGCACAATGTTCTGTGTACATCCTCTTGAATGCGGTCCACAGTTGTTAGCGGGTTTTGTTTTTGTACGTTCAGACTTCAATGAGTGCAGTCTGTATGGGACCTGCAGTCAGTCCTGCACCAACACTGAAGGCTCCTACTCTTGCTCCTGTGTGGAGGGCTACTTGCCGCAACCTGACAACCGATCCTGCAAGGCCAAGAACGGTAAGAAAAATCTTAAAAACCCCCATAAAAAGTCGCTGACAGCAGCGCTTGGAGACGCCATGTATATGCTGTTCACATCCTCCCTCCATGTTTGTTTGTTCTTCTCAGTCCCGGTGGACCGTCTGCCTGTGCTGTTGATCGCCAACTCTCAGAACATTCAGGCTACCTCCCTGAGTGGCACCACCGTCCACAGCCTGCTGTCTACCAGCACCAAACAAACCACCGCCATGGACTTCCTGTACACACAGGAGACAGTTTGCTGGATCCACGTGGGGGACTCCCCCTCATCCACGCATCTTAAATGTGCCAAGATTCCCAACCTGAAGAGCTTCAGTGAGGAGAGAGTCATCAACATCTCCCTCAGCTTGCATCGTGAGTACAGAACAACATGGACCACTTTTAGACCAGTGTAGGACTTGGGGAGGGGCACACCGTGGTAAATTAAATTGCATTGCACATGAAACAAAAATACCTTTTACTTTAATTTTTTTCCAGTCATATTCCTGGATGCCACAAGCAACCAACCACCTGAGTGTTCTTCTACCTCATTGGCAGCCTCCCAGCCATTTATTTAATTCACCAAATATGAATCTTTACCAAATAATATGTGACATACTAGATCCTCTCACCAAAACATCTATTCTATTTACTTTGTACTAGCCAAAAGAGCAGGAAAAAGTCTAGAACTGTGTGAATTAGGGTTGGGCTATATGGACCTTAATATATTTTTGAGATGTATTGCAATATGACGATTCTTTTATTCTTCTTTTATTCTTCTGAGTCCATGTTCCAAAAAATTCCTACATTCACAACATTTTTCACATTTTGAGTCACAGCTCCACATTTGGTGACCCTGACGTGATTGCCTTACGTGTATTGGGGGGGGGGGGGGGGGGCATCGCAATATAAAAATTCCCATTGAAAATGAGAAAATGAAGTACCACATTTCTAATATTTCACAAATCCACTCAGACCATTCCGACATGATAACATTCAGTTCATTCTTGATATTTGGGGTAAAAAAAACAATTTTCCACATCCCCGAATTCCCATTTTTCCTGAAATTCCACATTTTCTATCCCAGGAATCTTCTTTGATCTTAAGAATTCTTACTACTTCCAAATACTTCCTACTATTTCTTTTGTACTGCCCAAAAGAGCAGGTGGACATCTGTAACTGTTCTTCAGCAAAATACCTTTTATTTTGTAACTAAATTATTATTCGTTTTTTATGCTCACCTAGTTTCACGTTCCAAAAAATTCCTACAACATTGGGGTCACCACAACTTCAAAATTCCCTTTGAAAATAGGGTTGTCCCAATCCAGCATTTTCATTTCCTATCTGATATTGTATCCTTGAAACCCACCAGTCACCGATATCAGCATGAATCATACTACATACTTTTCACTTCTGAGGTTTTTACACATGTTACGTTTTTAATGTTTAGCAAGCCATTCCAACATGAAAACATTCAGCTCATTCCCCCTAATTCCTACTTTTCCCGTAATGTCACATTTTTCATAACACTCATTCACATTGATGTTGAGAATTCTTAGTACCAAATCTAGGACCAAGGCATCCAGTGTTCAAGCTATTTTTCCCACATCGCCCAAATTGCCATTTTTTCTGTAATTCAACATTTCCGATGACAAAATTCCCATTGAAAATGAATGACCACTGTTTTACAAATTCCTAATTTCTCACATTTTGTATTGCATTCGTTTCTAATCATTCCAAGATGAAAACTTTCAAGACATTCTGAAAAAAACCCCATGTTGGACTATTCCAAAATTCTTAATTTTATTCCAAAACCCCATTGCCTGTAACACTAATTCCCCTTTTCTTAGTAATTCTTACTCCATCTACATTTCTCAACCGATTAAAACCACTAGGGAAGTTTAGGCTCTGTATTTTCACCCTTCCAAAATTTCCCAGGCTTCCCGGAATTCCACATTTTCCATACAGCAATTCAGTTCAGCTTCAGCTTCCGCTTATCAGCACTCACATGCAACTTCTACAGAAATGGCCTCATCTGCTAGTTCTTTTTGCTAATTCTATAATATTTCCTTGTGAGTACTTTGTAATACTGTGATATGATTATGCATGCAGGTCAGGCATAAAGCAGGCTTGGACTTCATCAATGAAATATACAGGGGCACTATTTTTGAAATAAAAACTTCCGCGCTTCTGCGATTAAATCCATTCTTTTGGCCACATCCATATCTGGAAGGAAGCCAGTAGGGATCGGAAATCAGGCCGTGTGATTAATTAGCTGAGAAGTTTAAGTCTGATTTCATTGTGCTTAGTTTTGCTGGCCGCCATGTGCCACTGCTGCTGCTGCTACTGCTGGGATTTCAATATCAGACGTAAACATGCCAACCGCTGGGTTATGCTGCATTTATTTGATATGTTTTCCTCCATGAACTGACTGTTATGTTATTCAAAGATGGGTACAACAAGTATCTGGTGGCTTGTTTAACTCCAGTCAGAGATGTCATGTCTGGAAGCATCTGAGAGGTTTTGGACCTCCTGGAGACCAGACAGCATACATGTGGTGGTGCCACTCCACCTTCTGTACAGACTTGTTGACATGGAGTGGCGCAGAGTGGGACGCTTTTGTTTACAATCCTCCATGGAAGGAGGAGGCAGAGGCAAGCGAAGGCAGGAGTGAACATACAGGAAATGATGCACGTGTGGTTGGAGTGACTCATGACCTCGGTACGCCACAGATGGGTTGTGCAGATGTGACTCCACCACCATCTCTGTCACTCTTTTCTTCTCTGCATCAGTTCCTCCTCCAAGACTTGCAGGCTTTAATCATGTCATTGCACACGAGGAAGACACTAAAATTGCACATGCAGCTCATCAAATTCAGGCTTGCTGGAATTGAATATTCTGTAAATACGGAAGAGATGAACCGTCTGGAACTTTTAGAATAGGTTCAGTCTAACTGAGAGGGACCAAATGAAAAAAAAAGTCATTGAAGGTTGAATGGGACTCAAATCCCCACGTGCACGGGCTATGCAATTTTTGGGAAATTTGTTGGCCGTCGCCGCCACGTAGAGGAGATTAGTCAGAGGGGTTTACGTATGGAGCAGGTGTTTCCTGACACCCACCTGCTTGCCGCCTGCCCCCTGTAAGAAAATGGTAGTTTTTAGCTCGGGAGTGCAGCGTGCGACTCATGCATGCTAGGTGCATGCTAGGCTTAATGTAAGGCTGTCATACGTTTCACTCACTGTGGACGTACGTGTGTGGGCGGCGTACGAGGCTCTTGCAGCCCACTCCCTTGGATTACAGGACGGGTGTAGCGGCTTCCTATTTGGATATCCACCAATACCAATACGATTAAAGCGGGCATGACAACAAAAGAAGTTAGAAAAAAACAAGACATGGATAAATAAATCTGAAATAGGAGGGAAATGAAGTGGTGATATCAGCAAACGTATCCAGAAGACTATCAGCTATCTCCACACAAGCGGCATTGCTGACGTACGCGAGCGCTCAGCCTGATGTTTTAATGGCTTCACATTTAGTCAGACAGCAGACAACTCTTAACATCACTTAACATCACTTCCGGGTCGCTCCATTCCCGTTATTGTTTATTTGCTACGAGGCTTTCATGAACTCCTCTCTACGGGAAAGCATGATATTGGAGCAACCTGTGTTCAGAGTTTGGCATGTCCGATTGTTTTGTGTGGCCGTGAATGTGTCAGGCAGAGCCCTCGAGTGTGTCTAGCTGCATTTGCTGATTTTATTTTTTGTCTATGAATGATAATCTTGTGGCTTTGTTTGCTGATATTCTTCTAGCTGTATTTGCTGGCATTCTTTTGGCTATGTTTGCTGCTACTCTTTTGGTTGTGTTTGCAGATATTTTTGTAGCTGCAGTTGCTGATTTTTTTGGGTTATGATTGATACTCTTTTGGATTTGTTTGCTGATATTCTTCTAGCTGAATTTGCTGATTTTTTTGGTTATGAATGATAATCTTGTGGGTTTGTTTGCTGATATTCTTCTAGCTATATTTGCCGGCATTCATTTAACTATGTTTGCTTCTACTCTTTTGGTTATGTTTGCAGACATTTTTGTAGCTGCAGTTGCTGATTTTTTGGGGTTATGATTGATACTATTTTGGCTTTTTTGCTGATATTCTTCTAGCTGTATTTGCTGGCATTATTTTGGCTATGTTTGCTGCTACTCTTTTGGTTGTTTTGCAGATATTTTTCTAGCTGCATTTGCTGACTTTTTGGCTATGATTGATAATCGTTTGTCTTTGCGGACATTCTTTTTGCTGTATTTGCTGGCATTGTTTTGGCTATGTTTGCTGATACTCTTCATTTGTGATACAACAACATTACAGCAGAGATGTATCATCCCCCCTCCCACATAATACATAATGATATGGACTACAGTACGTGGTTTCATTTGTACATTTGTACCTTTGTTGTGGTGCTGCATCCACAGGAAGGAGCAACATTCATGTTTATTGCAAATGTTGAGCCGAAATAAGAGCATAACATCTACGTCAAGCTAGCAGGAGGGTTTGGACAGGGCATAGGGATGGTGCCCAGATCCATCAACGTAACCCCTGTGAGTCGTGTGTATCTACAGTAAAGGCAAAGTTCCTTTCCTTGAGAATCCTTGAAGCGAAGCTCAGTGAACCTTAGACACTCTGAGCATGGGAGGGCTGATCCCAGAGGTGTCGCTAAGCCTCCAGGAGAGACCTGCCCAATCCCCCCCCCTGCACAGCCCGCACCGTGTTCTGCTCAGCACACACGCCAGCTTGAAATCTTCTTACAGGGTCATGTGCTGCTAAAAGTCAAGCCAGCCAGCACATTTTTCACAATCTCCTGCCCATTCACATCCACCCTAACCTCCATTGACAATGAAGCATTGTACACTTCATTGGCTTGTCTCCACTTTACTGCCTCAAATCCTCTTCTTCCCTCTCCTGTCTGCAAGCCGTGGCATTTAGAGGCGACCACCTTTTTTCACACTCACGCCAGTATGTTTCTGTTTGTGACGCATTGGCCAGATGCTTGGGAGGGAGTGTCATATGCAGGAGCCTGGCAAAGGAGAGTGGGGGTTGGGTTGCAGCAGTGATGGGTGGCACTCAGCAGAGTCGATCGTTAAATAAAAATCATGGCGCACCAAACTTATTTATGATCATCATTGTGGTTGGCGTCAGTTTTTGCAATCATCAGCTTGGGCTCAGACTCGAATGAGGCAGTAAATTCTAACAAGATAATACTTTGTCATATAAAAACAAACACAAAACAGTCACACAAATCACATTATGTGGTGCCAAGTGTGAAATAAGATTATCATGATAAGATTATTGGGTGGATTGACTATGTTCACACTACAGGGTACGAGGCCCAATTTGGATTTTTTGTTCAAATCAGATTTTTTATGTGGTCATTAACATTACCAAAGAAATGTGACTTTTTAAAGTGAAAGCAAGCAGAGTCGATATTTTCTTAACCAAATGATTCCATGTGGGAGATTAAGAAGAATGAAGGCAAGAATTTTGGCTATGGCACTTTGTGTAGAATTTGTTGCGACATCTTCACTGACACTTTTTAAAATAATTTTAGACTGATTAGAATAACTTTTTTGGTGAGTACTTTGATACAATTCTTGCATAGTAAACCACACCTTTTGATGACGTATTGCTCGGATATATGCAATCTGGCTGTTCAGATTGGCTACATATGGGATTTGAATCGCCATATAAAGGAGGCCTGGGTCATATTTGAAAAAATCTGAATTATACTCTTCACTCGTGGTTAATCTTTGCAGAAAATCATATAAATAGTAATAATTAACATCCGTTGAGTAGAATAAAACCCATTTTTTACTGTGTGGTTAGTGATAGATACAGTATCTGTGGGAGTGTGAGTGGCAGGTAGAAAAGCTCTGACTCACTTGGAAAGAAGTCGTTTGGCGACCCCAAATATAAACTGCTATGTCTTCAGACCTATGGAAAATCATATACTAGTACATGAGTCAATACACCACTTACTACTAAACAGAGGATGCCTGTGACATCCTCCCTTACAGTATTTGTGTGCTCATATGTATGAATGTGTGTGTGTCTAATTGTCACTGAGAATGACAAAAGGAGAGGGACTGCCTCCTACCACCCAGTAAACCCCGCCCCGTGCAGCCAGGTCAAGCTCTCACCGCCAGAGATTGGCCTGGTGGGTGCGGGCAAAACCAGGGCCGACTCCCCAAGACCCGCCCCCGAAGCATCCCCCTGAAGAGACCAGCAAGGGACCATGGAGGAGAAATCACAGAGCCACACCCCCGAGACCGCCGGGAGACCATACCCCACTACCCGGAAGGGAGCCCGCCCACGGGCCGGAGGCGCCCGCCCACGGGCCGGAGGCGCCCCCCCCAAGAAAGCAGAACCCAGCCCACCCCAGGTAACCCCAGGCCCGACCACCGACACAGGACCGCCCCGGCTGGGACAGAAGAGGCCCGGACCCACTACCCCATGGAGGACCAGGCGGCAGAGATGGGACACCCAGCGCCAGACCCCCGCAGAGCCCACCCCCCGTATATCGATATATCTATACATATATATATATACACACACACACACACACACACACACATATATAGGCACCCCACCGCGGCGGCTGACACCCGCCGGGCAGCTCACCCCCGGAGAGGTGTAGCTAACCATCCACCAGGAGGCCCGACCTCCCCCTCGCCCCTAGAACCAGCAGCGCACCACCCAAGAGAACCATCCTCAACTAGCCCTGGGACAGACCGGGGACGGGAAAAGACAAACAAGTAGCAGAGTATACTGTATACTGTAGCAGAGTATAGAGACCAGTGGTAGCAGACACCCAAATGCCTGGGAGAGCATCGCCCCTCCAGCAGGCCCGACCTCGAGGCGCATGCCCCCCATCCTCCACACGCCAACCAGGCCCCCGTCCCCACAAGCAAGATCAGGCCCCATCTCAACACAAAGCCCGGTCCCCGCAGCAGCCACCACAGCGCAGCAACCCCAAGCCACCACCGCAGACTTCAGGCCACCAGCAGCATGGACTGCCCGGAGACCGCTGAACGCTCCCCCAAGGGCACGGAAGTGCCCGCGACCCAGGACAGACCAAGGGAGGTACCGCCAACCGCGCCCCTAGGGCAAGCCCCAGCGTCAACTGATTCCAGCAGGACCCCCAGGAAGGCTAGGCAGACCAGCCCAGGGCACCCCGAGCGAGCCACCATGCCCCAGCAGCCAGCGGGCCAATCGCGGGGATAGGCAGAAGGCTCTCCAGTCCAGCCCGCCACGCCTGTGTGTGTAATAAGATGGTATTGTGTAGATTGTGCAATTAAAAATAGGCCTGCACCAAAGGGCTGGCCTATGTGTGGTGTATGTATCATATGGAGTAATTAAAAATGGAGGGAAGCTGAGCAATGGTGGGTCCCATGCCTGCCCAGATCCCCCCCAGAACTGAGTGTCAAAAGTGCTTTTAAAATTGAAGGGTGTCCAAGCCAGAGGAATGCCGAGGACAAAGGGGCATCCGCAAGGAAACCCCTCACCCCCGGCACAACCAATTGCAGATCACCCGCCTACATGTATGTGAGGTGGTGCAATGCAGCAGGGAGGACTGGGGCCCACACACGCCCACCCCGCACTACCGACCAACCGAGCAAGCCGTGTGCTGCAGGACCGGCTACAGGCCCCAACCATGGCAACAAGTCCGGCCCCAACCCCCCCAGCGATGGCTTCTGGCCACCCCACACAGGGGGCCGCACCAGAGATTGCGCCAGCTACGGCACCCCCAGACCACCAAGAGCCGCGGACAAACCACACGCCCCGAGACAGCTCCCACAACCGCCAGAACAGCAGGGGCCGCACCCCGGTGACACATCCATCACCATGGCAGCCCGGGGAGCGACACCACAGAGACCGCAGGAGAACCAGGACCTGCATGGGGCAGAGCACAACCACGCCCCCAAGGCACGTGAGCCAAAGGTGCCAGGGAGGGACATGGACACACACACCACACGGCACCCGCCCCGGCACCCGCGCACCCACAGCCAGCCCCCCCAACCGCCCGCCCCACATCCACCACAACACAGCCGCCCCCCGACCGAAGAGAGAGAAGCAGGGAACCCCCCACCTCAGCACTGCACCTCCCCCATCCAGAGCCCAAGCTGCACAATCGAGACCCCACCTCCCAGGCGCCCCACCCGGGGAAAAAGAGTGGGACGATAGCACACCATATATCCCCATATATCACACATACCTTCCATACACAAAAATAAAAATAAAGAATAAAATAATTTAAATAAAGTCATTGATAATAATAATAATAATGATAATAGTAGTTATGTATGTATAATAATACTACTACTATTAATCCTTAATATATAATAATAATTTCTATTCAATAATAATTTTTAATAACTTGGATATTTTAGATATGATAATATAAATATATACATACATACACACACACACATATATATACAAATATACATATATACATACCTAAGGGAGAAGGCTCTGCAAGGGCAGCGGGGTACAACCACCCGTGCCCCCACCAAGGGCAGGGCCAAAGCCCCCCATGCCCACACCCCACAGTCCTACACAGTAGCCAAGCCAGAGCACCAAGGGCAAACCCCGGCCCACCCCCAGAGGCGAGGGAGGCCACGGAGGAACCAGTGCCACTGGCCCCCCTGGCAGCAGCAGGCGCCCACCACTCGCCGGATGCGGCACCCCGTCTACCCACCACCCCGAGGGCCTCCAGGGGGTCAGCCCAGCAAGAAGGGACAGAGATACCCGGCGGCCACCCGCCCACCCCCAGACGCCAGGGCAACCCGGCGACCAAGACCATGCCCCAAGCCAGAGGAACGAGACCGCCAGGGGCAGAGACAGACACACTCAGCCCTTCAAGAATTAGATTAAGAGATTAATTATTGGAGCCCATATAGATTGAAATTCTGACAGTTCTTTGGATTCAGCAGACATTCTCTCAATTGCTATATGATCTAACAGAAGATTCTTGTAAAAGGCTATGTTCAGTTTTTTTTGGGATTTCCAATTGATGAGAATGGTTTTCTTGGCGATGCTTAACGCTGTGATGAGGAGTTGTGTGTGATTTGTTTCTATGTTGATTGTAAAAAGATCGCCCAAGAAGCATAATACAGGTGAGGAAGGAATAGAGGTCCCAAGTGCCAAAGATAGGTCTTCACACACTGTTTGCCAGAAACTATTAATGGGGGCACAAGCCCACATGGAGTGTAAATAATCATCTACTATATGATCTGGGCAGTGTACACAGATGTTAGAGTCGGTTAGACCCATTTAAACATTCTCTGTCCTGTGTAGTGTACTCTATGAAGGGTTTTGAAACTGAACCAACTGTAGGTTGGGAGTTTTTATTAGGTTATTATTCCTGGTTTATTAGACAGGAAGGATTAATACATATTAATTACATATTTGCTTCCAGAACTCAGGGTCACAACTTGTAGATAAATCTAGGTTCCATTTGGAGACTGGAACCCCAACGGTGTTGTCACACTTTGACAAAGGAATATACAGCTTGGATAATGTTTGGGGAGCGGATACATTTAAGAATTGATCAATGGTGGGGATTGCGTTCCCAAGATATGTTACGGAAACTAGCTCTAATTATAGATTTAATTTGTAAGTATTCAAGAAATTTATTCTGGCTTAATTCATACTGTGTAACAAGGTTATTGAATGACACAATTTTTTCCTTTTTGTGATATTTTCCATGCAACTTATTCTTTTTTCATGCCATGTTGTAAAATCCAAGTTGTTTTTTTTTAAGCAATATATCAGGGTTATTCCAGATTCCAGAGTGTACTGGCAAGGAGTGAGCGAGAACCTAACTATTTTTAAAAATTCCCACCAAGCTGTCAGAGTGGTGTTTCTATTTATACTTTTAAAACAATCGTTTTTCCGACGGATTTGACTTATAAAAGGTAAGTTAAAGATGGGGATTTCTTGGCTAAATGATATCAATATCGAGCCATAACTGATCCAAGGGAGCCATTTTTTTCAGCCATTTTTAGATCTACTGTAACCTGAGAAATTTGGCAGTTCTAAGCCCCCACATTCTTTAGATCTTTGTAATGTTTTTAGGCTTATTCGTGCTGGCTTATTTTTCCAAAAAAATGTATTTATATATGAATCTAATGACTTAAACCAAGTTATATGTATGTCACGGTTCGGCTTCATCGCTTTAAAGTTCAACCCCAGGATGCAGAGAGCAGGACCAATGGCAGGTAAATTATATTTATTTGTTGCAGAAATTGCAGCAGCAGGAAAAAGCAACTCAGGTAGCTGACGGACAAACGATAATAATCCCACACAAGGAGAAGCACACACCTGAACTAAATAGACAAATACAAATTTGGGACAGGTGTGGATGAGTGAGGCAACCAAGGAAGACAGGGCAAAACAGGAAGTGAAATACAAAATAAGAGTCCAGAAAGGAAACCAAACAAACTGTCACAAGGGAACCCACACAGGGCGTGACAGTACACCCCCCTCAAGGACGGATCCTAGACGTCCAAAACAATTCTCAGTCAAAGAGGGATGGGTGGTGGGGGGACCGGAGGTGGGTCGCCGACGGAACCCTTCTGGGGGCCGGCCCGGCGGAGCCAGCAAGACCCCTCCACGTGATGGAGGGAATGGTTGGGTCGGTAAACACCCTCCGGGGGGCGCCCTCGACCAAGCGCGAGGTAGGCGTCCTGGGTGCGATGGCGAAGCAGCAGGCGTCCGGCCCTGACGCGGAGACGGCGAAGCAGCAGGCGTCCGGCCCTGACGCGGAGACGGCGAAGAAGCAGGCGTCCGGCCCTGACGCGGAGACGGCGAAGAAGCAGGCGTCCGGCCCTGACGCGGAGACGGTGAAGAAGCAGGCGTCCGGCCCTGACGCGGAGACGGCGAAGAAGCAGGCGTCCGGCCCTGACGCGGAGACGGCGAAGAAGCAGGCGTCCGGCCCTGACGCTGAGACGGCGAAGAAGCAGGCGTCCGGCCCTGACGCTGAGACGGCGAAGAAGCAGGCGTCCGGCCCTGACGCGGAGACGGCGAAGAAGCAGGCGTCCGGCCCTGACGCGGAGACGGCGAAGAAGCAGGCGTCGTCCATGCCAGAGCCTCTCCATCTGCTCCAGCAAGCCCTGCTCCTCGTCTTGCAGGTGGAGTGGGCTGTGCCTCCTCACTCCCCCAGCAGGTGGCGCCATCCTCCCTCTCCATTGGCGGGCTGGGCTGTGCTTCCAGCATAGCCCAGCAGGTGGTACTAGCTCCCCCTCTCGAAGGCGGATCCCAGACGCCGTCATCAGAGGGAGCCGAAACCAGGGAAGGGAGGAGGGAGGCTTGGAGGAGGGTCCCTGGGTCCTCCAGGTCAGCAGTCCCGGCCGCAGCCACTTGTTTGGGCTTGAAGGGATCAGGGACGCCGCGCAGCTTGGCATGGGAGCCAGGTCTTGAGAACCCCTGGGACTGCGCGGCTTGGGCACAGGCGGAATCCGGGATGCCACGCAGCTTGGCACGGGAGCCGGGTCTTGGGAACCCCAGGGGCTGCGCAGCTTGGGCACTGGAGGAATCTGAGACGCCACGCAGCTTGGCACGGAAGCCGGGTCTTGGAAACCCCTGGGGCTGCGTGGCTTGGGAACTGGAGGAAACTGTGATGCCACGCAGCTTGGCACGGGAGCCGGGTCTTGGAAACCCCTGGGGCTGCGTGGCTTGGGAACTGGAGGAAACTGAGATGCCACGCAGCTTGGCACGGGAGCCGGGTCTTGGAAACCCTTGGGGCTGTGTGGCTTGGGAACTGGAGGAAACTGTGACGCCACGCAGCTTGGCACGGGAGCCGGGTCTTGGAAACCCTTGGGGCTGCGTGGCTTGGGAACTGGAGGAATCTGTGACGCCACGCAGCTTGGCACGGGAGCCGGGTCTTGGAAACCCCTGGGGCTGCGTGGCTTGGGAACTGGAGGAAACCGGGGTGCCTCGCGAGGGGTGAGGGGTGCCTCGCTACTTGGCACGGGAGCCATTATAGATGGCTTAGTTGGGATCATAGAGAACAGATAATTAATCATTGGTAATATCATCATTTTCACAGTGGATACTCATTGAATGCCCATTAGAGAGATCAGCAAAGTTCTCCAACGTTCAAGATCATCCTCAATCGATTTCAACAGTGGGGTATAATTCAAGCTGATCATGTCTGACAGATTGGAGGAAATGTTGATACCCAAATACCTGATATTACCCAAGTGCAGTGGATTTGAGGAGGTGCTCTGGAAAACAAAATTAATGGGCAATACTATGGATTTAGACCAGTTAGTCCGAAAAGGTGCTAACGTTGTTGATGAGTGTGATAGCTTGGTGAAGTGAGGAGTGTGAGTTTTTTAGGAAAAGTAACACATCATCAGCATAAAGGCTTATCTTATGATGAATGATCTTATGTGGATCCCTTTAATATTTATATGTTGTCGAATTGCAGTTGCAAGAGGTTCAATGAAGATAGCAAACAATGAGGGGGAGAGTGGACAACCTTGCCTAGCACCTCTTTGTAAAGTGAATTCTGGAGAGATCAGATTATTGGTCCGAGCAGAGGCCTTTGGGGTACTATATAATATTTGGATCCACGTTCTAAATGACTCTCCAAAGCCAAATTTCTGTAGGGTTGTAAAGAGAAATTTCCAGTTAACTTTGTCGAATGCCTTTTCAGCGTCTAATGAGACGATTGTGGTTTCCAAATTATGGATGATAGAGTGATCAATCAGATTGGTTAAGCGGCGTACATTGCTAACTGAGTGTCTCCCCTTGATAAATCCTGATTGATTGGGATGTATTATATGAGGGGTAACTTTTTCCAGTCTTCTAGCTAATACTTTGCATATTATTTTAAGATCCGCGTTAAGTGAAATTGGACGATAACTGGAAGGTAATGTTGGGTCCTTTTCTGGTTTTAGCAAGAGACTGATTGTAGCAGAGCTCATATTTGGGGGTAGGCGTGCATTTTCTTTTATTTCCTGAACCATTAAAAAAAATACTGGGGCTAGCAATGACCAGAATGTTTTATAAAATTGGGCAGGGAACCCGTCCGGTCCTGGTGCTTTGTTAATTGGCATTTGCTGTTGAGCCTCATAAAGATCTGTTAGTGAAATGGGTAAGTCCAGGGTTGTCACCTGATCTTCTTCTAATTTTGGTAATTCTGTGGCACTAAGAAATGTTTCAATGTCTGGAACAGAAGGGTTAATCTGAGGTGTGTATAGTATTTTACAAAAGTCCCTAAAAACTGAATTAATTTCCTCCGGAAGGTGAGTGATGTTACCTTCTGAGTTTCTAATGGAGGAGATTTAAGTTAAGTTTTAGTTGGTTAGCTAAGTATTTTCCAGATTTATTGGCATGTTTGAACTTCTCCAAACGTAGTCTTTGCAATTGGAACTGAATTTTCTTATCAGTAATTTCTTTTAAATCTAATTTCAATTTTCCAAGGTTATTCAGAGTATTCTCATCTTGTGAATCTGCATAAGCGATTTTGATTTTTTTCTCCAATTCCAATTCCAATAATCTTTTTTTTTTCTTATATGAATGTATATTTTTGTATATTTTATTTATTTCATTCATTCATTCATTCATTTTCTACCGCTTTTTCCTCACGAGGGTCGCGGGGGTGCTGTAGCCTATCCCAGCTGTCTTTGGGTGAGAGGCGGGGTACACCCTGGACTGGTCGCCAGCCAATCACAGGGGACATATACAATCCCTGACAAAAGTCTTGTCGCTTATCCAAGTTGTAGGAACAACAAATAATAACTTGACTTGTAGTTGCTCAATTGGAATCAGAAATGACTTATATGAAAGGCAAAGCCCTCTAGATTATGCTTTTTATATCAAAATAAAGTTTTGTACCATTCATTGAGTTTTATCATTTAATTAGGACATAAAGGTCAGATTTTGCTTGGACAAAAGTCTTGTCGCATACAAAAAAATGTAGAAATAATACATATACTTAATGTTGAATACACAAATATGCTACAATAACATCAGAACATAAAGTCATTGTACCTTGGAAAAAAGAATTAATATTGTGTATGGCTTCCATGAGCTTGGAGGACTGCATCCATACGTCTTGGCAATGACTCAAATAACTCATCTGGAATGGCCAAGAAAGCAGTCTTGCAGGACTCCCAGAGTTCATCAGGATTTTTCGGCTTCATCTTCCAAGCCTCCTCCTTCATCTTACCCCAGACATGCTCAATAATGTTCATGTCTGGCGACTGGGCTGGCCAATCCTGGAGCACCTTGACCTTCTTGGCTTTCAGGAACTTGGATGTGGAGGCTGAAGTATGAGAAGGAGCGCCATCCTACTGCAGAATTTGCCCTTTCTTGTGGTTTGGAATGTAATGGACAGCGAGAATTTCTTGACATGATGTTGCCATCAACAGCCAACAAAAAAATCGTGTTGCATTTGCCAAGGCCCACAGCTTGCAGAAAGGATGGACAGTGGAAAAGTGGCAGAAGGTTGATTTTTCTGACGAATCATCCATTGAACTGCATCCCAATCGCCGCAAATACTGCAGAAGACCTGTTGGAACCCGCATGGACCCAAGATTCACCCAGAAAACAGTCAAGTTTGGTGGAGGAAAAATCATGGTTTGGGGATACATCCAGTATGGGGGTGTGCGACAGATCTGCAGAGTGGATGGCAACATCGACAGCCTGAAATATCAAGAAATTCTCGCTGCCCATTACATTCCAAACCATAAGAAAGGGCAAATTCTGCAGTAGGATGGCGCTCCTTCTCATACTTCAGCCTCCACATCCAAGTTCCTGAAAGCCAAGAAGGTCAAGGTGCTCCAGGATTGGCCAGCCCAGTCGCCAGACATGAACATTATTGAGCATGTCTGGGGTAAGATGAAGGAGGAGGCTTGGAAGATGAAGCCGAAAAATCCTGATGAACTCTGGGAGTCCTGCAAGACTGCTTTCTTGGCCATTCCAGATGAGTTATTTGAGTCATTGCCAAGACGTATGGATGCAGTCCTCCAAGCTCATGGAAGCCATACACAATATTAATTCTTTTTTCCAAGGTACAATGACTTTATGTTCTGATGTTATTGTAGCATATTTGTGTATTCAACATTAAGTATATGTATTATTTCTACATTTTTTTGTATGCGACAAGACTTTTGTCCAAGCAAAATCTGACCTTTATGTCCTAATTAAATGATAAAACTCAATGAATGGTACAAAACTTTATTTTGATATAAAAAGCATAATCTAGAGGGCTTTGCCTTTCATATAAGTCATTTCTGATTCCAATTGAGCAACTACAAGTCAAGTTATTATTTGTTGTTCCTACAACTTGGATAAGCGACAAGACTTTTGTCAGGGACTGTAGACAAACAACCATTCACACTCACATTCATACCTATGGACAATTTGTGAGTGGCCAATTAACCTAGCGTGGAATGTGGGAGGAAACCGGAGTACTCGGAGAAAACCCACGCATGCACGAGGAGAACATGCAAACTCCACACAGAGATGGCCGAGGGTGGAATCGAACCCTGGTCTTCTTGCTGTGAGGTCTGCGCGCTAACCACTGGACCGCCGTGCCGCCCATTTTATTTATTTATTTATGTATATTATATATATATTTTTTCTTATATGAATTTTATGTTCATATAATAACAATTCATAATTCATATGAATGTATGAATAGGAGATACTTTTTCTGCGCATTACTACTTTTGCTGTCTCTCGGAGAACACAAGCCGAGGTTTCCGGTTGGTGATTAAAATCTAAAAACATTGTCCACTCTCTCTCACAGTCTTTTAGAAAGTCTGGATCTTTAAGCAATGATGTATTAAATCTCCAGCATCTAGTAGGTGTAGCCGTCTGTTTTTTGAATTCAGTTGCTCTTCACAGACAGAGGTGGACGGAAGGGTTTTTAATGACTCCAGATCAGCAAGGGAGGTGGGGTAAAGAGAGTAAAGGAAAAAGAAAAGCAGCGTGTGTCACAGACGTGTGGACATTCTTTCACTTTGACACGATTGCACAACCTCCTTCTCTCCTTACCTTTGTTTACGCGTGGCTTAATCAGTGAATCAGTGTGTCGCGGGGCAGCTGGAAGTGTTTAAACAGAGAACTGTGTGTTCAAAATTAAGACTACCTCTGGGAATATGGCCGCCGACTCCCATAAACCTCAGCAATGCGGCACAATGGCCAAGTTTCCCTGGTGGAAATCAGATCTCTCGCTTTCCCTCCCAGCTTTTCCTCTGTCTTCTATTTTTTGACCCATTCCTCCACCATTTGCTCTCCTAGTTTTTTTCTGCCAGCTTTAACTCAAACCAAAACACTTGCAACACTTGCAAGTGGAGATGAGATTTATGGCTCAAAGTATCTTTTTGCCAAGGAATCTGCTTTGTCATTTCCTCCTCACCAGAACCTTTCTGTCTTGGTTGGAGAAAGTGAGACTTTGGTGTCCTTGAATCATCGTAGTGACCCAGCTCACCCGCAGGACTTGATGACCCGGGACCCCTGCTGCACCACTGCAGCGCCATATCTGGCTTGTTTGTGTTTGTGTGAGGGCACTTGTGGAAGGAGCAGAGCTCAAGGCAGCTGTAAAAATAGACGTCTTGTGGTTTGTCAAGCCCTCCTCCCCATTCCACTTTCTCGGTGTCGCTCACACGCTTCTTTTTCATCTCCTGTCGACAGGCGGATGTAAAACAACACACATATCTTTGACTGAGAGGGGCCCGAGCCTACATTGGCAACTTGTCTGACATGGACGTTTCAGATCTTGTGTTTCTCTTCGACATGATGTGTCAGATCAGGAGTTTGGGGTCTTTTTTTAACTTATTCCTGATCGGATACAAGACCGTTATGAGATTTTTGGAACTTTTGGAAGTGCATGTATGACACCTTTCCAGCGTCCAGCGGTAATCAGTACGGCTTTTTCTTTAAAAAGTCCTTTTTTCAGATGTGAGATTTGGGTATCTAAACCAAAGTAAGGCCGCAGTCGGAAGATTTGGTGTTTTCTGGGGAGCCAAAGACCGAGCTCACATTTGAACAAAGCACAGTGCCCTATCCAGTATAGTAATCCCCCGTTTACCATGGTTAATCGGTTCCAGACCCAACCAATAAGTGGGAAGGGAATTTCTGTCAAGTAGGTGGACATTACTATAATGAATTATTATTAAATTGAATATTTTGGTAGTTGGAGCATAAAAAAACTGTTTACCACCGTCTGTATATGGTTTTAGCCATTATTAGAGCCCCTTAGACATGCAATAACACCCCTATAGTCATCTTTACACTCCTATTACCTTATATAGTAGACATCCATTTTCTCTACCACTTATCCTCACGGGGGTCGCGGACATGCTGGAGCCTATCCCAGCTGTCTTCGGGCGAGAGGTGGGGTACACCCTGGACTGGTCACAATTAATTGACCAAGTAATCATGTTCAATATTTACAAATTTACAAATTTCCCCACTGAGGGACGAATAAAGGCATATCTTATCTTAATTTCAAGTTAATCAAGATTTTTTAAAGTTTAAGGAGAGGTGGGTACACCTGAAGGGGAAAAGGGGTTACTGTACCCCTGTATTACAGTATAATCCTTGGTACACTGATAGCATAAACACAATTCTATGGTATTGTAAGGTATATTCTTTTGGCAATCTCCAATGACCAAGGCCGTTTGTCCGCGAGTGGAGTGCCCAAACATAGAATCCCACACTCCCAGGTTTTCGTACGATTTGGTTGGTTTGGTTTGGAACAGAGTAATAACGATGAATAGCCAGTATTGAGTTATTCCTTCCAGTGGGAAGCATGCATGTGGCCAACAGGAGACTAATGCAGATTTACTCTATTTAAAGAAACTTACTTTCCCAGTGAGACCCAGTATTATTTGAAAATCCTGTGAACGAGCAGGACGGGGCCCCTGTTAAAGTGGAGATGTTATACTGTTGCATGCATTTCTAAAGCTTTTTTTATTTTATTTATTTTTGTATGCTGGTGTCCTGTGCAGCTTGCATCCATGTGAACCAGCTTGCAGGCAGATCGTGGTCCTCCTGGCCTTTGCATTGTTACACAGTGTAGGCCCTGGACCACATGACCGGCCCTGGAAGTGCATGGATCCATTGTTCAGACTACGTCTTGCATCAGCCGCATTTGCTGCAATGTGCAAGAATACGAAGAAGTGAAAATGTTGTACTTTGGTAACATGGAAGTTTGCATGTGGTGACATGTGAACTGCTTGGACCTTAATATCTCCCTCTGGTGGTGATCCCTACTCTTTGGAGCAGACTTGAGCTGTTTTATATTTGCATGCCAAGGAGCAAGGGATTGTTTTGATAGCATTTAGCTTGACAGTTCCACTCAAAAAGCACAGTACACTCATCCCTCCCTTTGCGGTTCGCATTTTCTAGGCTCTACCTAGCTAAATATTTCATTTATAAATGAAATGTTGTGCGTCCATGGAGGGGGCGGACCCACAGCTTTGGCAAGAAGAAGCCACCCGCTCTCACCAGGAAAGGTGCATTAATGTCGGAGACACGATGCCTGCACTCAGTACAGGTGGACCTACGTTACCATTTCATACACAGTAAGTCAGGGGTCTCCAACCAGTAGTTCATGAGCTACCAGGAGCTCCTAACCACTTTTCAATTAGCTCACCAAAGCTTTACTCATTCAATATCAACCCACAAAATTATTATATTTTTTATTTTTCATTCATTCATTCATTTATTTTCTACCACTTTTCCTCCCGAGGGTCGCAGGGGGTGTTGGAGCCTATCCCAGCTGTCTTGGGGCGAGAGGCGGGGCACACTGGACTGGACTGGTGGCCAGCCAATGACAGGGCACATATAGACAAACAACCATTCACACTCACATTCATACCTATGGACAATTTGGAGTCGCCAAGTCGGGGAGAACATGCAAACTCCACACAGAGATGAATGAGGGTGGAATTGAACCCTGGTCTCCTAGCTGTGAGGTCTGCACGCTAACCACTCGACCATCGTGCAGCCTTTTTTTATTTTTGTATTTATTCATTTTTGCAACCCACAAAATTAGAATGTAGGCTTCGGCAGTAGCCCGGAAGTACTTGGGAGTGTGACCAAACACGATGAGCGGTGTGTGGAGCGACTAACTCACAGCTCAATACAAAAGGCCAAAAAATGAAAATAGATATTTAATATATATTTAATATATTTAATCGATATATTTTCAAGTGAAACTGCAAAAAGTGTGGAATGATTACTGTATATTCATCCAGTTTTTGAACTGTTTTTGAATTTTTATGTTTCAGTTTTCAGTGAAAATGTCACTACAGGCACAATAATAATGATAACATTATTATAATCATCATAAGAATAATAATAACTTGGGCTATTGTTGCGGCCATAACCCACGCCAAGCTAAAACCCAACTCTGAAATCCTGACATCACTTCCTGTCTGCCACATATTTATATAAATATATAAATAACGAGTGACGAAAGATGAAGAATATCATATAGCTGGCCTGTCACAGCTTTGAATTTGTTTGGGCAGTCTTGCATTTCAGTAAACAACCTAGAAGATGCTGGGAGGTATTTGGCCACTTTTTCTGTCAGAATGAAGGAAGGAGGAAGTAATCAAAAAAGGGGTTATATGTACTGTAGACCGTTTTTTTCCCCTTTCACTGCTTTACCTCACCCACAGTCTTGTGAAGACTATTTATTTTGCTTTTCTGTACTGGACACTCTTGAACTTTGTCGGGCCATTTTATTTTTTCCCTAAGTTGTCATGTGATGTCACATTGGCCTTTAAACGACACATCAATGACTTGCACTCACCTTGTCAACGTATTCGTCACACAAACGTCCTCCCGGTCTCATTTTTAGTTCAACTAAATGTTACTTCGTCAAACCTTTTCCCTTCTTGTCTCGCTCAACTTATTTACAGCAACACATCACAAGTTCACCTTCTTTTACAAGTCTGCAAGAATGTAAGGACTAAAAATAAGTTGCACCTCCTCCTTTTTCCCCCTCCAATGCCTCTTTTGCTCTCTCTCCCTCTCTCTCTGCAGATGTGGAGCAGATGGCCATTGACTGGCTTACCGGAAACTTCTACTTTGTGGATGACGTGGACGACAGGATCTTTGTGTGTGACAAGGATGGACAGACGTGTGTCACCCTCCTGGACCAGGAGCTCTACAACCCCAAAGGCATCGCCCTGGACCCCACCATGGGGTCAGTATCATGCCTTCCCTCCACCACCGACGCCAGTCCGAACGAGTCTGCAAAGCTCCCATGATGGCCCTTGACATTCATGTCACCTGACTGCAAGACCGTTAACAGCGAGCGAGGATGTGTGGAGGATGTGAACGTTAAAATAAGCAAGCACAGATGTTCCGTTATCCGTAGCGTGACCAAAAAAAAAAATCCAACTGATTTCCCGAAAGTGTGGCTGTGTTACGCAAGCATGTGTATTTGCACGAGTGTGTGTAATGGGGGAGGAAAAAGAAGGGTGTGCACATGTCAGGACACGGATCATTTTAATCCCCAATTTGCGCTGTCGTGCACCAAACATCAAACTCATAGAAAATGTTTGGGGTTACTAAACTAAACAGACAAAAAAACAGCTTCTTCTTTAGTTTTTCACACCAAAAAATCCAAAAAGTGTAACATGTAAATTAAAATGGTTCAAGACTTAGCTTAAAAGAACAATTCTGCTACTAAATTGTAGTTTGATTCCCTGTCAGGAAGTTAAACCTAACAAGAAACAACAGTACTAAAAATACAATATTAATAACTTGTGGGGATTCAAAGCAAAGAAAGAACACAAGATTACATGTACGATATTAATTAATTTTTATCTCTTCATAGCTAATATTCAAAAATTTTAGATCTGGTTAATTAGTTTTTATTTAATTATGTAATTTAATTACTATCATTTTTATTTATTTTTTGCCAAAAGTGTGGTGTTCAGTGGTATACATAAAATAAATGTAATAAAAAAAATATTAAGTACTTAAAATAAAATAAATACCACTAATAATAGTAAGAAATGAATATAATTTATTTTTTTAATAATTTATTATATTTATAATATAAACCATTTTAATATAAAATGTAATAGCAAAAACATTGAATTATTAAATATAAGTGTAATTAAACTTTTACTAGTTATTACACATATTACTGATATTAATAATTACATCCATCTTGCTCCCTGTCTGTCCCCAGGAAGGTGTTCTTCACAGACTATGGTCAGATCCCCAAAGTGGAGCGCTGTGACATGGACGGCCAGAACCGCACCAAGCTGGTGGACAGTAAGATCGTGTTCCCACACGGAATTACGCTGGATTTGGTCAGCAGGCTGGTGTACTGGGCTGACGCCTATCTGGACTACATTGAGGTAGTGGACTACGAAGGCAAGAACCGCCACACCATCATTCAGGGCCTTCTGGTGAGTAACACACTGGGCGCCTCGACAAGTCTCAATTACTGTCAAGACAGGGTGAAGGATGAGCGTGGGGAAGATGGAAGGTGTCGACTTTTTCATCAGAGCAGCTAATTAATTGCGTTTAATTTGGAGGTGGTTCATGTTTGGTGTGGGTTGCCTCTTCAAGCCTGACGTTTACTGCCATGTAGGACTTGTGGGCTATAGATTGGCCATGCTGGATTCCCACTGTAAATCAGTCGAGGCTGCACTCTAAGGCGCGGTTAATCAACAATCCCTTCCTGATCGATTGATCAATGAATCCAATCCATAAGTATGTTCATATCAACACAGCTCTAATATATTGTGAAATCAATGACAGTGTTATTTTATGAAGGCAGAAGTTTTAGCAGCGAGTCCACTTTTCTATGTCTCCAGTACGGAGACAATTTGAGATGAACAAAGATGGGGAAAATAGCGGTAAAATAATGGCTTTGCATTCCCTGTAACACCATAGCAGTGCTTTGCCCTGCAGCCTGGGATGGCAGGATAATAAGTCTATGTGTCTGAGTCCCCGTGTGTGTGTGTGTGTGTGTGTGGATGCATCATTATTTGAGCCATTACGATCTGAGAGTTCTTCTCCTGCCGCTTCAATCCTACCAGTGTGTCCATCATTTAGTCCTGGGAGAACAGCAGCAGCACCAGTAAGCACATCTTTGTAGCAACTAGACTTAAAGACGGTTGGAGTTGCTAAACCAAGCTCCCGCATCACCGCACGTGTTTCAGTTCGTCTGGTTGCCATAGTGACAGTAGCAAGGCCTCATGCGACTTTTCCAGGGAACATAAAAGACTGGAATTGTCACATTTCGGTTAAATGAGCTCTGCTTCTTCTTTCTTCTACAGACATGTTGAATAGTTCAAGTTTACATGTGATATTCTTTGCTAAGCATGTTTAAAATAAACTAATCACTAATCACCAAATATTATGATGTATGACGTAAGTGCAGTAGTACACCCACTGAGTTCAACTTCATAAATCATGCTATTTTGTGGTTGAACATGCTCTATTATTAGTAAAAAAAAGAATTGCACATTTTAAAAGTCTAAATTAAACATTTTCAAGCATAACGACTACACGAAATATAAGGCATTCAGAAGACTCATTCAAAGATGTGATGATATGTAGTATTCTCCACTGGTCACTAGATGTCAGTCATTTTACATTGATGAGACAAAAGCCTTCGTACGACAACAGGGAACTCTCCCAATGAGGCTATGTTATGTCTTATTTTTCTTATAACGTCTACTATATTGGCTAATGGGGTGTAAATGTGACTATAGAGATGTTACTTCATGTCTTGAGGGCTTGTCATGATTATTTAGAAGGTTGTAAACAGGTTTTCTTTCCTCTTTCTTTGCAAATATTACATTTATAAATAAGGAATCCAACTTCTGACTGGCGACCAGTCCAGGGGGTACACCGCCTCTCGCCCAAAGCCAGCTGGGATAGGCTCCAGCATAGCTCTAATAATGTTGAATGTGTATTTGGAAGATCATAAGCAGTTTTTCTATGCTCTAAATACAAAAATATTCCATTTAATCATAAGAAATCCCACTTGGCGGAAATTCACTTATCATGGTCGAGTTTGGAGCAAATTATTTGTGATAAACCCTGTGATAGAAATGATGGTAAGGCATGATGCTACGCTCTTTAATGGGGTTATAATCTGAACCCAGCGTCTTCTTCTTTAAGATCGAGCATCTGTACGGGTTGACGGTGTTTGAAAACTACCTTTATGCCACCAACTCGGACAACGCTAACATGCAGCCCAAGACCAGCGTGATACGCATCAACCGCTTCAACAGCACTGACAACCAAGTGGTGACACGCGTGGACAAGGGAGGCGCGCTGCACGTGTACCATCAGAGACGCCAACCACCTGGTATATGTCTCTTCTCTCCTACAAACAGCGTCTGTGATGAACACATGAAGTTTGCATGACATGGTTTTCTTCCCACTCAGTCCGAAGCCATGCTTGTGAGGTGGACCAGTTTGGAAAAGCAGGAGGCTGCTCAGATATCTGCCTGCTGGGAAATGGACACAAGACTCGGACATGCCGCTGCCGCTCCGGCTTCAGCTTGGGTAGCGACGGCAAGTCTTGCAAAAGTGAGTCATGAATTGTTCAAATGATACAATGCACATTTTCTAAAGTACTATACGACATTATACTATATGAGTAGTATACTTTCCCAACGATAAGAACAGCCTGAAGAGCAACCCCTAGTATTTCCACAAAAGGAATCCTTGTTTTTCATTATGAGATGAAATCTTGATGTTGTAATAGACTTTACTGACGACAATCTCTCCCAACTAACACAGGATGCTTACCTTGATATTCAATGCTCATCACAAACAATCATAATGTCTATTGAACACCACAGAGCCGGAGCATGAGCTCTTCCTGGTCTACGGGAAGGGCCGCCCAGGGGTGATCAGGGGCATGGACATGAACGCCAAGGTGCCAGATGAGTACATGATCCCCATTGAGAATCTGATGAAGCCCAGAGCGTTGGATTTCCATGCCGAGAGCGAGTTCATCTACTTCGCTGACGCCACCAGCTACATCATCGGGCGGCAGAAAATCGACGGCACGGAGAGAGACACCATTCTGAAAGAAGGTGGGTTGTGACGCCAAGGGAAAGAATGGAATGTGTTCAATAAGGATTCATTGCAGGGATCCACACGGTGGAGGGCATCGCTGTGGACTGGATGGCAGACAACTTGTACTGGACGGACGACGGACCCAAGAAAACCATCAGCGTGGCTCGGCTGGAGAAAGCCTCCCAGACCCGCAAGACTCTCATCGAGGATAAAATGACTCACCCTCGCGCCATTGTGGTGGACCCCCTCCATGGGTAAGTGATTATTTCATGATTTGGTGGAACTGTCCTGATTCTCATTCTTAACATTCATTCATTCATTTTCTACCGCTTTTTCCTCACGAGGGTCGGGGGGGTGCTGGAGCCTATCCCAACTGTCTTTGGGCGAGAGGCGGGGTACACCCTGGACTGGTGGCCAGCCAATCACAGGGCACACATAGACAAACAACCATTCACACTCACATTCATACCTATGGACAATTTGGAGTCGCCAATTAACCTAGCATGTTTTTGGAATGTGGGAGGAAACCGGAGTACCCGGAGAAAACCCACGCATGCACGGGGAGAACATGCAAACTCCACACAGAGATGGCCGAGGATGGAATTGAACCCTGGTCTCCTAGCTGTGAGGTCTGCCACTAGACCGCCGTGCCGCCCAATTCTTAACATATAAAGTAAATATAATAAATACAACAAATAGGAATTTAAAAGTCATTTGCCAAGAAATTTTGCACCTGCTTGATGATCAATAAAATAGATGACTGCAATCGACTCCAGTAAAATTCCTATAAAACCCACCCGGAACTCATTTTCTGGCCTCATCCCAAAGTTAGTTTTGAAATGGTGTTCTTGAAACTTGAATCGGTAATATTGAACCAGGGCCACTATTATAGTTTCATTAAAGTATGCTTTAGAGTAGTCTGTGTGCAGTTTGTACTAGCCATTATTCCCTCAATAGCTGGCAACATGAAAAAAACAAGATAAAACAATATCTTGCCTCCAGTCAAGCATGGTTCTAAACTAGATGGTGAATTTTTTTCCTGACTTTTGGGCACCCCCTGGAGGCCACAACGCCCTTAGCATCCATCTATATGACCTAATGGGCCAGCCGACTCTGCTTGGTGTAAAGATGTGACCAGTCACCAGCCAGAGTCAGAGTGATGCTTCCTGTTTGCTGTTATCTTTTTAGAATGTATGCATCCTGTCTATCGGCAGTACTAACACACAGGCACTCATCTGTCGGTCACACTCTCAAACACACAATAATCCGCCTGTGTATGGATGAGTCTTATTGCTACGACCTCCATGGCTGTCTCTTGAGAAATACTGCACATGCTCAGAATACGCGCGCACACACACACACACACACACACACACACACGCACTGTCTGGTTTGCTAGTGGCAGCGTGATGTGTGTCCATGCTGTCCATGCTGTCCATGCTGTCCAGGGGAAAGGCATTCGCCTGCACTAATGTCTCAAATCAATCTGGCTGAGGGAGAAAAGGGAGGAAGAAGAGACGTTTGCCAAAAGGAGGGGAAATATTCAGACAGAAGGGGAAATAAATGCATTTGTGGGAACAAAAATATTGGGACAGGTCTTTTAAGCCTTATTAACCTGTGTCGCCAACACTAAATATCTAAAATGGGCTTGATCTCATCAATTGGATATTTATTCAATACATTTGCAATTGCAAATCCCAGAAAGACTGACGTGATGTATTTGTCCCGATCGCACAAATGCTAATAACACTCAATAAATGTCACTGTTTCCATGGTTTGAAATGTATTAGTACTTTTATTGCATGGTTATTGTACAGGATTTTTTTGTAGCAGATTTTATTTTATACTCAGGAAAGAACTTTGAATGCATCATTCTGTCACTAATGGAGCTCCTTGGGGCTCCTTTATCAGTTTGTCCAGCCTCTTCCTTCCCGCTGCTGTGATGCTGCTCCCCTGGCGGACCACACCATAGAAGGTCCCATAAAGTCGGACAAAACCCAAAAAGGCCCCCGTAGGAAATAATGTGATGAGATTTGATGTAGACTTTGCTTATACTCTGGTGAGATTGAATTGGATAGCGTTTCTCACCTTCTCTATCAATTGGCTGGCACGTTGGCATTCTTTGGCCCCATGGTGGGTTATTTAGCAGCCACACTTTGTTACATGCCAGAGTGTATGAAAACCGAGGTTTGACAATCATTCAGTTCTTATGACCAGTTCATGAATGTACAGTTGTGTATGAAAGGCATATTTTGTGTATGCAGTAGTTGTGGTGACGTCATTGCCTTGTGCTAATGTATCTTTCCAAAGTGTCATTTCCCATCAACCTCAACAAACCATCAACCTCAACTATTCCCCTAAGGTGGATGTACTGGACAGACTGGGAGGAGGATCCTAAGGAGAGCAAACGAGGCAAAATTGAACGCGCTTGGATGGATGGCTCCAACAGGAATGTTTTCCTCACCAGCAAGACGGTGCTGTGGCCCAACGGCCTGAGCTTGGACATCCCTCAGGGAATCCTCTACTGGGTTGATGCCTATTACGACCGCATTGAGATGGTCTACCTCAACACCTCCGAACGCAAGGTCAGAATCTCTACCAGTGGAGAGCTTTACATAATTGTCTTTTAGTCGTGTGTCCGTCTACAACGGTGAACAAGCTGTCTTTTTTGTCATTTTTTTAAAATGTACATTTTGTTGTGTAATGTTTTGTTGATGCTCGGATTTCACTTCAAAAAGTTGGAAATTTACAAACAATCAGGTTGAACATTTTGATATGGGTTTTTATTTTTGTATTTGTTTTTTGTAGCAATCTGCTGAGCATATTATCCCAAAAAAACATATACACACTATAAATAATTGTAAATATGGCGTTCGTTCAATTTTCAAAATGTAATAGAATTTACAAACATGACTTCTGGTCCAAAAACTGCTGACAACATTCACAGTTTTTCAGAGTTTATAGGTAACCAAAAGGACTTAGTTGCACAAATAAGTTGCACAAATAATTCACAATTAAATTCAATATTGCAATAAAGATCATTACACATAATTGGTTAAAAGCTGTCCACTTAGCAAAGCCCTCAAACAATTTACTTTTTTTTCTACATAATTAGGCGCTACAAGATAACTTTTGTTATATATAGAGGCATTGTACCGCCAACTTTTATCCATAATCGGACATGAAAAGAGCTAAAAGTTGCATCTCTGTGTGTAGTTTGAGACGTCCCATTCATCATTGCCGCGGGTGAGCAACAGCGAATCAGGAGGGGCGCCGACTGATGTCATAGGACATCAACAAATTGACGTTTGTGCGATAGACAAAATGGGCCTGTCTTATACGTTGTGAATGATCTTATTACGTATGTCTAATAGGTTGCATAAAATCAGTGTAACGGCTACTGTAGATGTTATTTCATGTCGAGAGGGCTCTAATAATGTTTCTATTCTTTTTGAATAAATTTGATTTAAAAAGAAGGAATCCTACGTTGGAGAAATTCACTTATCACGGTCTGGTCTACTACTAATTAACCACGATAAACGAGGGATAACATATTTGGTAATAAATTAATAACGTAACAAAAAGAGTCCATTCCCATCACTGTTGCTATTATTGACCTTATAAGGAATGAACTCTAAAGCTGTAGCTTTTATTTTGAATGGCTTGTTGGGTTTATGTTTCTTCTTAGCAGTTAGCCATATGACTCTACAAATTGGAATTTTGTTGTCTAAATATTTGGACAAACTTTAAACAGTATTTAAAACGTTTTTAAAAGTGGACCCAAATGTCTTGACTTGTTGCATAGTGGTCTTTTATTTGAATGTGTTAATGGCTAGATTTTCAGCGTCATTACCTGGAAGCAGGTAAGAATTTACATTTTATCCTCTCACCCCCCACCCCCCCCCCCCCCACCCCCCCCCCCCACCCCCCCCCTCACGCGTACAGACGGTGTACGAGGGCCAGGAGCTGAACCACGCCTTCGGCCTATGCCACTATAAACACTTCCTGTTCTGGAATGAGTACCGCAGTGGCAGCATTTTCAAGTTGGACACCACCAAGGGCACTGCCACCCTGCTGCGCAACGAACGCCCACCCATTTTCGAAATCCGCATGTACGATGCTCAGCAGCAACAAGGTTGAGGCGCCGTCACATACAGGACTCTTCTCTGTGTGTCTTAGCTTTGGTGTTTAACTATCTTCACCTTCTTCTTCTGCAGGTTCTAATGCGTGCCGTGTGCACAATGGAGGCTGCACCAGCCTGTGTTTGGCCATACCGGGGGGCCGGCAGTGCGCCTGTGCCGAGGACCAGATACTGGACCCCACAGACAACACCAGCTGCAAAGGCAAGTCCCAACTGGAATGTAGTCAAACAATACAAACAAAGGGAAACATTCCAAATTAGTCTACAAAGTCAAAATAAAGACATGTCGTTTAATGAATGCAATCACTCTGTTGAAGGCGACGCAGAGAGCAGATCAGAAATTGTAGGTTTTGAAATTTTTGACCATGACATGCCGCTAACACCAACATACATAGAATAGCCAACCGTATTGCAATCGCTCCTCCATTTGACATTCCCGTTCTAACTTTTACAGACCGTTTTCCATGCGACTGAATGAGAAAATGTCTCCAAATGTTTGACTGGTAGTGTACATTTACATTTGTCAGAACGCAACAGAAAGACTCCAAATTGGAAATGGCTTTGAATAGAGTGTACATTGGAATATGAACGCAATGAATTTGACTCCTTGCATTGCAACTATTTTGTCCAATCTGTTGACTTTGTGATGGAATGGACGTTTGATCGAACCGCACAATCGCCTCCTCTCATCCTCCACAGCCAACCCGTCCTACGTGCCCCCTCCTCAGTGCCAGCCTGGGGAGTTTGCCTGCAAAAACAACCGCTGCATCCAGGAACGCTGGAAGTGCGACGGCGACAACGACTGCCTGGACAACAGTGACGAAGCTCCTGAGCTGTGCCGTGAGTAGACACACACACACACACACACATCTGCTGTTGGCACTGAGTCACCCCCCACTTCCCCCCCTGCAGTCTAAATGATGATATTGAGGCTTTCCTGCCCGCCTGCCCTTTTTCACACTCATTTGCATACCAGGCGTCTTCAGCCATCCTCTCGCCTTCCCTCTTCATTTCTTTCCTCCAGACCAGCACACATGCCCCACTGAAAGATTCAAGTGTCAGAACAACCGCTGTATCCCCGTGCGCTGGCTGTGTGATGGCGACAACGACTGCGGTAACGACGAGGACGAATCCAACACCACCTGTTCAGGTTGGAAAACTAACAAAGCCAAATTGAGCAAGCTCTCTTTGCGTTTAAGTCCAACACCTCATCCCGTGTTGCCTTTCAGCTCGCACGTGCCCACCAAACCAGTACTCGTGTGCCAGCGGCCGCTGCATCCCTATCTCCTGGACGTGTGACCTGGATGATGACTGCGGGGATCGGTCGGATGAGCCTGCCTCCTGTGGTGGGTCAATGTAGTCTGGGACAGATTCATGCTTTGTTGAATCAATCTCCGCTCCTGGTTTAAAGGATACGTAGTTTAGGGTCTACTCACTCGAGGTCAGACGTGTACCACCAAGCATCCATGGAAGCAAGTGTGCTGTGGGTTTTGACTTTGTAGATGATGTAGTCTTTCTATTTACTTGTTAACTGGAGCGCAGATCGGGGCGCTTACATAACTGCAAGTGTGAGTACACCCTGGTTCCGGCTTTCATTTCACGTCATGGTCCAAAACGGTTTCATGTGTTTGTGTGTCAACAGCCTACCCCACATGTTTCCCCCTCACCCAGTTCACCTGCAACAACGGACGGTGCATCAACAATAACTGGCGCTGTGATAATGGTGAGTGTCACTCTGCGTCACGTGCGTCCACTGGTTTTGGCTTTTGATGTGTGTGTCACCATGTAGATGTTGTGTGTTTCTTTCCTGTCCATGTCGCTGTCCTGTGCTGTTGGCCCACTCTGGTGTCTTCCATTGGTTCTGTGTTTCAGAAAAGGATTGTGCTGACGGCTCTGATGAGTTGCATTGTCCAAAACTGGCCGGTTAGTGCATAGATCAACATGCACGGCGGTGGCCATGACGCTTGTCTTGCTGGTAGATTAGCCCGGCAGGCTAAAAACAAACACTTAAATGCTGCTTGGCTTAAACGTGGCCACACGCTGATGCCAATATCGCTTCTAATACCGCACAAAGGCTCAAAGCTAAATTAGATTGGCTTTAATGTCAAGTCAAGCAAAGAGATGGCGATGAGCTAAGTTCATTTGATAAAACGACAGCTCTCTCGTGCCGATCAAGTGACTTTCTATCTGTAGCCATAACTGTTCCAAAAGACAGGTTTCATGTGGTATATCATGTATACAGGAGAGAATTCATTTATTCATTTAGGTAAAATAACATTTTAAGATGTTAATAATAATGATAATAATCATCATAATAATAACATAAACAAGTAACAAAAATAAAAAATATAAATATTTATTCAAATAAATTAATGAGATTCAACAGTATTGTCTGAGATTGGCTGGTGACCGGTCCGATATTATTAATAATAATATGAATAGTAATATTAATATGAATGTTAAATTGAAACATGTCAATATTTTTATGATGTAATTAATTAATAACAAAATCACATAATTGAATTATATAATTACATTATGAATTATGTGTTGTTATGAGTAATAGCAATATTTAAAATATTTTCTTGTAATTAATTACACTAAATTAATTTAGTTTTAATATGTCTATTATTTTCTTGCAATTAATTACATTAAATTAATTTAGTCTTAATATGTCTTTTTTAATTTATTTACTTGTAATTAATGACATTAAATACATTTTGTCTTATAATTACACCTCTGCATTATAACTAGTCTTTTTAGCGCTATTACTAAGCACAAGAGAGTATCATAATTGACTATTTTTATGAAACTTGATTATATATTATAATAAATACAAAACATGTATTCGTAATCTGATGTTTCTGTAGTTGGACTGGTGGATTTGTCCTTATTTTCTGTAAAGGTTCCCCTGTTTCCAAATCCAAATATTACTAGTGGTATACGTTCCACCCATTCCACCCACCCGTGGTATTACCTGCTTCTTGTGCTCTGCTGCCAAGCCCGATGTATCAGTGCTGGGTACAATCCCTCATGGTGCATGGTCTGATCTATGCAGTCATTATTCAAACTCTCAACACTCAAACTCTTTCTCTTGTTCACTTGCTACGAAAACAAGGCTTTCCTGTCTGGACAGTGTATAAATATCGTAATAATCAAGCGTCTCTCCACCTTTTTGGTTTTTCAGCAAGCGTCCTGACAGTGAATGTTTGAATGTTCTTTCCAGATAACGACTGCGGGGACAACAGCGACGAGGCGGGCTGCAGCCATTCGTGCTCCAGTGCTCAGTTCAAGTGCAACAGTGGAAGATGCATCCCGGATTATTGGACCTGTGACGGGGATAATGACTGCGGGGACTACAGCGACGAAACACATGCAAACTGCACAAATCAGGGTTAGTATCTCAGGTTGCTCGGACTCGGGAAGCCTCTGGGATGGAGATTATTGATGACTTCGGATTGGAGGGTAAATAATTCTGCAATTAAATTAGAGCACGGTACATGCGTGACTGGATACAGTCAGGAGACTGGAAATGCTTGCTTCTCAATATGTTGGATTCATGTTGGATTTCAAGCAAGGCGTTCAAAGGTGAGCTCATTTAATGGTGACAGTGGTTCAAACTTTGTGCAACTTTAGAAGCGCATTTAACAATAACAATGTTTCAATACCTTAGATAACTTAATTTTCCAAAATTGACTGCTTTATTGATTTTATTTTTCCTAATAATCCATCCATCCTCCATCTTCTCTGCTGCTTATCCTCACAAGGGTCGTGAGGGTATGCTGGAGCCTATCCCAGCCGACTAAGGCCAGAAGCAGGGTACACTCGAACACTCTAACAATGTGTACTGCTTATTTTCAACCTTCTTTCCTGGCGCCTTCCCGTTTTAGTAGCTTCCTGTATGTTTACCAAAAAAGTCCTGTATTTTTTTTATGGAAAATAATTCCCATATTTTGAAATGACAATGTTGTCGGGTACGATATGCTGATGTAGTATACTTAGAAGCACTAAGCCACTCCTTGTGTTTTTGTTTGTTCCATGCAAGTAAGCAAACAGGCTAATCTAAATGACTGTTACTAATGGCTAAATTACAGTGTGACCCCAAATAAATGAGCTCCCTGGAGGGACGTCTAAATAACAAAGTCTTTGCCTGCCGCCTGCACCAAGTTGCGCCCCGGATTTTTAATGTATGCGAGTGAAAGCTGCAGCCTTTGGCAACGATTGCACTTCATAGCAGAATTCACCACAGCGACCAGCGATGAATGATAATACCGCCGCTCTCTCGTCCGCCTCAGGTGTGCACGGGGGAGTGCACGTGATGCACGGAAGGGTTTTCAGTGGCGGATTTTAAAGACGGATAGACACCATGTCGCCGGGGTTTCCGGCACGCAAGTTTTGGTTGAGAGTGGGCGTCTGCTTTCCTGCCTCAATTTCTTGTTTCCATGTGAGATCCAACAAGATCCAACAGGCTTGGTTCTGATCACTTACAGGTGGAAAATGTGCACTACAGAGGCAAGGGATGGAAAAACAGAAAACATCTGATAATTTTTACGAAACGTACACAAAAGGGATTAATTGCCGGCTGCTCTTTATGGCTAAACAACAACCTTCTGCCCCCCCGGCCCCCAACAGCCACTCGTCCACCGGGAGGCTGTCACACGGATGAGTTCCAGTGTCGGATGGATGGCCTTTGCATCCCCCTGCGTTGGCGCTGCGATGGCGACACCGACTGCATGGACATGAGTGACGAGAACAACTGTGAGGGTGTCACGCACATGTGTGACCCGGCAGTCAAGTTCGGCTGCAGGGACTCTGGTGAGGGGTCTGTTGTTACTGCTAAAAAACCTACTGTCTAATATTTGTCAGTATGGTAATACTCGTGTCCTCTCTTTGCAGCACGGTGCATCAGCAAAGCATGGATGTGCGACGGAGACAACGACTGCGAGGACAATTCGGACGAAGAAAACTGCGAGGCGCTGGTGTGCAAACTCTCTCACCATGTGTGTGCCAACGACTCCACCATCTGCCTGCCCGCAGAGAAACTTTGCGACGGCACCGATGATTGCCCAGATGGCTCCGATGAGAAAC
Source organism: Doryrhamphus excisus (assembly GCF_030265055.1). Taxonomy (NCBI): domain Eukaryota; kingdom Metazoa; phylum Chordata; class Actinopteri; order Syngnathiformes; family Syngnathidae; genus Doryrhamphus; species Doryrhamphus excisus. The sequence continues at coordinate 4,180,774 of NC_080483.1, read as the reverse complement.
TCTGTGGTAAGTGGCGACAGAAGCAAGGATTTGTTTTTTTGTAAATATTCATATTTCTCATTATATTAGGCCATATTTAACCACAAAGCAGCATGACTTATGGATATATTGTTGAAAAGCCGTGATAGAGGGAAGCATAAAGTGGATTACTGTACATTCCATTTCAGTGATAATGATCACATGATCAAAAACCAGCGCAGGTGCAGCTCATGCTTTACTGTTCCAAATGCTTCATTCAATCCCGAAATGTCTCCTGTCCTTGTCCTTTTCAGACCTGTGCTCGCTGGACAATGGTGACTGCAGCCATAATTGCACGGTGGCCCCCGGCGAGGGCGTGATATGTTCCTGCCCCCTGGGCATGGAGCTGGGACCAGACAACAAAACCTGTCAGATCCAGAGCTTCTGTGCTAAACACCTGAAGTGCAGTCAGCGCTGCAAGCAGGATAAGTTCAGCGTGAAATGCTCTTGCTACGAGGGCTGGGAGCTAGAACCGGACATGGAGAACTGCAAGAGCACGGGTAAGGTGCTTTGGATGAGGGGCAGGGAAAGGCACCTGATTGGTTGAAATAGAAAGGCAGCATTTTGCCGTTGGCTACCAGATATTTCCTTGTTAGACAGTAAAAGTGTCCCATTTCTGACATTGGGTCGTCAATTCAAAGACCAACACTGAACATTTTACTGCTCAGTTTCTCTTTTAAAAAGGTGTGGCTTTTGCCTCCGTCTTTGCAGATCCTTTTAAGCCCTTCATCATTTTCTCCAACCGCCATGAAATCCGACGCATCGATCTCAATAAGGGTGAGTTCAGCGTGCTGGTGCCCGGGCTGAGGAACACCATTGCCTTGGACTTCCATCTCAGTCAGAGCGCCCTTTATTGGACCGACGTGGTCGAGGATAAGATCTACCGTGGGAAGCTGTCCGAGAATGGGGGTGAGATTTTGTGATGACTGTATCGTAAACCGGAAACATTTACAGTAAGAAACACGCACCAGTCTTATTTATGTCTTACTATGCTTTATTGGGTAATAAGAGTGTAAAGGTGACTATGAGGTGTTATTTCATGTCTTGAGGGCTCTAATAATGTTGCATCGTACTTCAAGGAAATGAACTTATCACGGTTGAGCCTAGAAACCAATGAACTATGTTGAACAAGGGATTACTGTAGCTTGGATTGATTCTACCGCCATGCAAACCTTACAAACACACAGCTAATATTCTCCGGAATGAGATACAATATCCACTTATTTTTATGAAGTAATGAACGTGTGGATTCTTCCCCAAATGTGATGGAAACATCATTGAAAGAATCCCAAGCCATCATAAAAAATCCATCAAAAACTGTCGACAGGAAGTGAAGTTATCCGAGGGCAAGATACCGTCTTTGAGCATTTATGAATCAGGGCTTTGGGATGGCACTACGCTCCAAAGAACAGATCTGCTTTGCTTCAGGCTTTTCAATTTATGTAAATGCAATCAAGCAAGTTTTCTCAGAAAGCTAATGTTGTATCGCATAAAATCAAATAGCTCTCATCCACGTGTTTGGGAGAAAGTCTTTTCAACACTGCTTTACAAAACTTGCTTTACACTTGTTCCGGAATAAAAAAAATTACAAAAAACTATTAACATATTAAATAAAAAAATACGAATTAAAGTACAAACTATGAGGTATGTTAATACATTAATTACCTTTGCGTTACTTTTATGTTTAGTGTCGTCGCTACACAACAATAAACATGATCTCTTCTTTTGTGCACTTATGTGCACTTGTAAAAAATTTATAAATACTTCTTTGGTAGTGAATGAGTTAAGGATTGGACATGATTCCCCCTTCTGTCTCAAGGCCTCGACTTCCCTGCACTCACACTGAGCATTCATGCCACCATCCATTATGCATGCTGCACACTGTTGCTAACTCCCCAGTAAGAAAAGTACCGTAGCTGTTGACTGACCTAAATGATGTCATTGGCTAAGTTGCATATCATTTGCATATGATGTGAACGTTGCTTTAGGAAAAAAGCATTACCTCGGAGAGACAAAGTTGAGTAATAACACAAGTAAATGTTATTCTTGGTTTGTTCAAATAAAATTGGCCATTATTTCATCAAACATCCAGGCTCACCTCCGGCCTTTGTCTTTTATCTGGTAGTTGGGACTACTTGTTTAATTTATCACACAGCGTCTTCACATCACATGTTCTGACACAGTGACAGTCCCGAATGAGGCCTGCTTGTAATGAGTAGTAATTTAATGAAGGTTCAAATAAAAAAACAAAACAATTTCAGATCAACATTTGCATTTGTTGTAATTATTCGATGAGGTAGATTGCATAGAACATGCAACACGTGCTGCTCAATAGCAACTAACAAATGAATTTGTCATGCACTTGTCTGCATCTGTAGCTTTAACCAACTTTGACGTGGTAATCCAGTACGGGCTGGCGACCCCTGAGGGCCTGGCAGTGGACTGGATAGCAGGAAACATTTACTGGGTGGAGAGCAACCTGGACCAGATTGAGGTGGCCAAGCTAGACGGCACCATGAGGACCACCCTGCTGGCTGGGGAGGTTGAGCATCCTCGAGCCATTGCCCTGGATCCCCGTGACGGGTAAGCAATTGCACCGCACACAATCTCAACTGTCGCTTTCCCGACATGTCATTTAACACAACTTCTCCTCAGAATCCTCTTCTGGACCGACTGGGATGCCAGCTTACCAAGGATTGAAGCCGCATCCATGAGTGGAGAAGGCAGGAAGACCATCCACAAGGAAACTGGCAATGGAGGCTGGCCAAACGGACTCACGGTGGATTATCTGGAGCGACGCATCCTCTGGATTGATGCCAGGTCTTTTTGGTGCAAATACCCTCTTGTCATTCTTGTCAGAAATACAATGATTGTCTTTTTTGTTTTGTTCTATGCAGGTCGGATGCCATTTACTCTGCCAAATACGATGGTTCTGGGCTGATCGAGGTTCTGAGGGGGCACGAGTATTTGTCCCATCCTTTTGCTGTCACCATGTACGGTGGGGAGGTGTACTGGACCGACTGGAGGACCAACACGTTGGCCAAGGCCAACAAGTGGACTGGGAGCAATGTCACTGTGGTCCAGAGAACCAACACGCAACCTTTTGACCTCCAAGTCTACCATCCGTCCAGACAGCCTCAAGGTGAGTCAGAAGTACACCCAGTAAATGACATGGATATATACAAAAGATTGATGTCTTATATTTGGGCTCAAGAGGTGTTTTTTGGGGATCGAGCAGAGTGGTTTTGAGTGCCCAAACAAAGCCAATGCTGACTCGCCTTCTGTGCATTTTTTATTGTGACTGGTAAATAAACCACCATGGGGTCAAATAGTGTTGCAGAAATTTGATAATGATAGAAACACAATTAAATTCCATCTTGCCATGCAGCTGAAGTCCACATCAACAATAGGTTCCATTTAGTCGACATTTAGAATTATTTTACGTTGTTTTCTGCATGTAAAATCCTAATTATTTTCTGTAGATTTTGTTAATTGTAATTGAATTTCCATATGGGAACATTTTTTTATTTTTGTTGAACATTTTAGAACAAATTAATAACAGAAACAGAGGTACCATTGAGTAATACTATATTTTTAGGTTGTAGATTCATCTCCTCCTCCTGTGGGAGATGGAGACAATGAACGCCAGGCTCACATGCCTAGACACTATTTGAATCAGGTGATCAGCATGTACAGGACTAGTTTTGGAGACAAGAGGCCTCTAGTCTCAAACAGATAATCATAGCAAACCAGTCGACATGAATGTGTGTCTTAGCAGAAATACTACATATATTAGTATATGTTTGTGCATAATTATACCTGAGCTACCATGGTACCACTACTATGCTGTTTGTACGTGCTGTGCTCTTTCCACACCGCCACATACTGTAGCCGTAGATCCAGCTGCAAATGAAGTCCATACCTGTGAAAGTTGCCATTCATACATTCACATTCTTGTTTCGTCTGCAGCGCCTAACCCGTGTGCTGCCAAAGACGGCCAGGAGCCCTGCTCTCATCTTTGTCTCATCAACTACAATCAGACATTCTCGTGTGGCTGCCCCCACCTCATGAAACTCGGGCCTGACAGGCGTACTTGCTACGGTAAGCATGAACATCGTATCTACCGCCGCAGACAAACGCCCTGTGGAAAGCTTACAAATAATTCCCTCTCAGAGTGTAATCCCTGTCTTTGCTAAGTCGTTTATTTTTCTTTCTTTATATAAGTATGTGCATGTTTATGTGTGTGTGGTGGAGAGAGGGAGTGCAGCGAATAAACAAGACTTTTTTCATTTTGAGGTGCCATTATTGTGGCAGCTTTGGTCCCCATTGATGTGGTTGTGATGAGTGTACGTGCAGCCAGATTAGTATTCAGGGCAGGGATCGCTATTCTCTTCAGGGGTAATGGAATGGAGAAGCCCGTTCTTGTCTGATGCAGGCAACCCTCCACGCCACCCACCACCTCGCCTGACTGGGCTGATCCAGCTTGACACTGTTATTATTCCCCTCCTTCTTTCCTGCACAGTCTCTCTTTTCCTGTCTATTATGTAGGCGCTGGAGGTTCACCGATAATAGGACTGGTGAGACCGGTGCAGTCGTAATGGATCTTCTCTCGTTGCATTCATTCACATGCTCATGACAGTGCAATGGAGTTAGCCAGCCAGATGTAGATGAACGGTTTGTTCAAGGAGCTCCAATGATGGAGATCTCAGGGCCACCAAGCCTGCCTTGATGTATTCTCTAGTATGAAAGACAACAGGCAGATGCTCAGATGAATGATGGACCTTCTGCCATCTTGTGGAAGAGCATTTCATTATTTTTGAGTGTGTCACTGTCATAGGCAGATGAACAAAATACAATAAATAATAATCCTTTACAGCCCAATTCATTCAAATCGGATAATGATGATCTCTCATGGCACAGTGGCTGGGAATCGCTGATCTACTCACTCAGGATGGGACTCTGGCCTGTTATTGGCTTTTTACAAATATCCAGATTCATTGGTTCCTGACCTGACTGTGATATGTGACTTCCTGAAAAGTTGTAGTCTTTATTTCAAAATGGAATATTTTTGTAGTTAGAGCATAAAAAAACTTTATGACCTCAGTTTTTAACATTATTAGAGCCCTCTAGACATGAAATAACACCCCTATAGTCACCTAATTGTATTACCCAATATAGTAGATTTAATAAGAGACGCAATGTAGACCCACACCCCCACCCCCTTCATTTAGCCATTTGTATTCCTCAAAATTTCATACACACAATTTGCTTAAAGCAGCATATTTTTTGATGAGCATTAGCCGTATCCAACCACAAAAGAGCATGATTTATTAATTAAGATATATTTGAAAAGTGAAGCCTCAAAATTGGAAGCACAATGTGCTGAGGGATCAAAGTGCTTCCAAACTATGAACCATATAAGGAAGTCCATCCCTCTGTGATGTCACAAAGGAGCAGTTTTACCACGCTTCTTCAAAACCGAGCGTTTTGAGCAATCCCAAACTTCTCTCAGGCCTCACATCCAAATGCGCAAACCTCATTAGCTGAAACTTTGGCATGGTGTAACACGAGAATACAACATTCTAACTACATTTATAGGTCCGAAAAGTTCATACAGCACTGCTCTGGCAAAAGACCCAGATAAAGAATTTTTATGCCCATATCATCTGATAATATGGGTTGGCTGACATGATCATCCCTAATGCAGTATACCCTAATACACAGTATACCATAATACACAGTATACAGTATATCTAAAAATATGTCATTGCTTCCTTCTCCCTTCAGAGTCTCGTCAGTTCCTGCTGTACGCTCGCCAAATTGAGATCAGAGGAGTGGATATCGACAATCCCTACTACAATTACATCATCTCCTTCACTGTGCCTGACATCGACAATGTAACGGTGGTGGACTACGACGCCATGGAGCATCGTATTTACTGGTCAGATGTCCGCACGCAGACCATCAAGAGGGCTTTCATAAACGGCACTGGGGTGGAGACCGTGATATCTGCTGGTATGACTCACACCACAACACATGAATAACTGTATTGTACTTAACCCAGAGGAACTCAAACAATTGGTGCTTTAAGGAAAAGTATGGCTGATGTTTTACAAACCCAGTGGAGATGGAGTTGGGGGTGGGTGGACTAGAGCTGATCCTTGACCAATAGCATCAGAGTAGTGGCGTTCCAATAAGCTATTCCAAGGGTGTCTAAAATGTCGTCTGGGGGCCATTTGCAGCCAGCGTTTGTTGTTTTTATTGGCTTGTGGCAAATGCTAAAAAATGGTTAAATGTAAAAGATCACCAGTAATTTTACAAAAATAAAATATGTAGAGAACAAGTCCAATGCTAATGAGAAAAAAGTCCCACTTGTACGAGATTAAACCTGGAATATTAACGAGGGAAAAATAATGTCATTTTAGTAAAGAAAAAAATATGTGCATTTTTTAAAGGTGTAATATTATGCATAACAGAACTAGATTAGGTTTTAATTCTTGGAAAATGTATTCGGGGAGAAAGTCTAAATATTATGGCAATAAAGTCAGAATATTATGAGATGAAATTGTGCAAACATTTATAAAGAAATGAAAATATTAATGAAATGTAATGAATTTAATTAATAAAATGAAAAACAATTCTATCAAAAAACAGCACAGCAGAGTTCATTCAACTTAGCATATCTATTGTTTTATAAAATATCAAAGTGACCCTTGCATCCTTCCATTTTTCACTATGTGGCTCTCACTGGAAAGAGTTTGGACACCGATGAGCTATACATTCAATGATATCTAATGTTAGACGTCACATCGCTCTCATGAGTTGACAAAAAAAAACACATAAAAAATGCACGTGTGTTGTGTGGATGTGGGCATGCAATGTTGGGGCAGGAAGAGGGTGGGACGTAATGCTGGAAACACTTTTGAAGTCTCTTTAGAACTTCTGCCTTAACTCATTTTCTGTACACTCCAGTTTTCAGTCTCATTGTTTCTAATTCTTTTCCATTTTTTGTGTCTGGAAAAGATGAATTGGATGTACATTATTTCTAGGGGTGCGCTGATTGATATTTTCCGATATCAGTGAAAAAGCAAGTTTTGCACCCTGCGGAACAGGGCTTTACATTTGTGCGGCTTTGGGGGGGGGGGGGGGGGGCTTTCAAGGCTTGTCATGTGTTCATCTGTCGGCCAGCGGCTAAAGTTTGAGTTCCGCCTGGGTACGGATATGGAGACACTATGTAGTACTTTTAGTGCAGGAGGAACTTTCTTAGGTTCATTGGTGACTCCAAATTTGGGTGGGAATGGTTGTTTGTCTATATGTGCCCTGTGATTGGCTGGCTACCAGTCCAGAGTCCAGATAACAGGCATATTGGCTTTGTTTGGCTATGAAAATAAATGTACCAAAAAGTTAGATTTTATAGCTCTCACAAGAAAAAACCTCGGTGACTCAGTAGTACAGTCAGTAGTACACATGTCCCTAATTAAACATGTACACTTCGGTATCGGTATTGGACGACAATTTTACTAATGGATGATCGGGATTGGTATCGACAGCATAAAACCCTGATGGGAACATCCCAAATTATTTCTTCTGTTTTTGTACGTTTCGTTTTTTGTCTGGAAAAGATTGCCAAATATCAAAGTTATACTGTATTAGGGAACGACCGATATGTTTTTTTTCGGCCCGATGCCGACAACAAATATTACAGGTCTCAATTTTAAAGACATATTTATTGAAATGTAAACACTGAACAGCTTTCTAAACACACATTTAAACGGCATTATCAACTTTAATAATAAATATTCAACCATGTGCAAAACATTTCTGTTGTAGTTTAAGTTTTATCTAGCATCGACATGATGACTGCTCCTCCACAGTGAGACGCACCCAACCCCCCCACCTCCACACACACAAACACATCACACTGACACAATTTAGTACGATATATAAAACATTTCTCTCATCATTAAAGTTTGTGTTGTGCACACTAAAGACCTCTGATAAGCAGACACGGCTGCTCCAATTCATTCTGTGCGCGCGTGCGTGTGTGTGCGCGCGCGCGTGTGTGTGTGCGTGCACGCGCGTGCGCGTGCGTGCTCTCGGAGAGCGCACATAACACGACACACATTTAACCTCAGCCCGGCTGAATGAAACTCCTACAAACACCATGGGACTGAATTGCCAACGTTGACATTAAAGCGGTGTTGTTAACAGCTGTACATATTAGCCTCCAACTACATCAACAGCTCCCTAATTCCAACGGTAGGCACTTTTAAAGATGAAGCATTTAGCAGCATTCCTGGTTTTCAGGCCCACAAACTAAACTATATTTTCAAGCACGTATATTGCATGCACTTGGCGTTCATGTTTCCTATTTCAAAGCAGGTGGCAATATTTCAACTTCAACAAAGTTTAACTGTTAGAGGCTGATTAAAAGTTGAAAACGTACCCTTGTTGTGATTCACCACTGTTGCAGTGTGGGAGGGGTACCACGACTGCATGTGTTGCAGGGTCCTCCGCCAACAGAAAGCTACCCGGCGGATGCCTGACTGTAAATCATGCGGCGGAAAAATACATTAGCGAACCCACGCGCATATCGGCCCGATATATCGGCCGACCGATGTATAGGTCGATCCTTATACTGTATTAACTGTATATAGTAACACAACATTTAAAAAAAAATATTCCTTGTGTGCTTGTCCATCTTCAGATCTGCCCAACGCTCATGGTCTTGCAGTTGACTGGGTTTCCAGGAATCTCTTCTGGACCAGCTACGATGCCAACAAGAAACAAATTAATGTCGCCAGACTGGACGGCTCGTTCAAAAACGCTGTGATCCAAGGCCTGGACAAGCCCCACTGTCTAGTTCTGCATCCTATCCTGGGGTGAGTCACACCGTACACACGCTGTGAAGCCGTCACATGAAGTCAAAGTAAAGCTCATTGAAATATCACATCGGAACCACACAGATTTTCACCTTTACCCTGCATCACGCTATCCTTTCCTTCCTCCTCCTTATTTACGGCCTGTCTATCTTGTCTTCTGTTTCCGTCTTTATCCTGTGACTCTTTTCTTGTTTAGCAAATGTCTGTTTTCCTTAGTGTCTTGAAACCTAATCCCCTGCTGAGCTCCCCAAACCAAGCCTGCATGGCCTCGCTTCTAAGTAGCACAGCAGAGACAGACCATCTGTATTTATACATCAAGTTCAGTCCCCTTGAATGTTTTCTCTTTTTTTTCTGAAGTGGATTAAGAAGGTAGAGAGTCTGTAAAATTGTTGTGGCCTTCTGTCTTTTCTCCCCTCCTCCCTTCCCACTTAAATGGAGGAATGTTTGTGACGTGAGCGTTGTTGTCGTGGGGGAAATGAAAAGCAGATGCTGCGAGATGCATGTGTCGTCTTTCTGGCACACCATCACTGCGTGCATCCTGGGGTGGGCGCAGGCAAGGCATGAGGCTTTGAAAGGAAATGGGCAAAGCTCCTTTTAAACAAACTGTCGTCTGTACTCGGTCTAAGTACAGGAGCACACAAGATGTCTTACAGAAAGAGAAGAATGGTTGCTGCTTAACCCAATTCTGCTGTGCCTAAACACAAATGAAAAGACTGGACAAATATTAAAGGGGACCTATTATGATCATTTTCCAGCCCTTTTAATTGAGTTTTGTACTTCAGCTACAACAGCAGCTACGCACGATAATCCACACAGAAAGCTTCCTAGATCTTCCAGAATCTGCACCTATTCCAGCTGTATTTCCTTGGATTTCCAAAACGGTCCGTTTTAATTTGTTCCATCCACGGCCCACCTCCAGGCACACCCACTCCGCTGTGTTTGGTATCACTCCCACGTGTTCCCGAAGACTTCCGGACTACTGCCGAACCCAACTTTCTAATTGTGTCTGTGCAATGATGATAATAAATGAATAAACCATTTGGAGAGCTACTTGAAAGTGGTTAGGAGCTACTGCTTGTTTTTTGCAGGGCAACCCGTGATTTAAAAAACTCGGGTAGGCTGGTGGTGAAAGAAGGCTATTAGCAACTCCAGACATTTGCACCCCATATCCTGCGTGTACACTACATAGTGCTACACAGACAACTGCTTACGTACACAAAATAAACACGGGTATCAATTGTTACTTACAGCTTGCGCTTCTGACTCTTCAAAATGACCAAATAATGTTGGAAAGCCATCGGATTTCAGCCACAGTTGGTGGATAGTCCATTTTTGCCCATGTTCACAAAACAATCCCATATTTTTCACTTGCTGTTCAGGAGTCTACAACTCCAACCAATTCTGCCTGATACCTGACTGTTGGGCAATTTAGCTGTCCCTCAAACCCAAATAAACATGTCCCGGAAGAAGCCAATGCTCTGTGAAATCTTCAACATAGCTATGTAGCGGGGTAGCAGTGTTTGGGGACGGGGCCTACAGCTTGTGCTCACTGTTGGCGAACTGTGATGTTACAAAAAGTGTGACGTGTTTGAAAATATTCTCTGAAACAGAGCGTTCAGCGCCATCCCTGACTTCTTTCAGGGCTCACTTCCAAATGTGCAAACCTCTTATCTTTGGTGTGGTTTAACACGAGAATACAACATTCTAACTACATTTATAGGTCAGAAAAAGCATCGTGGTCCCCTTTAAAGATCACATCTTCACGACTACATGAAAGGCACAACAAACAAATACAGACCAATGCAGTTTGTTTGGGGGAAAAGTCATTATTTACTCAGTTATGATAAGATTTCTCCTTCAGAGAACTGTCTCACAATAATAAATAACTGCAAAAAATGACCCAAAAAATGACATACACATTGTGAGGAGCAATGCAAGGTAACATAGTAGAACGTTGGAGGGAAATACAGTAGATGCTTGCAAAGCCAAATGCCATAGTATACTGAATGTATTTGAAAGTGGTAGCAACATAACAGACAACAAAACAAACCTGCCCAACTCAAACGTATCCACACAACTCAGTTTTAGGGATTAAAAAAAATATAAATTGAGGTGCAGAGCCTTCGTTCTGACAGTCAACACTCACTGAGACGTTTGGTCGGTTATGTAAATACAAACAAAACAGCATAAAATTGTGCGTGTTCACAGAAAGTCATGGCAAAAGAAATTCTGCTCTTTAATACAGTTGAAAAGTCAGCATTTCAAGAAATGCTGCAAACGTTTGACAGGAGGAGTTGCCTTTGAGAAACAGCAATTCCACCACTTTACAGAATGAAAGATGGCATATTAAAGGAAATATTGAATTATTATCATACATTGTTATTATATACAGTATCATCTTATTATATTATTAGTGGTTTCAGAAAATGTTGACAATAATATTGCTTAGCGTCAATTTGTGGGCAATAGACATAGTTTTTTTGACTCAGTTAAATTAAAAATGTTATTAATGCAGTCACATTTTTTCTTCAAAAATGTCACCTGGCCTTGTTCTTGCGGTCCCAATCTCATGCATTGTCTCACCTTGGGAGTTGGGTGTCTCGTGACAGACCTATTTATCTGTTATCGCTCAATATACATTCCACATTTATTTATGCAGTTCATTATGTCACTATAGTATGTCACTCTCATTTTTATTGATTTTATTTTCTATCTATTGTCTTTTATTATTTTTTTTTTAATTTATTGACTTCTTTAATTCATTTTCATTTAACACTTATTTTCTCCTCTTGTTTTTTTCCTTAATCACTGCGTCTGTTATTATTAAAAAATGTTTCCTGCTAGAAAATGTTGACATTTCAACACAGTGAACAAATTATCAGTAATTACTGAGACACGGAGAAGTTCCCAATTCCTCTTTTTCAGACATGAAAGTTGAATTGTGCAACGTTGAAAAGTATAAAAATCAGATTTTCCTTGACGTAACTTGTTAAGCATCTCTGAAACAAATAAACCATGGCCAAAAAATGTTATGTCTGAATTCATTGCTGTGTTGCACGTACTGCGTAAAGTAAGATATAGCAAATGTTGCTTTACTGATTCTCTCTGCTTTCCTCCCGCAGGAAACTCTACTGGACAGATGGGGACAATATCAGCTTAGCCAACACAGATGGCAGCAACCAAAGTGTCCTTTTCACCAACCAGAGAGGCCCTGTCGGTGGGTATAACAATGGTTTAGGTGTTCCTCAGGGCTTTGTTGTCGACCCATACAGACGTAGGACTATATGGACTGGACACATAGAATGTACACTTAGTAATATTGAGTTTTCGAACATTGGAGTGTTTGTTTTCCAGGCCTCTCCATTGACTTTGACACTGAGCAGCTTTACTGGATCAGCTCAGGTAATAGCACCATCAACCGCTGCAAGCTGGATGGCTCTCGATTTGAAGTCCTCGAAGGGGCCAAGGGCAAGTTAACCAAGGCTACGGCTTTAGCCATAATGGGTTAGTGGCCTAATTTTGTCTTCTGCAAATGTCACCCAGTTTTGTGTCTTGACAATGTAAGGTGTGCTCTTAGTCTCTCATAACAGTAATGACATGTCATTGTCCTCCAGGGGATAAGTTGTGGTGGGCTGACCAAGGAACTGACCAGATAGGAACGTGTAACAAGAAGGATGGTGGCAACTGGAAAGTCCTAAGGAACAGCACATCCCCAATGATGCACATGAAGATCTACAATGAAACAGTGCAAAAAGGTGCCTATTTTACCTTTACGATGACAATATTTCAGTTGGAGGCTGCGGTTATCAGTCGGAAAAGGGTCCATTTCTTGCCCGAGCTGGAGGAGTTAAAATGTCTTGGGTTCTTGTTCACAAGGGAGTGAAAACTGGAGATCCACAGCCAAATTGGTGCAGCGGTCTGAAAACTGGAAAGCAAAGCTTCTACTTCTACTTTCCTACCCTCAGCTGGGATCACATGTTTTCCTCGACATATTGGTCGATTGGTCATCTGAGAGCAACTCAGGGTAGATCCACTGCTCCTTACATCCAGTCCAGAGGAGCTAGTTAGGGTGGCCAACTTGTGGCTAGGAGGAGGTCCAGGCATAGACCCGGGACACGATGGAGGGATTATGTCTCGGCGATGGCCTGGATATGCCTTAGAGTCCCCATGGTAGAACTGGAAGAGGTGGTTTGAGACCAGAAGGTTTGTGCTGTCCTCGTGACCAGGACCTGGATAAGCGGCAGAAAAAGGAAGATTGGATGGAGGAAAAGACTGTATTTACTGTCAGTTTGTGTTTTCAGAAGCAGATTCTTGATACCGATCTTCTAGTAGGTTTTATTCCATAGGACCTGTTGTATGTACCTGTTGAAATGTTCATTCATTATTACCTTGGTTCAAATACTTGTCGTGTAAGGTCTCATTCTTGAACCAAGACATAGTTGAGTTAGTTTAGCACGTGTTTCGTTCTTTACTTTTTGTGTTTTCATGTGTTTGTTCTCATGCTTTTCTTTGTTTCCAGGCACCAATCTTTGCAGCAATAACAATGGTGACTGTTCCCAGCTGTGTCTCCCCACCTCCCCGACCAGCAGGGCTTGCATGTGCACTGCAGGATACAGCCTGCGCAGGGGCCAGCAGTCTTGCGAGGGTGCGGCGCATTACATTTGTATAGTGTAGGCTTTGAAAGAGTCAAACGCTTGCTAAAGAGTGTGTGTTCGCTCTAGGTGTTGGCTCCTTCCTCCTGTACTCTGTCCATGAGGGGATACGTGGTATTCCTTTGGACCCGTCGGACAAGTCTGATGCCCTTGTACCAGTGTCAGGCACCTCCCTGGCTGTGGGAATAGATTTCCATGCTGGTAAATCAAGCTGTTTGGAATCATAAAAGTCCTGCCATTTGATTCATTCACCTTTTGATCCGTGTTTCCTCAGACAATGACACTATCTACTGGGTGGATATGGGCCTGAGCACAATCAGCAGGGCCAAGAGAGACCAGACGTGGAGAGAGGACGTAGTCACTAATGGCATCGGTAGGGTGGAGGGAATAGCTGTGGACTGGATAGCAGGTGAGATGACACACTGTGAGCTGTCGGAACAACAAAGGTCTTATCTTTAATCGGAACCTGTTATGTGTCTGATGACCTAGCAAGTAAAGAGCAAATGTTAGCGGGGTCAGAACGACACTGCTAATGAAAGTCGTGCCCCACTATTTGAGCAATACTGGGTTAGTGAATCCAATCCACACGCTCTGGGACTTGTACGACGTCACTCTGCCTTTTGGTGTCTGCACAGGAAATATCTACTGGACAGACCAAGGTTTCGATGTGATCGAGGTGGCCCGTCTGAATGGCTCTTTCCGCTACGTGGTTATCTCCCAGGGCTTGGACAAGCCTCGCGCCATCACTGTCCACCCTGAGAAAGGGTGAGAAGTTCAGCAATTTTGACTTCAGGTTGTTATTTCCCTCTTGATTGACTACCAAAGGAGTCATCGTTGTGCCTGTGTGTGTGTTTGTGCAGCTACTTGTTCTGGACGGAGTGGGGCCAGTACCCCCGTATTGAACGCTCCCGACTGGATGGCTCACAAAGGGCTGTTCTGGTGAATGTCAGTATTAGCTGGCCCAACGGTATCTCCATCGACTATGAGGTAGTGTAAAACAAAGCCCTGCAGTATGATAAAAGTGATAACTTTCATTTGAAAATGCGCGCCTCTCATGCAGGACGGTTTGCTGTACTGGTGCGACGCCAGGACTGACAAAATTGAGCGCATCAATCTGGAGACAGGAGAGAACAGGGAAGTGGTTCTGGCCAACAACAACATGGACATGTTTTCTGTGTCCGTGTTTGAGAGCTACATCTACTGGAGTGACCGGTTAGTCCTGGCTTTGCCTTTACTGGTTGTGGTTGTCTGCCGCTTTTCTTTATTGTCATCACCTGTTTTCATGCAGGACTCATGCTAATGGCTCCATAAAGAGAGGCAGTAAAGACAACGCCACAGACTCGGTCTCTCTGAGGACTGGGATCGGGGTGCAGCTCAAGGATATTAAGGTCTTTAACCGGGCCAGGCAGCAAGGTGAACATGGTTACATACACACACTGGACACGACAACATCAATAATAATAGCAATAACAGTTACATACCTGCATGCAAGTAAATACTGTGCAGATTTCAAAACATAAGAACAATGAAATACAGTCGTCCCTTGCCACTTGGACCTTTGACATTTCATTGTATCGTAGTTTGTCAAAAATATTTTCATCGCTGTTTCATGGTATTATTATTATTAAATCGATATTTTTTTTAATCTATCCTAAACTACAATAAAGATTTGCAATCATAAAAATGAAAGTAAAATATAATTCAGAAGACGCACCCAAAGGTGTTACGATGATATATAGTATTCTACACTGGTCACTAGGTGTCAGCAATGTTACATGGATGAGACAATAGCCACTGCAGGAAGTGCTTTACAGAATGTGATTCTATATTATTCCATGTCTCTGTCCCACTGTGTTGTTTAACAATTCCATCTGAAACAGACTTTTATGAATGTGTTTATGCCTCCAGACATGGCAGCATTTTGACAACAGTCGGACCAAAAATGAATGTTTTCACAGCCATGACATGTACTCACATATTTCATATAGGCAGCCCCTCTCAGTCATGCTCCCTCTCCTGCACGGCAAAAAGTCACTTATTGGTCTCATGTTCCTTGGTTTATTTCCTGACCATGTCATTTTTTGTATTCAGGAACGAATGTGTGCAAAGTCAACAACGGCGGGTGTCAGCAGCTTTGTCTTTACCGTGGCAATGCGCAGCGCACATGCGCCTGCGCCCACGGCATGCTGGCCGAAGACGGAAGCAGCTGCCGCGACTATGACGGCTACCTGCTGTACTCGGAGCGCACCATACTAAAGAGCGTTCACCTGTCGGATGAAAACAACTTGAACGCGCCCATCAAACCGTTTGAGGACCCCGAGCACATGAAGAATGTCATTGCTCTGACCTTCGATTACCGAGGAGGGGGAGGGAAGGGAGCCAACCGGGTCTTCTTCAGTGACATCCACTTTGGCAACATCCAGCAAATCAGCGATGATGGATCTGACCGCAAGACTGTAGTAGAGAGTGAGTATTACTGTTCCCATCTGATCTGATTCCCTGTCTTATCCACAACGTCCTTTTCACAATTGTATGAGCGAAAATTCCAAATATTTTTTGCATCCCATTTGTAGCAAAAAAAAAGGATGGGAGATATACCACAGACCAAGTGGAACACATTTATGTTTCTTTTGTTCTGCCTTTTTTGGGCTTGTACTTCAAGTTGTATTTGAAATTGAACCAAAAAGTATAGCAGTAGCAATATTATTTCAGTTCTGAGTTTTGATGGAAAAGTCAGGGTTTTATGTGTATTATTTTGAATACAGGTAATCTGTATATTCATTCATTCATTCTTTTTCTACCGCTTATCCTCACGAGGGTCGCGGGGGTGCTGGAGCCTATCCCAGCTGTCTTCAGGCGAGAGGCGGGGTACACCCTGGACTGGTGGCCAGCCAATCACAGGGCACATAGAGACAAACAACCATTCACACTCACATTCATACCTATGGACAATTTGGAGTCACCAAAGAACCTAGTATGTTTTTGGAATGTGGGAGGAAACCGGAGTACCCGGAGAAAACCCACGGCCCTGTATATTATCTCTCTCTATTTTTAATATGATGTATTTTTATGTATTATTTGTAATCTTCTATGATGGATGGGATTGTGCAGTTCAACACGAACACAGACAGACAAAGCTCCATTTCAATGATTTCAAAGCTCTTCTAGTGACTTTAATGATTTAAATGCAGGGATTGGTCATCTTGACAAGGATTCCAATGAGAGATGATTAGCTGTAGCTCCCAGTACAGTAGATAGTCCGAGAGGGTTACTTATGCCACACCCCCACTGGCACTCTGCCCTCCCCTCTTGAACAACTTCTGCAGGTCCTCTCTGAACTTTTGGGACATGAGCACATAGAGAATAGGGTTTAGCACGGTGGAAGCGATGGCCATGAGTCGTGCGAACACGGTGAACGGGCCGTATCGTGGTGAGGTGCCGGTAGCACCTGAGCTTTGATCCAACAGTAAGGCCAGCATCAGGCCGTAGGAAGGCAGCCAGCAGAGAGTAAATGCCAGAACCAGCAAAGCAGACGTCTGGGTTACCTTGCTCTGGTAGCGTTCTATTTGTGGAGCCTGACTGGCCTTCCGAGTCCTCCACAGGAACAAGTAGATGTTTCCATAAGCAATGGCGATGGTGATTAGTGGGAGCAAGAAAGCTACGAGAAAGTGGAACAATCCGTAGATGAGCTGGTCTCTGTGGGACAGGAAAGCGAAGCAAGCGAGCCCATCTGGGTTACGATGAGGGGTTCCCACTGAGCGGAACACTAACTGGGGCATCGCCAGGCAGCATGCTGGCACCCAAAGAAGCACGACAGCGATGCTCACCCTGCGAGGAGACAGGAGGTGGTAAGCTCTGGCAGGGTGCACCACCGTCATGTAGCGAGTCACCGCCAGGGTGGATAGTGTGAAGGCGCTGGCTGAGGAGCAGGCCGATCCCAAAAAGCCTGCCAGGCGACACAGGAAGTCTCCAAATGGCCACAGCTGCATGGCGATGGCGACTGTGTGAAAGGGTAGCGTGGCGAGAAGGAGCACATCTGCAGAGCTGAGGGCCAGCAGGAGGACGTCTGTACCCGTTCCAGTCATGGAGCTCTGTGCAGACCAACCCGTCGTCCTCCTGTGCCTCCTGCAGAGGATCACCATCACCATGCTGTGGCCCCCCACACCCAAAAACAGAATCAGGACATCAAAAATAGGGACGAGGACTTGCTCAGCATTGCCTGGCCTGCTGTCGCTACTGTTTCCTAGCAGATCCTCTCCACCTGTAGAATTCCACAGCAACATTTTTATGTCTTCAGTTTAGTCTTTGCCTCTGTAATCATGCTCCGGGCGCTCGTAAAACCCGAGATAAGGCGCACATTGGAAGCGATGGCTCACATTATGGGTGAATGGCAGTCTACACGGGAAAACAAAGACAATTTCCTTTAAGCATCGATGATTAAAGGCACCACAGGGAGCCCCTAATTGTTGTTAAAACGTGTACCCACAGTAGATACGCTGCCTCCTGACATTTATCCATTCATGCACAGCCATTGATGTAAATTCTTGCTTGTTGGGCCATTCCGAGCAGGTCAATGCTGAAAAAAGGCGTCATCTGCGTTTTATGAGGAGTTTCTCGTCACGCCGAAGCAGCTCCAAGCCGCTCCTGAGAAAGAAAAAAGCGATGTTGAATAGCTTTATAGAAAGACTGGATGGCGGCGAGTCATCAGCAGGTGAACTCTGGACTGATTATGATAGAGCAGGACGAAGATTGGCCGGCATGCTCACAGGGGGTGGTCCCTGTGGAAGCCAAACATAGCTTTTTCCCAGGGTGCGTTCACTTCCCAAAGAATGTCAACATTTCGTTTTTTTTTTTGCAGCGGAAAATGAGACATGAGAGAATATGAGGTGATCAAATGTGTGCCATTGCTTGGATGTTGTTTGGTCCTCACTGGCCACAACATATGTTCCTAATGAAGTGTCTGTGAGCGTGAGGAATTCATATCAGGAATATGGGTAATTATTGACTGCTGATAAGAAACACTGACCTGCTATTTGTTCAAATCAATGCCATACTTGTACGTCACTGTGCATCTCAACTTTAAATATACACTACATTGCAGCGTCCAGCCTCGCCTGCAGCCACACTGCTGCTGGAGTAGCCAGCATGCTTTGCGGGCACGGATTACACAGGTTTTTAAAAACATTCATCATTGTAGCGCTAAGTTGGCACCGTGAGTAAGACAAACGGCAAGTGAAAGAGTACCTTTAGCTGTTGTCTGTCGTGTGTGTGTGTGTGTGTGTGTGTGTGTCTCCATTTCAACCACAGGACGTTGTGTTCCTCCATCCTGGCCAGTGCTTGTCAGCCATCTGGCCTCTGTTCAGGCATGAAGTACACAGGGTTTTTTTTTCCGGACTCACGTCAAGGTTAAAAAGTAGAATTTGTGCTCCTCCTCCTCCTCTGAGGTATTGCAGGGGAAAATAATATGGCACTTTAATCGCTGTTGTGACCTTTTTAGTGAGGCATTTTTTGCCGAAAATCCTTGAGGCACACAATGTTCTTGGAAATGTCTTGGCTCGGGCTCTGACCCCTTCCTTCCACCCTGCAGCCTTTTAACTCCGCACTAGTGTTGACGTGCTTTTCCCTCACCCTCATTATTATTATTATCATCTCTATTTAGGATTCATCCTCACTCCCAATGTCCAGTGTTATTGTTAAAGGGTACCTGTTATGCTAATTTTTTCATTTTTTTATGCTGAGAAATCGCTCTGGGTTCTTAGCCTGAAGTCGCTGTGTTTTTGCAGATGTGGGCTCAGTGGAGGGTCTGGCGTACCACCGGGGCTGGGATATGCTGTATTGGACCAGCTACACCACCTCCACCATCACCCGCCACACTGTGGATCAGAGCCGCTGGGGCGCTGTTGACCGGCACACTGTGGTCACAATGTCAGGAGATGACCACCCCAGAGCCTTCGTTCTGGACGAGTGCCAGAGGTTGTACTTCCATATACGGGATTGTTTTCTCTGATCCTTGTCTGTCAGCTCCTTTGTTAAATGTCTTGTTTTTTCCACATAGCCTCATGTTCTGGACCAACTGGAACGAGCAGTCTCCCAGTATCATGCGGGCCACGCTCACTGGGTCCAACGTGCTAGTCATCATTGGCACTGACATCCGAACCCCCAACGGTTTGGCCATTGACCACCGTGCTGAAAAGCTTTACTTCTCTGACGCCACCTTGGACAAGATCGAGCGCTGCGAGTATGACGGCAGTCGGCGCTACGTGAGCGACATATTTATTCAGCCGTGCATTTGCATATCTGTTTGTCTTCCCCGGGATTGGAACCCCCTGAGTCACGAGTGGGGCTGTGCTTCCCCCTGCAGGTGGTACTGAAGAATGAACCGGTGCACCCATTTGGTCTGGCCGTGTATGGAGACTACATCTTCTGGACGGACTGGGTGAGGAGGGCTGTGCTTCGGGCCGACAAATACACAGGAGGAGACATGAAGGTCCTGCGTGCCGATATTCCCCAGCAGCCCATGGGAATCGTTGCCGTGGCCAACGACACTAACAGCTGTGAGTTCCCCCGCCCCCAAATTGTGCTGGTGCCACTGCTGTGCCCTGTGTCCAGTGTGCTGTGATTGATTGGCACGTCCTATCAGATGGAGCCTATGTACCTCTAGTGGCACTCGCACCACAGTTTTTCCTCACATTCCTGCTTCCTGCACAGGCGAGTTCTCGCTATGTCGCGTCAACAACGGAGGATGTCAAGACTTGTGCTTGCTGACGTCGGAGGGGAGGGTCAACTGCAGTTGCCGTGGCGACAGGAAGCTTCTGGACGACAACACTTGCATTGGTAATACCATAATACTGCTTGGATGTGTTCCTGAATCTTTGCAGTCAAGTTAAGTTAAGCGAGTCAAGAGAGTTGATACCTCGGGACACAGGATGGACACTCTTTTGTCGTTTGTCAATTAAATGATTAGGATGGTGTCTCAAGACATGTCCATTTTTTTAAATTAAATCTGTCATTTGAAAAAGGTGAGCGGAGACTAGGTTTGAACTTCTTGGAATGAGCTGTGAATGTCTTTTGTCTGCTCTCTAGCTCTCAACACGACCTGCAGTAAAATTGACGAGTTTGAGTGTGGAAACGGAGACTGTGTGAACTACACGCTGACCTGCGATGGCATGGCCCACTGCAAGGACAAGTCTGACGAGAAGCAGTCTTACTGTGGTGAGGAGACACGCTTTCTCTGCGGCGATGAGGTTGATTTTTTTTTCTGTTTGCTAATATCACTTGGTATCATCTCTGGCTTGTGTTCTAGCCAACCGAGTGTGCAAGAAGGGCTACAGGCGTTGCGTTAACGGCCGCTGTGTGGGGCATCACTCCTGGTGTGACGGACAGGATGACTGTAGAGACAATTCAGATGAGCTTTTCTGTAACAGTGAGTCTGTTCACGTCTCGTATCCCTGCAGTGATCCCATAACCTGTGCATTAGCAATGTGGTGTAAACAAAGATAACCTGTATTTATATTATTATCGTATTTATAAAGTCATAACCAGGTTTTCTATGCTCTAACTACAAAAATATTCCAGTTTTGCTTCAGCTTTTCAGCGTTGCATCATCGAGTTAACGAATTAATCGAGTTGAATCCTAGTTTGTGGAAATACACTTATCGCCGTTGGGTCTGGGACCAGTTGATCTTGACAAACGAAACAAACTCAGCTTTGGGATACGGATGAAAACACTTATTATTAGTATGACATTTTTGCCATATTTGCTTTTTTTTTTTTTCTAAATATTTCTAACTTTCCTTTTAAGTAATCTTGTAATACTGAGTTTATTTCCAAAATATTTTGACTTTTTCCCCAATCTAATTCACCATTAATTACAACTATTTCACCTCAAACACATTTCAGTTGAATCTAGAATTGCAATCTTTTTTTCTTTTATAAATTTCGACTTTTAAAAAAAATATATATTGTTATGTTATTCTCGTACAATCCAAGCTGTTTTTTTCCATTTTGGCCTTTTCCATTTTTGTTTTTGTAATTTTCCAAGTATTTGAGTTTTGTTCCTCTTGCTTTTCTTAATTATGACTTTATTCCTGTAATATTTTAACATTACATTTTTCCGCAACCTAATTTTATTTTTTTTTTAAAAGTTTATTTTGGGGTTTTATTGCTTTTGTTGTGATTTTTTAAAACGTTACCTGGCTGCTGGCATGTTCGTCCTGCAGCAAAGCAGGCCCACAAATGATGCTGCCTCCCCCATACTTCATAGTTGGGTTTACAAACGTGCTCATTGTTCTTTTCCCAAATGTAATGATGGCCATCATGACCAAACGGTTGCACTTTAGTTTGATCAGACCCCAGGACATGTCTCCAAAAAGCAGTACGATTGATTTTTTAAGTTGCTTTTGGGTAATGACTTGGGTGTCACTTGGGTGTTGCTTGTCTGAACAAGACTTGTTTCATCATCCTCACAAAATCAGTTAGATGCTAAATATCCAGCACCTGATTATGAATACTGATGTCAGCTGACACCTGTATAGGCAGCAGGATGTATTTCATAGACGCATATGAAGTGAAACTCAAACCAAGCCTTTACATTGTGCCCGTCAGCCACACTGTGTTCGGCGGAACAGTTCCAGTGCAGAGACGGAAGCTGCATCCTCAACTCCAGCAAATGCGACCAAAAAGTGGACTGTGAGGATGCCAGTGACGAGATGAACTGCAGTAAGTTAGAATGACAAAGAAATCCCTCAAGAGGCCGTGCTGTAAAGTACTTCCTGTCTCTCTCCTTGTTCTTTTTTGAAGCGGCCACAGACTGTTCCAGTTATTTCCGCCTGGGAGTGAAAGGAGTGACATTTGAGAAGTGCGAGTTCACCACCCTCTGCTATGACCCCTCTTGGCATTGTGATGGAGCTAACGACTGTGGAGACTTCTCGGATGAAAGAAACTGCCCAGGTTCCCTGCAGTACATTGATTTTCACTAAAAGGGGAGGTAGTGATCTGGGACGAAGGTTGTTTTGCACTCGGGCCTCTCACTATAATGCCAAAGTCATATTAGAGTGGTCCCTCGGTTTTCATACACCCCGGTTTCCATGACTGGAATGAATAATGAAAACTGAGGTACCACGGTATTCCAGATGAAACAAACAACTCTTGTTCTTGAAGAGCATCTTCTTATGTCATGATCTCATGCTGATGTGTGCTGTAACTTGGCGCTCTACCAGGAAGTGGCAAAACCAAGTGCCCGACGACTTTCTTTGCCTGTCCGAACGGACGATGCATCCCGATGAGCTGGACCTGCGACAAAGAGCACGACTGCGAGAATGGCACAGACGAGGCTCATTGCGGTAAGCAAGTGACGTTACGTTACAGCGCTATGCACGCCTCATAAGCGCCCTCTGTCTGGATCTTTTAGATAAATTCTGCTCAGCCTCCCAATTTGAGTGTGGAAACCATCGCTGTATTCCCAACTCGTGGGTCTGCGACGGAGCAGACGACTGTGGCGACAGCAGCGACGAGGACAGCAAGTGCAGTAAGTGGCGAGGACCATCTTACATGGAGGCCATTGTTCATGCTTATGTACATGCATACATGCATACATGCATGGTGCATGCAGTAGGGTTACGGAGCAAATAAACAGGAGTCTTTTAAAAAGCCATAAAAATGTTTGACAATTCAAGACGTCTTTAAGTGATAAAGAAGGCTAACAAAATATATAAACCAAAATGCAGATATCGGATTATCTCCAGATATATTATCATTGGAGCATCACTCAACTAATTAACAATAATAATAAAATAGTAACACATATATATCATAAAATAATAATAACGTAATATAATAAATTGGCTGCATGATCCATGTAACAGGAAGAAAAATGTGACATGTGACAGGAAGAAAAGCTCCGGGATAAGTTGTTTGGCAACACTTGTTGGTTTGCATCTTTCAACCCCCAAAATGAAGTGAGCTGTCTTTGTCAGGCATTTTATGAAAATATGGCAATGTGATGTCTGCGAAGTGGTCCCAGTAATGATGGTTGAGCATGATGCTGGTGATGATGGTCAAATGCGAACAGTATGCTTCATGGCTCCTCTGCGTAACTGACAGAAACAAAAACATGCAGTCCAGAAGCATTCCAATGTCCCGGATCCCACATGTGCATCCCTCAGCGCTGGAAATGTGACGGCGACAAAGACTGTCCTGATGGGGCTGACGAGAACGTGAAAGCTGGCTGTGGTGAGCGCAGAGTGAGATGATGGCCAAAAGAGAAGAAAATACTGTACATCCGTGACATTCCTTTCCATTTTTATTTGTGTCCCAGTCTTCAACGACACGTGTCGCAGCGACGAGTTCATGTGCCAGAACAGGCGTTGCATTCCCAAGCACTTTGTGTGTGACCACGACAACGACTGCAGCGACGGCTCAGACGAGTCGCAGGAGTGTGGTGAGTGGGTGATCTTAACCCGTATGAAGCCACGGTGGCATGCGTCCTAATACGCGTCCTATACATGCAGAGTACCCAACATGCGGACCCAATGAGTTCCGCTGTGCCAACGGACGCTGCCTCATCCAGAGCTCATGGGAGTGCGATGGAGACTTTGACTGCCACGACCACTCGGACGAAGCCCCCAAGAATCCACGCTGCACGGGACCAGGTTATATAACAGCAGAGGTTGACCATCCAGGAAGTCAGGTTAACGTAACAGATTGATTGTCCTTACATGGGGAGCAGAGAAGAAATGCAACGAAACGGCCTACACATGCAACAACGGAAAGTGTGTCAACGAGACGCTACTCTGCGACCACAAAGACGACTGCGGCGATGGCTCGGATGAGCTCAACTGCTACATTAACGAGTGCCTGAACAGCAAACTGAGTGGCTGCTCTCAGCTCTGTGAGGACCTGAAGATAGGCTTCAAGGTAGAGGAACATCTTCAGAGCGTATTGAACGCGGCGTGGCTTTACCGGCCGTGTGCTCTGTCACCTCGCAGTGTCGATGCCACCCCGGATTCCGGTTGAAAGACAATGGGAAGACGTGCGTGGACGTGGACGAGTGCACGAGCACCTACCCCTGCACACAGCGCTGCATCAACACGCACGGCAGCTTCCACTGTCTGTGTGTGGACGGGTTCCAACTGAGCCCTGAAAATCCAACCATATGCAAATCAACATCCGGTAAGAGATGCTGCCAGACATCATTCATTTTTGCTATTGATTATTCCATTTGGAGCAAAAAAAATATACATCGGGAAGGTTTCACAGCATCCAGCACGGAGCTGACTTTAGAAGTAGAATTGTTTCCACAGCCGTCCCGGATTTATGCGCTGAGACAATCCTGTCTCTGAGGTTTTCCAGACAATTTATTTGCCTGCATGCTTGGTTTGTGCTCGGGCATGCTCTGTCAACTGTGAGACCTTCTATAGACAGATAATGTCCAATCTACTGAATGAACCACTCCAATGAAGCTGCAGAAACATCTCAAGGATGATCAGTGGAAACGGGATGCACCTCAGCTCAGCTATTTTGAGCTTCACGGCAGAGGCTGTGAATACTTCTTTTGTGAACGCTGAGAAGCTTATTAAATACAAATGGGCAATTTATTTGGTGCGCCTTACAGGTGGAAAATCATTTACCATTTTCCATGACTGAAACATTGGGCTGATTCTTCAGGCTGACAGGGCTCAGATGGTAGAGTGGTTGTTTCCCAACCCGATGGTCCGTGTGTTTCTGTTGTTAGGAATGGAATATTTTCCACTCTCATAAGGCCTTTCGCTTGAAAACTTAGACTTGATGGTTGCTGGTTCTTTCCTCAGTCAGTGAATAGAACGCATTTCTAGGTTATTTCAACATTCATTCTACATTTTAATTTGTGCAGACGAGGAGCCCTTCCTCATCTTTGCCAACCGCTACTACCTTAGAAAGCTCAACCTGAATGGCTCCAACTACACTCTCATCAAACAGGTGAGATCTGCAGCTACCGTTCGTAGTTAGTGTGGTTCCATCTAATAAGCCGCCTGCACCTTCACAGGGCTTGAACAACGCAGTGGCTCTGGACTTTGACTATCGTCAGCAGATGATTTATTGGACTGACGTGACCACGCAGGGCAGCATGATCCGGCGCATGCACATCAATGGCAGTGATGTTCAGGTCAGTATTAAATTGACCATTCACACGACCAGTCAACATTTTGGAGTACACTACTTTAGAGGAAGTACTATTTGATTGACAGGTCCTCCACCGCACATCACTCAGCAACCCAGATGGACTGGCAGTGGACTGGGTGGGAGGAAACCTGTACTGGTGCGATAAGGGGCGGGACACTATTGAGGTGTCGAAGCTGAATGGGGCATACCGCACAGTTCTGGTCAACAATGGCTTGAGAGAACCTCGGGCTGTCGCTGTGGATGTGCGATATGGGTAAGAATATTTATCAAAACAGAGGGTGAGAAATGGGTTTGACTCTGTGGAAAGACAGTTCAATATTATGGATACCAATATAGGCAGCAGTTCTTCCTCAAAATAATGTTGTGAACACATTGTGATTCTTTTACTGCGATGCCACTGGATGCATTTCACAAATATGCAATATGCAAATAAAACCATCATGAGCGATTAAACAAAACAACAAAGCAAGACAGTTTGGTCTTAGTAAATTCCAAAATAAGAATCCAATTAAATACAATACAATCTATTTAATACAAACATTCATTCATTCATTTTCTACCGCTTATCTGGGAGTGCTGGCGCCGTGCAGCCCTTAATACAAATGGTGAAATTCAAAACTGTATAAAGCAGTGCGTCTCAAATAGAGAGGCCCCCTGGGGGTAGCATGGTGAACTGTTAAGGAGTACTTTCAATGTTACTTCAGACCTGCCAACATGTACAAATATATCCAATTTGACTCTTGAATACGCTTGTCTGCTTCACTGCTCCATTTTATTGCATTTTCCCGCTTTCAGTTTTGAGCTCAGTCTCGACAGTACAGAGAAATAAATAGATATTATCAGTTTCTCAATAGTATGGGGAGTGTGTGAAAATAACAGTGTGACAGAATGACATAAAATAATTGAGAACCACTGGATTAAAGGCAGACGCCTGGAAGCACTTTATATTTTTCGTTTTCATGTATTTATGTGTTTTTTCACGATGAATTTGTTAGTTTATCCTTTCTGTCATTTGGTTTGGTCTTTGTCATCAGGCAGTAACTTTGTTTGTTTGTTTGTCAGCTACTTGTACTGGTCGGACTGGGGGGACACCCCTCACATTGGGAGGATTGGGATGGATGGCACCAACAGGAGTGTCATTGTGGAGGATAAGATCACCTGGCCCAACGGCCTGACTCTGGACTTTATCAACGATCGCATCTACTGGGCCGACGCCCGAGAGGACTACATCGCCTTCGCCAGCCTGGACGGAACCAACAGACACACAGGTAAACACACACACACACACACAAAATAAACGAGTGTGATTTTTCTGGCTACTAACTTTTATGATTCCTCCACCCTGAACGCAGTCCTGGCCCAGGATATCCCGCACATCTTTGCAATGACTCTGTTTGAGGAGTACATCTACTGGACGGACTGGGAGACCAAGTCCATCAACAGAGCTCATAAGACTCTGGGAATCAACAAGACCATGCTGATTAGCACCTTACACAGACCGATGGACGTCCATATCTACCACTCATATCGCCAACCAGAGGGTATGATCAAATCACCTGCTGGATCCTTGTGGATCCTTCACACCCTGCCTGTACTGGATGACATTGAACGTCCTTTTTCTGCAGTGGCCGATCACCCGTGCCAGACCAACAATGGTGGTTGCAGCAACCTGTGCCTGCTTTCACCCGGAGGGGGCTACAAATGCGCCTGCCCCACTAATTTTTATCTGGCAGCTGATGGCAAACAGTGCTTGTCCAACTGCACTGCCAGTCAGGTGTGCAACCTTCAATGGCCTTCAATGGCATTCCCAGTGAAAACACCTCATGTCCAAAAC
The DNA here is from genome assembly GCF_030265055.1 of Doryrhamphus excisus. Classification (NCBI taxonomy): domain Eukaryota; kingdom Metazoa; phylum Chordata; class Actinopteri; order Syngnathiformes; family Syngnathidae; genus Doryrhamphus; species Doryrhamphus excisus. The sequence continues at coordinate 4,153,229 of NC_080483.1, read as the reverse complement.
ATAAACCATCCTTTCTCGCTGTCTCTCGCTTCAGTTTGTTTGCAAAAATGACAAGTGTATTCCATTTTGGTGGAAGTGTGACACGGAAGACGACTGTGGGGATCGCTCAGATGAGCCCGCCAACTGCCGTAAGTGATGCGTCGCATCCAACCACCGCTATGAGCCAGTAGTGGTAACACGCTATATACTGTATGTATGTAGGCATATCATAATCATAAATACGTCTTGTTTTTCTTTCTGTAGCTGAATTTAAGTGCAGACCAGGTCAATTCCAGTGCGGAACAGGAATTTGTACAAATCCTGCCTACATCTGTGACGGAGACAATGACTGCCAAGACAATTCGGACGAGGCCAATTGCGGTACATGCACGTGCTGAGGAGTCGTTTCAAATATTGTTAGCAGTACTAAAACCTTTGCCACCCACCTTCCAGACATCCATGTGTGCCTGCCCAGTCAGTTTAAATGCACCCATCCCAGTCGGTGCATCCCTGGCATCTTCCGTTGCAATGGACAGGACAACTGCGGAGAGGGAGAGGATGAGAAGGATTGCCGTAAGTCGTGTTCACACTTTCAGTTTACTTTAGGGGCATTCTGTTTTAGTTGCGTTGTGTTTGCTGTCTGTCAGTCAGCTGGACTCATGACCTATCTGTCCATCCTGTTATAGCCGAGGTGACATGCGCCCCCAACCAGTTCCAGTGTGCCGTCACCAAGCGCTGCATCCCGAGGGTGTGGGTGTGCGACAGGGACAACGACTGTGTGGACGGCTCTGATGAGCCCGCCAACTGCAGTAAGACCCGCCACTTTTTCTTATGAGCATGTTCACCCAGATGCATATGCTCGCAAGGTGTGATACATCTCTCACAAACATGATTTTTGGGTTTGGCACGCCTGCGCACTGTGAAGCTGCAATAGTCCGGGCCAGAGGTGATCGGCAAATGTTGGTCACATGGAAATTTTTCATGGAAATTGTCGGATACTGAACGGTGGCCGATCGATTGAAACTTCCCTAAACACAACACAACAACATGAAAGAACACATAAGGAAACAATGGCGGTTGAATAGTTTTGCCAAGAAGTGCATTTTACGTTACATTAATACATGACTAATGAGCAAGGCATGAAAGTTCCATACCTTCCCCTTCTAAATCCTTTGTGGTGCAGCCCAAATGACGTGTGGTGTGGACGAGTTCCGCTGTAAGGACTCGGGCCGCTGCATCCCGGCACGCTGGAAGTGCGACGGTGAGGACGACTGTGGCGATGCTTCAGATGAGCCCAAAGAGGAGTGTGGTAAGCAGTCAGATGCTACGAATGAAGATAGACGCCAGAAACAGACGCCTGTGCTCATGACATCACTTTGCCGCTCAGACGAACGGACGTGTGAGCCGTATCAGTTCCGCTGTAAGAACAACCGCTGCGTGCCCGGACGCTGGCAGTGCGACTACGACAATGACTGTGGGGACAACTCTGATGAAGACAAGTGTGGTAGGTTCCCATTAAGCACAGTACTGTGATATAATATTCATACATTTTGAGTGCACATTGCCAATTTTTTAGTTAGCGGGTTTGGAGAATGTGTCACATTTCACTGTATTTTGTCGTTAAATGGACTCAAGCAACATTCATGGTTGTGATTCCGTCTGAATCACTTCTCTGGTCATTTGCACACCTCATATCATCTCATGTCTATTTTGTATTTCACACTGGCCTGTCGCCGTGAGCCAGAGGTAGGTGTTTTCATAGTCTCACCTCCAGAATCTTCCGCTATGTTCCCAGCTTGTACTGTCCGTTTTCCATCCCTTCAGATCCCCCCCAATCCCTCCACTTTGTACCATCGTGTGCCGTATGCTCGTCCATCCCCACCTCTGCTGCCCAATGAGTCATTCCTGTGCAACTTTATTGACCTCTTTTGTTGATATCCGCCTGTCCCGCCACAGGAGCAGCCTTTACTTTTTGTCTTTGCAGTGCTTTCTCTTCTTTTTCCTGCTCCTCTTTTCCTTTTCTCCTCTTGGACACTCATCATCACTCATCTCTCATCCTCCTAAAGTGATAACTGTCTTCTCTCAGTGCCTCGCCAGTGTTCTGAGAGCGAGTTTGCCTGCACAAATGGCCGCTGCATTGCCGGGCGCTGGAAGTGTGACGGCGATCATGACTGTGCAGACGGCTCAGATGAGGTATCACTCACAACTTCTTATTTGACACCCTGTTAGAATATAGGTTTTGTTATTGCTGGGGTTATCTGCTTGAGGGCGGAGGCCTCTTTTCTCCAAAACACGTTATCCACATGTTATCGCCTTGGCTGTGTAGGCATGTGAGTCAGTCCTTCAACGTCTCTCTCCCTCACAGGGGCTGTTCGGTTTGTATCCATTTGGCATACCTCTCATTATCGTGAAAGAACTTGTCACATTTCTTGACCCATCAGCAGACACAGATACCTAATTCAACAAAACATCGAGAACTGTTTTTGCTTTTGTCCAGAACGGCTGTGACGTGAAGTGTGACAGCGATCAGTTTCAGTGTAAAAATGGCCACTGCATCCCCATCCGCTGGCGCTGTGATGCTGACCCCGATTGCATGGATGGAAGCGATGAGGAGAAATGTGACAGTGGTGGTGAGAAACACTTTTTTTCCCCGCTTCTGAACGCATCACAGAGCAAGGTCATGCTGTAACCCTGGTGGTATTCCAGTGGGTAGGCACTGCCCCCTGGATGAGTTCCAGTGCAACAACACTCTGTGTAAACCTCTGAGCTGGAAGTGCGATGGCGAGGACGACTGCGGGGACAATTCCGATGAGAAGCCAGAGGAATGTGGTAAGACTCGCTCACCACTGACAGCGTTCCTGTTTCAGCTATTTCCCTTTCTCAGCTTCTCTCCTTTTCCCTGGTAGTTAAATTCCAGTGTCCACCCACCCGACAGTTCCGCTGTCATAATGATCGCGTGTGTCTGCCGATATCGAAACGTTGCGACGGCGTCAACAACTGCGGGGACAACAGCGATGAAGTCAACTGCCGTGAGTTTTAATGTTGGAATTATTACTTCATCCAAATATTTTTTGTAGCTTTGTCTGTTTTGTTGCAACCTGTTTATTGTTATATTTAAAAAATTATAGATAAAAAAGTGATAACCCAAATATGAAAAGAACCGTCTCAGCATATGGGTTTCTTTAAAAAAATAAAAGTAGCCCCGCATTCTTTGATTTTTTTCAGTATGTGGCCCCCGGTGGAAGAAACCTGACACCCCCAATCTAAAACCTGTAATATGCCTTTCACAGATCCTGTTTTACAGATTCATTGATTTCTTCAATGGAAGAAGCATGTATAATCCTTTTTTTTTTTGTTTTTTAATTTTTTTTTTTGTGTCCGGTCCAGCCATTGGGGCAGATAGTATTGTTGATCTAAATGCCCTTACATGCTAAACAAAGTTGCTCTGTCAGGAAAGGTGTAAGCTACAACTTCCCTGTACTATGGAATTTTATTTGCCGTTATTTGATGTTTTTGTTATGCAAATTTGGAGTGGCCGGACCGGAGCAAGAAGAAACACAGAAAAGAAGAAGAGAAACTGGGGTGGGGGAAGACAGTAGAGAGAGAGAGACAAAAACAGCAGTAACAACAATTCCCATGACAACAACAGTGACAAACAGGACTGCATCAGTTAAATGTCAATGATGGCTATGGGTCACAATGGAGATGATATCACTGAAAGGAAACATTCCAACTAACCAGTGGCAATAGTAACAATGAAGACATGAACTGTGATAGTAAACAGAATTACAGCCATACAGTTGTAGCATATATAATCCTAATAACATAAATCAATATATGACTTCTGCAGCGGTGCTTCCGTCCACACCCGTGTGCCAAAAAGATGAGTTCCAGTGCTCCAGCGGCCGCTGCATCAGCTCTGTGCTGCGGTGCAACTTCTTCAATGACTGTGAGGATTACGGCTCTGATGAAATCAACTGCAATAAGAAAGGTGAGACGCAGCAGATGGCGTGACGGTGACCTTGGTGAGTTGGCTGGGTTCTTATTGTGACAAGCATCCCCTGGCTTGCAGACACGGCGCTGAATGATTGCCGCAGCAACAGGACGGTGTGCGGCGACGGCGACGAGGCTCACTGCGTGGTCAATGGGACGAGCTCCTTCTGCTCCTGCAAACCGGGCTTCAAGTCCTACGGCCGTAACAGATGTGAAGGTGCGGCCCCCCTCGTAAGCCGGGCTCTCGCGGCACCTATTGACTGCCTTTTTGTGTGACTCCTGCAGATAAGAACGAGTGTGGAGCGTTTGGAGTGTGTTCGCACATCTGCAACAACACCAAGGGTTCATACAAGTGCAGCTGCCACAAGCACTTCACTCGAATCAACGACACTTGCAAGGCTGACAGTGAGTATGCACGCACACGTAGGATGCAAAAGTATTGGGACACCTGCTCACTACACCAACAGCAAGGGAAAATTGAAGAAATTGAAGAAAGACCAGTATTCCCACAATGTGCGTTGGAGAAATTTTGCCTTACAATTTTCTCCAAAGCAGCGGCACAAAAAATAGGCATGCATTTCATGCACCACAAAGGGAGTCAAGGAGTCAAAGTCAAGGAGGGGAGACTTTATTTTGGGTTGACATTTCTGGTTGTGTGTGTCTAAATATATATATGATGTGATCACTAATGTGGCGTGTTATTGATTAGTGGCATTTTTCTAAGCGAATAACATTTCTCCGGTTCCTTCCCAGCTCAGAGACAAGTTCTCTACATCGCTGATGACAATGAGATCCGTGGGCTGGACCCCTCCATGCCAAATTGGCGCTATGAGCAGGTCTTCCAGGGCGATGCCAACGTGCGCATCGATGCCATGGATGTGCACATCAAGACAAATCGCATTTACTGGACCAACTGGCACACAGGGCGCATATCTTCCTACGAGTTGCCTTCTTCCTCATCGCCGTCACCTAACAACAACCGGAACCGACGTCAGAGCGAATCGCGGGTCACCAACGTGGAGGTTTGTAAATAAAAAACCTGGCTGATATTAGAAGTTCCGTTCTGAAATGGGCTTTCATGTAGATCCCTGATCTGACTATGCCACGGGGTATCGCCGTGGACTGGGTGGCGGGGAACCTGTACTGGACTGACTCGGGTCGAGATGTCATCGAGGTGGCTCAGCTCAGTGGAGGACACCGCAAAACTCTCATTTCTGGCATGATTGATGAGCCTCACGCCATCGTGGTCAACCCCCCGAGAGGGTGAGCAGGGAACAAACATTTTGAGCTGAGTCATATAAGTGAGTAATGCCAATTAAATTTAACTGTTCATTAGAAAAATGTACTGGGCCGACTGGGGGAACCACCCAAAGATTGAGACCGCCGCCATGGACGGAACCATGAGAGAGACGCTGGTGGAAGAAAACATTCAGTGGCCAACTGGTAAAACACGCATACACTTCTGGGTCCAATTTATTTCAACATATTTGTTTTCATCCTTGCCCTCCGTTTGACAGGTCTTGCAGTGGACTACTTCAACCAGCGCCTGTACTGGGCTGATGCCAAACTCTCCTTGATTGGCAGCGTGAGGCTGAATGGCAGTGATGCTGTTGTGGCCGTACACAGCATCAAAAACAGTTGAGTCACGCTCAAGTTACTAGAGCCCTCTAGACATGGAATAACATCCATGCTGTCACCTTTACACTCCTATTACCCAATATAGTAGACATAAGACTCACTCGTTAGCATTGGGAGAGTTTCTTGTGTTTCTGGGAGCGAGCGATTGGTTTAAAAATACGTTTAAGTAAAAACTGTAGCAGGGTGAATGTGTGAAATGGTACGGGATTACTGGAATCTGTTCCAGACATAGAAGAATATAAACACAAAATATATGTTATAGAGAATAATTACAGTTTTACAGTTTTGCACCTCAAGTCAACCATTCCGCTGACGTTAGACGCCATATTGTACAATGTTTTGTCGAAAGTGGTTTGAATTGCATGCTATTGTTTTTTGCAGAGCTGCAGCAACCCTTCAGCATCGACATATTTGAAGACTACATCTACGGCATCACCTACATCAACAACCATGTCTTCCGTGTAAACAAATTTGGAAAAGGCCACGTAGAGAACTTGACCACAAGAATGAACCATGCCACTGATTTGGTTTTGTTCCACCGCAACAAGCAACCCGAGAGTGAGTTTCACTGAAAAACCTCCTCAGTAAACAAAAAGCGTGTTTTATTGGATGCTCTGTGTCTGTCTAGTGACCAACCCATGCGATCCAAAGAAATGCGAATGGCTGTGCCTGCTGAGCCCCAGTGGACCCGTGTGCATGTGTCCCAACGCTCACACGTTGGACAACGGCACATGCGTGAGGCAGCCCGCTCCCACGCTCTCGCCAATCTGTAAGTGAGCATACACACGATGCACAAATTCAAAACTTACCACAATGTACATGCCTGCAGCGCCCCCCGGTGGCCCCTGCCTGGTCCAGTGTCTGAACGGCGGAAGCTGCTTCCTCAACGCTCACAAGCAGGCCAAATGTCGCTGCCAGCCCAACTATGGAGGAGATCGATGTGAGGTTGACCAGTGCAGAGACTACTGCAAGAACGGAGGAACATGCACACCTTCTCCTACAGGTATAATGGTTACTGTAAATAGCATTTCTACTGCTTACAGCCTCTAGGGGGCACAGTAGCACAGAATTTGGAGAGTCCCATGATTAAAATAGAGCATCTTCATGTGGCATTTAAGCAAACTGCAAATGTATGACAGAATGTTGTTTTCTTTCATCATCATTTCTTCATCATTTATCCCTCCGAATGTCAACAGGGTCGCCTACCTGCCGATGTCTGCCAGGGTTTACGGGACCGAACTGTAACCTGCACACATGTAGGAATTACTGCATGAATGGAGGCAACTGTACTGTCAGTGCAGGAAATCAGCCAACCTGCAACTGCCCTCACGACTTCCTGGGCGACCAGTGCCAGTATCGTGAGTGTTGTTGACCGTCTCATATCTTAAAATACCGATAATAAGATCCATCATGTGTCTGTCTGGGGGGCATAGGAAGCTGTGAAGGCCACTGCCTGAACAGAGGCACGTGTCTGCAGACCGCCAGCGGCTCCAAACTGTGCCGCTGTCTGCCCCAGTACACCGGCAGCACATGCCAGATCGACAAGTGTCACTATTGTCGCGACGGAGAGTGTATCCCCAAGGACAGGTTTACCTCGACTGGGGAATTCACCTGCCGGTAACAGCTCGTTCACACACACACAGTCTTGTGTCCTAAAATGTGGAGTTTTTTTTGTGTTTTCTGCTCAACTTCGGGTGTGTGAAGGAAGAAGAGGACACACTTTGCTCACATTTTTCTGCCCTCAATAGATGCACAAATGGAAGAATCCAGCCCAGCTGCTACACATGCGATACAAATGAGTACTGTGCAAACGGCCAGTGTTCCATTAATCCACATACCCACCTTCCTGAGTGCAGGTGAGCAAACAGTACTGCATCCCTGATTACAGTAGCACACAAAAGCAACCCTTTCATTGTAATATTAAGGGACAGTACTACAGAAATGAAACTAGATGGATTGGGTTGGATGGGTTGACTGCCCAGGGATCATGCTTTCATTCCAAAGTCACAGGCCGATGTCGATCCCATCCTTTTTCCACTGATATCGGCTGATACCGATCTGTGGCCAATCGATCGGAGCCCCTAATTCCTGACTGTCTGTGAACATGACTTTGTGTATGTGTGGAAAAAGCACGTCAGCTGAGTTTGCTGATGTCATAGTGTTCGACAGCAGCTGGTTTTGGTTTTTGCAATTAAAAACAAGACAAAATAAGGCAAATCAAAAAAAAATAAAACCCAACACCATCTTCATCCTTAATGCCGCTTTATTATCATAAAAACGGTTGCTATGTTATGACTTATGGATGTGTGTGTGTGTGTGTGTGTGTGTGTGTAGATGCTCTGATGGATGGGCGGGGCATCGTTGTGAGTCAGTCACTGAGCCTGAAGGTGCCACCAGTTCAGGTGGACGTAAGTAGAAGCACTTCATTACATCAGTGACTCAAACCTACTTATGTGTACGTTCATGTATTGTGTATATTGTGTGTGTGTGTGTGTGTGTGTGTGTGTGTGTGTGTGTGTGTGTGTGCAGGCACCGCCTCCATCGTGATCCCTGTGCTCCTTTTGCTTCTGCTGGTTCTGCTGGCTGCGGGAGCCCTGATCTGGTACAGGAGGAGGATGAGAGGGTGAGTCAAGGGTCAACATATTTAAAAGTGCCGTTTCTCTTGTTCTTTTTTCCACTTCCTTCATTCCTTCCTTCCTCCCTTCCTTCCTTCCTTGCACCAGCACTGTAATGGCATCTCCTCTGCTCCTCAGGTCTAGCCGGCCCAGTAAAACCGGCTCCAAACGATTGCGGTAACAGTTGCGGAGGGGGCTCTCTGCTTCCCTCTACCCTTTTCCCATGGGTCTTACTTGATGTGTAGTGTTTGTTTGCCGTGATAAGCGTCTCTTGCCTCTTTAGGAGCTGCAGGACAGATCTGCAATAAATAGATCTGTTTGTCGATCATGCTTTGTCTTTTTGTACCGCATGGTAGGGATGGGCATGCAAAACATGTCCATAACTCCAAAACAGACGACCGGGTGGTGGTGGACTGGGACCGTGACATCTGTCACGGGACAGGCCGATCTAGCTAGGAATGACATTTTCCCTTCTCTGAGCGTCTCTGCTCTGAAAAGGGAGATGATTGATTGTCATATATTGCTGTTAGAAGATCATCACTACATTCAGGACATGTGATGCTCATCCCTACTGCCACGGCGCTGTAGTGTGTATTGTGTGAGAGCTCTTCCAGCTCTCTCCTAAATCCATGGAGTCGCTCGCAATGTGTCCAAGCATTGTCATGGTTCATTTTGTGTGTTGAGTTATGAATCCAACGCTAGGTTTGTGTCTGTGCTTGTGTGTCTTTTGCGTTCCCTCAGCTGCCTCTGTCTTCATTCCATGTGCTTGTTAAGAATCTGAAAGCTGGATCTTTATGTGTCATGCAGAGCCAAGGGTTTCCAGCACCAAAGGATGACCAATGGGGCCATGAATGTTGAAATCGGAAACCCCGCCTACAAGATTTACGAGGGCGAGCCTGATGACGATGCCGGGGAGTTGTTAGACGCGGACTTCACCCTGGATCCGGACAAGGTAGAGATGTCATGTTAACAACGGGGTGTGGCGATGCAACATAATCTTGGTTCAGTGCAAACATTTAGTGTGCTCAAGGAAAGGAAAGGAAGCAAGGGGACTGAATACTGACTACAACACTGCCCAGCATGCCTTGCTGCACCTTTTTGTAAACAGTTGCTCATTGCTTAGTTGCTTACATTTAACATAGTTGTTTATTATCATCCACTAGTAGTGCTACTTATGTCTCTGTATCATATTACGACTTGACGTACCGTTACACTCCTACCCCACCGCCTGATCTTTTATACTTCCTCACAGCCTACCAACTTCACCAATCCGGTGTACGCCACGCTGTACATGGGCGCTCACAACAGCCGCAACTCTCTGGCCAGCACGGACGAGAAGAAGGAGCTTCTGTGCCGCGCAGAGGAAGAGCCTCTCGTGGACCCTCTGGCGTAGGCCACCGCCCGTCATGCCATTCCAATCACCCTGTTCTGGCCTTTTAGAGAAAACACAAACAAAAAAATCGAGAGAGAGAAACGACACAAAAAAGCGTGTGAACACTGTATAAAATGTACAAAAATGAAGGACTACTTTTGTATGTGATTGCAGTATTATATTTTGTTTCTTTTGAGTTTCCTCCGGTCAAAAAAACAACAACATTTTCTATAAGAAATTTTTAATTTCCGCGTGTCCCTTCCCCTTTACCTAAATAGCCACTACCTCTGTGCAAAATGAAACGGAAAGGAGACAATTAGAAGTCATCGGAGCAAATGTATTTTTCTTGTTATTTTTGTATGAATTGTATAAAGAGAAAGAGAGAAGTCGTTCCATTTCACCAGTGCCAACTGTTTGTTGTTTGTGTGCACTTTGAGCAAGAAAGGCAAAACTCAAAGTTGTGAAAATTGTTTTCGTTTCACTTCTCGACAAGATTGTGTACTCTTAGGTTGGCTTATTTTGTCCTGGGCCCAAAGGCTGTGGAGTAAAGAACAGAAAGGACTTTATTGGACAGCTTCCCATGACCTAACTCACATATTAATACCAAGCCTTTTTTGTATTCGCAGAGAGCCTCTAATATATACTTTTGAAGGGTACCATTGTCACACACAAGAGAGAGACTACTTCCAACGTTCTGTTGTGGTTTTAACACCGTTCCGTGTCTTCGGTCCGAGAAGCCAACCGCACCAGAGCTGACTGGGTTGGGATGCTGGGCGTTTTCACTGGCAGAGCAAATGCACCAGAGTTCCTTTTAAGTGAACCAAACGCGACAAGGCACTCGGAGTGGGAAATGATTGTGTTGTCTTCCTTGCACAGAATTCCAATTGAATAGTATTTTATACAGAGATGTTTTTTTCACGGCTTTTGTGTGTGTGGTGTGTCTTGGAGAGGGAGGACTTTGCTCCTGGCTCGGGTGATGTTGTGATGAAGCAACCGGCTGGTAAACAATAGGAGGACCAAAAAAGGCACCGCCAGTTAGGAGGGCAAGTGAGTGTCATGTGACTTCGAGGGTCTTCCTTCCTCCAGTTGAAGGTGAGGATGGACCTTTTCTTATTCATGTCAGTCATGAGTAACTTTCCTCCCTTTACTGCAGGGTTGCTCACACTTTTCCATTTACTGCCATTAACTCAGCAGCCAAAACATGCATGTTACATAAGTATATGACACATTCTCCACACCTGCAGTGATCTTCTAGTCTATGTATATTTAGAAATAGTGGTAGGTGAAATGGAAATTCCATGGTTGTCATGGTTACGTTATTAAGGTACCTTTATCTTGTGTCCGGCACCATTGCATGCATTAATTAGCACAGGAAGCGCTTTTATGTCGACACACCATCACTACTGCTACCACTGACATATCACATTTTGTTGACACCATTTTTCATGAGCTTAACATTGTACAGTTATATTTTTACTTGATTTTTATGATGTGTCAGTGAATACATTAGATACCTTTCACGTTCGCGGGATTCTGTTTTGCTTCCAACACCAGCTGCAAATCTAAATGTGAGGCTAAATTTCATGGCTGGAATTGTTCGATTATTAGAGTACCTTTTTTACCTTTGGTGTCCAGTGCCATCATGCGTGTTCATTAAGGTCGGAAGCTCCTTGAACAAATGTTTTGCTATAGCTAGGCTATAGTTATGTCACCAAATGATCACCAAATGACTCCACATGAATAAAACCTGAAGTGAATATGTATTGATAACTAAAAATCAAGTGGTGTCCAATCATCATGAATGTTATGTTTTATTTGCCACTAGTTTTGAGGAACTTAACCTTTTACACTTTTTTAATGGTGTGTGTGCCTCAACTTTAAATTCGGATCAAATTTTACTCAGCTGGTGCGGAGAAGTGTCATATATGTATCATGTGATTGGCTGGTGAGCAATCCAGGGTGTCCCCCACCTCTCAAAACAAAAAGTCAGTTGGGTGAGGTTCCAGCGCCTAGGAAATGGATGTCTTACTGTAAAATTCACATTAAATAAATGACAACACAGAAGATGACATACAGTATATGAACGTAATAGTGCAATGAAATAAGATCTTACCCTCACCCGGCCCCCATTTTGGGTCATGACTTTGGCAAACCTTGCCTTAGTGGATCAGAGTGAGCGTTTTGTACCGCCTCTTGTCTTTCAAGTGCAGAAAGGTCGTTTTGGTATTTGTGTTTCTTGAGCTTCGTCCAAACCCCCCACCCCCACCCCCGTGGAACTGCTGCTGCTATCGCTACCACTCTTGTCCTTATTCTGCTCAGCCTCTGTCCCCAAATGCTGCTTCTGTCAGAAACATGTCAGCCATATCTTAGTGCATGTAACACTGATTGTCAGTTATTGTTAAGGACAGCCACTGTTTTTGTTTTTATGACATTGCTTTCGTGTCAGCAAGCCGTATTATACTGGGTTGTATATGTCTTTGTATGGAGAGATATCTACAATCAACTGTGTTTCCCCAAGCAGCAGTTTTTGCTAAAGATCATCATCACTCGTTCTTAATTGTTGTTGATTTCTTTCTTTTTCTTTGGAATAAATAATGACACATAGCTTTTATAGTACACAATGCATGGAGGCTCAGACTTTCTCCTGGAAAGAGAATAATGTTTCATTTTTGCTGGAGTACTTTACAAACTCGATAACAGAAATTGTTATAAATAAATTGAAAATTGTACAGAAAAGACCGTGTTTTCTGCCTTCTTTCTAAGTGCCAGAACCCAAACCGGGAAAATGGGGGCTATACCACAGACTAAACATTGAAGACATTTCTCATGATTGTTTTTTTTTTTCTAAAACACCACAAAGTTACAACACTTCACTACAACACGACACTACAACAGTCTTGCCACCGTCTTGTTTATTTAAAACAACCAGTGTTATAAATCGAAAACATTTTTATGACACATACCTGTCTTTCTTGCCTACTTCTGCCATTGAAAAAAAATCCCAATGGTAAGTCATAATTATCAGTTAAAGAGTCGAAATTATGACATAAAAAGTAGAAATTGTGAAATTTAAAAAAATCATGATTACGTGTTACAAAGTCAAAATGATTGAAAGTGCTAAAGTCATAATTATGAGATAATTAATACTTATAATTTAAGTAGCGTCGCGACTGAGGCAAAAATGGCTACACCTAAGCAAGGTGAGTAACCTGTGTCTTTAGTCAATGTTCGATGTTTGCCTCATGTGCATGTATACTACTTGACCGTGAGCCGTGTGCATTAATATTGCATTAATATCTTGTTGATTTTCTTTATCATTTGCCAGCAAAACAGTAGCATGTTTAATCATCCGGTAATGTAACTCCCCTCCCCCGCTGAATACTTGGTATTACCCAACCCGCTTTCTCGCCCTAATGTTCAATATTTGCTGTATGTTTGACATGGGTGGGGACAGCAGAACTGTGGAAACATGAAAAGAACACTAAAAGGCGGACAGACAACAATCTTTCGTTGTTGGTCGACACCTACAGCTAATTATATTGTTAAGGTACGTGATGATTTGTGACTGGAGGTTGGCAAATGTCCAGTGTCCTATGAGGTGAAGCCAGGGAGTGTCAGTTTTGCTGAGTTTGCTCCTAATACATGCAAAGTCCACACAGAGATGTCCAAGCCCAAAAAGCAACACAATAAATTATTCATTCATTCATACATTTTCTACCGCTTTTTCCTCACAAGGGTCGCGGGGGTGCTGGAGCCTATCCCAGCTGTCTTAGGGCGAGAGGCGGGGTACAACCTGGACTGGTGGCCAGCCAATCACAGGTCACATATAGACAAACAACCATTCACACTCACATTCATACCTATGGACAATTTGGAGTGGCCAATTAACCTAGCATGTTTTTGGAATGTGGGAGGAAACCGGAGTACCTGGCGAAAACCCACGCATGCACGGGGAGAACATGCAAACTCCACACAGAGATGGCGAGGTGAGGGTAGAATTGAACCCTGGTCTCCTAACTGTGAGGTCCACAATAAATTAGATATGCAATATTTTTAATATCCCATCTTTCAACACTCTACTGGTGTACAATAGTACTTGCAAATATACACAAAACAAACATTAAAGCATTAAACTGATACAAAGCACAAAAATAGACATGAAAAAGCCACATCAAACACAAGCAAGCAAGGTGCTGTATCATAGAAGAAGAATTAACACTGAAGCGGCATTCAGATGTGACACAACACAATTTCAAGACCACTTTTGCCTGTTCTATTACCACATATCAAACGCTCCTCCAGTAAGTACCGAGTATCTTTTCATGACACGCTTTGTGTATATTTATATATTTTTCTTATGTTAATATATGGAGTTTTACAGCGTACGTCACAACAAGGTGTGCTGGTTGTGTGTGTGTGGCAGCGATGTCCGATTATATGGAAGTGGAAAGCAGAAGGCATTTTGTGTGAGCTGCAGCAATGGCGCCATGCCACCTTTATCTTCACTACTCCGCCTCACCTCTCAGAATGAACCTACAACAAAGAAAGAAACATTCCATTTGAATGACATATTTTATGATGGAAAAAGGCGCTATGGTGCTTTAAGAATACAGTAGAGGCCTATCCAACCCCCTTGAGCATGGTGAAAAACTGAATAATAACCCATAAATGCACCCATAAAAAGGACTAATATAGAGACATGGCCCAGGCCCCCTGGGTATTCCAAATATTTTGTATATATACCGTGGCAATCGTGAATTCTCCATGAGGAGGTCAGAGGCACTTGAGCTTAACTCTAAACACATAACTTTAGTAACTTTTTACAAAACAAGTCATGCTGGGAAGCCAGTAACCGTTCCCAGCGCCACTACAGTATGTTATATATTTTATTATTATGTATTGTATTTTTTGTGGAGTACTTGATGCGGCCCATCCTCACCCACTATGTTTGAGACCCCCGCTCAAGAGACACATTTTGCTATGATGGTAAAAAGTCAGTTTTGCACAGTAGGAGACCTCTGATGTCTGTTGATTGATTGATTGATTGATTGAAAATCTGCTGTGCTCACCACTCCGTGACTCCAGACATAAGATCGACCTCTGCCAAGTCAATCAGCGCCTGCAAGAAGATTATATTGAAGTAAAAGCAAGGATGTCACACTCCAAGTCATCATACAAGGACATATCACCTGTCCAATGAGGTCACGGCTTCTGAATGAGGCAGAGTTATTCTTCACTGAGACACTGAGCTGCTTCAACTTGACATCCTCCACAGGCAGCTGGTAGTCAAACCTATTGGAAGGTCACCAAAGATGATATGGTATGTGTTGTCTTTTACAACTACGTTAATATGTTGGTGAAATCTAAGATAAATAACCTGATTGATTCTGATACCTTTCCTTAAATTCAGGGTTGAGATCTCGTTTCTTGACAGTCGTCTTCCTCTTGGTGGCTTTGCTTTTGTCCGGCAGCAGCGACAAGGAGACATAGCTGTCCACCGCGTCCTTGCTGTCGCACAACAAACCTCTGTATGCACACAGACAGCATTTAGCCAACATTCCAGTCACCCTGTTCATTATTGTATGCTAGAAATGAGGCTTTCTGTGGAGCCTGTTGTCTTTTCATTCAAGTATCCTCACTCTTTACATCGAGCTTTACATTTTCACCTTGTCGATATCCTCAAATAGATTGATGCGGTCCGCAAGGGACAAATAAACCCCCAAATGGTGTTTAGTGTCACAGTATGATTAATAATATATGGCTTGCATATATTATGTAAACAAAAATGGTCCACCGTGTGTGGGACCGCCCCTGGTCAACTTAGGGCCAGAAATGACTATCATAGGAGGGGTGCCTCCAAGAATACGAATTAACAGAAGTAAAATGTAAAAAAGGTCTGGGTTTGGAGTCAAACCAGCACCCTATGCCTTAAAAGGCAGCAGCTGTACCATTACACCTTCTCCAACGAGCACGGTGTCAGACTGTTGGTTTCTTATTTTAACCATCTCCCACCATGGACTGACTGTGCTTATGTCTATGTCTCTATGGCAAGGTGTCTAAAGTGTGGCCCGGGGCCCATTTGCGACCTGTGGCCCACGGCACATCCTAAAAATATAATAAAAAGAACAGACAACAGTAAAAATGAAAACTCGGCAGTCATTTTACAAAACTGAAGTCAAAGTATTTAGAGCAGGGTGCCCATTACGCCAAGCTCCCGGTAGATTGCCAAGGTAGTTTGGGTGGTGTGAATGTGACTTTGTAGTCATATAACACCATTCATGTCTTCCTGGCATCATTTGCTAACATGGCTCGGGTACTAGATCTCATTGGAGGGTGCGGGTGTGTGAGCCCCAAGTATGTGCCCACCTGCAGGCATGGATGGTGATGATCAGCTTGTTGTCTTGCGAGTCATAGGAAAGCGACAACTTCACCTGCCCGTTCCCAGATCCACTTCCGGGAGCTACACAAGGCAGCGTCCCGCTACTGATCATCTCCGCCATTCTGGACTCCAGGATCTGTTAAAAATAATTCCATTAATAATAATTATAATAATACATTGTATTTGTATAGCGCTTTTCAAAATACTTAAATACACTTTACAGAAGAATGGACTTGAATAAAGCAAGTAAACAGAATAGAAGACACACCAAAATACAACATTGATTGGTTAATACACAGTTAAAACATGAGTAAAAGCGAGGCGGGGCACAGCAGTCAGATATAAAAAGTTAGACTTTAAAAACAGATTTAAAGAGGTGGGTTTTTAGTTGTTTTTTGAAGGTGGGAAGGTCAGGGCAAGCACGGAGTGAATGGGGCAAAGAGTTCCAGAGGGTGGGGGCAGCGATGGAGAAGGCTCTGTCTCCCCAGGTTCGGAGCTTGGTCTTACAGGGGAGTGCCAGGAGGTTGGAGTCTGAGGAGCGAAGGGGACGCGGGGGATTGTGTGGATGGAGCAGGTCTGTGAGATATGGGGGGGTTAGATCGTGGAGGGCTTTGTAGGTGATGAGAAGAATTTTGAAGTGAATGCGTTGGGGAACGGGAAGCCAGTGGAGGTTTTGGAGGACAGGGGTAATGTGTTCACGGGAGCGGGTGGAGGTGAGGAGGCAGGCAGC
Organism: Doryrhamphus excisus; assembly: GCF_030265055.1. Lineage (NCBI taxonomy): Eukaryota > Metazoa > Chordata > Actinopteri > Syngnathiformes > Syngnathidae > Doryrhamphus > Doryrhamphus excisus. The sequence continues at coordinate 4,136,523 of NC_080483.1, read as the reverse complement.
GGAGTTCTGAATATATTGTAGTTTGTTGAGGGTTTTGGAAGGTGTACCGTAGAGAATACTGTTGCAGTAGTTTATTCTGGTTGTGATGAATGCATAGATCAGGGATTCAGCGGCAGAGAATGTAAGTGATGGAGTGAGGGTGGCGCGGTCAAATTGAAGATAGAAGTTATGGGTGGGTGTTGTGATGTTTTTGGGACCGATGATGATAATATCTGTTTTGTCACTATTAAGTTTGAGAAAATTTTGTTCCATCCAAGTTTTGATATCAGGTAAGCAGTTGGTGAGGGTGGAGTAGATGTTGGAGTTGATGGAGATGGTAGAAATGTAGAATTGAATATCATCGGCGTAGCTGTGGAAATTGAGGCCATGTCGATGGATGATATTGCCAAGTGGAAGGATGTAGCATTACCGTAGTAAATCCATTACATTAAACATATATAATAAGGCTGTGGAAAATAATCAATATTAATCGATACATTGATGCACATGTGCGCAGCATGGACGTTCGCACGCAAGCAGCAGCGAGGAAGTTTCTATATTTAACCCCCCCGCAACATTTAAATGGTATGTTTGGAAACACTACATATTCTCAAAGAATGGCGGAAAGCTCAACAAAACGTCCGCCATTTGCAAAGAATGCCGCGTTAAGAAGCCATACAACGGCAGCAGGACAAACATGCAGACCCCCTTAAAAAGGGGACCCCACAACACGGACAAGTCTACCGCCGCCTCTCCGTCCCTGCAATAAGTGTGTCTCTCAAGTGTGAAACAATTTTAAATGGGTAGAAGTTGTTTTACACTTTCTGCTACTACTGTATTAGCCTACCTCCTAATGCATTCATATTAGCAGTAAATTATAATTGTATGTGTAGTGTTGGACGATGCGTGGGTCATGTGAATACAGGTACGGCCGGAGCATGTGTTCTGCGTAGCGAGGATGTGCTGTGATATGGTGCTGTTGAATATGGCCCTGGTGAATACTAAGCTAAGTATAAGCTTAAGAGCCCATGTGCTATGCTAGTGCTAATTCCATTATGGGACTGGGATGAGAGCTTGTGTGTCCCACATTTCTGTGTGGAGTTAAAGCTACAATATGTAATTTCTTGTAGTCAATGAAAGTGTGAAATACCTCATGGTCATTTCATTAGGGGTGACTATAATTTCAGTTCTGTATAAATACATTTCATGGGAGTAATGGAAAAGAGAATATAACAATGATAAGAAACAGTGGTCGAGAACATTGCAAAAGTGTATTTTGAGTTTATTGAGGTGTGCTCATAAAGTAAACTAGTATATTGTCTTTTGTTTGTTGGACAATTTGTAAGACGAAGAAAAAGTTTAGTCAGTACATGATGAGACGTGTGCAGACACACATGGTGTGCCCATGACTAACCCATGTTCCCTTGTTTGCAGGCTTTGCAACACAATAAATATGTTGCACGGGACATGAGTTGGCCCATCATTCTCTGCGGTGTTACACTGGCAGTGTATCGAATCGTCCTCAGTGCTGAGATTCACACATCTAGTATATACTATCATGTTATATGTACCATATTTTCACGACCATAAGTCACAATTATTTTCATAGTTTGGCTGGTCCTAATTGAACATGTGCTGCCTTAAGTTAAAGTGGTCGTTGGTTGCTTTTTTGGTGATACTTTGTGGCCATAATAATTCGTTGAGTTGAACTTGTGACACAGTTAGACAACACAAACTGAATGATATGCATCGTACCGGATGCTTTTTGCTACGCAATACTTTCTAACACACCCCTGCCTTGGAGACTGTTTAAGTTCTGTCTGTAAGCAATGTGCAATCAGCAACATATAGTCCGTGAAGTACATATCGGTTGGAGTCGTGTTTTCATGCCCACCTTGAGCTCAAGCCTTAGGAGGACCTTACTATCAGCCGCTGCTCCATCCAGGTGGAACCACTGATCCAGGATCAGCTGTGGTGCAGCCAGCAGCTCCTTGACCGAGACCACCAGTGAACCCATCGACTGGTCCCAGCCACTGGAAAACTGCAAGAAAACATGACAAAAATGAACATTGTAATATCACTATGAGCAGTGTTGTTATAATAATGTCGTATTGCCTTACCTTGAGCACAAGCATCTGCTGTTTTGGGTCACGCACCAGGAAGTAAAAAGATTCCCCCCACTGGGGACTGGTCGTGCGGTCACACAGCTGGAGAGAAATAGTGGAATAAACAATAACAAATAAACGGAACATTTCATGGTGTACGGTGCATCACTCTTTAAGAGTCTCACTTTGGTTTTGTAGCTCATATCTCCAAGAAGAAGATCAGCTCCTGCTTTGGGTTCCTTCCCACTCTTCTTCAGCTGGAAAAATGTCATCACTTATGAGGACCTTTTCCATTTTTTCCACTTGGGATTGTTATGCCAAGGAGACTTACAGGTAACGAATGCGCTCTATCCACATAAACAAAGAGCAAAGCAGCAGAGAGGACCACTTTGTTTTTGAAAGCCTGGAGAGACTGAAGCTGCAGTACCTGCACAGGGCATGAAGACCACACCTTTTCATCAACTTTTGATTCAATATATGACAGTTTTAAATTCAAATAAGCAACCCAAAATATCAGAACCGCCTCTCAGGATGATACAGATGCAAACCTTGTCAAGTTGGATGGCGTGTGACACAGTAGGAACCCACTCCAGGATCAAGTGAACCCGCCCTGACTTGACATCATTCAAAGTGTACCACTGCAACACAAGTAACGTGAGCCTGACACACCAATAAGAATACTACAGCACAAAAAACATGACAAACCTGGTCTATCAACTGGGATCTGACGACCTCACTCAGTTTCACGCTGAACCTGAGAAACATGAGAAACACCACTCATCGTCATTCATCTACTACTTGAATTAAGAAGTTATTGATGAGACAACAAGATAGGGGAGACGGTGACACACACCTGCCCAGGAAGTCATCAGTATCTAAATCTTTGTCAAATGCTTCAATGTGGACATCCTGGACACTGTGGTTGTTCAAAACCACCTGGAAAAATAACACAATAAAACATTAAGCAGAGAACGTTTTTCCATTATTACTGTTGCTTCCTTTAGTTTTCTTGTCTAGTGTATTTTTAGAATGCAAAATGCTAACGAGAGAGGCACGACGGTCTAGTGGTTAGCGCGCAGACCTCACAGCTAGGAGACCAGGGTTCAATTTCACCCTCGGCCATCTCTGTGTGGAGTTTGCATGTTCTCCCTGTGCATGCGTGGGTTTTCTCCGGGTACTCTGGTGTCCTCCCACATTCCAAAAACAATTGGCCACTCCATAGGTATGAATGTGAGTGTGAATGGTTGTTGTCTATATGTGCCCTGTGATTGGCCGGCGACCAGTCCAGGGTGTACCCCGCCTCTCGCCCGAAGACAGCTGGGATAGGCTCCAGCACCCCCACGACCCTCGTGAGGAAAAGCAGTAGAAAATGAATGAATGAATAAAAATGCTAACGGTTAGCATGTTAGCACCTGAAATTATAGCGCTTTTTCAGGTGCTCTTTGTGAGTTTATACTGTATATATGAAAAGAACTGTAATGGGAACATGCTAACTATTAGCATTCAAGGAGCATGGTAGCACTAAGTATCTTTGTATGTGTTATAAAAATATCTAAAATGCTAACTAGCTAACAGGATGTCAGATATGTTAACACACAAACTGTTAGCATGCCAAAACTTGACATGATAGCGCTAAGTGTTTTTGTAGGTTTATACCTATAGAAGTGGATTTAATGTAAACATGCTAACTGTTAGTATGCTAAACCAAGCATGTGGTGATCTGTGTCTATATACGTTTATAACGATGAAAATGTTGCAAATGGTAACGTGATACTACTATTCATGGTGTAGTGCATCCTGGTGGATCGTCCGACAAACGACGTTGTTGTTTATTCGGCAACAAGGTTCCCTTGGGGCGTTTACCTCATACATCTCGTTCCAGATGGGGTTGAGATTCTCCTTGATGACGTGACTCTTGAAGGCAATGCTTCCGATGCTGATCTTGACATAGGGATCACTCTTGCCTTTCACCATGCCCCCCATCAGGTTGTCCTTGGCCACCAGACTCTGGGCCTCCAGCAGGTGAATTCTCAGCAACCCCTAAACACCATGCACACATTACATTTCATGAGCTTTCAGGTACCCCCACCCCCCAACAGACAAACCTCAGTGGCAAAGTCCAGGCTGGGGGTCGAGGTGTGCTGTGGACAAACATCATCTTCTGGCTTGGAGGGTTGACCAGGTCTGGTGGACTGGGCCAGGTCATCCAAAGCAGCACTACAAAACACAAAGACAGAAAGATCAAGACACTTCTTGTGTGCTGACACCACAACCTTGTTATCCAGATATGCTCAGCTCACTCCTCGGCTGTCGTTTCCTGTGTAGGTTCCTGCAGGTCCAACTGGGGGTGCCACTCTTCTGCATCTGCTGCGTCCTCCACCACCTGAGGCACATTTCATGAAGCTTAAAAAGGTGATGAAACAAACAGGAGTGTGTGTGTGCCGTGGCTCACTGGCTGAACTGTAAGTGACCCTGCATCATCTTGTGCTCCTTCTGAGTGCTTCAGCTGGTTGGTTCCTGCAGAGAAACTGCAAAAAAGCCCACACTGGTATCAGCTCCCACCAAGAGTCACCCAGAATGAATGGATTAGTTTGCAGCCTGATTGCGAAATGCACAATGACGCATGAAGCACTCACTCATCAAATGGCAGCTGAGAAGCAGGACCACAAGGCTGTGGAGCGTCCGTCATCCTCGAGTTCAAGATCTGTCAGCAATAAATATCTCATTGAATATTCTGTGGGTGATATTACGGTATCCACCCTCGGCCATCTCTGTGTGGAGTTTGCATGTTCTCCCCGTGCATGTGTGGGTTTTCTCTGCAGCTCTGTTTTCAAAAAACATGCTAGGTTAATTGGCGACTCCAAATTGTCCATAGGTATGAATGTGAGTGTGAATGGTTGTTTGTCTGTGATTGGCTGGCAAGGGTGTACCCCGCTGGTCCAGGGTGTACCCCGCCTCTCGCCAAAAGACAGCTGGGATAGGCTCCAGCACCCCGCAACCCTCGTGAGGAAAAGCGGTAGGTAATGAATGAATGAATGAATGAATGATATTACGGTATTGACCGAGTTATTAGATACAGTATATTGTGTGTGGTGTCCCACCTTAAGTTCAGCCCTCAGTAGGATCTCACTCTCAGGCAAGGCTCCATCCAGAGGTATCCACTCATCCCGGACCAGCTGAGGTTCTGACAGAAGCTCCTTCACAGGAATTACAACAGACCCCATCGGCTGGTCCCAGGCACTGGACAGCTAAACCATAGTATCACGTGTTACACTTTGACAGTGGCTTTGGGATGTAAATGCTCCATATCACTATTCACCTTGATTACCAGCATCTCATCAGCAGGGTCATGGACCAAAAAGTAGAAGGCCTCCTTCCACTCGGGTGATCTGGAGCGATCACACACCTTCCGAAGGAGAAGGTCACACCATTGAAGCAGCATGAATTAGCGACAGTATACTAAATAGAATAATGGAAAGCTGCCTTTCAACGATTTGGTAGTGGAAGCATGGCTCTGGCTCTGTTGAAAGCTGGTCTAACATTAGTATCTACAGAAGCGTGCAGCGTTCCAAAGACTTATAACACGTCTCGGCACGCAAATAAAACTTCAGCTTTGTCATCAAAGTAGTAGACGGCCAGCTGGCAGGCCGTCAGAACGACAAAGGGATAATTAGCTTGCATGAGGCAGCACGCTCTGCTTGTTGTGTACCTACCTATCATAAAGTCCTCTGAAAATGTGATGGGAATTTAACTCTGCACAACCGATCAAAATGTTAAGACCAATTGAAAAATTGCAACATTTTGCATTGTGGATCTTATGCAGGTTCCAAGTAGAGCTTCAAAATGCAAAAAGTAGAAATGTGAGTGAGGCCAATTTTAAGCAAACAGAGACCCCTAAATGTTTCCAGGAGGTTAGTGGGAATGTTGCTCCAGGTGGTGAAGATGGCTTCACAGAGGGCAACCACTGTCCTGAACTGATGTCCATTTTTGTAACCTTCCCATCCCCAAATGTTCTCCATTGGATTTAGATCAGGGGAACACCCAGCATGGTCCAAAAGAGTGAGCTTATTCCTCAGGAAGAAGTCCTTTGTCAAGTGGGTATGGTGAACTGCAGCCTTGTCCTGTTAAAAAAGCCAGTCATGACCACACGAACGAGGGCCTTCATTCATGAGGGATGCCCCCTGCAAAAGATCCACATAGCCAGTTGCCGTTTGTCACCCCTGCACAACACGAAGCTCCATTGTTCCATTGAAGGAAAAAGCAGCCCAGGTTATACCGGCAACATCTCATCAGAGTATAAAATGTTCTCCCGTCTTTCAATGTCCCATGTTTGGTGCTCTTGTGCAAATTCCAAAGTGACTGTTTCGGTTGATGGAGATGAAGCTTTTAATAACTTCTGTGATGGTTATTGGACTGCACATTTGGGCTGAGGACCAAATGAAGTCAAGTCCCGTGTCTGGGCGGACAGCCAATGGGATCCTCTGGGTTAGGGCCTGTGACATTCCTACTGTTTCATAACCCCTGGGATGTTTGAACAAGTTTCAAATTCTAATTGCAACAAAACCTCAGCAGAAATGGCGCACTGTGAGAGACCTTACTGATGCTGCTCAACAATCCTACCATCAAGAGATTGTGATAATGTGATTACCTGACAGAAAACAACATTTTTGCCAAGATTTTTCTTTTGATCAGCTGATGAATAGCCTATTTCACTTTAATGCTTGTTTGCAATAAATTGCTGAATCAAAATATTTTTTGTCTCGCTCCCATTTCTTCTTTTTGCATTTTGTTTCTGTTTTGTTCATACCTTTGTTCTGTAGGTTGTGTTGCCAAAAACAAGTTCTGCACCAGCCTTGGGTTCCTTTCCACTTTTCTTGAACTAAAGACACAAAGATCTGGGGTTTGCTCATTTGCCAATTTATGCTTTTAGAAAACCCAAAGGAAGAAGTGACTTACCGGTAATAGATGTGCTCTGTCCACGTGAACAAAGAGCAGAGCTGCAGAGGGAATTGTCTTGTTGTCAAAGGACTGCAAAGACTGCAGCTGCATCACCTGCAGATGAGACGGACATCATAACATAAAAGGAAAGAGGACATTGACGGATCGGCGTATCGGCAAAAGATACACAAATAAATTCAAGACACTTGACTTTTATTTTTTAAGTTGAATTGAGTGTAGATGCATTTTGTAGGATTTCTGAGCATACTTGAATCTGCAGTAATTGTGTAATAGTTAAAAATAAGAATATGCACTCAAAGTTACCGTCTTTGTATTTCTGTTTATTTAGACCACACATACATGCATAATAATTGTAATGTTGGGAGTGCCCCTGAATGCACCTCGCTATGGTCTTGTGACAATGAGGAAGTGTTATATTTGGAGGAGTTGTGTGTGTGAGTTGGAGAACAATATTACAGGGGAGCTGCAGCCACTGTGGGGACGCTATTGTGCGTTTGTCTAAATGTCTAACATATTTGTCATTTCTGAAACCTTTTTGCTGCCATTTTAACACTGCTTCATGTCTTTGGTCCCTTCAGCTTTTCACATTTGAGCTCAAAGCAACCAAACCAAGACTTGTTTGGGTTGGGACGATCTCCTCAAGAGAAGTCGTGTTGGGCTACTTAGTTTGCATGTCTAAATCGTTAGAACCTGAATATAAGACAACAGAGCTTTAAATACTATATTAACATGTGCAACATGAGTAAATGTCATGAATCGCTTACTTTGTCCAGGCTGCCATGATGAGACAACGTTTGGACCCACTCCAGTATGAGGCGAACACGGCCAGACTTGACATCGTTCAGAGTGTACCACTGCAAAGTAAGTACACGCTTCCTGAGCCACGGCACTGCAACACGAGACCAGATCCAGTGAGGGGCTGTGTCTGCTCACCTGGTCTAAGCACTGGGAGCGGATGATGTCGGCCACGCTGACGCTGCACCTAAAGAAAAAGGACATTTAGTGTTGTAGTGAGAATCAAACATGCTGAATATTTTTGCTGGACCCTCACCTTCCGAGAAAGTCATCTTTGTCCATGTCTTTGTCGTACAGCTCCACATTTACTTCCTGACCGGGCTGAGGCCTCAGCACCACCTGTTGGAGACCGAAGAAAATGTAGCTTGGATGGCAAGAAACTGGTGACACTGAATGGTTAGGATCTCCACTCTTTAAACATGTCGGGATGATCGCTTGTGATTCAACCAATCTTTTGGTGATTTTTGGTGTCAGCTCTCATTGATTTTGCCTGATATCGGACACAAACATGCCAAGTTCATGATGATGACCACCAAAGTAGTGGAGGGTCAATGCTTTGGATTTTTTTCCTAGCTTTCTACTGTCCTCACTACTAAGTAGTCCACACTTAACAATAACTACATATGCTTGACCAAAGTCAGCTGGGATAGGCTCCAGCTCACCCTCAGACAGGATGCCTGAAAAGGGATGAAAGCATGCTCAGCACCTGATACATCTCGTTCCAGACGGGGCTGAGATCCTCCTTGATGACGTTGCTCTTAAATGTCACCTCTCCAACAGCGATCTTTGCATAGGGGTCACTCTTGCCCTTCTTCATACCACCCATGAGGTTGTCCTTGGCAACCAGATCCTGAGCCTCCATGAGGACAATCCTCATTAGCCCCTGCATGGATAAGACACTCATTCATTCTGGGGCATCTCCGCACGATGAATCATTTCATTTAACAGTACCATGAATTCTGAATAACAAATGCTCACTAACAGTTGTATATATTACACACGTATATACGTATATACATATCAATTTAGTAATGATTTTGTATTGTATTTATATTTTTGTCTTACTTGCTCCCGGATGCTGATAATATGTGGGAGCCCATAAAGGTCAGATTTGATGACTTTGAGTGCTAATGTGCATCATTGTGGTAGTTCCATGCTAAATGGCTAATGCTAGTAAAACACTGGACTTCAGCCACGGTCATCACATTGACAGCCTGTCAATAGCAGCTGTAACTCAAATTTAGCTGGCAGTTGAATGCCAAAATCATCAGAGAGATGTAAAAATATGAAAAGCACTGTTTAGTTGGGCCACTCTTATGCCAAGGTAGCATTGTATATGACAAAAACAATACCTGCACTGCTCCAGTCTCTGGCAGGCCATATAATCTGTGATAACACAGCGACAGTAGATACAAATAACTTTGGTCTTGCTACAAGAGCCATCTGCCAGGGCTTTGAAGCTAACTTTACCATCTAAATACTCTTTTCTTTCTCCATTTGCCAGCTCGTGGCTACAGAGTTACCGTGCTTCTACCAAACTACGGTGGGGGCAGGGGTCAAACAGGAGGAGCGCACCATAATCGTGCATCAAAATATTTGCCGCCGTTAAAGGGAACTTCTGTTAACGTGTCATTAACACGTTAGCTTTGACAGCCCTAATATATATACGTATATATATATATTATAAATTATATATATTATATATATATTATAATTATATATATATATATATATACTCTATATTCCATTTTCTCTTCCATCAGAATATAAAAAACAATAAAAGTAAAGATTGCTCATTTTATATTTGGGGTCAAGGGACCTATACATTCAAACCAACAGGTGGCACCATTCTACAATTAGCATTAGCTTCATAATTCTTTCTTTCTTTAAGATAATGGTGATCAAGCAAGATGCAAAAAATATAATGATATAATGGAAACTTCACTGATACTGAAAACTAAATCTAAAAAAATATTGTTTTCAAACAATTTTTCCCAAAACAAAATTGAAGAGAAGAAGAGAAGGATGGCAGTTCAAAGGACGTCAGAGTGTTGCTCTCAAGTAGAACTCTATTCTTCAACCGCCAACAACAGAATAAATGTCAAGGCAGGAAACTTCTATTTGCCGCCCAAAACATAGTCCACAAACCACGTCCCCAACCCCGGCTGAATGGGTGAGAGGCACGCCCGCTAGTGTTCACTATACGATTTACCTGACTGGCAAAGTCGAGGTCTGGGGAAGTGTGAAGAGGTTTCACCACCGCGGGACTTGATATTTCTTCCTTTGCATCGTCCATCCCCTCAGCAACATCTTCTTGCAAAGCCACTTGGGAGACAAGAGTTTCTACCGGAGTGTCCACCAAACTTGACCTAAGAACCCAATGTAGCATGAAAACCAAATAAGACCTGAGACTAGTGTGCTTGGATATACGCAGCGCTCACTTTTGCATCACATCTGCCTCCCGTTTCTGCTGCTCAGTCGAGCGGTCGGAGTCTTTGGAAGTGAATTTAGCCTCATGATCACCACAAGGACATTTGCTCGGAATCAGCATCTGCAACAATTCCATGTGAAGTCTGGTGCGATTTAAGACTAGAATGAGAGATCGCCTACCTTGAGTTCAGCTCGAAGAAGAATCTGACTCTCTGGGGAGGCGCCATCCAGATGGAACCACTGATCCAGGACCAGTTCTGGTTCCGAGAGCAGCTCTCTGATTGGGACGACTAAGGAACCCATGGGCAACGTCCAGCTGTGAGAGAGCTGGAGAAACAAAGTGTAAAGGTAGTAATACAAGTCAAGTTTGTTGATATCAGATGGTGGAAATACTAAAAATAATATTGTTAACTTACTTTGACAACAAGATTCTCTTCTCTAGGGTCATGAACCAGGAAGCAGAACGCCTCATTCCACTGAGGTGATGTCGTGCGATCACACACCTACAGCAAAGATGGACGTGTCAGTCCCAGATGCCAATACCCTGGTTATTATTTGGCTAGTTGCCACGCTTAGTAGTCTCACAGTAGTTTTGTGGGATGTTTTTCCAAGAAGCATATCCGCTCCCACTTTTGGCTCTTTTCCACTCTTTTTCACCTGTTGACACGCCACATGGGTCATAATAAAACACAGATCATGCCTCCTCATTACCTCCTCAACACACTTACTGGTAAACCATCTGCTTGTTCGATGAAGACAAACAAAAGTCCCGCCGATGGAACGGCTTTGTTCTGGTAGGACTGCCTGGAGTAGAACTTGAGAATCTGAAGAGAATCGATATTATTATTTTTATAGTTGGATGAAGCATTTGTACGCTTTTTCTTCTTCTAGAAGCACTCACCTTATCCAGTTGGTCTGCCTCCGAGGCTGTTGGAAGCCATTCCAGGATCAGGTGAACGCGACCTGACTTGACATCACTGAGCGTGTACCACTGATACATAAAACACACACAATCCTTTGAATACTTGAACAATTCAATGACAATAATATAAGCCGTTTCCATACCTGATCTGTGTACTGAGAATCAATTATGTCCTTCAGTTTGACCTTCAGCCTGCATGTTGAGAAACATGACAATTATTTCAACCACTTGATAATGGAATGGATTTATTTTCTCAAATTCATGTTTATTTTTATTTTTTAATGTATTTACACTGCAATATTTGATATTTATACATATATATTTAATATAATTTGCGTTCTACATGAATTTTCTAAATGATTCCAACCATATCAAATTCTACAACCTGTCTTTAATATACTGTAAGTGTGTGGCATAATTTGTCTTGTGAATCGGACAATAAAGTGTAGATAAAGGAGGATGGCAGTGCTCTTCTCAATACTGGCATCGCTGCTCTGGAGGTAGTAAGCAGTATTATCAAGCAGTTGCAGTACGTGACAGTATTTACAGCGTAATAGTATCGATAATAACAACACTACTAATGTGTACTGGAAGCAGTACCTTCCCATAAAGTCATCCTTCATGTCCATGTCTTTATCAAACACCTCCAGATGTAACTCCTGACCTGGCAGCTGGGTCAAAATCACCTGATGGAGCAACAAAACTCATCATTTATCATCTGGTACATGTATTCATAATCCGATGAGTTGCTACTTTACTGTGGCCAGAAAGCTTTCTACAAATGCATTAAGGATTAAATATTCTAAAACAAAAGATGCAGATTGGGCATTGATACTTTTATGTTGAAAGAACTCAATTGTACATCAATAATTCCTGTAACCACAAATCTCACTCTCTCAATTTCTGCGGCAGTTTTTCCTTGTGTATGGAAGGCATCAGCTGTCATTCAATATATAAGGAAGTAGATCCTTGTCCGTTTCCAATTTCAAACCAATCTTCGACTTGAAAAAAGGTTTTGATACTGTAAAGCATAGAATAGTGTTTATCAAACTAAGCAAATCCTACTTTTCTTCAGAAAATTGAAAGAAAAAGGCTAGAATCATATTCATTAGTTAGATCACAGGGTGTCTGAATAAATGACACATTCACATTCTTGCATTCACCTCCGTTCCCTCTGTCCACAGGTGTCCTGCAAGGTTCCATTTTATGGCCTTTGTTATTTTCATTCTATATAAACAACCTTCCTTCCAAATGTATGTAGACGATACCATAATTTACTGTTTGCACATGGTAATACAACAATTCATGTAGCTGATAAACTTACACCATGAGCAACATACACAACATGGACTCAGAATGGCTAAACCAGTCCTGCTGAAAACTCAATGCAAACAAAACTGCTGCTATGTTCTTTTCAAAATCTAACATTGCAAATAAACAAACAGATCTTTACGTGAATGGGGGAAAGATTTAAGCTGTGTCAGAAATCGAATATCTTGGTGTCCTAGACTTAAGAATATCATGTAAACATCTGATAAAAAAAAGGTCTGTAATGGTGTCAAATATAATAATTCAAATTTCTGGTACATAAGATCACAGCTATCATTAGGCGGCTAATATGTCCATGTGTACTATGGTCCTGCCACATTTAACCTACTGTCTTACAACACTAAAACCTATAGAATCACTGTACAAACGGACAGTCAAAATACTGGATAAAAAACATGAAGACAACAAGTCGATTGTGAGACATCAGTCGATCTTTGGGAAGAATGAAAGAATATTATTATCTTAAAAAAGTACTATCACATCAGTGCGTTCCCCTGGCAGGGAGTGAAAAGAACAGGCCCACATTTTGTCCACTGAACACGCCTGTACGCCTCGCCGCTCTACAGGCATGCAACCAGGTCCAAAAATCTGGCAACCAGCGCTGGCTCGCCTCGCAAGCGGCAGCTTGCAGAGGTTGAGAAAGATGGAAAGACGGAGTGACTGAGCACCGCAATGTGCCTGTGCACACAACAGTAACCACAAATCAACGTTAATATGGATCAAAATATGCCTTTGTTGGCCCAAAATTGACGCACAAATTAACTCCATAGACGTGCACCTCCCAAAAGGTCTTGCAGCTCCTGTTTTGACCTTTCTCTCCTCAACCTCAATTACTAGCTCACGACAATGAGCCAAAAGATTGTCATTTGCTCATGGTAAGGGTACGCAAAGTGCAGCTCAGGGGCCATCAGTGCCTCATTTGTCATTGCATCAAAGAACAAACTAAATACAATATAAAAAAACAGCACAAAATGGTACAAATATCGTCCACCGTGCGGCCAAAACAAATAAAATAAATAAATATAAAAGAAAATATATTATATTCCCTATAATGTTCTTCTATATATACAATTCTGCATCTGCATATCTTATCTGCATGTGGTTACCTCGTACATCTCGTTCCAAGTGGGGTTTAGATTGGCCTTGATGACCTCGCTGGTGAATGTTTCCCCCCCCATGTTGATCTTGACATAGGGGTCACTCTTGCCCTTCACCATGCCGCCCATCAGATTGTCTTTGGGGACGAGGTTCTGCCCAGCCAGCAGGTGGATTCTCAGTAGGCCCTGCTCACACAGCAGAATAAATATGCGCACATCCAGCCTGGGTTTGGATGCTGGATTGTTACCTCCGTTGCAAAGCTGGAGTGAGGAGACGTCTCCTGAGGTAACTGCTTGCCTCCAGATTCCAGGTGAGATGACACATCAGCCGTGATCCGTTCCTCATCCAACCATAGCATCTATACGGTGCATGGAAGAATGTCTATCAGTTATGATGATTAGTCTTTCATTTGCGAATTTTTCCATGTGTCAGGCCACTTTACTCGGAGAACGGCATTGATATATATGCGACTCGCTGGCCCGGAGTTGTCCAGCGTAAACATCTGGTCCAGAGAGAGAGTAGAAGTGGACAGCAGTCGAGACAGAGGGAGGGTCAGACTGCCCAATGTCTGCACGCGGTCGACATCCTTCACCTGGTTGAGAAAAAACCCAAAGTTAACAGTGAACGACTCAGTGTCTGAAAGTACCCTCACTGGCCACTACATTAGGTAGCACAAAAACTGCCAAACAGTAACACGCAATACAGGCTTGTTTGAAGTGGCAGATTTTCATGTCACAAAGGAAAAACCTCCTTCCTCATGGACATGATCTCACCTGCCCTAACTAGATGAGGAGAGAAAGGGGGCTTCGCTACACATCTTAAAAAGCAGCCTGGAGATCAGTCAGCTGCAGACAACTGTACAGTTTGACAATGTTGTTTTTCTCCAGCATGATGTTGCTCTCATGTACAGCTTGTGTAGCAGTACATTTACCATCCCCACACAGACATTTTTGTGTCAATAGCTGGCAACAACATGATAACTGTGACTTGCCGACAGTCAAGCTGGGATATGGGTGGGGGCTGCACGAGTGCTGCCGGCACTGGGGGAACTGTGGTTCATTGAGGGGAGACATGAATTCTAACCTGTCCTCAGTTCCCTGGTTCTGCTTCACAATGTCACAGTACATGTTGGATTTCATGGTTTCCTCATTGAACCATGGTTCCCTCTGTGCCGGCAGCACTCATGCAGCCCCCTACCATGACCAGCCCCGCCATGTTACTTTGAGAGTAGATGAAAAACACAATGACTGTGTGTTGAGTGAGGAAATGTATACCACTGAGAGGTTACCTGGACGTCAATGTCCTGTTTGCGTGGGTCCTGAATGAAGAAGGTAAATGCTTCCTCCCAGTCTGGATCGACAGTAGTGTAACATGTCTGAAAACATGAAACAAACCTAAAGTCATTCAAGTGTAGTGTCAAGTGTTTTGTACACTGGATTTTTAAACACAATTTTAAAAAAACATGACAAGCAAAACAAATGTTTAGAAATACAAATGAACTTTCTTCTGTCGGTTCTTCTTGTGTTCTTTTCAAGGTAGACAGGGGCCCAGCTGCAATGTAGTTATCCCTCGTTTATCACACTTTATTGGTTCCAGACCCGACCGTGATCAGTGAATTTTCGTGAAGTAAGATGCCTCATTCATAAAAGGTATATTTTTGTTAACACATAGAAAATATTCTTCTACATGGGTTTTTTTTAGCATTAGCATTAGAGCTCTCCAGACTTGAAATTACATCCCATAGTCCCTTTACACTCCTATTACCCAATATAGTACACATACTTTTAAAAACTGTATTAAACATAAATAAGACATAATGTACTCACACATGTATGCATTGAGAGAGTTCATTGTTATTCTTTTTTTACTTCCTGATCTGCAGTGGCTATTGTCTCATCAATGTAACATTACTGACACCTAGTGACCCAGGTACAATACGACAGAATACTACATATCATGTATTTAACTGTCTTCTGAATACCTTATTCAGAATACCAGAATACCTTTGAGTTCATTTAGCCATTTTTATGCTTGAAAATAATTAACTTAATAATTAAAGGCAAGAAAAACTTGACAAATTTGCTTCAGTATGCTGAATGCTTAGCGCACAAGCCTCACAGCTAGGAGACCCAGGTTCGATTACCCCCTCGGACATCTTTGTGTGGAGTTTGCATGTTCTCCCGTGCATGCGTGGGTTTTCTCCGGGTACTCCGGTTTCCTCCCACATTCCAAAAACATGCTAGGTTAATTTCTGTAAAAAACATCTGATCGGCAAAAGCCTATAAATGCCTTTCAAATCTGATCATTGCTGTGAGACTCAAAACAAGTCTGTAAAACCTCAGTAGATTCAGTTTGACACAGGCTACACAGGCCAAAATCATCACACAGCGACTTAACACTCAAAGGGTAGCTAAGAAATATACAAGACAAGTTCCAATACGAGTTTAAAATAAAGAATGGCAACTATTTAAACTTCTTTCCATGATGCATTATTCCCAGCTGAGCAGTTCATTGGCCAATCATGGCAGCCATGTCCGCATGAGCTTCCCAGCTCTTAAGATCGAGTAATGGCCTCTTCTGATTTTGAATTTCTGATGGGTTGATAAGCTTGTGGTGACTTTTCTCAAGTGCCTCGTCCTCACTGACTTATGTATGCCAAAATATGTATTTTTATGATGCGGACATGTGTGGCTTAAATATGTACAAATCTGTTTTTCGCTCTAAATTTACTGGGTGCATCTAATACACCGGAAACTCTGTCTTGTCTTTAAAACACTATTTGTGTGTTGTTGTTTAACTCATTCACTACCAAGGAGGTACTTTTTTCAACCCGACTGCTCGCTCCCAATTCATTCCCATTTATATGTCTTTTACGCTTTTTGCACGAGAGGCACAGAGAGGTGATGATGCAACCGCACAATAGAAGAGAGCACGTTTGATGCAGCTTGAAATGTACAGTATCTTTTCACAAAGAGCCAAATGTACAAATTTATAGAAGTCAACAAGCAATTGGGGCTGCACAGCGGTCGGGTGGTTAGCGCGCAGACCTCACAGCTAGGAAACCAGGGTTCAATTTCACCTTCAGCCATCTCTGTGTGGAGTTTGCATGTTCTCCCCGTGCATACGTGGGTTTTCGCCGGGCACTCCGGTTTCCTCCCACATTCCAAAAACATGCTAGGTTAATTGGCGACTCCAAATTGTCCATAGGTATGAATGTGAGTGTGAATGGTTGTCTATATATGCCCTGTGATTGGCTGGCCACCAGTCCAGGGCGTGCCCCACCTCTCGCCTGAAGACAGCTGGGATAGGCTCCAGCACCCCTCGCGACCCTCGTGAGGACAAGCGGTAGAAAGTGAATGAATGAATGAACATGCAATTGGACTCTTGAATATGCTTGCATGTTCTCCATTTTGTTGCATTTTCCTGGTTTTTCTTTTGAATTGTCTGCCAGCATCCCTGGCCAATAGCACTCATCATAAATAAATAAAAATGTGTATAGTTCATCCATGTGATATGGATGATCGGTATCAGAATCATATCAAAATATATCAGAATCATAAAACCCTGATTGGATCATCCCTAGTTTAATACATGGAACCTACGTATTTTGTGGCAATCGGATCTACTGTCGATATACCATACCTTGCTCTCTCGAGTAATGTCCTGCACAGACAACTGTACCATTGGGCTGGGCATTTTATTCCCCTTCTTCATCTAAAAGTTGCAAAGAAAGACATGAATAGTAAATCAGGTGAACAAGTTGAAGGTGTGCAAATCCACCCCAGCAACAACAGAAACTTGCAGACAGGAAGCGACATTTAACTATTATGTGACACATTCAAGAAGGCACAGTTCCCCGTTAAGACCACAATGAGTTGTTCATTCCACACATTCTGTCTGAGGGGGTGGGGGAGTAAAAATAGCCAGCCAGTGTGTGTGAGCAGAGGCCACAGCAACAACGCAGTGGAATGTTACAGTAGATGGCAACCTTGTAACCACACAAACAACTGTGAGTTTCTGGAGTCTTTTTGACTCACGGGAAGAGCTTCAGCCTTATCCAGATAGACGACCAAGATGGCGGTGGAGGGCGGGTCCGCCGTCTTACTGGTCACGCTTTCATTCCTCTTCAAGATCTGAAGTGAGAGAGTGTAAGTTATTGCTGGAGGCGAAAAAAGACTCACAAAATCAGTGCACTATATGTACATGTGATTTATTAAGTTTTTTATTTTTAATACATTTACAAACATTTCTAAAAACATTGTGTCATGCTGTCATTATGCAGTGTTATGTGTAGAATTTTGAGGGAAAAAAATCTATTGATTCCATTTTGGAATGTGGATGTGAACATAAGAGAGGCACACCTGCTCCAGGCGATCAGTCGTGGACATCAAGGACAACCACTCCAGTCTGAGGTGGACCCGACCTGATGGGGTGTCCTTCAGCGGGAACCACTGACGAGACATGAACATGTAGAGAAAGTTAGGCCGCTTCATTAGGTACACATCTAATACAGATCCATACAAGAGCTCCAGCAAAGAGCTTGAATACTAAAGATCAAAATACACAGAAATTGACGGGAAAACTATTTAAACTGGAGGAAGATGTGAAGGAAGGGCAAACTACGGGGGTTGAAAGGAATAGATGTATTGTATTTTATAGATTATTAGGGAAGTCCAATATTGGCAGTAAAGTGTTATGTTTTGCTCCACTTAAACAGTAGTACCGGTTGCTACTGACAGGTACCACTGCACACGCTTTCCAGCAACCACAAAGTACCTGCAAAATGGTGCCAAACAGGAAACCAAAATAAGAGCACTAAACGGGAAATGGCATGAATTTAGATGTGACTTCATTCAATATTTCTATTTGTCTGGCAACAAAATTTGTCATGAATTCCACAAGAAGTAGGAATGCCACAAGATAAATAAATAGATTATACAATGATATCACTATTGTTTAATTTGAATCATAATTAATCAAAATAACTTTTTTGTAGAGTGCCTTAAAGCACAGGTCCAGGAATGCAAAAACAGGATTTGCTTACTTCATCAACCGCTGTGGATTTCTTCACGATGCCTAAGTCCAGTTTGGTCCTACAAGGAAGAGAAAGAATGCATACATGAATTATAAAAAAAAAACATCTCCACCCCTTCATATCGAGTAATGACAGTGCATTTTACTCACTGAGTGACATGTGTGACATCTAACATACAAACATAAAGAGACATGAAGGATGCACATGTACCTGCCCAGGAAGTCATCCTGGTCTGGATCTTTGTCATAAACCTCCACCTCCAGTTCCTGACCAGGCACTTCATGGACTATCACCTGATGTACCAGACACACACACAGATACATGTATCCTGACAGGATGGTGGGATGTCACATGGATGAAAACAAATGACAGCACTGTGGCGGCCTCACGCCTCCGTGATCCAGGACTGGGAGAGTGGGTGTCCCATGAAAAATGTAAGACCTCCTTTGTTCCTCACCTCGTACATCTCCCCCCACTTGGGCGAGTCTGTGTTGTCAAAGTGCTGGGAGGTGAACATCTGAGGACCCACCCTCAGTATGGCATAGGGGTCGGACAAGCCAGCCATGACCCCTTTGACGTAGTTGTCCTTTGCAGCCAGGTTCTGGGCCTCCACCAGGTGGATCCGAACCACACCCTGGAGGGAGATCAATGACAGCATCAAAAAGAGCTGAAATAGAAAATGCATCGCCACCACAATTCTACAACCATTTTTATGATAGTAAAAGGGGCAACACTAGAGAAAGTCAGTGGAGGTAAACCACTGACTCAACACACATTGTGTCATTGTGGTCTAAAGCAAGCAACATTATAGAATAGAATACATGTTTCTCCTCAATGAACCACAGTCCCCTCAGTGCCAGCAGCACTCGTGCAGCCCCCAACCATGACCATGCTTGACTGTAGGCAAGACAAACTTATCATGTTGTCGCCGGCTATTTACACAAAAAAGGCTGTGTGTTGATGGTAAATCTATACCGCTATACAAACTGTACACTGACTACTTTAAAGTGTATCCAAGTTTGCTTGGGTGTATAATGCATCCTTACCCTTGGTAAGGGCGAGCGTAGGTGCCCCACGTGCATGTTTGGGACCAGGGGAACAACCAGGCGGTTGGGCAACACCAAGAAGGAGGCAATAGCATCCATGATCATGCTGTCAGACATAACACTGAGAGGAGGAAGGACACATTTCAGAGGCATTCCAACAATAAAGCACCATTGAAACATGAATAGTGATGTTTATTATTAGACTTAGGTTAGGCCCAAAAAAACAACAAAAAAAAAAAATATATAATAATAATAAAATAAAAATAAATAAATTATATATATATATATATATATATATATATATATATATATATATACATATATATATATATATATATATATATATATACATATATATATACGTATGTGTGTGTGAAACTAAATTACATTGATTTTGACAATATAATGATAATAGTAATAATCACATATTTATTCATAATAAATTGACATTAATATAATAATCATATTTATAATAATAGGATTTTTTATAGTTAACTTTTGATCCTAAAAACAATGAATATTACATACGGGGGTGCTGGAGCCTATCCCAGCTGTCTTTGGGCAAGAGGCAGGGTACACCCTGGACTGGTGGCCAGCCAATCACAGGGCACATATAGACAAACAACCATTCACACTCACATTCATACCTATGGACAATTTGGAGTCGCCAATTAACCTAGCATGTTTTTGGAATGTGGGAGGAAACCAGAGTAACCCGCGCATGCACGGGGAGAACATGCAAACGCCACACAGAGATGGCGAGGGTGGAATTAAACTCGGGTCCCCTAGCCTGCACGCTAACCACTCGGTCGCCATGCAGCCCATATGCACAAGATTAGTAACAAAAAAAGTCATGGAATAAAACCACTATAGTCACCTCTACACTTCTATTACCCAATATAGTTGACATAATAAGAGAAAATAATGCATATGAGACATAATTAGTGATCGACCGGCATGTTTATTTTGTGGGCTGATTGCGATACCGATTTTTTTTCACCCTTAGCCGATGGCCAATTTTGCTTGGGCCGACATTTGGGGTCGATACTGCTTTTGCTCCCTCAATTTACATTAAAAAATGACAATGATAACAAATATTACAGATCTCAAGTTCAAACAAATATTTATTGAAATGTAAACACTGAACACTGTAGGATTTAGCTTTCTTAAACACAATAAATATTCAACCATGTACAAAACATTTCTGTTGTAGTTTAAGTTTTATCTAGCAGCGATGTGATGACTGCTCCTCCACAGTGAGACACCCCCCCCCCCCCCCCCACCTCCACACACACAAACACATCACACTGACACAATTTAGTACAATATATAAAACATTTCTCTCATCATTAAAGTTTGTGTTGTGCACACTAAAGACCTCTAATAAGCAGACACGGCTGCTCCAATCCGTTCTGTGTGTGTGCGTGCGAGCTCAGAGAAAGCGCACACACATAACACGACACGCGTTTAACCTCAGCCCGGCGTTGGCTGAATGAAACTCCTACAAACACCATGGGACTCAATTGCCAAGGTTGCCATTAAAGCGGTGTTGGTAACAGCTGTACATATTAGCCTCCAACTACATCAACAGCTCCCTAATTCCAATGTTAGGCACTTTTAAAGATGAAGCATTCAGCAGCATTCCTGGTTTTCAGACCCACAAACTAAACTTCCTGGTTCCCAGCGTGCTTTGCGGCACCGTCAATGTAAATAGTTGGTCAGTTTGTAGTTAAAGTTGCATTCTTCATTCTTGGTCTGCTCAACTTGTGAGAGTGCTTTTATTCGTCTGTTGCGTTGGTATGTGATGTTTTTGGGATTTCTTGGTGTCACACCATAACTTAAACTGTTATGCCTAGCGGTCACCCAGTGAAAGTTGATGAACTGTGTATGGTATAAAAAGCAAGCTTAATCTTTTACTTTTGAAATAAACGCTGTGCTCTGCACTATAAGACCACAATATTCGCAAGCACGTATATTACATGCACGAGGCATTCATGTTACATATTTCAAAGCAGGTGGCAATATTTCAACTAAGGTTAACTGTTAGAGGCTTATTAAAAGTTGAAAACGTACCCTTGTTATGATTCACCAGTGGGGGTGGGGTACCGCCACTGCGTGTGTTTTAGGGTCCTCCGGCAACACAAAGCTGCCCGGCGGATGCCTGTCTGTAAATCATGCGGTGGAAAAATCGGCGAATGCACGCGCGTATCGGCCGATACCGATTCAAGTAAAGAATGCAAATATCGGCCCGATATATCGACTGGCCGATGTATCCTTATGTATGATGATCCTTAGACATAATATACAATAGCATTGGCAGAGTCCCTTTTTTTACTTCCGGTTTCCGGACAGTACTTCCTGCTCTCATCAACGTAACATTACCTAGTGACCACTGTATAATATATCATCCAACATCCTTGAATGTGTCTTCTGAATGCCTTATATTTGTATGTTACTTCCTTTGGGCAGTTTTATGCTTAAAAATGCATAACTTTGACAAAAAAAAGACACAAATTTCTCACTCACTTCAGTCCAGGGATATCCAACAGATTAGTCAGTCCTGTCCAGTTGATATCTAGTTTCTGGGGCGACATAAAGCAGAATAGAATCATTCAGCATGCGAAGCAATTGGAGAAGAAGAGTAAAGAGTAAAGCTGAATGTAGATCAACTTACAGGCCTGCGGATGAAGAACATGGTGACCGCTCCCACTATGGGCACGTCACCAATCAGCGGCTCCAGAATGACCCGCATCATCCCGTGCAGCTTTGAGGAAATAGACATGAGATAAATGAAAAAAACATTCCTGCCGTGTGGTGTTTGTTCCTACTCACTTGTATTCCTTTAACTCCAGCTTTGCAGAAGTATCTCTTCACCTCCACATTGATCTCCACATTGCCAACATAGCTGAGAGCAAGATACTGTCACAAACCAGCTGGCAGAAGTAGTGGGGAGGGGCGGAGCAGACATGCTACCTGATATACAGATCTAGCAGGACTTGTCCTTTGTCGTTCTCTGTGTGTGCCTTGATCCCAACCACCTTCATGGCCTGCAGGAAGACAGACGAACACGCCTGATGAAAGCCGATGGCACAGCTTTGTACGCCGTAGAACAGCGGCAAGGGCATCACCTTAGTGCCCATGTCCACTTTGGTGAAACTCAGCGTCTGGAGGTGACTGCTGGAGGCTCGGATGGACGGGGCAATGGTCTCCACCAGGAGCTTCTCCAGGTACTGGCCAACAAAGGGCCACACCTGCTGCAGCACCTAAAGACCAACACACACAACAATAGATATATACTGTATATAGTTCAACTCTCATTTTCCAATTGCCATATCAAGCGATACCGATACAGAACACAGATATGTGTAACATCACATTTTTCTTGAGTTAAATTATAAAGTAAGAATACCGTTGGTTTTGTTGGCTACTCCACCCATCTCTGAGTAGAGAAGTAATCTTTTGCATATTTTATATAATGGTAATGGTAATGGTTTTATTTCATTTGAACATGCATCAAATTACAATTGAGTGAATCCCATAATCAGTTCACAGTTCCACATGTCCAAAAGGAGTAGGAAGAAACAAAGCTTATAAAATCTTACCCTCCATCTGGTACTTTTACAATCAATAACTGTTACATTTGTTCACTTCCTGCTTTCTCCTTTCCGAATATAATTTGAGTTTTTATTTTATTTCATATCATTTCATTTCATTTCATTTCATTTCATTTCATTTTATTTTATTTTATTTTATTTTATTTTATTTTATTTTATTTTATTTTATTTTATTTTATTTTATTTTATAGGTGATATGACCATATGATGTGACCAAGAATACCTTAATGTTTCTTGTACCTTGATTTATGTTATTTTTGGACAGATTTCATGTATTTTTAGCTAACGGCACTATTTTGTGCTCTGATATAATGTGAATTAGTAGTATGTGCGATCAATGAAGTTCTATCTTATCCATCTGAGAAGATCAACTACATTGTTTTTGGAACCTAACTGTTTCCCAAGTATATTAGTACATGTGTGAATGTATACATGAGAGGTATTAACTTACATCTCTTTGTAGAAAGGTGTTTAATGATAGTAAGTACATTTACTTGTATTCACTTACACTGCAGCCTTGCCACATCCAACATGGGGGCGATGCTGACGTATATATACCTTCAGCACTCAATGCAAGCTCCACATATATGGTTTTTACAACAGTGCTTCCTGTATCCCAGAGTGTTTGGCTGTACTGTGTTGTAAATGGCTAATAAGTTACATAGAGCTCACATTGTTGTTGGTTATTCTGCATTATTTGTTGGTAGTGTATTGTCTGTTGTTATCTACACATTACGCTGTCATTGTAATGCAGACCTACCAACATGTACAAATTTATAGTACTCAACATGCATGCATACATGCACTCAACATGTTTGACTTCTGAATACGCTTGCATGTTCACATTTTGTTACATTTTCCTGGTTTCAGTTTCAGGTTCAGTCAGTACAGTACAGATACGTGAAAAAATATGATCACTTTCTCTAGTATTTCTAATTGGATTTTTCAGTGCAGAATTTTCAGTTCATTATAGAAGCGGACCAAATTTTGTCTTGAAAGTTACAGTTCATATTATACCGTATTATATATTAAATATTATATGGTATAATTATATGCACCATATTGTTTTTCAATAATTATGAATAAGTCCCAGAGGTTCAACAAAGGAGTAATGGAAGCATGTTCTCTAAGTTCTAGCCTTGATGCTGCAATGTAGACAGTTTAAATTGGCAGTAATTCAGTAAACCCTGTTGGGCCCTTTTGTGCATATGTAAACATATGCGTGTGTGTCTCCAGGAAGGAGCATTATTATATATTGTATACTTTATCTACTCTTTACATATACACTGTAACTTTGCACTGGTCCAATGAAATAGATGGCTTATAGCGATGTAACACTAAGGATTGGGACAGGAGGACACAAACCTTAGAAACACTAGCATAGCGATGTGATGCTGTAGTGCTAACATTATGCTCACTGTTTAACAAATGCTGTATTTAAACGAGAACTGCACTTTTTGGGAATTTTGCCCATCATTCACAATCCTTAGCAACATGAACACATTTTTCGGCCCTTTCTGTGTATTCTAGCCCAAGAATGTAAAAATAAAAACTACAACTATTCCATGTTATCATGAGTGTACGTGTTAATGCATGATCACAGCATGGACATCAAACCATGAAATGTTGTTCATCGTTGAAATAGGTGTATCCCAATGACAGTATTGTAAGCTAGCTCAAATTAACAAATTGTCTCGTGTTATGAGGCACAAAAAAGAAATATGTTTCACATGTGCATTGATTGTGAATGATGAGCAGACTTCCAAAAGAAGTGCAGTTCCCCTTTAAGTGACTGAGGCAGCTGTGGCTGAGCAGTTGTTCCAATCCTCACAAACAGCACCGCAACTTGGACAGTATTCTGTCCCACGGGGGAAAGAATGAAGTGCATGGGCAGACTGTTTGTGCCACAGTTGCTAACAAGTAGGCATCAGTGAAGAATGAGTCATCAGCTCATGTGGAGGCCTCCATGTCCTCCAGTCGTACCACTTAAAACTCGACTTTGTCTGGCTCCAACATCTTGTGATCTTGTTAACATGGTGGATGTTACTTTTGTGTAACTACAGTATCAAGGGGGGAGGGGGTGCACAATGGCTAATTTCTTTTCATGCACAGGGCTGCTCCTCCCCCTTCCTGTGTGCAGGGCTGCAGTTAAGTGGAAATGTTGAGTGGGTTGTCTGGCACCCATCCTGCTGCTTCTGCTGCAGTACAGACTGGCTGAGGGGCTACGATAACAGAGGGGTTGGCCTTTTCATGGCTGCAGCCTGCTACCGTAAGCACTGTGCATGTGCCACATGTCAGCAATACAATGTCAGTCAGCATAGCAGCTGTGTTTGGTAGCATGTGTGTGCTTTAGTAAACGCCAAACAAACAAATGGCAAGTCTTGTTTTCCTTACCTTATTCAGCCATTCCACTTTCTCAACATCTGGAAAGTTTACCTGTGGTAGAAAATAAAGAAAACAAAGATTTTTACATTGTGTAGGGCACATAGGATGTGGCATATAAATTGGCAATACATTGTGTGTACTGTACATATACGGTATATCACCACATTAGGGACACCGGCAGAGTTTAAGGATGTTCAATATGCAAAATGTATCAAAACATCTCTTATAAATTTCTTATTTTTTCAAGACCTTGCAATCTAAATATGAGATGACATTTTTTAAATATGTCTAATAAAAAATGACAATAACAACAACACAATAGTAATAACAATATTTTGTACCTATAAAGCACTTTTTACATACTCAAGATATTTGGAGAAAAAAATACTGAAATACCCACGACCCTTGTGAGGATAAGCGGCAGAGAAAATGGATGGAATACTGAAATAAAAAATATTAATACAAAAAATATACATACAAAACAACTAATTATATAATAATTACATGTTGGATAATCATCAAACAAATTTAAATATTAGTCAAAGTCAACAAAACTGAAGACAAAATGCAGGTTTGAAATGAACCTTTTTACTATTAAGGGAGAAATAAATCCAAAGCTACACGGCCTTGTATGGAAAAAGTGATTTCCCCCTAAAGCTAATAACGGGTTGGGCAACATTGGAGGCTTTTCCAGCATCTTCACCATCAAGTGTTTTTAAGGTCATGACACATCATCTCAATAAGATTCAGGTCAGGACTTGGACTAGGCCACTCCAAAGTCTTCATTTGGTTTTTCTTCAGCCATTCAGAGGTGGACTTGCTGGTGTGTTTTGGATCATTGTCCTACTGCAGAAATCATGTTTGCTTCAGCTTGAGGTTTGGTAGACGGCAGACTTTATGGTTCCATTATCACAGTTAGTCTTCCAGGTTCTGAGTATTTTCCTTAATGTTGTTTTTGTCCAGCTGTGCTTTTGGTCTTGGAACTCTGGCCTGCAGGCCGTTTTTGCCCAGTGTATTTCTTATAGTGGAGTCATGAACACTGACCTTAACTGAGGCAACTGAGGCCTACAGTTCTTTGGATGTTGTCTTTTGTGACCTCTTTGATGAGTTGTTGCTGCACTTGTGGATAAAGGCTCTCACTGTGGTTTGCTGGAGTCCCAACGCTTTAGAAATTGCTTTTTAACCTTATAATGATCGCTTTTTCACAAAGGGGCCATGTAGGTTTGGATTTTTCTCCCGTCCCTTAATAATAAATGTAAAAAAATGCATTTTGTGTTCAGTTGTGTTGTCATTGATGAATATTTAAATGTGTTTGATGATCTGAAACATTTAAATGTGACAAACATGCAAAACAAACGATCGAGAACAAATCGAGAACCTCTTTTTCAAAAAAGCGACTTGCGCTATGAAAATGCATCTTGAAGTTTTCTATCGCTCATTTGAATCACAGTGGGTGCTGCTGTGAGATCCTCCCATCTCGCTTTTTTGCAACAAAAAGTGACCGAATAAAAGTCATCTGTAGTTCTAAAATATTTGTTTGCGAATACAGAAGACCAATTAGGCAAATTTGATTATTCCATCATTACATAATCACCATTAGCAACCCACCACTGCGACAAATAGGGTGCAGTGCTGCGAGAAACACTGTAGATGCACATATGGAATGTATATTGTTATATCATAATATTGACAAAATAACAATAAATAAAATACACACATGGACTGAAACGGTATGACAATTAAAATTGTTACAAAGTAAATAGTTAAAAACAAATTAATATAAACTATTCAAATAAATGAATGTTAAATGAATTTAACACCTCTCAGTGTGTACTTTTGTACGTATGTATTTTAATCTCTAAACGTCATCATCGTTTAGAAACGACATCACTACTAAAACAATTGCTGATCGTGGGATGACATAAGATTTGTAACGAGTAGTCTCTCTGAAGAGCATCCTCATCTTACACAGCAGCTGACTGCTTCATGCATTCTATTTACCAACACCCTCATGGAAAATCACCCAGACAGAAATGATCCACAGGAACCTCAGCTGGGTGTGGCCATATGACGAACATGTGCTTTATTTCTGCATGCCCATTTTGGGCTCAGTCATGCACCAAGATACTTCGTGTCCTTTCAGTGCAGGCTTGCAGTTGAAGATGCTGAGCTTCAGCCAAAGCACATACAGAAGCAGACATGACGTCTTCGTCAAGTATCAATAAAGATGAACTTTAACATTTATGTCTTACCCAGGCAGGTAGATCTTTCTTTATCTTGGACATTTTTAAGTGGCTGTGCTCCCGCTCGTCGCAGAGGAGCTCCATGGCCGACTTGAGCCTCTCCTCCTTGGCCTCCCGGGCGTGCTTCCACCCGGTGTACACCATCATCCCGCACACCAGCAGGCTGGTGCTGACCCGGTAGTATCCTGCCAGGTAGACGGGAAGCAAAGCCCCCAGACACTTCCCAAAAGTCCACAGCACTGCCACGGCGCCGATGCCTTTGGCCCGCGGAAACGTCTGCACTTCGCTGCCGGGGCTCGGTGCATTCTTCTCGGCCTCGCCCGGGCCAGCACCCTCGGCGACTTTCGGATCGCTCGGCTCAGATTTCTCGCTTTGCATTGTCTTCTTTCAGCCTTGGAACTCCCGGGAATGCCCGTATGACGCAAAATGTCTGTTAAAGAGTGTCCTTGCAGGACCAAATTCCTTATACGTACATTGATCCGACTAAGTGCCTTAAGAGCTGAACTGCATGTTTTCTAGTTGTATTCTATTGCGTCTTCTTTTAGTTTGGTTGAGTTTGCTCTTAAAAGTTCTGCTCTTCGTTCTCTCACAGTCCCGTTAACTGAATGAAAACACGCCCACTGGAACAAATGTGCATCCTTGACTCCTTGGTAGGCCGATCGATCCAAACATCGATACTGTCGAGGAGCGAATCAATTCGATACAAGCGTGATGATGTCGATAATACTATGTGTTTTGTTGTATTATTCACATTTTTGGCATTGTCATATTTATATATTATTTGCAAACTCAGGGAATATCTTTTTGGACATGGGATGGCTTTAGCGGCAAAGGATTTGATTTGAGAAATGACAACACTTACACTTATTTTTGGAAGAATTCTAAAAAGCTGATGTGAAACTGAAATGATTTGAAAAGGTGCACAAATCTGAAATTTGGAATGAAACACAGGAGCCGTTCAGGAGCTGAAGCTAGACTGAAATGCTGTGGAAATATGCTAAAACATACAATGAACCATGCATCTCTGGGTCTGGATCCATGCGCTCTTCCAGTTGCGATACCCAACTTTAACTATGGATGGATGGGTGGAGGAATTGGTAGCACACTTCTCTCGAGTGAGCTGAACATTTTCATGTTGGATTTTCATAGAAAATATCAAATTACTGTCAATGTGGGAATGTTTCCAAAAGTCGGTTGATGGTTGCAATCAAGAATTTATGTTATCAAGAAAGCAGAATTTGTTGTCTTGTCAATTCTGGCTGTGATATGAGGACAGTGACCGCTGTCTGACTTTCCACCTGCAGACGGCACCATTTAAAATGGCCATTTATTTCTAACGAAAGATTTTCACAGAAAATATGAAATGACACTAAATGTGGGAATATTTTGAAAAACCTGAATGGGTAGTTCACCTGTACTGAGTGAGCTGAACATTTTGATGTTGGATTTGTTTGAATTGGTGAAAGGGGACCTATTATGCTCATTTTTCGGCCATTTAGAGCAGCTACACACAATAACCGGCACAGAGAGCTTTCTAGATATTACAGAATCTGCACCTATTCCATCTGTATTTCTTTGGATGTCCCGTGAAAACAATCTCTTTTAATTTCTTACACCCATGGCTGCTGTGGTCACTTCCAAGTGCTGGCTTGTGCCGCTAGCTGCGATCCCAACTTCATAGTAGTGGGGGGTGTCACTGTTGCCAACTATCCGCTTTAAGACAGGTGTACTTATGTTGTCACTATAGGTGTGGGAGCTGCTTCCTATAAGATTAGTCTTCCTTTCTCACCAACTGTTGCGTTTGTTGAGACAACCACACGGATGTCATGTTGCTGTGAAAGCAAAACAAGTTGACATGTGACTCCGCCCTTTTTCAAGTATAAGACACGCTTGGTCTGCGGATGCAATATTTATTTTGTGTGCGGCAACACGGGCAAATACACACACATCAATGAATTCACAAAAATGTCTCCTGTGGTGTGCATGACTGAACAGACCACATCACTAAGTTAAATAGTCGTTTAGAGTAGTCCCAAACCTGGTTCAAGGGGTGCACAAGTCTCTCTACTACCCTCTGGTGGGGAATCATAGGATTACGCTGCCTTGCCAGCTGTAGGTATGAGGGCCACACTGGAAGAAAATGTCTAAGAAAATAAAGATATGCAACAAAAAAAAGGTCTAATATAGAAATAAGAAAAAGTCTTGAAAAAAATGTGCTATTAATATAAGGTTTGCAATTCCAGAGGAAAAATTGTATGAAAATCCGAATAGAATATATTTTTTTAAGTTGTAATCTCCACTGTATTCGTCAGGAAGGGCATCCAGAATATAAAGGGCTCAAGCCAAAAATCACTATGCGGATCAAAAAGACCCGCTGTGGCGACTCCGTAATCAGGAAAAAGCTGAAAGAAACAAACAAAAAACTTTGAACTTATTCTTTGAAATTCATATCATTATACACCACATACTCCTACAGTGCCTTGCCAAGTGTATTCACTCCCCTTAAACATTTAAGCTTTTGGTTGTTGTTATTGATATAATTTGGTTTTGACAAAAAAAATCCCCTTTCAAGTCAAAGAAGAACAAAAAACTACAAACTGGTATCAAAATATGTCAATGCGAAATAAGTGTTTGCTTAAGTATTCACCCCTTTTAAAGTGTGCACACAGTGCAACAGTAAATAGAGATCAGACTGGAGAACTGACTGACATGCATGAATGATTACGTATGAACGCATTGCTTCATTCACACAGAGGGCTGCACGCAGTCAGGCGATCGGGAAGACCTGGGTTCGAATATCTGCTTGGGCATCTCTGTGCGGAGTTTACATGTTCTCCCCGTGCGTGCGTGGGTTGGCCATCGGATAAGTGGGAGTGTGAATGCATGTGTGCCCTGCGATTGGTTGGTGACCAGTGACCAGTCCAGGGTGTACCCCTCTCACGCAAAGTCAACTGGGATAGGGCCAGCAAACGTGTTGAGGATAAGCAGCGTAGAAAATGGAAGGATGGATATTTAAATATTGAAGTGAATACTTATCTATTTTTAAATTACTGGCACAAATTCATCAAAAAGCTCATTTGCTTTGATTAAAACATTGGGGTGAATACTTTGTCATGGCACTGTGTAGTGCTTCTATCAGGTAAAACAACAACAGAGATTTTCAAAGTGCGTCGCAGTATCCCTCAGAGAATATGATACTGTTGGGACCGCCTCTCCCCAAAATAATGATTTAGTGGAAAGCCAGTTACTTCCGTTTGTATTATTCTGACTTTCTTCTCAATTTAAAAATGACATCAAATAAAAGTCCAACTACCAGTGTGGCCCAAATCCTCCTTCACACGGTACAGATGGAGACTGTGGCAGTACCGAAGCTTCTGAGAAAGAGTTAATGAGGCAAAGTGGTGATCCTCATGCTCTGACTGGCAATGGGGTACGACACCATCGGCGTGGTGGCGTGACTCATGGTGATGCCTGGCAGAGGCTGCGTCATTGACACAGCCACTGGCGCCACGGACACAGCCACGGGCGCCATAGAAACTGGTGGAGCCATACCCTGGGCAATGGTTTGTGCCAAGGCGGCCGACAATGGCGTGATCTCCGGGTTGAGGTGAGGGGGAGGCGCTGTTGGCGGAGCGGCGTTGGTCGGGGGGGCCGCAGGAGCGCCAGTGGGCGCCACAAGGTCCTGCTGGGTGACCGGCCGAGGCTGCAGTCCTGTGCTGCTTAGGGTGGTGTGAGTCTGGGCGATGCTGTGGTTGTAGGAGCTGACTGCACCTACAGGGGCTGCCAGGGTCTGCTCAGTGGGGGCCGGGGTGGAGGACAGCGCCATCACCTTGGTCTGACTGCGGAACTGGGCGTTCTGCTCCAGGAGAACTTCGTTTGTGGCAACAAGGTTTGACACCTGTGAAGTCGAGAATGTTTACAAATAGTTCTTGTCAAGTAACAACCAGCACAGGCCTGTCATGATAACAAATCAATTCATCACAGTACATAAATACAAAAGAACTCCATTTTGCCGACCTCAATTTATTGACACGTGCATGTGTGTTTCTTTTCTCTCTAACAAACAGGCTGGATGACAAGAGGTCTCACTCCATCAGTCTCAACACCTGGGAGTGTTGGTTCTGTAGCGGAATGACTAGAGTAAGTGAACCCTCCTGTCAGTCAGTCTCTTTGTGCCATTGGGGTTTGTTTATGTAGTTTATTTCTTTAATTGTATTTAAAAGCCTTTGACATTCCAATGACAATGTTAAATGCTCTTGAGAAATTAATTGCTGATGATGTACTCACATTGTTATGCCATATATTTCTTTTTAAGGCCCACACCCTTAAAAAGGTGAAGGTGAAGTTATTCTCTGCCTTGGTAATTGGTACTTCATGGGGGGGGGGGCTAAGCGTCTTTGTATATTCAGCCTTTTTCCGACACCGCTGCAAGCCAGGGCCAATACTCGCACGCCTTGTTTGTCGTCAGCCAGTGATTGCCATTTAGAGTTGAATCATTGAATGTAGAGCTGTTCTCACCTGTTTCTTTAATTCTTCCACTCTCTTCCTCAGGAGGTTGTTCTCTTCCTCCAGAAACCTGTACTCCAGAGGGCGTGTGGGCAAGGTGGCCTGGACACCAAGCTCATAGTGGCCTCCGACGCTTCCATCAGCCAGTCGTAGCCCCTCTAACCTCCGTCTCTTGATCTGGAGGGCGGCATGGTCCAGTGAGCCCTCCAGAGAGCCGGAATCAAAGAGCCCGCCCTCAAGCAATGGGTCGTACACTGTCAGGGAGCTCCTGTCGTACCGTCTCTGTCCTGAAGGACCTATTGACAGACAGCCACTCATTCCTCCCGCACCGACACTTCCGACACCCGAGAGGCCTGGATCTCTGCACCCGCCCATACTGGGGCAACCCATCCCAATCATGTTATTTCCAACCCCTGCACCGACAAGTCCTGGAATCCCCCCACATGTTCCTCCTCCTCCACCACCTATAGCATTTCCAGCATTCACCATTCCACCAGCACCAGGCCCAATCACACCACCCCCGGAAACCCTGGAAGGTTCATATTCATAGTCCTTTTGGACATGGCGGAATTTACACTTATTTCCTCGCTGACATTCCCCCTTCAGGAAGTCTCTGCAGATTGGGACCTCCCCTCTGCTATGGGGAAGATCCATAGGGGAAAGGCCAAGCCGTGCTGCAACTTTTCCTCTCAGTCTGAGGGGCAGCTCTCCTGTTTTCTTATAGTAGTCCTCATCCTCTTTGGATCCATGCACAAATCGACAGTTGGAGCGCAGGCACTCTTTATTCTGATGATCATGGCAGAAGATGAACTCATTCTTCTGCACCCCCAAGTCAGGCACTTCATTAAAGTCAGGATGCTTGAAGCGACAGCGCTTGCCTCTCTTGCAAACATTGCGAATAAAGTCTCTGCAGACGCCATCCAGCGCCAGCCCAGCACCTTGTACTCCGCTGCTCCCGTTCCCGCAACTGTTGCCGTTGCCGAGTGCCCCGCCGCCCCCCATCCCCCCAGAGCCGGACAGATTGCCACCAACACCCCCTCCTGACCCTCCTCTGCCCTCTGCAGTGCAACCAGAGCCCGGTCCTCCCTCCTCGCTCAGATTACCACCACTTCCACCGCCACCTGACAGGTAGGAGCCGTCCCGATCAGGCATGGCGCTCGGCCCAGCTCGGGGAGAAAACAGCACTCATGTGTATGAGGGCTACTGTATCCTGGTGACTGTTTGCATGTGTACAAATGGAAGTCATGAGTTGCGCTTTCCCTCGGATCCAGCCTTCCTCTGTCAGGAGCTGCAAAATACAGCAAATTAGACTTCCTTAGAGGCAACACAACTTGTGAGGGCTACACAGCTCAGAACAACGTGACAAAAACATCTCAACATCAATAACACCAGTGACCCTGGTTATCAGTGTTGAGTAGGAGGCAACAATTCGTTCATGCATTGAAATTACTGCTCCAAAACAAGCAATTACAGTGTCAATGTCAGATGAACAACGTTGGGCTAAATAACACGTCGTGCTTGCTAACCTTATGGGAAATCAACGCTATTACGCTAGTTAAATGCTAAAGCTATCTTACCACAAATATGGTAGACGGCGATAATCCACAAAGGCACTCAAAAACACGTCACCCTAACAGAAGCAAAAAGTCCTTGTCTTTGATTAAAAAAAACGCGCCGGTGTTGTTTAATTATTCTTGAAGGGCCTCGATGATGTTTTTACACATTGCTAGAGGTTCCTTTTAAAACCACCGAAGAAGACATTCTTCTTCGCTGTTTTCTCGTAAAGTGCTCATCTGCCCCTACTGGCAGAAAATGTGTATTTCATATGTTTATGTGACGTATCGTCATTTGTTTGTGTGCTCAAAAGCCGTCTTTATTTTGTCAAAAAGGTGCCCTTGCATGTTGAGATGAAGCAGTTGGTTAAAACAAACAAACAAAACATGACAGTACGACCGTGTCTTGTTCTCCTGCTGCTCTTCCTTCTTTTATCTCAAGCAGTAATCAGCAAAAGTTACTACGAAACACTCAACGTGGAGCAGACGGCAAGTGAGAGGCAGATAAAAAAGGCTTACCGCAAACTTGCCCTTAAATACCACCCTGATAAAACCAGAAGCGCCGACGCAGAGACGATTTTCAGGGAGATTGTCGAAGGTAAACCCATCTAAACAACGAATGTATCTGGTTGTCACAACGCAGCTTTTATAGAAATCACCAAGATAGCAAATCAAATATCTGCCTCAATGGTGTTCTTTGCAATCACACGCAATACACTCTTTTGAAACACAATAACAAAGTAAATGCTTTCATATTTATACAGATAAATGAATGGCATGCCCCCAGAATTCCACCAAGGTTGATAAACAAAATAATGAAGGGTTGCATTTGTTTGTGTGTCCCTATATTAGCATTTGGCGAATGAATGGAACAGAGTGTAGTAGCCATGGAGGAGAAAGTTAGCCGTGATGGTGAGCAATAGACGTGGGCAGGGCTCGGTGGACAATAGTGGACAATGTTCACTAGCTCTGAGCTGAGTAAGAAATAAACTTATATCCTGCGTCCGCACCTCATTATCTGAAACTTTGGCATTGTTTAAGACGGGAATAGAACATTCTAACTACATTTATAGTTCAGAGAAAAAACATATTAGGTCCCCTTAAAAACGTTTAATTGTTGCAGATTTCACTTATTGCAGGCTATTTTTGATAACCTATCCCTCGCAATAAACAAGGGAACAACGTACAATTTTTTTATGGTTTCCCTGAATTTTGTCTGAATAATCTGTCTTTAAAACATCTAGTTTGGTGATATGGACCTGAAAACACAACCATATTGTAATTTGCAACGTACCTATAATAGCTATTTAATATGCAATCCTTCTGTTGCAGCCACCTCGTGGTAGAAGAGTACATAGTGCCAAAGCATTTAATTGCAGAACCTTTCTTCCTTTTGTTCCCAAGCGTACACTCTGCTCTGTGATACAGAGAAAAGGAGGCTTTATGACAAGTTGGGCCATGATGGCTTCCTGAGCAACAACGTCTTGTTGGAGTCCGTAAATGAAGACGAGAGCGGCTGCCTCTTCTGTTTTGGGGACCTGGAGGACATATTTACTGATAGTTTTACAGAGGAGCTGCACTTCTACGAGGATTGAGGACAAAGAATCGCTTCATATATAACATGTACTGTACGTTCATAATAAAGTCTTGTGTTTTATCTTCAGTCTCCGTAGTGTGTGTTATGTTTTATTGCATATGTTGTAAATTCAACACTTCTTTACAGATCACCAGTTGGGCCGTCATGCCCCTTTTTCCTGTGTGGGTGTGTCGAAAGTTACTGACTAACACAACATTCTTTTTTTTTTTCCTCTTTGGCCAGCACTTTAGAATTTGGCACAGTTGTACTCCCCATTTCTCATCAAGCCAGCGTGCACTTTGACCCAAAGGATATCCTGTGCTTTCTCAGCATTTGCAGCTCAACTGGAGAGAAACGATCTTTAGAGCTTTTATGCATTTCTATGAACACATAGAGACATTTTCCCAAAGCTGAAAACGAGAGAGAAAACCTTGACGATGATGGTGAGTACAGCTGAAAACCTTTATTATGGCAGCATCTGACAATCATGTGACAGCCGTTTCCACAGACAGAAGTGTTATTTGTGATGAAACATAGTGGTTCGTGCTGCAGCTAATAGTTTGTTTGATTTGACAGACAGAGGCAAAAGAAGAGGCATCAACTTTGAGTGTCCATGGTCACAGCGTGAAGGTTACAGAGGTGCTGAAAGAAGTGGATGGACTCACATTTCTGATAGTCTCTCAAAAAGTAAGACAAATCCATATGAATTCAAAGCACTAGTTCAAATGCTTGGTGACAGAAGTAAGAGTCTAATGTGTAAATATGGTCACGCAAAAGTGTCAGAATGACATGTTTTCCATTTGACGATGCTCTCCTGGAAATGTATCTGCAGATGAAGATTGTGTTTACTTTGTGCAAGGAGTGGCCTGTCCCGCCAAGCACCATAGCACTCATATACAATACTCAAGTCCTGCAGGGCTAAATTTTAACCCACATGCATGTAAAGATCTGTACTCATTCTCTCGATTTAAACATCTGTTGTACATTTACACACTATTTACAGGCTATTAGTAAGTGCTGAGAAACACTGAATAAGTATCAGTCATACACATTTGTTTAGCCACTCACACATAATCTGTCTATCTCTTCACAGTACGCATAAATACAGTCTAATTTACACAGGAAGAAAAATACACTCATCTATTGTGCCTGTCCATTCACAGTATTAGTACTTAAATTATTAAGTACTTATAGTACTTGGGTATCTGTCCTCTCATTCGTGCATCGTTTACACTTCTGTCTATCCATTCACGCATAATATAAACACCTGGGGTCCACTCAGATGATGTCACCATCTCCCTGTTTAGTCATAACAACATATAAATGTCTGTCCATTGACAAATTGAAGATGTATCTATTCACATATAATATCACTATTTATCTGCCAAGACATTCAAACATGTATTGTTAACCTGTCTATTCATTCACACATCAAATAAACACTTGTTCATTCACACAAATTTAAACACCCCTCTATCGATTCACACATAATGTAAACATTTATTTATCAGATAGACGGATATGGATGGACTCTATCCATATAATACACAATCTAAACCTGTGTCTATCCATTTACACACAATGTCGCCATTTGTATGCCCAGATAACACGTACCTCTGTCTGTCCATTCACACATCATTTAAACATCCGTCTTTCCATTCATAAATCATTTGTCAGTTCACATAATTTCAACATCTATTCACACAAAAAGTGAACATTTGTCCACCCACTCACCCATGCTTTAAACATCTGTGGAAACATCTGTGTTCACACATAGGGATCTAATTTTGTGGCACAAAGCAAGGTGGCGCAGGGTGGCACAGCATGGCGCACCCCATGCAGTGGTACTGTCGTCCAGCGCACCACTGTGCACAGCCAATTTCGTAGATTGGGCTGTGCTGAGATGGGCGTGGCGGCACACTAGGGGGAGGTGTACACATTTTTAGCTGGTGTGCTGAAAGATCACCAGCTCCGTCCTGGTCTGTTCATGGCGCAGGCTAAGCGCACCTAAATTGACTGACAGGCGCACAGTGCATACACTTCACCAAAACCTCACAGGCAGGTTTTTCAGAGTGTCAGGCACATTTGAATGCAATAAACAATCACAGCAACCACTATTTAATGTAACCGTCTGAACCAGCATGTACATGTTGCTATTAATTATCCCATCACATGTCAGATCAAGATAGACGTCACGCATAATGGCAACTCAGGAACTCAACCTGACGGCAGCTGAAAGTATAATGGCAAATAATGAGTTCACATTTTTCAGCCAACCACAAACAGTCACAGCATGCAATATGAAGTATGTATTCTCATCGACTTACCTCATCTCATGAATCTCGTTGAATAAATCGGTGTCTAAAGGATTTACCTGTGATCGCCCATATTTCTCAGTTTTAATCTTTATCAGGGCTGATTCTCGGCATGCACATATGGGGTGCTCTGTTTAATGTGACTGTCAGGAACATAGGTGGTCTACATGTCTATCCATTTACACTAGTCCATCCACACAATGTAAACACCTGTCTATCCATTTACACATCATAGAAATATCTTTCCATTCACACAATGTAAACATCTGCTTATTCATTCACACATAATGTCAACATCTGTCTGCCCACGTGCCTTCTAATATAAACTATCGATGCATTCATCGGGAATCCATTTTCACGTAATGTGGAAAGATGTGAACCTCTGTCTATCCATTCTCACGTTTGTCTTTCCTGTCGGGTGCAGCTATCTGGAACAGGGGAGTACCACGTGGACCGGACCTATGAGGACTTTGAGTGGCTGCAGCAGCACCTGTTTACTCAGGAGGACGTCCCCGGAATACAAGGGGTCATTGTCAGTAGTCCCACTCAATGTATTTCTTTGACACATTTCTCTATAAACAGTATCAGGAGTAGATCAGATAGCACCTAGACTTTATTTGCTAAAAATATCATGATTAGGGCTAATCAGATCAGGCTGTGCACAGTGGTTGCGGATACAATGAAGATAAGAGTGATTTTAGTACTTCCTGTTTGTAAGCTACTGAATAGTAAAGTACGTTTGCTATTCTTGACTGTCAATGCAGCATAATCATACCAGGAAGTATATTTGGTTGTGCAACACTTCCTGTATACTGGTACTGTGATACCACTGTTTGTAGCGGGGGTTATGTGGCATTTATCATATAGAATGTGTTCACAAAGAATTCAATAGAAAAAATGCCACATTGTCTTGGAAAACAATGAGTCTTTGTAAAACGGTGCTTCCCCCCCAGTTTCCTCCTCTTCCTGCAAAGGCTCAGGTGAATTCATCAGGAAAAATCTTCAAGCAGCTTGGTGA
The DNA here is from genome assembly GCF_030265055.1 of Doryrhamphus excisus. Lineage (NCBI taxonomy): Eukaryota > Metazoa > Chordata > Actinopteri > Syngnathiformes > Syngnathidae > Doryrhamphus > Doryrhamphus excisus. The sequence goes on along the minus strand of NC_080483.1, from coordinate 4,097,615 downwards.
GCACGTGTTGTGATAAAACTTGGAATTTACACTTGAACTTAGAAATTGAATCATATTCTCCGTTTGCTGAAAGTTTTATTTAGTACTTTGAGCTAAATAGTTTTCCTGTAGGTTTCTTGGCTTTGGAAGAGTTGCAGCCATACTGTGCGGCACTGCAGACCTTCCTCCACCAGGTCGCAGCACATGACATACTCGGCAAAAACAAAGCTTTGGAGATCTTCCTCACCAGCTCGGAAGTGAGTAGAGCAACATCGTGGAATCTAATCAGATCCAGTCCATGGGCGGCACATCCGTGTGTGTTAATGATGTAATACATAACAGTTTGGAGTGCTTGTCGTATGACAGTCATCCTGCTATCCCAGTTTATGGCTCACGGAGGAGGATGATACAGGGTACGTTCTAAAAATGCAACTTAACAAGAAAAGAGAAAAAATAACAACATATTATTGTGGGGAGGGGGTCATTTTAGTAGCAGCATTGAAATATTAAAGGAAATTATAATGAGGGCGTTTTTAAAGCCATACTATTATGAGAATCACACAAAACATGAATAAAGCGGTACTTTAGTGGAACGTTAAGTTGGGGGAAATATATTGTATGGGAATAAGGTGAATACATTGTGGGAACATTTGTAAAAGAAAGTTTGAAAATAATAATGAAAAAAAGAACAACAGCAAGAATAAAGTCAAAATATGACGAAAAAATTTAGTAGCATACAGTTGAAATGTTACATTTTAAAAAATTAAGTCATAGTATGACAAACAAAACAAATTATATTTGTAATTTTTGGGAAATTAAGTTGGGGCGGGAAAGTCATAAAATGGAATAAAATCATAATACTGGATTACAAGAATAACATGTCTACAATACAGGAATACTGGGGGTGAGCAAATAAGATATGCTTCTTTTTGTTCCGTTTACGATATGTGGAACTGTGCTATGTGATGTACTCCAGTGTAGCTTGAATGCATGTTCAGAATTACTTTTATTCATAATATCTATAATTATTATTACCAGGGTTGGAAAATAAAAAAAAAATGCAGAAAAGGGGTTAAAAAAGCTGACATTTTATGAGAATAAAGTTTCAATATTAAGAGAGAAAATGTTGTAGAATACAGTTGAAATATTAAATACATGTGTTTTAGAGCTGCACGGCGATCGAGTGGTTAGCGCGCAGACCTCACAGCTAGGAGAATAGGGTTCAATTCCACCCTCGGCCATCTCTGTGTGGAATTTGCATGTTCTCCCCGTGCATGCGTGGGTTTTCTCCGGGTACTCCGGTTTCCTCCCACATTCCAAAAACATGCTAGGTTAATTGGCCACTCCAAATTGTCCATAGGTATGAATGTGAGTGTGAATGGTTGTTTGTCTATATGTGCCCTGTGATTGGCTAGCCACCAGTCCATGGTGTACCCCGCCTCTCACCCGAAGACAGCTGGGATAGGCTCCAGGCCCCCCCCGCGACCCTCGTGAGGATAAGCGGGAGAAAATGAATGAATTAACATATGTTTTAAAGGGGACCTATTATGCATTTTTTTTGCACTTTGTATTGAGTTGTGCACTCCTATAGAGCAGGTACACACCATAACCAGCACAGAAATCGTTCTAGTTCTTCCAGAATCTGTACTTATTCAACTGGATTTCTTTGGATTTCCTGCTTCACGCGAAAATGGGAAATATATAATGTATTCCACCCACAGCCTGTCTCCAGTCACGCCCACTCCGCTGTGGTTGTTCCCACTCCAGGGTTTATCCCGCTGACTGCGAACATAACTTTATAGGACTTGATAAACGGCATAGGAGTTCATAATAAACGGCAACTTATCTTTTTAAAATTTCGGCTTTAAATATACAGCCATATGTGTTGGAACCCGAATCCAATCCGGAAGTAGAGACTGGACATACAGTTTTCTCAAGAAAAGAGGTTACTTCAAAACGTTTCTCAATGGTAAGTAGCTTTAGCATTTTTGCATTTTTTTCGACAGCATCGGTAACGGGTAATGTGTTTTGAGAGACGAGCAGTGTTTACAAAATTTGGGTAGAGCCACTAGTTGTGGTGGGAATAGTCCAGCTGCATACTGGCCCATGTTCACAAAACAGTCCAGTGTGAAATGCCGTTGACAGAATAAAATCCATTTCCTTTGCTGGTAGGGAATCAGGAACTCCAACCGCTTGTGCCTGATGATGGCGTCTTTAGGAAACAAATGTGGCTTTCCCTTATGAGCCATTGCTAGCAAGTAAACAGAGGGGCAGGGCTTGGGAGAGGGCAGAGGGTTTATCTGGCTTATAGCCATGCCATATAAGGTCATCTCCTCTGTGACATCACAAAAGGGCAGTTTTACCACGCCTTTTCAAACCGAGCGTTTTGAGCCAACCCAAACTTCTTTCAGGGCTCACCCTGCAACCCTCATTATCTGAAACTTTGGCATGGTTTAACAGGAGAATACAACTTTGTAACTACAGTTATAGGTTGGAAAAGTGGAAGAAGCATAATAGGTTCCCTTTAACCTTTTAGCATGCTTTATAAAATGCATCCTTTCATTTTTCAGTTTGTGACCCTTGCTGGAAAGAGTTTGGACACACCTGTGTTAGGCACGAAATGGGTCTAGGTTCTTCTGGGTTTTTCAGAACAGTCAGCATGATTCTCTGTCTCCACATGCAGCCGCCAGGTCGACAGAGAGCAAGGAAAAACATTTTCAACCGACTGAGTCAAGCTGTGGAAGAGATGAGAAAAGAAAGCCATAAGGTGCTCAGCATTTACAAAAGACAGCGTGTCACAGAATGTCAGTATTTACCCTGAGAATGTCTCACGGCGTCCTGGCTGCCTCTGCAGGATGTTGACGACTTCTTTCAAAGCAAACGAGACATGAACCTCACTCTCACTGGCAGCACCAAAAATACTGTGGAGGTGAGTCCAACTCCTTCCTTGCACACAAACCTGAAAACCTCTTTCAGTTTTGATTTTCCATTTTCTTTCCTGTAGAAATTCCTGGATGTGGTGCTGAGTGAGCAAAGTAAGAACTGGAAAAATGTGGTTAAAGTGTAACTTTATTTCTATTGCCGTCATAGACAGTTGAAGAATAATTGATCATGTGTTCAAGGGCACAAGTCGAGGGACGAAGAAGCTTTTAAAAGCCGTTTTTGACTTTGTGTTGCAATGACATTTTTGTGGCCAAATCACAACCCAATCACACAATGACATCAGTTTTTATGCGTAATACTCCCTAATGTGCTCATGCAGAAATAGCAGTGGCCTGTGGGCACTTTGCAGCCTCCCTGCATCTGTGTGTGGAGTCAGGAGACGATCCTGACAAAGCAGCTTTTTCCAAGTAAGACTGGTCTCAGTTCTACATCACACTTTAACGCTATTGGGTTAGTTCAGGGGTGTCCAATGTGCGGGTCGGGGGCCAATTGTGACACATGGCTGTTTTTTTGTCCCGTAGCACATTCGAAAATATAAGAAAATATATTACAGAAAAAAAGTTGAATTTTACGAGAATTATGTCATAATAGTTTGAAAACTAATTACATAATTTCGGTATTTTAAAGTTGAAATATCAAAGAATTTTTAAAAACGTTTGAGAAATAAAACAAAATAAAATTATTTTCCAAAAATCTTGGGAAATTAGGTTGAGGAATTTTTAAATAATATTATGCAAATTAAGTCAAAAATATTATGGGCATTATAGACGAAGAAAAAGAAAAAGAAAACGAAATGATACATTGATACAATGAAACATTGTATCATCAAAGCCAGCCTTACCAAATGTGGCGCCTGAGGCAAGATTATCGGTTATTTATGCTTCACAAATAAATTGTTTTTATTTTATTTTATTATAGTGTTATATTGTGTTTTATTTATAAGATGTGTCCCCATAAATTAGTCAATAAATCATAATCATAGTAATAAATTGTAAAAACAGCAATCAACATCAAATATCATCTTAAATAACCACACACACCATTCAATAAGTAAATTGAATAAAGTAATTATACACAGTACACCAAATAATTTGGTATTATAATTTAAGGTCAGCTCATAGTTGAAAGTGAATTTCCCCCCGAATTTCTTGTTCCATTTTCAGCTCATATTAGTAATTGAGTTATTTACTCCACACATTCATACACTAAGGCAAACGTTCTTTCTTCATACAGGATTTGTGTGAAATTATCAGACATCTTTGAGTCGATGAAGGTAATTTGTGCTTGTGAGAACATAGAGAAACATCTTCCCGCACCACTTTTCTGTTGTTAAGAGGCTGTGTGTTGCTCACATGCAGAAGAACATGGCAAACGTTGCTAAAAATGACGTCAGCACTCTTGGGCTGGGTCTGGATCTTGAGTCACGCTATCAGGAAGCAGAAAAGGTGCCCGACTTTCCTCATTTCATGAGAACAATTACAGTAATGCCTCATATTTAGTTATTGCTATTATAGAACAGGGTTCAATTCCACCCTCGTCCATCTCTGTGTGGAGTTTGCATGTTCTCCCCGTGCATGCGTGGGTTTTCTCCGGGTACTCCGGTTTCCTCCCACATTCCAAAAACATGCTAGGTTAATTGGCCACTCCAAATTGTCCATAGGTCTGAATGTGAGTGTGAATGGTTGTTTGTCCTGTGATTGGCTGGCCACCAGTCCAGGGTGTACCCCGCCTCTCGCCCGAAGACAGCTGGGATGGGCTCCAGCACCCTCCGTGACCGTCGTGAGGATAAGCGGTAGAAAATGAATGAATGAATGAATGAATATCTCCTCCAGGGATGATAACCATCAAAATGAATCTTTTATACACTTTAGAGTCATCTGTGAAAATGACTTCTTTCTTTATTGGCAATATGACCTAATAAATACCTTTTTTGAGATACTATACATTCTTTGTGTTTCATATGTCACACACTTCCTGTTCATTGCAGGAGATGCTTTTCAGAAGGACCTGCAAACTGGTGGAGTTGGAGACTGCCAGAAAGAACGCAGAGAAGGCGAAACCAGTCAAGAAGGCAGCTGTGAGTATGAGTATGAGTAAACTGTGTTTCAAATGGAGTACTTTCGTGAGTATACTTCATTGGTACACTGAGTAATAGGGATGCTCCGATCGATCTGCAACCGATCAGTATCTGCCGATTTCCATGAAAAATCACATAATCGACGTTCAGTCCATTTGAGCCATTGAACCCTGTTGTGCAATGACACCTTGTGCCAGCAGGTGTCAGCAGAGTAGTGCTTGTTCACGCTGACAATTAAGTGTCCCGCATGTGTAATCCACTTGAATTTTTCATCAGTTGGAGGATGTGAAGAAAGCGGCAGAGACAGAGTTTGATCATATTTGTGAAGTGGCGAAACAGGAGGTGAGGGACCTTGAGTCTGACATATATTTCTGTCAAAGCCCATGTGTGTATATTCATGTGAGCGAGATGTCTTGCAGATAGAACACTTCCAGGGTGAACGAGTTCAGACGCTGCAGCGAGCGCTGGTGACCTGGTGTGAGAAGCAGCTCCTCACGGCCAGAGAGAGCGCAGAGCAGTACGACCATCACCTGCAGGTCTTCAGAGAGCTGTGAGCCCGGTGTGCACCGACTTGGTTCAAACACAACATGTCAATGTTAATGAGAGATGCTCTGATGATGATTGTTGGTAGCCTGCACACTACACTCCTTTCATGCTCCTTGCATGTTTTGTCACCAGGATCATCCCACTAAATAAAAGTGAGAAGAATTCCCCCAAACCGGTTTCTTTCACTGTTGCTTTTTAAAAATAATGTTGTTTAATTTTTAGAATGTGCCGTGAGCTGCCGGCTCCAAATGGCCCCCGGGCCAGACTTTGGACACGCCTAGGTTATGTTGTCATACACAGTTATTTATTTGGGATATGTCTCCATCTCGTCAGCTTCTCAAGCCTAGGGTTTAGCAGGTTCATCAGCTGTGCAAGGACATTGCAGCAAGGACAAGCTCAGTTTGTCTTTCCTTTCTCTCTTTCAGCCCAACAATCTCCCTCACATTTGTTTTCAATCCATCCTCCCTCCCCACCCTGAAAGCTAAACATTCAGACAAACTTTTTGCCAATAAGCTCAATGTCATCCTCCCCTCCCCGAGTGGCCCCAAGAACCATGGCGTGCTCCTTCTCATCAGGTCTCATCAGTTCCGGGCCTGTAATCTCTCCATTGGGTGAATTAGGAGGAGTGGAGGTCCATTTGTGGGACGGAGTGAGATAGATGGCTGCTCTCATAAGAGGAGAGGCCAGAGAGGAAGCGGAGCTTGTTGAACAACGCTTCTCTAAAGGATCGACGTCCATCTCACCGCAAAGCCTTTTCCTTTGTCCACCAGGAACAGACTTTGGCTGTTCAACTGAATAACTCAGAAATGCATATTATAATTTATGAAAATGCTAGTTGGTTGTGTGTAATTGATAGCTTTGTATTAAAGGTGAAAAAGCCTATTATTAGTATGAACGTTATTTTCTAAACATATTAAATATTTCAACTTTATTCTTAAATTATTTGTCAATTTTCTTTTCTTGGCAATTCCCACCCACACATTTTTGCTGTGTTTTCTTCCAACTAAAGTTTCTTTTTCATTTCTTTTTCATTTTGACTTTATTCCCATAAAACTTTGACTTTATTGTCATGACTATTTCATGCAACCTAATTATAAAATATTTTTACTTTACTCTTGTAGATTTGTCAATTTTTTACATTTTTATTTTTTATTTTTATTGTAAATTATATTTTTAGAATGTGCCGCAAGCCGCATTTCGGACACTCCTGTCTTATACAAGTAATAGGACAGGAATAGCAACAGTATCTTCTAAAACAGGGGTGCTCACACTTTTTCAGCATGCGAGCTACTTTTAAAATGACCGAGTCAAAATGATCTACCCACTACAAAAATGCAAAACATCTATTTATTTTCAAATGTATTTAGGATTATTTGTACGTACAATGTATGTTGATGTACCTTACATAACAAAATGAGCCAATATCGCAAAACACACATAATTAACTATTAACATTTTTTGTAATTACCTGAGTTTACTTTGATGACTTGCACTGAATTGAATCAGCCAGGGATGCATAGTCCGGACAGTAGCTGCTGATAGCCAGGTTAGCCAGGCAAACGCACTTCGAAAAAGACATTGTGAAAAAAAAGTCCACCTCCGTGATATGTTTTTGCCTTTTTACTTGGTCCAGCTCCTTCACTCATTTTAGTGACCATAAACTTTAGCGTGGGCTTAAAATCTGACGCAATTCGCCGACTAGCTTAGCACTTTGCATCGTTGTTTACGCATGAGCGGTGACCTAAAGGTCAAAATTCAGTTGTCATCTGACTGGTTGTCCTGTATGTCAATCAAGTAACGGGGATGGATGATAGGCTGACATCGTAAGTTCTGCTGCACTTAGAGACGTTGTTTGATTGGTCACCCGAAGGGCAACATTCAGTTGTCATCTGAATGGCTGCCCTGTATATCAATCAAGTGACGGCATTGATGCTAGGATGATATTTTTTTAATGTCACGCCGCGATCGACCAGTACCACCTCCGCGATCGACCGGTAGATCGTGATCGACTTAATGAGCACCCCTGTTCTAAAACATCTTGGAAGGTTCTGGATTGTTCTCCTGAGAACCTTTATCCAAATGTGTTTGCTGTCTTCAAAGGCAGCAGCTGTACCATTACACTGACACATGATGGCACAAGGGTGCTTTGTGCGCAAAGTGGGATCCCCCTAGATCGTTAGGCCCTACAAGGCACTTGTTCTGCGTGTAGTGTTGGGCAGTCTGTTTGCAAGTGAACTCTGATACGGTTAGGTTCAATTGACCTCAAATGTCAACGCTAAACAGACTGAAAACAGCAACATTGACAGGAAAATATGCAGAAATGTAAACTGTAAAACTGTAAAATAAAATGCGTTGGAAGTCAACGGTGACAACGCCATTCCCAATTTTAGCTGTTAGTGAAATCTAAGCTGGTAAAAAATGTCTACAACTCATTCATCATGAATAGATGGTCATGTGATATGTCACAAAGCTGCCCAATCAAGTCCTTATTTTATGTTAATGTTCTTTACTGTGCAGGCTGTGGTCCCATGACAAAAATACCAGTGGGAACGCTTCCTGGGAGACAATAAAGTAGTATCTTTTTTCGGCCCAGAGATGGGTTGGGGCCATGCATTAGTTTTCTTCCCCTTGCTTTCCATGGCGACTGCACACAGATACGCCCACATTAATAATGAGAGCGCGGCTCAGCTGAGTGTGACCCAGAACAAGGACGAGGAGAGATCACCGCATCGCTGCGTGTGTTTTTAGTGTGAGAAAAGAAGAGAACAGAGAACGGATCTGCTGAAGGACTGCAAGATTTGACAGATAGAAGAGGCAGGCAATGGATGTCTGAATGTGCAGCAGTTCAGCAGCTCAAGTACAATGGGGCGGGGTGGGGGTGGGGGGGTGGTAATGGTAATGGTTTTATTTCATTTGAACATGCATCAGATTACAATTGAGTGCATCCCATAATCAGTTCACAGTTCCTCATGTCCAAAAGGCGTAGGAAGAAGCAAAGCTTATTAAATCCTACCCCTCCATCTGGTGCTTTTACAATCAGTAACTGTTACATTTGTTCACTTCCTGCTTTCCTAACATAGTTAAATTTTTTAAACTTTTTGTCACATACCTAAGTACGAGGTGATATGAGCATCCAATGCCATAATGGGTACCATAGTAAGTGTCAATATAGTGATATATATAGCACATCATGACTGGTTCAAGACTCTTCATCCTTGTATTTAGCAAACATCAACTGCTTGTATTGTTTCTTGAAGTGGCTCATCGTTGTGCATTGTTTGAGGTCCTTACTCAATCCATTCCATAGTTTGATTCCACATACTGAAATGCTAATACTGATTTACATACTTATTTTTTAATGCTAAATAATGTAGTCCTAGCATATAAGTGTTTCAAATGTACTTCTTCCCTGAGATCATATTTCTCCTCTCTTGTAGAGAAGTATTGGATGACATTTTTAGCTAATTGGTTATTTTTAGCCTTATGCATTATTTTAGCTGTTTGAAGATGAACTATATCAGCAAGTTCAAGTATTTGTCATTTTAGAAATAAGGAGTTAGTATGTTCTCTGTAGGTGGCATTATGAATTATCCTTACTGACCTTTTTTGGAGTACACTTAGTGAGTGAAGATTGCTTTTATAGTTATTAGCCCATATTTCCACACAATAAGTAAGATATGGTAGAACCAGAGAGCAATAAAGAGTGTGGAGTGATTCTGATTGAGAACAAATTTTGCTTTGTTCAATATCGAAATATTTCTGGCCACCTTATGTTGTATATTTGTAATATGAGGTTTCCAGCTCATATTTTCATCTATTGTGATCCCCAGAAATTTATTTTCCTTCACCCTTTCAATGTCCACACCGTCTACAGTAAAGTCTGGTTATATCGGTTATATCGAAGTACTGCTTATTACGATACTATTTTCATTTCCCGGCAAATTTCTAGTCTTTTATGATATAATTAGTTCTGTTAGTACGATACCCGGTTATTATGATAATCCGGTTACTACGATGCCCTTTTCATCTCCCGCCAGCCAATTTGGTCTGCTTATATCGATACAAAAGCAGCTTAAATCAATCTTTGCTTAAGGATTTCAATACCAAAAAAGAACACGGCGAACGGCTGCTTCCAGTCAACTTTATTTTTCACACTTCCACCACCAGAGCACAGTACACACACCGATTCCCGCACTTCCTGGTTCACAGGTCATACTCAACCGCCCCACATAGCTGGCCAAACACATGCCTGCAACAGAAGAACCAACTGACATAGCATACACACCTATTCCAACGAAGACACAAGCGTACAAATACATGTATTTAATTGTGTTGTATTCAGATATCTTTTTATCGCTTGCAATAATCACTGTTTTTCATATGTACATGCTGGCGTTCGTGGTTTCTCTCGTGTGTATAGATTCTATACACACGAGAGAAACCACAAACGCAGTTGGTTCTTCTGTTGCAGGCATGTGTTTGGCCAGCTATGTGGGGCGGGTTGAGCATGACCTGTGAACCAGGAAGCGCGGGAATCGGTGTGTGTGCTGTGCTCTGGTGGCGGAAGTGTGAAAAATAAAGTTGACTGGAAGCAGCCGTTCGCCGTGTTTTCGTTGATGTTTTTGCTTTACAATTTTTGACAATGTCGATGATTTCCTTTTTTGTTACATCTGTCAGAAACATAGAATTAGGATTCCTTTCTATTGTTTCATTCCTTTCCTTGCTTGTCCTTTGTTTCGGAACCCCTTCTTCTTGTTTGGGTCCAATATTGACAAAGTCGTTATTGAACTTTTCAACTGTCTCATCCATATCATCATTATAGGTGTTTCCCACCATGAAATAATTAGGGTAGTCTGTCTTTTTGTTACTTTTCCTGATAATACTATTTAGAATGCCCCAGGTTGCTTGAATATTGTTTTTGTGCTTGTCTAATGGTTGGCTGTAATATTCCTTCTTACATGCTCTTAGGATTGTAGTCACCTTATTTTTACAAGTCTTATATGTTCTTTTTGATTCTTTAGTCTGTTGAAGAATGAATTTCCTGTATGAGTGTTCTTCTTGCAAGCATTAGTAAGTCCTTTTGTCATCCATGGCTGGTTGTTTTTCCTTTGCTTCTTTGACTTTTCTCTCCAGGGACAGTTCTTATCGTACAGCTTCATATAAGTATGTAGAAAGTGTTCGTATGCTTCATCCACATGTTTGGCAATGTACACACACTCTCATTTTTGTTCTTCTAGATCAGGGGTGCTCACACTTTTTCAGCATGCGAGCTACTTTTAAAATGACCGAGTCAAAATGATCTACCCACTACAAAAATGCAAAACATCTATTTATTTTCAAATGTATTGAGGATTATTTGTACGTACAATGTATGTTGATGTACCTTACATAACCAAATGAGCCAATATTGCAAAACACACATAATTAACTATTAACATTTTTTGTAATTACCTGAGTTTACTTTGATGACTTGCACTGAATTGAACCAGCCAGGGATGCATAGTCCGGACAGTAGCTGCTGATAGCCAGCCTCAAGCACACTTCCAAATGTTTATCAGTCATGGATAATATCCGTATCATAATATCCGTATAATATTCCATATCCGTATGGAAGTGATATGTTTTTTGCCTTTTTACTTGGTCCAGTTTTTGCCTTTTTACTTGGTCCAGCTCCTTCACTCATTTTAGTGACCATAAACTTTAGCGAGGGCTTAAAATCTCGCAATTCGCCGACTAGCTTAGCACTTTGCATCGTTATTTACGCATGAGCGGTGACCTAAAGGTCAAAATTCAGTTGTCATCTGACTGGTTGTCCTGTATGTCAATCAAGTAACAGGGATGGATGATAGGCTGACATCGTAAGTTCTGCTGCGCTTAGAGATGTTGTTTGATTTGATTGGTCGCCCGAAGGGCAACATTCAGTTGTCATCTGAATGGCTGCCCTGTATATCAATCAAGTGACGGCATTGATGCTGGGATGATATTTTTTTTAATGTCACGCCGCGATCGACCAGCGATCGACCAGTACCACCTCCGCGATCGACCGGTAGATCGCGATCGACTTAATGAGCACCCCTGTTCTAGATCCTTCTTGAAAGTGTTGACTCTGTCCTCTGAACGTAGTCTTTGGACAGTCTTTGTAGCCTCCGTTGGTTGTTTGTTGTAATGATGGTTATAAATCGTGAACAAAGGAAGATGATCACTGATGTCTTTGATTAGCAGGCCACTAGTGGTTTTGTTATCAAAGTCATTGGTGAATATATTATCGATTAGAGTGACACAATGGTCTGTTATTCTACTTGGTCTGCTGATTTTGGGAAACAAACTTAAGCTGTACATTGTATCTATAAAATCGTCAATTACCTTGTTCTTGTGTGGATTCAGCAGTTCGATATTGAAGTCTCCACATATGAAAATTGTTTTTTGATTGTTATCTGAAAAGGTTGTTTTGATCCAATATTCAAACATTTATATCCTTGAGAGCGGCGTTCTGTATAAACAACTTATGAACACGTTTTTGCTTTTTCTTTACAGATTTCAATTGTTATGCATTCTAGGATATTGTCAATAGCAACTGACATATTCTTTACCACTTTGTAATGTAGTTGTTTGTCCACATACAGGGCGACTCCTCCTCCCCTCGTGTTGTTCCTGTTGATGCAGGTCATCGCATAACCAGGTTTCCGAGATTGCGATTACTTTGAAAGGTTTCTTGAATACAATCAAATGTTGTTTGATGTTGTCATATTTTGCGTACATGCTTCTGCAGTTTATACGTATGATTGACAACTTGTCGCCAATATTTAAATTGTTATTGCATTGCTATTCTGTATAATAACGACAGTCAATTCTCATAGGTGAAAAAACATTTGTGTCCGGATCGATGTCCTTTTCCAATTCCAATTGTTTGTGATTTGTTGAGCCACAGGTGCCCAATTGCAGATCTTCTTGTATCATAATGGTGATGTTTAAGCTGTTTTCCATTTTCAAGTTGGATCAATCTTAGAATTGTTCCAGATCCACAATATTTTTGACAACGAGCACACTGGCTTCCGGTCCTCCATTGAACTTGATGAAAATTTTGCGGTTGGCACTCCACGTAGCTTGAATATTTCCCTGCTTTCTCGGGTCACATGCTTTCTTCGCAATTTCAGCATTACGTTTGGTCAGGTGGTCATTCATGTAGACATTTGTACCTTTCAGCTTCTTTCCTTGTTTTAGTACAGCGGTCTTAGATTTCCTGTTAGTGAACTTGATGATGACGACCAGTGTGGTTCTGTTCCTGCCATACAGCGGGATGCAAGTGTCCATGGATTTGATGTCAACATCTACCTCTTTAGATGTTAAGAAATCCACTACTTGTTGCTCCGTTGAGGCGACGTCCATGTCGTCTGCTTCCTCGCTGTTCCTGACTGCCCTGGCATAAGACCTGGGTTTGATCTTCAGCCTTCAGCCCCGTCACTATTATGTCCTTCATCCTTGTATTCTGATCCATGTCGTCGATTTTTCAGCTCCTGATTTATTTTGTCTTTCTCCTCCTTATCTTTTTTGATGATGGTATGACGTTCTTGCAATTCTTTACATGTCTTTCAAATCTGTCATCTCCTTCATTAGGGTTTGAACATGCTCATCCATCTTCTGTTCCAATTTTTCCAACTTCAGAGTCACCTTTTGCAGTTCATTTCCACCTTATTTAACAGCTTCAATAGCATCTCTAGTATGCTCTTCATTAGCGGCTGCGGCATCAGGGGGAGATCGCTTCCAGGGGGAATCGGCAGCGGATCTTTGAAGACTTTCTCCGTGTCTATAATTGTGTCCGGAGTGCTTCAGCCCAAGCGACATGAGTTCACAGGTACACTTCGATCCCAGGTACTTGGGCCGGGAGGTTCACTATTTTGTCCGCGGGGTGAACCCTTCCCCTTGGATCTCCGCATAGTTGCGATTGCCTAGGCAATCGCAACCTTGTCAACACCGACCATTGTTAGCCTGCTAGCTTGTTTTACAACTGTCTCCGATATTTAGTGTTCGTTGTTATAGGGACTATAGTCTCTCACCACTCAATGTTACAGCCTGGAATGTCCCCACAAAGGTTCTGAGATGTTATGGAGGTTATGGAGGCTAAAAGCTGCCACCAGCTAGCTAGCCACCAGCTTGCTAGCTAGCCTTGTAACGGCTGTCGACTCATTACTGTTCATTGATGTGGTGAGTTCAGACCTCCCTTGTCTTGAATTAAGAGTTCTCAGCAGAGTAATTGTGCTGACAATTGTGCTGAGTAAAAGTGCTGACACGAGTAATGGTCGGGAATATTCCCAACAAAAACTTTAAAAAACTTAAAAACTAAACTAAACTAAACTAAATCGGAAGAACTAAATGTGAAACACTTACATGCTAGGACTACGTTAAAAAGCCATACCATTTCAGTATGTGGAATCAATGATGAGCAAATTCAAGAAACAATACAAGCAGTTGATGTTTGCTAAATACAAGGATGAAGAGTCTTGAACCAGTCATGATGTGCTATATATATATATCACTATATTGACACTTACTATTATGTTATTGGATGCTCATATCACCTCATACTTCGGTACATGACAAAAAGTTAAAACAAAATTTTAAAATAAAAAATAAAATTTAAAAAAGTAAAACTATATTAGGAAAGCAGGAAGTGAACAAATGTAACAGTTACTGATTGTAAAAGTACCAGATGGAGGGGTAGGATTTAATAAGCTTTGCTTCTTCCTACTCCTTTTGGACATGTGTAACTGTGAACTGATTATGGGATGCACTCAATTGTAATCTGATGCATGTTCAAATGAAATAAAACCATTACCATTACCAGAACTCCGGCAGCAAAGCCAGAGCTCATGCCGCCCATGTCCGTCCTTGTCAACAGGAAGTGACGTAGGCTAGAATATTTTTGTCAGTGCACACATTTTGGGTTTTTTTGGGTGTCCAAAGTGTGACCCCTGGAGACCCGAATTCAATCCCACCCTCGGCCATGTCTGTGTGGAGTTTGCATGTTCTCCCCGTGCATGCGTACTCCGCTTTCCTCCCCCATTCCAAAAACATGCTAGGTTAATTGGCCACTCCAAATTGTCCATGGGTATGAATGTGGGTGGGAATGGTTGTTTGTCTATATGTGCCCTGTGATTGGCTGGCCACCAGTCTAGGGTGAAGTTGGTGATAACAATGAGTATTTTCACCTCTATCACAAAGATGAGATGCAGTTTATTCTTGAAAATATATTACTCTTTATTACATCTATATGTGTTGCTTTACATAATATCAAAGTGGCAAAAGTTGCTTTCTTTCATTTTTCACGATGTGGCCCCCCCTTCATCGGTGCAAAAAGGCTGGCCAACCATGGAGAGGAATATTCTGTTACGAATGTTAAGAAAAAGCAATATGGACATGAGATGTTTATCGGCATTTGTAAACACATGCTGGTTACATTATGTGTGTCATGAATATGCAAGAGCTTCTCTGCTTTATTGATCATTAATCTGCCTACCTTATGTAGTCAGTCTGCATTTCTTCATTTACAGTGTACTGTGGAAATATAAGCATTTGATCCCATGCTAGATACTATACAATAACACTTATTACCAGGAATGGAATATTTTCCTCTCTATTCTGTGTGGGTACTGCAACGTGTATGTGCTTATCTAAAAAATGAGGTATAAAAAATGAAGGAAGACCTTTAAAATGCAACAGAAGGCACCCTGTTCTTTAATTAATCACACACACACACACACAGTTTCATTACACTGGTCTACGATGCTTTTTGACGTGTCTCTTATAGTCAGCCTCAGGGTCATCCTGACCGCATTCTAACAGTCATCAGCCACCATGGATGGAATCCACTGGTATCTTCTCTCCATAGCTGTGATGTCCTGGTGGAATCATTCCCCTGTGCTCATCACTTACTTCTTTGCAGTTCAATGGAAATGAATCTAGATGTACTGTACACGACAAGGGCTTTGTAGGACTCCAGGCGGTTTGCCACCAGCTGCTTATAATTATCTGCCTTGTCGTTTCCAAGAAACTCTGATGCAAAAGTCACTTTCTGCAACCGTTCATGAAAAATCTCTACATGCATGCATTTTGTTCACATCCATGAGATAGATTTCTGAAAATAAATACAAAACATTTTACGTCAAAACTCTCAACATATTAAAATCAATGTACTGCATTACGTATGTATGTTCTGATAAGCTACCTTATTTTGCATAAATGTCCTATTTTGACCCAATACTTGCTTGGACCTTGCTAGACTCTTGACTGGCGGGCTGACCGTTCTCTCCAGTGCTGGCATTGCAATTGCTTGTATCTACTTCTTTTAATACTAAGTTGTAAACCTTACTTGAGATCTCCAGCTGGTAGAACAAAAGAATCTGGGTGGACTTCAGCTTGCTAAAAGGGCAGGTCCGAACACAGTACATCATTTTTATGGTAGGTCTGTTGTAACAGAGATGGTATTTAAAAATCCAGAAAGATCATAATAAAAAGGTTCTAAATCAATTTGTATTTGATTGTGTAAAGAAAGTATTTGATCCCCTGCCAATCAGGGAGCATTCTGGGCCCCAGTTATGTGCCAATGAAGCACATTAATCAGTCCTCTACCTGTTGGGAAGGTACTCCTAATCTCTCCCAAGACCGAAAAACTGCCAAGAACCTCAGGGACAAGACTGTGGACAAGCACATATGGAATATTTTGCTTTGTCTTAGGTGTAGTACGTAGTAAGCACAGCAATGTGCTTATCTACCGGCCGTAATGCACTCAGAAGATTCTTCACAGAAGTTCTAAAAGAAAGTAGAACAGAGTTCCTCTTCTGAGATGGAATGGACTTCACTAAATATTCGTTGCTAATTGCTCTCTGCGGTGCTGGCATTACAATCGCTTATATAGACTCCTGGAATAATTCAATTGTAAACTGTCCTTGAGACTCCTAAACTCACTTCACAGCTACACGAATAAGAGAATCTAAGGGGACATTTGCCCCATAAGAGTCAGTCCGAACACTGGAATTGGCTTCAAGACAAAGACAAAGAACATTGTTGGTGCAATAATTCAACTGCAACTGATTCCTTGTATGTTTTTTTATTGTAACTGGCCAATAAAGATGATCCTGATCATTGATAAATGGAAGCAATCCAAGAGAAAAGTCCAGCTCCCTCCTTCTGGACCTGTGTGCAAGATTTCACCTGGTGGGGAAAGGTGATTGTGAGAAAGGTGAGGAAGCAGCCCACAATGACAAAGCTGGCTGATGATGTCAAGAGAGTTGGGAGCATTAGTAAGACACTTTGCTGCCATGGCTTGAGATCCTGCAATGCTCGCATTTCCCCCCCTGCAAACAAGGAAATGATTTTGATAATTTGCTCAGTAATTTCCAGTAATATTGCCATTTTATGTGATAGTTGTGTTGTCTTTCCTCGTCTTCTACCTGACTTCACCCTTCATTGCACCTCTGCTGTCTTCACGAGCCGCTTTGATATCGAGGAGGAGCTCAGGCTTCTGGGAGTTAAAAGAACAAAATTTGACTACAGAATTGTATTATGAAAGGCTACTCTCCACCGTGGCTGTTTGAGACAAAATAAAAAGGGAAAATAAACTTTGAGCGCTTTCATCTTATATTCTCTTGCATCGGGCTTCATCTGGATTGAAGTCCAAGGCTTGTCGTCTCCTCTCCTGCGCACCGTCACAAACGAATGCCTGCGTGGCAGCTGAGTTGTGTCAAGCCAAGGTTGTTGGCACCTCATTAAATCTAATCACTGCCGTGCACACATTATGACTCATTAAAAGTTTGGGGGAACAAGATAGGAAAGGGAGGCAGAGGCGGAGGCGGAGGCGGAGAAGAAGGCAATGTAATGCACATTTGCTACCACCTGTGTTGTGGAATATTAAATGACTGCACTCAGACATATTGAACATTAGTTTAAATGACATGGATCACCAGATATCTTCCCAACAGAACATTCTTGAACAAACACACACAAGACCAGTTCTCTCTCATCAGCACATTCTAGGGTTTTCTGAGAGTATTCTGACTACGTATCCGTATAGATCTTTTCTTATCTAGTTTTGTGGTTATCTAGTTTGCAACTCATGCTATTATTCAATAGTGGGTTTTTTCTAACATATAGTTCCTCCTTTTGGGAGTCACTAAACCCACAAAACAATGTTAAGACCAATTTCATGCACAAAGTTACATTTTGAAGGAGGTTCTAAGTAGAACTTCAAAATGCAAAATGAATAAATTGATTGATTGCAAACAAGCATTAAAGTGAAATAGTCTATTCATCAGCTTGTCAAAAGCCATTGTCAAGCCATTTGGTGCTTGATGCCAGTTTCTCCAAGAGGCTAGTGGGCATGTTGCTCCAGGTGGTTAAGATGGCGTCACAGCAGTGAGCAGTGAACTGTATGGATTTCCATTTTTGTAAATGTCCCTCTCCATCGATCCCATTTGATTTAGATAAAGAGAACACCAGGTTGGTCCAAAACAGTGAGCTTATTCCTCTGGAAGATGTTCTTTGTCACGTGGGCATTGGGAACTGCAGTGTTGTCCTGTTGAAAAAGCCAGTAATTACCACACAGACGAGGGCCTTCAGTCATGAAGGATGACCCCTGCAATATCTCCACATAGCCATACACCATTTGACGACCCTGCACAACCTGAAACTCCATTGTTCCTTTCAAGAAAAAATCAGTCCAGATCATAATGGCGCCCCCGCTGTGCCATGGGGTGGCATGTCCTTGTCATGCGTGCAACGCTGGAAGCCATTAAAAATATCAAGGTTACATTTTAAGTCATCTGAGAGTAAAACGTTGTTCTACATTTCAATGTCCAATTTTTGGTGCTCCCATGTAAATTCCAAGCACTTTTCCACTGGTCTTAACACACACATAATTGATTGATTGACAGGTACAATACAACTTGGTCGTTTGTTGAGTTTCATTTTTTCCCAGCCACCAACTTTGGTCGTCTCAGTTCAGAATTTGGCTCCTCGCTCGGATGTGGCCCTCAGGTTAGTGTCATCTCATCTGGAACTGGCCCCATCTAATACTGTGTTCCGTTTCTTTGCAAAAGCATTAGACTTGCTAATCCTGTCTATTTGTCACATCGCTAGTGAATGGTGGTTATAAATATTAATACTTTCACACTCTGGTTGCCTTCCATACGTTCAAAGGTTTGCAGAAGATGCGATGATACAGTTAATTAGGTTTGCAATGATGTCAGCAGCAGGTTGATATGCTGAGTGGATGACTCGAATGCGCCACACCATGAACACAAAAGACCACCACGTACTGACAATTCATTATGTCTGTTCAATTTGAATATCAAAGAAAGCATGTTGAAAATAATGTTTGGTCGAGCAAGAGGTACACAATGATTACTGAGAGAGTTTTCACACACAAATACAAATGCAGCCATTAAAAGTCAAATCAATTATTCATCAGTTTTTCCAAGGGAGGAGTGGGACATATGATGTAATGATCAGTATGGATCCCCCGAGGTCATTTGGTCACATGTCTTCAAATTGTGGCCTGTGTATAGTACTGGAACTCTGGGCTGTGTTTTGCATAGGCCAGGGATAGCCACAGTGCAGCCTGGGACCATTTGCGGGTTTTAAAGGCGCATTCCAAGATAAAATTCAAATTAGAGCCACACTGAAAGGAAAAAAAAATAAAAGCTGTAATGTTAGAAGCTATCAAAACGATCCTATTGGTGTAGTCGTGTTGAAGCAGATGAACTGGGTGTAAAGAAGTAAGCACGTCTACATGAAAATCAAAATGCCGGAATTGGCCAAAAAGTAAACCATTTAAGGAAGCAGGGAAACAATTTGAGGCACTTGGAGCACCAACTATAATATCTATATCAAGTGAAATGGAGAACCGACAGAAGCCAAAGTGCTTGTCATCAAAAACATCAAGGAACTGGACAAATAAGAAAAGATTGTATAAACGATAACAAATGACATGGTGACCAGAGGTTACTCTTATCTGGACCTCCTTACTGGTAACAACCAGAGAATTATTTTACCTCTGTAAGATACATATGTTGGCTGAGCCATCAAATACGGTACTTTGGCTTCCATTAATAGGTCCAGAATTGTCTTTCATGGCCTTAAGGCCTCATTCGTGGGCCCAACCAGATGTAAAGACATGAGGTCAAACCTGGAAGTGACATGGACTGTCGCTAGATCATGTGGTTGCACCTAAGCAATACTGGGATCTTTGTACCCTTTGGCGGTCACTAAACCCACAAAACAAGCAAAGAAGTTCTTTATATTCCCAGTATCCCACTATGAGAAGACTGTGAAGTACACACTTTACTCATGACATACATACAGTACACTTGGTCGTTTCTTGAGTTGACTTCTGATAATCGGCGTGCATGCTTGTACCAGCAGAAGCTTGCAGTTTTCATTCAAGGACACAAACGTGTGTCAAAGGGCTTCCTTGATGAAAGCTATCGGTGGCAGATGTCCAAAAAGCAGGTCAAAACAGCCGGGATGAAAGTCATCCCAAAGAGGCGCGAACAGAGGCTGAACATCTGGTGCAGAAAAATGTGGCCAAGCCCACCTTTGGTTCTCAAGATGAATGTCACCTCCACTTTCATGCTGTTGATCTACAGATTTATCGAGGCGAGGCGTGGATTTTTTCAATGCCTCTTGGTTATATGCTAATACCATTCGCTTTGAGATAACGAAAGTCTCATTAATCCCAATCAGCGATAAGGTATGCTAAACGGCCATTATAGTTTGATGAGAGCTGCTGTCACAATGATGGTGCTGTTTATCAGCCGCTGCAGGAAAAACAAGTCATGATGCAATAGTGCAAAACAAGCTGAGCAAGCAGTAACATTTTTCTTTCCCCCACTCGAACAATTTTCTCCGACAAGATGAAATTGTTGTTTATTGTTTGGGCCATAATGAATGCGCTTGACAGAAGTTTCCTGAAGAGCTGCTACTGTGCAGACGGTGTAATTGGTCGAAACAGAAGACGAAAGAAATCCATTTATTCTTCTCATTTGGCTGCCTTTAAAATCATCACCACCATCACTAGCTCTCTATTTAATTAGAAGAATGCTTTTCAATTTGTTTAACAATATGTTTATTATTTTAATGGAAGTTTTTCATTAAACTGGCCTTGGTGATGGAGGTGTTTATTTGTAGTGCAGGGGTGCCTGCTGCACATTCTAAAAAAATGTAATTTAACAAGAAAAAAAAACAATAACAAAAATAAAAAAAATCAGCGCTACTTTTACAAAAGTAAAGTAAAAATATTAGGAGAAAAAAAGTTGGAGTCTAATGAGGAAAAAGTCAGGATTTTACAAGAAGGCCATAAGCTCATGAAGGAAAATAATGTCATTTTATAGAATAAAGTTGAAATATTAAAGAAACATGTTGTTTTTCTAAGTTGTAATGGTATACAAAACAACAAAGAAAGGTGTACTTTTTGTAGAATTTGGCTGTGTAAAGTCATAATGTTATGTGAATGAAGTAAAAATATTACATATACATATACATTCATGATGATTTGAAGAAAGTTGAAATAGTTGGGGAAAAAAACATCAGAAACAAACATTTTAGCAAAATAACGTCAAAATATAAAGAGAAAAAAGTATATTTCTAACGAATAAACTTGTCATTTTATGAGGAAAAATTTCATTTTAGTAGCATAGAGATAAAATATTTAAAGAAATGTTTTTTATTAAATGTATTCATAAGTTGTAATACCATAAGAAACAAACAAAACAAAATGAGGTTGCCATTTTTGTAAAATATGGTTACAATATTGTTACCTCCCAAAGGAGTCTAGGGCAAAAATGGGGCGTAACAAAAAGTGTAAAAAAGTATTTAACTCTAGGAGCAACAGAAAACAATCCCCACAAAACTGGGGACGAAGCAAAAACACAATCCTAAACACCAGGATGCAAAAGAAACTAGTGAACCAAAAGTAATGGACACCAAATGGCTGAGCACACAGCAAACAGCACACAACATGGACCCCTGGTCACCCACACAGCAGCACTTCCAGGAGAGCAGCACGAGAGAGAGAAAAGCGAGGGTGCACTGATTGCTGCCTGCCTCCTACTATATGGAGGCTCCATCTGATTGGCGATTGGCAATCATGCACACCTGGAATGCACCTTCCAGGTGTGCCACCACTCTGCAGATAAAAAAAAAAAGGGGGGGGGGGACACACAAAAGCGTCCCACACAGTCTGGGACGTAAGAATATCATGGAAATAAAGTCAAAATATGGGACTAAACTCCTTATATGAGAAACTTTAAATATTTGGAAGTAACAACAATGGGTAAGGGTTTTAATTGACCATGAGTAATGAGTATGAGAATGATGAGTCCAATGTTCAGTCATGCCAAAGAAGGGATGTGTGCCGGCTTTGAAAACGGATTACGATTGGAAAAGGTAGACAAGGGACACGCACGCACATGTGTAACATAGCCGAGTCACAGAAGGACGACAGGAACTCAAACGCCGACAGAAGCCCGGACTTCTCCTCCAGTTCCACTGGGAGGACACCGAGGAATTTCCAGGCCAACTGTGAGACATAATTCCTCCAGTGTGTCCTAGGTCTTTCCTGGGGTATCCTAGCTCACCAGGGTGGCGTCTGGGAGTCATCCGGAGTACTACATGCCCAAGCCACCTCAACTGGTGCCTCTCGATGTGAAGGAGCAGCGGCTCTACTCTGAGCTCCTCCCTGATGACTGAGCTCCTTACTCCTCTAGTAAGTCCAGCAACCCTATGGAGGAAACTCATTTCAGCTGCTTGTATATGCGATCTCGTTCTTTCGGTCACGACTCAAAGCAAATGACCATAGGTGAGGGTGGAAACATAGATCGGCCGGTAAACTGAGAGCTTTGCCTCCGGCTCAGCTCTCTCTCTCTGGTACAGCAACCGCATTACTGCTGAGGCTGTGCCGCTCCACCTGTCCAAGTTCAAGTTCACAGAGCACGGTTGGGCAAACTCCCATGTGCCCTCCAGTACCCTTGCGAGAGTGTAGAGCTGGTCCAGCGTTCCGGGACGTAAACCATATTGCACCTCCTGTAGCCAAGGTACAACTGATGACCACAACCTTTTCTCCAGCACCTTGGAATTTACTTTTCCAGGAAGGCTGAGGAATGTGATCCCATTGTAGTTGGAACACACCTTCCAGTCACCCACCCAATGCCGAAGAGACCTGTCAGCCAAGACAGTGCTTCAACATCCAGAGCCTGAGTAATTCAGGATGAAACTTGTCCACCCTGGCAGCTTTGCCACTGAGGAGCAAGATATATTGGATTTCCGGTTCCGGTGGAGTGAACGCTGGCGCGACTGGCTGCCGCTAGTCTCCCGTAACTTTCAAGTGTTTTTTGGTTTTTATTGCATCAATATGGACTGAATGGACTATTGTGTTAGCACTGAAGTGTTTTCCTGCGTACGTTTACCGATCCAGCCACTGCTCCTGTGTTTTTATGTTCCTGCTTGCCAACTTCTCGCCTACCTGCTGGAAGTTACCACCTGGCCACAGACACGTTATGGACCAACAAGCTTCTCACCTGGTCTGCTCTTTTCTGGTCTTCCTCTCGTTCTGCCACCACCCAATGGCAGAACCGATCCGGTACACAGCTGCAGAGCTTCGCTGGATACGCTGGCATCTGCCCGTGCCCTCATCGCCACCGCCGGTACTTTACCACCACCCGGACATCGCTATCCTCCCTCGTTGGAAATACATCCATCGTGGGTCTCAACAACACGACAACTCCTCCACAGCAATAAAATCCATCTGGTCTACCACTCGTCGTCCTCTCAGAAACTCCGACAGGGTAGCGGATAGCAGTGTATTAGCTCGCCTGGTTAGGACGGCTAATGCTAACACTACCACTAAGCATGACAACGCCACTGTTCGCTTCGGTCTGCTCAATATCCGCTCTCTCACGAGCAAGGGTCATCTCCTCCAGGATCTCCTCACTGATCGTAAGCTTGATTTTCTGTGTTTAACGGAAACATGGCAACAGCCAAATGACTTTTCCACCCTCAACGAATCCACACCGGCTGGCTTTGTTTACATCTGTCATCCCCGTGGCAACAGTCGCGGCGGAGGTCTCGTGGTAATTCATCGCGAGAAGTGGAAAGTCCTGCCGGTGACGATCTCTGCATTCAGTTCATTTGAATGCATGGAATGGGCCATGGAATATGGCCCATTCAGACTTGGTATCCTCGTCCTCCCCCGGGATGCAGGCGAAGCACTGCCGGAGGTGAGAGTTGAAGACTGGACGAATGAGAGACTCTGCCAGACGTTCCCCGCACACACTCACTACACATTTAGGTCACCCAGGTCTGTCTGGTATCCTCCGCCGCCATCTAACTCACCACCAGGTGATCAGTTGACAGCTCAGCCCCTCATGCAAACACAGGTCTGATGATACGACCACAAAGTCGATCATAGACCTGCGACCTAGGGTGTCCTGGTGCCAAGTGCAGTGGTTCTCAATCATTTTCTCTCATGCACCACCTAAAGGACAATACTAGAAAAACTGAAACCAGGAAAATGTAACAAAAGCATGACCTTATAGGAGAGACAAAAAAGTGAGTAAAAATACCTTAATTACATTTAGAACTACAAATAAACTTGATTCTTGGTTTGTACATTTAAAAGTGGCCATCACTTCACCCCAACACTGACGACTTGTCGGCTTTGGGGCGGGGCGGACCTATGCGGCGTTAAGAAGCCGTACAACGGCAGCACGACAAACATGCAGACCCCCTTAAAAAGGGGACACCACAACTTGGTCTACCGCCGCCTCCCCGTCTAGTTCGTCGTCCGACACCGGGGAAAAACCAAGCAAATCAGGTCAGAACAAGTGGATCTTCCTCTGCTTTCAAAATTGTCCAGGAGCTATTTGTCCGTCCCTGCAACGAGTGCCCCCCCATTCCTCCCTGCCCCCGAACGAGTGTTCAGCACAGAATTTTTTTTTTTTTAAAGAGTAGAAGTTGTTTTATTCTTTCTGCTCCTCACTGCTGTATTAGCCTAGCTGCTAGCTCATTCATATTAGCAGTATATTTTACAGACAGGAATATAAACAAACATTGATTGCAGTGTCACTTTAACTTTATGTTGTTGTACTGTATTTTTTACAGCAGTAATTATTGCTTAATTGTTTTACTCCACCACTGAACCACTGCTATTGTAATTGCATAGCCGATGTGAAAGTGTGACGAAAGTTGTTTTTGAAAAGTTGTTGCTGTTTTAAGATGGCAAAAAGAATTTTAAAAAAGAGTAAAAAAGACAAACAGCACTTTAGTTGAATTTACTGCCAAGTGCCTAGAGGGAATAAAGCCAAATTCTTTTTGTAGGACCATACTGAATTCCATTTTTTCCCTTTGCTTATTTGCATCATGTTGAATTGCATCATTTCGCGAGAAATTGCACCATATCGTATGCACCATATCATATTGGATTGCATTGATTTGAACTAAATGATTATCGTATCGCATCGCATCATATCGCATCGCATCATATCGCATCGCATCGTATTGTATCGTGAAGGGGATGAATCGTATAGCATTTTATCACATACTACAGTGTTAATTGGCCCTGTACCCTAGAAACCGCCCATGAATGATACGGGAAAAGGCCAAAATGATACTGTGTCAATGCCCAGGGCAGTGATACTGATAAACTATAGAGTTTAACCATGTCAGTATCAGCCCCCGTAGCTGTCCAATCAGAGCGCGCTGCTCTGGTATCGTGCCCGTGAAACAACCAATCAGAGAACAGCGCACGAGGGTTTGTTTTGCTGCCGTCTGTGCTCTGTCAACATGTCAGCGGTTGACACTCCCGGCGAAAGACAAATAGGGAAAATAGCAAACAGAATATTAGAAATGGAACGTTTTATCACCATTAATGAGGAGGACACTCTTGAAATGATCGAAAAAACTAAAAATGCAAATACAAGTCGGAAAACCAAGGGCGACTGCAACTGCAAGAACGAACGAAGACTGGTAGAAAGTATTCCCCCGCCTGAGTTAGACAAATACGTATCTATGTTTATTGTAACGTCGTTGCCGACGCTATAGAAAGGACACGACTGTGATCACTAACAAGCTTTTATTACACAACAATACTGGCTACTGTCGGCCGTAACCACGCCGTTGCAACCACCGCCAGCAAAGCAACAGTGCTTCCTCAACACGACACGCCCCCATTATTTCAGAAAAAAAACTTTGGAATATAGGCTAAAATTTGCATTAATAGTATGAACTTTTTAGTGTTTTCCAAAATGTGCCTTTTTTGTTGTTTTTTCATATTATTAAAAACATTATTATTAGTAGTATTATTATTGTCATAGTATTTTCCTTATAACATTACTATAGCATTTGTCACGATGTGGGCGTCACCCCCTCGTGACAGCTCTCTTAGTTTCCTTTTTGCCTCTGTTCCAGTTTCCATGCTCTTATTTTGGTAACCACTTCCTTTGTTGTTCTCTTCCGTTTTCCTTACCCCTGCTCTCTTCACACACCTGCTTCTAATTTCATTATCCCTATTTAGTTCAGGTGCGTGTTCTGTCTGTCTGTCTGTGGTTTCATTTCGAATTGTCTTTGGTTGGTACTGGCTGTTGTTTTCCTGCTGCTGCCATTTCTGCATTAAACCTTTTATTTGCACTTTTGGTCCTGCTCTCTGCATCCTGGGGTCGCAACGCAACACCGCCAAGCGCGTTCGTGACAGCATTCTCATTTTTCTCATGACTTTTTAAATATTTTGACTTTATTTTTGTAACATTAGAGATGATTTTTTTCATTTAATTTTTATTTTTGTTTTTTGTTTAGTTTCCTTGTTGAATTGTATTTTTAGAATGTGCTGCAGGCCAATAAAGAAACAGCTGCGGGCTGCAAATGCCCCCAGGCCCACTTTGGACATTCCTGAGGTAATGCCGACTCCACCTCTTACCGCTGACACCTCAGCAGTGGCCTCAGGTGAGAACATTCTCAGTCACTGTGTGACTAGAAATCTAACATTGGTGTGGGTGTTTAGAAGTGTTGATTTCTTGCTGCTCAACCAGCGACTCCTCACTTTGTTTGCAGCAACGCCTCGAGGAGACACAGAGCCTCTGTAAGCGGACCTAAAAGCATACAAGCATTATGGATGCAATGAGACAAAGCGCATGAGACGAGAGCCATCTCATTTGGCATTTGACATCTTAGCCACCTTTGTGTTGCTCGAAGAGAAGCTTGTTTATTGAAGTTGTTTACAGCAGTGAATGTATTTTTTCATAGTGATCTCAACCATGCATTTTGCTAGATTTTTCAACCAATCTCATTCCGATTTCACACACATGCTTATCAGTCCCCTAAAAGTGTGTATCAAATTTTGTGTCAATTCAGCTAAACAACTAATGTTGTGTTTTTATATTTTGGCACCTAAATTGCATTTTAAAAAAAACAGGACCAGGTCTGCGATTTGGTGACAGCTAGTATCGTGTGCAGCAGTTCAGGAGGAAAATGTACAGGGAAAAGTATCCCTAATTATAAATAAGTAATTGTGGTGATTGGTTTGACAAGTGATATTGGTCGTGTACGATTTTTCTGTAGCTTGGTATAAAATTGGTAACAAGACATGGTGTATTGTCCATCATTACTTCCCACGAAAACTCTTAAAGTGTACTGCATTGGAGAGCATGAAATGTACACGCTCCCTAATCTGTGCTGCGTAACTACTGATGAATATGAATGAGGTAATGAATATTGATGGCGGCGCTTTCCCCTCCCTCTGATCGATGGCTTTGGGGCACCGAGCGTAACCAATCAATCATCATAGAGAAGTCGCATGATTGACAGGCAGTGTACAACCCTGCAGCATGTGTATGTGTGTGAGGGACAGGAAGTGTTCCTGGTGCACAACATAAACAATACAGTGCAGCCAGGAGAAGGAGAAGCCAGAGCTTGAAAAGCCTCTTCCATGTTGCGTTGTGGGCGACCTTTTGTATTCACATTGACAAAAAGCCTCAAAAAGCCCCCCCCCTAAAAACAAGACCTATGCAGAGTTCAAGTCTTGTAAAAATTTGGTTCAAATTCCAGAGTTCTTGTGACTTTGGAAGGCACATTTTCCCCCCAAATATTGGTTATATTTCATGAACCTATGGCCAGCGAGCCAAATATGGCTCTTTGATGTCTGCATCTGGCTCTCAAACATTTATTAGCACACAAATGCCACAAATATCGGCCCAACCAAAATCGGCCATCGGCTAAGGGTGATGGAAAAAAATCGGTATCAGCATCGGCCCGAAAAAAACCATATCGGTCGATCCCTAATAAGAACAATAATAAATCAGTGATTATACCGCCACCCGAGGCTACATGAGTAAATGAACACGCTATCTGTGCTGGATTCAAGAACAGACGAAATCTTTCCCCTTGATGAAATATATGATCAGAGAAACATAAAGAAACAACTTGTTGGGGTGATGAATGTCTTCAGTGATATCATGCTGATATTGATAGAGCAGTTGAGTGGTGGATGGATTGAGAGAAGTTTTGGGTGGGAGGTCAGCTGTCAACTGGTCATGCTGACCTGTGCTAACTGGAGTACTATGAAGCTATAAATAAATCACACATTAATGCCTGCTGGTGTTCCGAGCTTCCCAGCCTGACAGGAAAAGCTGCCATCTCTTGCTGCGTCATTAGGAATCTAACGCGGTGTTTCCTGTTCCTACACCGGTGGGATCGTTTACCACCTCTTTACCTTGTGTCCTTCCCCCAGTCTACCTCAGGCTTCCCATTCCCTGTAATAGCTACATTGATCACACCACTGCCAACCCCCCCGAACAACATCAATGGGATATCAACTGTGCAGCCTGGGTCCTTGCTAAAATGTATCTAGAGAGGAGAAGTCCAAATGAGGAGCAGTGGAGCGAACAGGTAGTAGTTCAAACAGAGGTGGTGCCAACTAACGTGTCTAATGGAGGCTCAGTAGGAGGTGGCAGGGGCTAGAGGTGCATTGCAGGACTCCATAAGACAGTACTTATCATCATATTGTTTTGCTTCTTTCCGCATTTCTTGAATGTACTTCTTTTTTGTTTGTTTTTTTTGTTTGTTTTTTTTGTTGTTGTTTGGTTGATGTTGTTGATCCTCTCATTGCACGGTGTTGCTGTTAAACTGTAATTGTAACGTTAGCACTGTAACGTCCTGTAACGTGCTAGTTTTGCTTGACAGGGATTTCAAGTCGACCATCCGTCACGCTACGACAAATGTAAAAGCTGTGGGATTTTGTTTTTCTTTATCAAATATGCAAACCTTGCATGTGATTGAAATGTAAGGACTGTAGCATCACATACTGTAGTTATGCTAGAGTTACTAACTGTGGGGGAGAGCTGACTGTATGTGTGTTGGGTAGGTTCACTGGAGCACCTCATCCACACCAGAACTCTGGACAGAGAGTTAGTCCGGACACAGTAACTGAATTGTATGGACTTTATTCTTTTACAGTCCAATTTTCCATCCAACAGGTTAATTTGTGTGTAGTATAATGTCTTAACGAGTCTGGTTTCTGTAATGAATGAAGATTTGCATAAATGTAAGTCACAAGCTCAGAGGAGCACATGCTAATTTACACACACACATACTGTATTTGGCCTCACGACGAAACAACAGGGATAATCGCCCTTATGGTTGACCATAGACTCACAAATGTAAAAAAGATTCCAAAATAGCTCAAGGGTATTTGACTTTAGAGAGTCCAACTGTGTTATTTGCAAGCTAACAAAATCTGGTATCTTTGAAGCAATCAATGCCTTGTGACGAACATTGAGGTTTCACATTGTTTGAATTTTTTTTGTTACTTGCGCAACTTTATGGCCGTTTTCAACAATAATGTGTACAATGACCTAACACAGTTTTTGCTACGCATCATTTGGTCTTTTTTCAGTGACTGCTATAACACGATCTTGCTGTTAAAACGTGAGTGCAATGTTATCGCTGGAGCGCATGTAGCTCTGCTAGCATGCTCCACTGCTTAATCTATTGGTGCTGCCCAAGCAGTGTGATTCTTTTGTTTTGCAACCATTTTGTAGATAACATTCTCAACTGTGAGCTGTTTTACATCCAAGACCATTCGCTTGCGAGCGTCTTGATCATTGGTCAGAGTCCTCTGCCAGGGTCTTGAACACTTGTTGACATGTCGTCACTTCACGTCCCACCCGCCCCTTTTCGCATGGCATGTTTGGGACAGATGTTCTCATCCTAACAGAGCCTGGGAATTTGTGCAAAGGCTCGCTCGGATCAGGCCTTCTCCGGCGTTCACACGTATCCAAATGCCTTCAGTGGCACGGGGGCGGGCGCTCAGCTGCGCACCGCAGGCGGGGGTTGGTGCGCTGGCTGGGATGCTTCTCTGCCGCACTCCTCTATGTGCTATTGAAGTCCTAAAGAGTCCAGGTTAGAGGTCAACCCTTCAGCATCGGCAGGGTCAAACTTCATTTCATGAATATGGAAGAGACCCGGGCCGAGGGGACCATCTGCTCGTCTCTATTGGAACCCAAACAAACGAGCCTGCTGTGAGGGTGCCGTACTAGTGTAATTACTGTGGATTTCCCAGGCCTGAGATGCAGTGTCAGACGTCCGTTTTCAGCCACCGTCAGCAGGTGGACTGGTGGCAGCAGAAATTTAACATATCAATCAAATAAAACAACTTTGGTATTGAACTGAACATGACAGTCATCCTCGCTTGTTGATAAGCCTAGTTTTCATAAAATTGTTGAATGTTTGT
Source organism: Doryrhamphus excisus (assembly GCF_030265055.1). Taxonomy (NCBI): domain Eukaryota; kingdom Metazoa; phylum Chordata; class Actinopteri; order Syngnathiformes; family Syngnathidae; genus Doryrhamphus; species Doryrhamphus excisus. The sequence continues at coordinate 4,067,301 of NC_080483.1, read as the reverse complement.
CCAGCGTTAATTTTTCTTTATGTTTCATAGTGTAGATCTGCTTTTGTTGAGACAGTTGAGAAACTATTGAGAAAGATCAATAGCTGTGAGTTTTGTTGGTAAACAAAAAAAAACAATGGGAAATCATCATCACCAACACCCACAGGAAGTTAGGAATTAGGTGGGCCATGCCGGGCCACATTTGATGGGTTAGACCAGGGGTGCTCACACTTTTTCAGCCTGTGAACTACTTTTAAAATGATTCCACAGTTCTACTTCCGACTGTGAACATAGAAAATATATCTACAGGCTGACTGAAAAGTAACTATTGTAAAGTATCATTATTGATTGATAATTTTTGAAATTTGAAAGCCCTACAAAAATGGCTAGATGTCTTAAACACGTCTCAGTTAATGCGGTTCACAGGCAGCTTGAGAAACTGGTGGTGAATGCTGGCACCCATATCGAATTTTAAAGGGGACCTATTATGCTTATTTCACTTTTCTGACCTATAAATGTAGTTAGAATGCTGTATTCTCATGCTAAACGATGCCAAAGTTTCAGATAACGAGGTTTGCAAATTTGGAAGTGAGCCCTGAAAGAAGTTTGGGATGGCTCAAAACGCTCGGTTTCAGAAGGCGTGGTAAAACTGCCCCTTTGTGATGTCACAGAGGAGTGGACTTCCTTATATGGGCGTGGCTTTAAGCCAGCGAACCTCTCTGCCCTCCCCGAAGCCCTGCTGCTCTGTTGGCACATTTGCTTAAAATTCCTAAAGCCGCCACTATCAGGCACAAGTGGTTGGAGTTCCTGATTCCAGACCAGCAAAAGAATACCTTTTAATCTGTCAACTGTATTTCACACTGGACTGTTTTGTGAACATTAAGATTAAGATATGCCTTTATTCGTCCCTCAGTGGGGAAATTTGTACATGGGCCAGTAGTCGGCTGGACTAGCCGACAAACTTGCTGTAGCCCGACACTTTTCAAACGTTACTTGGTCATGTGGAAGAGTCAGACGAGCAAGCAGTAATTAACAATTCATCAGTGTCCTAACTGTGTTTATTTTGTGTAAGTCATGGAGCAAAAACACTTGCATACAGGGAGCGGGGTTGCTAATAACCATTTCCCACCACAATTATTGGTCACATTTGACGTTACCGATGCTGTAGAAAAAAACGCTAAAATGCTAAAGCTACTTACTAGGGTGCAATACATTAAAACAGACCGTTTTCGCTGGAACCCCAAAACCCAAAGAAATACAGCGGAATAGGTGCAGATTCTGGAAGAACTTGAAAGCTACGGAGCATTAAATATCTATACAATTTTGTATGAATTAATACTGAGTTAGCAATGGCTATCAAACGTTACAGATATACATGAAATGAAAAGTATTATACAAAAGACAATGTAGACAAAAACAAATTAAACAATTAAATAGGTTTCAACAATGGGCACATTTTCCAGTTTAATCAAAAAATTAAGTTTCAAGTTTCCCAAACCAAATAGTAGAAAACACACATTTATATAGTGAAGTTCAGGACCATCAAACAATTGAATATTTTTCAACTAAACTGGCCTCTACAAGTAAAAGGGCAACTTTTGTTCTTGATGAGTTAGTTTATCTGTAATGTGAATTATAAAGATGAAAGTTGCATTTCAATGTGTTGCTTGAGACATTTGTTCACCACATACTTTTCAGCAGAGGCGCACCAGCTGATTGATGTCACAGGACATCTACAAAGTGACATTTATGACGTGGGTGACACATGTTCTCGACCCACACTACCTTCACGACTGGTCCATCGCAATGGACGTAATTGGCACCCCTGGGTTAGACAGTTGACAAATTCGAGATTGGCCCAAAATGTGCCCCGATTGAAGTTGCGAGGTCACACATAATTAGCAGGGATTGGTTGAATTTGCGTGAAATGGCCTTGCTGCAACATGGTGAAATCTTGGAGGGTCTGCCTGTAACACAAAGCTGATGCACAGCTTGTGTTTTCTTGAACTATTTATAGTTTCTGAACATACGTACGTAGTATCTCCATGGCTTGGTTTTAACGTCTTTTAAAAATGTCATAATGAAAAAACATGCAATTTCACAGTATGTGCCTCTTTGTGTAAAAGGTATAATAATAAGTGACCATTATGACCATTATCTTTTTCATCTTTTGATTATCATTTCTCTTTTCTTCTTTTGTGCATATGGACTACAGTAAGCCCTCATTTGTCACAGTTAATTCTAGACCTGATTGTGATTCATTAATTCTGTGGAATTCCTTGTTTATAAAGGGGATATCGAATAGCGAATATCGGATAGCGAAGCGGAGAGGGTGCGGACAGGTGAGGTCCGATTTTCATTTTTGCTTGGCGTGGGTTACAGTCGCAACAACAACCCATGTTAGGGATTATTGTGCAATCATTCAAACCTGCAATGAAAGCCTGTTGTTCCGTTGACAAGTCTGGTGCATGGGTGTCCCACCCCACGTCACAGTAACATTACTGGCACTTTGAGACCAGTGTAGAACACTACATATGTATGACAACATCTTTTAATTTACTTTGTGCTTAAAAAGCTAAGTTTGGAATAAAAAAACATCTCAAATATTTAACCAATAATAGGCCACATTCAACCATAAAACAGCATGGTTTATGAATTGATATACTGTATTTAGGAAAAGCTAAAGCTGATCTACATGACTATGTCTGCACGTGAATCCATGCTTTGTGTCCATCTGATTTAGTTCTGGTTTGTGTAAACCCCGTGACTGTAATGTGTTGGAAAGCAACCAAGCACGGATGCATGTTACAGTATCGAGCTCCTGCACTGTAATTGCAGCAATTACATAACTTGGCAAAAAGCCTCCACTGTCGACATGGTGCCAAGCTGTCATCATTATTTATTTATTTGTGTTGACAACAAAACAATCCCTGATCAGTGTCTGTGTTTTCCCTCATCGAAATAAAACTGACTTCATCTGAAGGGATGTCTAAAAGGATGTCTCTTTCTGAACTGCTAAAATAAATATATTGAATTAATACCACTCCCTGACAGTGTCAATCAAAACCGAGCATGATTATCTTTGTAAAGGCAAACTTTTTGATTGGACATGGAGTGTTTCCTGCATTCTACTGTTTGCAACGAAACAATCCCAATATCGACCTCTTCTCTTCCTCCCCGAAGAGAGCTGCCATAAAGCGACGTATATGTCCCCTGAGTCAGTGTATTTATTTTTATATCAAGTGCTTTTTTAATCTCATGTCTGAATTAGAACTAACAATGCTTCTATTCTTTACACACCGATAGGGTGTAGAGTACATTTTGCAGTACATATGGTAATTTTATGTGGTAATTGTATTCAATTACGCTTTAAATATGCTGCAAGATATTATTATTATTATTATTATTATTATTATTATTATTGCTATTATTATTGCTATTATTATTATTATTATTATTATTATTATTGGAGCTGCACGGCGATCGAGTGGTTAGCGCGCAGACCTCACAGCTAGGAGACCCAAATTCAATCCCACCCTCAGCCATCTCTGTATGGAGTTTGCATGTGCATGCGTGGGTTTTCTCCGGTTTCCTCCCACATTCCAAAAACATGCTAGGTTAATTGGCGACTCCAAATTGTCCATAGGTATGAATGTGAGTGTGAATGGTTGTTTGTCTATATATGCCCTGTGATTGACTGGCCACCAGTCCAGGGTGTACCCCGCCTCTCGCCCGAAGACAGCTGGGATAGGCCTGAGCACCCCCCGTGACCCTCGTGAGGATAAGTGGCAGAAAATGAATGAAATAATTAATTATTATTCCATGTATTTATTGTAATAATTTCTATTTTCTATTATTATTATTGTATGTATTTGTTCTTATTATTTCTACTTTTTATTGTTATTATCATTATCATTATTATATTTTGTAATCATGTCTGGTGCTAAAGAAAGTGCTACAGGCAAATCTACTCGGCTAAATATGAGATATTGGTTCATTTTAGTATCATTCTTTCCATAATGATATCAGTGGTGTTGTTGCCAGTATAATATATAATATATAATATATAATATATAATATATAATATATAATATATAATATATAATATATAATATATAATATATAATATATAATATTGTCCCATGAAAAGGTATAATAGAATAGTTGCTGGCATGTGCAGGGTTTGTCACCTTCGTGATACTGTAAGTGTGACCTGACGTATGTGGGAGGAAGGAATTTACCACGCTGCACATGTTTGAATTATGAATGATATTTAAAGCAAGCAGCATTTATGTTCAGTAAGGGGCTGAGCTTAGCATTGGCCTGTCAGACTGAGTGGCACTTAAGACTCAGAGCATGAATAAATCAGTACAGTTTGACCCATTTGAATACCAAATGGAGCCAGTGGGTAACAACAGGCATGCTTGAACACCCTGGCTCATTTCCATGATGCAGGCAGCAGGCCACGTGCAAACAGAGGGACTGTCCCAGTCCAAGTATCATCCCGGTATCTTTCCAAAGTCCTTCAAGCACCGCGGACAGGAGTTTGTTGTCTGTGGCTAGGGGTTGAACACGCCCTAAATCACAGCAAGGTGGTTTCCAAGCGCACCAACATCCCACTCTTCAAGTGGCCTCGGTCCGCTGTGTGCAATCTCGGATCAATTGGAGACATTTTCCATCACCCAAATTAAACCTGTCACAAAATAGAATATTTCCTGTTATGATCTGCAGCTTCGCTCCATGCTCATAATATGGCATAATTCCACACCAATACCATCACAGCATTAAACGCCACGTGATTTGGTCATGTGTTCAGGATGTGTCAGCCAGCTGGTTTCCACCTGCTGCTCCTGTACTCCTGTCCCAGGGAGGATGTCCCCTTTTGTCAGAGGAGCTGATTCATTTTTAAACTCATGTTTCATGTTTATCTCTGATCTCAGGAGTGACTAGAACCACAGCTCTGAGACAAAAAGGGCAGGTTATGGCTGTCAGGAGTCGAGGTTGGTTACTGATAACGGTGATGTCATTGTTAGCTATGGCGCCAGATGGAGAAAGTAGAGGAATGATGATAATAGATAAATACTCTCAAGATGAATATGTTTCAGCCATTATCATTTTATTAAACACCACTGGAGGCATTAGTTCAGGATGTATGACATCAATATTTAGTACATCCTCCTTTTGTTGAAATAAATGTTTCCTAAAGCTTCCAATAAGGGTCTGGATTCTGGTTGAAGGTATTTTTGACCAGTCCTCTTTCCAAAACATCTCCAGTTGAGTCAGGTTTGATGGTTTCCAAGCATGGACAGTCTGCTTTAAATCACACCTCAGATTTTCAATAATATTTAGATCTGGGGACTGAGATGGCCATTCCACGATGTTGTACTTGTTCGTCTGCATGAATCCCTTAGTAGAATTGGAGCAGTGTTTAGGCTCATTGTCTTGTTGGAAGTATCCATCCCCGACACAACTTCAACTTTGTCACTGATTCTTGAACCCTGTTGGCAACAATCTGCCGATACTGACTGGAATCCATGCCACCTTCAACTTGAAGATCTCCACTACCTGCACGGGCCCCACAGCATGATGAAACCACCACCAAATGTTTCTGTGGGTAGCATGTGCACAGAAAAGGTTTCTTCCGTATGACTTTCCTTTAACAACATGAAGCAGCACTTGATGAACAACGTGACCAGTTACCTCCACACATTGGTTCTGCTCACCTATTCCAATTACATGATCACAAATGCAAAATGGTTATATAATTTCTTATGACGGAAAGTGCTGAACAATAAAATCTGATCACCTTGTGATCACGGGTGGCGCTTTGAAAAGCTTTAGACAAATATCATGTTAGTATTTAGGATGCTACAAGACGTAGAAATGATGAGCTTTAATTATGTTGTAAAATAAAACAAAAATGGGGAACCTCTTTGTTGCGAGAGTGAATATAATGGAAGGAAGAAATTTACCACCAGCAACCACTAATATATATAATATTACTGAATCATAATATTTCCTTAAAAAAACAAACAGTTTTTACTAATTAGGCCCATAAGAGCAACACCACAGCCTCACTGGGTGGCTTTAAAGAGCACTTCTATTGATTTAACCAAGAGGAGCACTTTAAAATACGTATATCCCTAATGCATTAATATTAATACTGACCATCCTGCAGCTGCAATTAGTCCTGAAGCAGCACATGCAGGAAAATATGCTGACCGAGCATTTTGGCTTTTTTCACTCAAAAAGTGAAACAATACATCAGTCCATTTTCTAACTTGTACATACGGAGTCCTGGAATGGAAGCTCGTCAAGAACAGAGTGACGTGAGATATTGAATAGGAATGGATCCCATAATTTTGTGGCAGCGCAAGGTGGCTTGGGTGGCTTGGGTGGCTGCAGTGACAATTTCGTGACAAAACAGCATGCCAAAGGTTCGCTGAAAGCTCGCCAGCTCCGACCCGGGAAAAGCGCATCCTGTACAGGCGAAGCGCACCCTGTACAGTGGTAAACTGGCTGACAGGCGCACAGTGCAGACACGTCACCAAAACCTCACAGGCAGGTTTTTCACAGTGTCAGACACATTTCAATGCAACCAGCAACCACTATTTGATGTAACCAGTCTGTACATTTTTGTATTAATTGTCCCATCACATGCGATGTCAGAAGACATCGTGCATTGAGTTCAGTCAAGACAAGTAGAGAATCAATAGAATTCAAGTATGGTTCTTTGCCCTACTCAAAGTAGCTTTCTAACATTCTAAAGAATCCATACATGGCTTGTTATCATATCAGTTTTATATTTTGCATTTTCTTCTCTTACTGTACCCAAAATGAACTGAACTGTGACTGAGGTACGTACCGGACAGTGATTATGACGTACGGTTACTTCCCTATAGCAACAGATCTAACTGAGCTTAATTGAGTCATTTACCTAATATCCATCCCTAAAACGTACCCTTTAAAATGACAACCTTTGATTTCTGACACGTGATCCGATATGAAATTGATATCAGATGTATATCGGATTTATATTTATAATAAATAGCAAAGCAAGGGAACGCAGAAAGACTTGGAGCATTTTGAGACAGGCAGAGGCGTATTTAATAGAAGAAGCAAACGAAAGGAGGTTACCCAGCCCCCTTCTCCCCATCTAGCCCAAATAATACCCCTCAGAGAGCAGCCTGGTAAACACTCCATCAGCCTCCAGCACATCAGTCCTGCCTTATAAGGACAAAACTGGGTGGGATAGGAAAATTCCATCACTCCGGTTGCTGTTCCTCCAAACGCAAATCCTCTTGCATGTCTTTAGTCACCTTCTCTCCTAACCTGTCCTTCCACCACAGACTTGAAGTTCTTTTTTATTACCCTGCAAGCATGTACTTCACTGGCATCATCTCATCCTCCTGTCAGAAAAAGAGCAGCACTTCTTTTGGAAAGCTACTCAAGAACAAAGAAGTGCCGGCCAGAAGAGCTTTTACGGAGACAGCTGCCTTTTCAGTTCCTCACGCACTCAGTCTCCATTGAAAAGTATGAACAAGGTGCTGATGCTCCAAGCAGAGTGTGCACAGAGCCCATCATTATCTTTGGGATTATTTTCTCACCCCCTTGTCTGCGCGTACACACATATCTCTGCCAACAGCACCACAGACGCAAGATATAGTCTGACTCTCAGGCACAGCCAACAAAGAATCGTTGTCTTTGTTCGCGGCGGTACGAGAGGGAGGGGGTGAACGAGGAGGATGGAGGATGGGTGAGACGTTCCACTTTTTTTAGTATGAGCACAAAAAGAGCTGAGAAGCCAATTTTCACCATGCTAATAATGCACCTATTAAAGTCTGTGAAGGCCCGAGTCCCGAGCTACAATTTCTTAAACCAGGTGGGTCCAGTGGCGATTCAAATTAGCACCCGCACATGAATGCATCACATTTTTTATTTAAAACTACCAAAACCCGAGCCATGGACACAAATACAGTCAAAGAAGGAGTTAACTTTTCTCCCTCCCTTCCTGGTCTTCCTGGAGATGCGTCATGCTCTTATCATCTCACCATACGGCTAATTATTAAATGATAAGACACAGATGGTAAAGGCTTATGTAGCACTTGCTTACACTTCAGCAGGATGATTGCATCACCTCCCGTGTGTCCTCAAGACATGCAAATCATTAGAAAATGCTGAGGCGACCAGTCGATGAAATATAAACGCATGTTCTAATAGGAATGAACGTTTTGTTAGCAAAGCACACAGTCATATATAATAAAGATAATATTACTGATTCAACATTGTTAAATCTTTAGATTGTCATTCTTTTTAAACTAAAATAAACATTAAAAAAGGTGTCACAGTAAAAGTTTTTCCTTGGTTACAATCAATAATGTAGTGCACTTAGAGGCAGTTCACTCCTCACATATTTAATTCTATAATCTTGTTGATGGGCTTTTGGTCCACTGTAGTCCATTCCAGTCTTGTGTAGGTCTACATCTCTGTTGACTGTCTTCTAATCCATTCCACTCTTGTGTATGTCTACAATCTTGTTATGGTCTTGCAGTCCGATCCAGTCTTGTGTAGGTCTACAATCTTGTTGATGGTCTTGCAGTTTATTCCAGTCTTGTGTAGATCTACAACCTGGTTGTTAGTCTTCCAGTCCATTCCTGCGCCATGATCCTTTTCCTTTCAATGTAAGAACACATTAATTTAGAATCTTTAATTTATCTTTCTGTCTCTTGCTGTTATAATAAACCTACCATAAAAAAATCTGGACTTTTTCCATATTTAGGAGTATAAACGTACAAAATCAGCAGGAAAACAAATACGTATTTCCCCCACAGTACAGTATTCAACATACATACATACATACATACATACATTTGACAAGCCAAAAATGGAGGTGGACTCCCAAGAGACAGAGAAGCAATTAAAAAAAGGAATGTGTTGGTTTTGTTAAGCGTCTCTTATTAGTTTGTGATGGCAGCCTCTAATGTCAAGTGACATGTGTAGCAGAAGTCAGGACCTCATCACCTCACTGGCTATTAAAATGTACTCCCACGAGACGTTCCCCACTCCAACTCACCCCCCCCCCCCCCCCCAGCCCTGTAACTACACGCAAGCATTTGGTAACATAAGTATGATTTCTTTTATACTCCGTTGCGGCTGATGATGGATATAAGGTGTAAAGTGCCACTGCTGTGCTGCTAAAATGAAGCTATCACGACATCAATCAGTCCATGAAGGCAGATGGATACAAGCAAGAGAACAATAAAGATACAAGCAGCAGATTGTGTTGCAATCCAATATAGCAACCTTGCAACAAATCCAACCCCCGCAAAGCTTATAAGCTTCAATTTGTGTCCGGAGATGCTGATTCAACTCAACTGGGGGGTTTTGGGCTCCGGCTGGAGTGTTGTTTGGTTGGGCCGGATTTCATTAGACGGTGAGGTGATGTTGGTCTTGTGTACGCGCAATGCAGCAACATCTGCAACATTTGTCAGCCGCGCGGCTTAATACCCGCCGGGAGGCGCAGAAGTTAACAGGAACAGTTTGACAGCGACTGTATCAACACGCCACAAAAAGCTGCTATTTCCAGAGGTGTCCATTTCCGTCGCAAGCCAGGACGACCTCAAGCTGTTTTTATCCACACTAATCAGATCTTTAAGGAAATAATTTTACAATTGAAAGGCTTCATAGTGTTTCACAAGAGAAACTGAAGCTTCCTTTCAGTAAATGCCACGTTTGTGCAACTTATGCTCCCATGATGCCTCAAGTCAACAAGAAATATGACACCTTGTCTCTCCTTCAGCTAAAGTGCGAAACTGCAAAATGATGAGAGGCCTTGTGAGAGGTAAAACGGAGGACATGCGGTTCCGGCTAACTCCTTTTCCCAGATGGCCGTGTGGCAGGAGCTGTGTGATCAGAGATCTAATAAAGCGGCGGATATGCGGCAGCTCCTTTCCTGGAAGGGGATCGTTGCCATGGCAGCCGCACCTCAAGCACCGCAGGTTAATGGTGGGAAATTAGGATTTGGCCAGCTGATACTCAGACGGCAACTTTAAAGTGGACTCGTGTTGTACAATGGTACATGCGGATACCACCAGTACTGTAGTACAGTAGAGAATAAGCAGTGATTTACTAGTAACAGTGCATGTATTTGAAGCCCAATACAAGGCAGCCCGGCCTTTTGAGTTGTCACTTGCGATTCTGCTTGCCAATCATCTTGTTTTTCCCAGGAGACTCCTGGATTTTGCCCGTCTTTCCAAATGTCTTCCCGTTGAGGCAGCTTTAAAACCGAGGTATGTGCCGAACCATGACTGTGGCACACAAAAAAGAAACAATCCAAAATTGCTGTGTACCATACCACTTTTTGGCATCTAGCAGTTGTTTAGCACCTAAATGTTTGAGACAGTCACACTGGCTGCTCATTGGTTGATAGAGAAGTGTTGTATCCTGCAGGAATGATAGAGCAGAAACAAAAATGGGCCTTCTCTCAAACAAACCATGTTGTCTTTTGCTAGACACACCAGGAGAGGACACAGAAGAATAATGATGAAATTGATTGTTTGGTATTGTGTTTGTAAACCGATTATTATTTACACATGTCTGAGAAAGGTGTCATTGTCTGAGGTACTGTTGCCCACTTCCACACGATGTGGAGGAGACCAAGATGGTCCTTCAACATCCAGAGCCTTGAGGAATTCAGGATGAAACTCATCCAATCTCTTGTGATTTGCCACTGAGGAGTTTTTGGATGACCTCACACATACCTCAGCCATGGTGATGGACCTGTCCACATTCATGTCGTCAGACTTTGCTCTCTCTATGGAAGGCTACCGATCCCGATAAATCATGAGTTGAATTGAAGTGGATTTATCGTCGCAGCCTCACGGATGATGATGCCAACCCAGTGAGACAGGCAGAGGTGATCGGCGGAGGGGATCCTCGTTTTAGTCATTTTAATAATCAAGTATCAGTCAATATCGATACTGTCATTTAGGCTGATACGGTGGCCGATCAATCGGAGCACCCCTACTTATTAAATTATTGACAGAAGAAAATTGAAAGGCTAATACATGTGTAACTTAAGAAGGGCATATTGAATTTTGGTGTGGATTCAGATAAAAATGCAACACGAGAATGTATAGTATTTCATACGGATATCTGATAATATCTACCGTCTGACTTTAGCGGCCAATTTAAGACATAAAAATTATTCATAAGTATTCTTTTTTCTGCCCATAATCATTTTCCTTCCACTGTTTGAGTCACAATGGACGTAAAATTCTTTAAAATGCAAATTGCAAACCAGGAACAGGAAATAACAGGTAAATAAACACAAATATGCCACATTTTTGAAATGTAAGCCTGGTGGAGGTCGCCTGTGGCATTGTAGTACTAGTAGGTCGTTCAGAGATTTTTTTTCCAATCAGAGATCAGATAAACATAGGTATACAGCATGTGGTATTTGGGTTTTAGTAGTTCCAGTCCTTACTAGTAGACCTATGTATGATAAATACACTGTATTTCCAGAACTTAAGCTATGTGGGAGGATTAACATTAAGTAGCTTCACTGACTGCTGTTAATGCTGGATGACAACAGGATTCTGACATGGATCCTTCCGGAAACTAAAAAGCCCAACATCATCCACCTCTTCAGTTCTCAGGCTGTGTTCACGTGTGTCATGTTTGATTGGATAAAATGAAGTCTGGTGCATTTGCTCCTGTAGTACAGTTCCTTTGGTCAAGAGTGAACAGCATCATCTGAAAGCTGGTAGCATCAAAAAGAGAGATGGGGTCTTGGTCCTCTTGCAAGTCCACTCTGGTGCGCTTCAGTTCACCTGATGTGAATACTACATTGATCAGTTTTGAAATGACACCAAGAGGCTGGCAAGAGGGTGGCAACCATGTGAAAGAAAAGCTCTTTAACGGTCTTCGTATCTAAGTATGAACGCAGCCTTAAAATTCCTCTAAAGATTCTTAAAGAATATTTATGATTATTAGTCTTGGAGAGATATTCAAATGAGATGTTATAGTTCCACACAAAAAGTCCCATTTGAACGTAAAGTAGAGCTCAAAGTCCACGGATTTCCTTCTAAATTGAAATTAAAATGAAAAGAGCGCTATGACGAGGCTGATTGATGCTCTGCGTCTGATCTCAGCAGATAAGAAGCCCGACCATTAAGAAAAAAACATTTTCTCTGTTTTGATGACAGCAGCACTTTAAAAGGTCAGCGTATCAACTTTACTGCTGCGTCCGCATCTTTGCGCTTAACCTCCCGTTTAAAGCTGCTAAGCTTTTATGTACACACTTCAAAGGAAAACTGCACTGCAATTACTCTGTTTTCAAATCTTACAGTGTTCATGTCTCACATAATGATTGTTGATGATGAATGATTTTTAACATGAAACATTAACAAGTAGGAAAAAAGTAGGGATGAGCCGGATTCTCGTTATAAATGAGTATCCGAAACGAGTACATCTCGCCTTTATCCGTATTGGCATTTAAGGAAAATGCTCATTATGTATTCACTCTTCACGTCTGTGATTGGCCAGTCACACACAGCGACCGCCTCTCCCGAGAACGCCTCTGCAAGCGGCAGCCACAGAGGAGCTAAGCTGTGCCTCATTCACGTATCATTTTGATTTGTATTTGTAAAGTTACTTGGTAAACTTGTCTGGTAGCATGCGTGGCGCACAGCGCTGTGCAGACGCTCAACAACTCAACTGGGTAGCACGACCGCATCCATGAAGTCATCATAAAACAGGTGTGCTACCTACAAAATAAGAATTTTGTTGTTTTTCAGTTAGCAGTACACAGACAGCGGTAACGGTAACCTGCATTGACTGGCCACAACATTAGGTACACTTGTGACATCAAGCATTCTGCATGTATGGCTGACAAAAGCCATAAACCTCTCTCAATACGTCGTAGTATGTACCTTGCAATTTTAACGTGTTTCATAACTTACACAATGCATTTTACAGTGGGCACAACCGTGCATCAATTACTGATGATGTTTTGAAATGATGTGATCTGCTTGCTTTGGCTGGTGATATAAAGTCAGTTGGAAAACTGCTTGTCGAATTGAACATGGTGCTTTGGAGAAAAATACGGTCAACAAGGCTAACAGATTATTTCCCTGTTTGCCATGTTTGCATGAATCACCAACTTCATACAGCTCATTAAAAATAATGCAAGAATAAAGTCTGAAGGATCGCTTACATACATACACACACATACACATATATCTGAATAATAAACAATACATATAGCAATGTCTCATCAATCCATGTCAATTTTAGACTTAAAATAATGTACAGATTTAAGTCCCACCCATTTCTGGTAAAACTACACGAAGTGGTACAGATAATTAGATGGGTGAACAGATACAGATACAGATACACACACACACACACATATACACAAACACATACACATAGTGGTGTACTCTCCTACATCCCTCGTAAAAAGTCAACAACATGAAAATAAAAAAGTGGCAGATAATTCTCCCAGAAATAAAAATCAAATGTTATTAAATTGATTAATTTAAAATCATTAAAAAATGACATTTTATTAAATTAATACATTTATTAAATACAATGATCCATCTTCTACCGCTTACTCATGGTCGAGTCACAAGGGCAGCAGGCTAAGTAGGGAAGCCCAGACTTCCCTCTCCTCGGCCGCTTCATCCAGCTCCTCCAGTCGGATCCTGAGGCCCTCTACCCATTGGCTGTGCCCTGAGCACCTCCCCAGGGAGGCTCCGAAGGGCATCCTGACGAGATGCCCAATTCACCTTATCTCGAAGGGAGAGCTCAGCCACCTTTTGGAGAAAACTCATTTTGGCCACTTGTACTCGCCATCTTGTCCTGTCGGTCACTACCCAAAGCTCATGACCATAGATAAGGCTAGGAACATAGATCAACCGGTAAATTGAGAGCTTTGCCTTTCGGCTTAGCTCTCTCTTCACCACAACGGACCATTGCAGAGTCCGTATCACTGCATCCGTATCAACCGAGAGATCTGCCCCCAAATACATGCACCATTGCACCCCTCGTATTTCATCTATGAAAACAAGATTGGCACATGCTACACCTCAAGCTCCACTCTTCTCTACTCTCAAAACTCTTCCCGTATTCTGCGGCTACGCTCTGGTTGAAAGCTGCAGCTCCACCAGTAAATGATAAAACGCTGTCATTTCCCCCAGTGCCCTCAGAGACAAGGAAGACGGGGAGGAAGGACCAAACAGGTGACAGCTCGGAGAGGAAAATATGTTTCTTTGTTGCTTGCTGTTTGCTGTCTGATTGTGCATATGATGACTGGTTTAGACCTGCCTCTTTTATTGAGAGGAAAACCTCAACGATGTCAACTGCTGTCACAATAGAGCCTTAATGCAACAATCGATAAAGCTCATCAGGATAAATGATCATATCTCTGGAAGCAAGCAAACCAAACTCTCCTCAAAACATAATCTTAATTATTTCTGCTGGAATATATGTACTCTGTAATTATCTCTTCTCTCTACAATATTTCATCATTTATTCATCAACATTATATTAATTGTACATGCTGCAGAAGACAATGCTTATGTAATGAATATTGCCTATGGAAGTGTCCAGCTACAACACACAGTGCCTGCAGAGCAGACGTGGCATCTGTAAAGCTGGAGTATAGCATGGCTGCTGGAATGCCTCATTAAGCTCAAGAGGAAAAAAGGAGGGGATCATGCTCTGCTTCAGAATGCCCTCAGTGAACCGCTGCTCTCCAAAGTCGGCAGCACTCATGGAGCTGTGCTACCGTGCTTGAAAACAACTTGCTACTCACTTCTGTTGCCAGCTATTTGGACCATAACAGCTTTGTGTTGACACAATTACACTGCTATACATTGACTACTCTAAAGTATGTACCATTTTCTAAATGCTGTCATTTACAGCCTTTTGTTTGCGATCTTGCGACATTTACTGTATTTATATTTCATTTTCAGCATGATGCCATTGCATTAGTTTTAGGGTGTCCTTCTGTTCCCCAAAGTGTTCAAATTTGTTATTTTATTATTATTTTTATTTATTCTAAGATGATAAGCAACGAGCTTGTACTAAACAGACCAGACGTCAACATCAACAAGAATCAAACAATCTTCACCTCTATTGGTTGCACCACCACACTCCCGGATCAAATTGTCATGCTGGGGTCGGTACGGGGAGGGACTTTTTGTTCGGCAGATGGTGAGGTTGCATGCATGCACTGGTTGTCGATGCTGTCGAGGGTGTCAGACGCGGCTCGCAGTGCGGCTCACCGGCATCGCGCGTCGGAACACGTTGGATCTATTGCACTGATTTTTGGTTTACTTGCTGAAATTTTACGTGCATATCATCATCATCACCGTGGAGCTGCGGATGTTGCGTGGGTCAGACGCCGACATTGCTCTTCTGTTCCATAGGTGAGAACAATGTGTGTATTTGTACTCGCAGTCGCTGTTTATATTTTGAATGGTGCGTTGCCACATTGAAGTTAATGGGCCATTTCAGTACTTAAAGCTACGCATTTCGTTGGTATTTTGTGAAGAAATGCATAAAAAATATTTCCCCACTAGAGGTCATGGGGGTCCTACAAATACGTGGAAAGCAAGCAGTTTTTAATAAGCAATAAACAACAAAGCTTATATTTAGGACATTCGAGAGGCTGTACTTTATAGTTACGGAGTGTTCAGAAGGAGCAAAACAACGTCTCTCGGCATCTCAGGGTTCAGTATATGCTTTCGATAGCAAAAAGTCTAACAATCTACAATATGATGTATAAAATATGAAATAATACAATTAATAATATATAAAAAAACATATAATGTTAAAATATTATAATCATCTAAAATGATGAAATATGAAACAAATATAATCAAATATACAGCATTTTTAAGTGCACCTGTGATGAAAGCCAATGGAAGTCAATGCCAATGCCAATGGACAAACTGCAGCATCAGAGTGCAGCCGACTACAGCAACCATTGCCACAATGGCAAACATTAGCATGCCCACCCGAGTGACTGTGGTTTGGCTCCATACTTTGTTTACGATGAACACATAAACAAAGCAGGGAGGAGTAAAAGAGAGCACAGATTTGGGGGGGTACATCGTTAGGGTCAGCTTTGTCAAGTGGTCTGTTGTTTCCTTGGCTGTGTGACACCTTTTCCTCAAAAGCAATCATCTTGCTGGTATACAGTGTTTTTGTTCATATATTATGTCATGTCTACCTGAAACAACAATCAGCAGCTTTGTGATGCTAACTTTGTTGTAGAGCCTGGGTGTCCAAACTTTTCCCACCGAGGGCCACATCATGAAAAATGGAAGGATTTTCATATCCGGGTTAAAATAAATTCAACATACAAAGAAATGAAGAAATTCTGATTTTTGGTGTGTTTTTTGGTCCCTGGGTCGCACTTTGTACACCCATGGTCTAGACAATAAAAGGAGACGCATGTCACCCCAACAGGCCAGGGGGTGGGGGCCTGAAGTAGCGACCCCCAGCCGTCACAATGCCCTGTGTTAGCGTCTAAGGGGAAACAAAGGTTGTCGTGTTTGGGTAGGAGAGTCTCACTGAGATGGTGATTGCCTTTGAGGAAAGTCAACAATTAGAAAATGATGTATGTGTATTATGCACAATAATAATTGTCATTAACAGCCTTTTCATAGACGAGGCGAAAATGTGCGTTCCACTGGGCGATGCACCAACATATGCAAATAGAAACACCCAAGTATATATATATACATATATATACAGTATATATATACTTCAGTGGAATTTTGTTGCCATCATATTTTCCAGCTGTCCTCCCCTACGACCTTCCTGCTTCAGCAGAACTGAGCATGCTCGCTGTGGACATGCATCTCCATCTCCAGCTCGGCTTGTGCACCTCTGCCATCAGCAGCTGCACCAAAGCCCTGTGTGATGTGAAGTGAAACTCTTGCATACTAATAGAGCACCGAGAGGCTGTCTCTCATTGTGGAACCAGCAGAACCACCCGCTATCACGTGTAGCATTTTTACTGCATGCTTTTGTGGTGCTGTGACCGTCTGTATAGCTGCTGGGTATGGCATTATCCGTTCTTCTTTTCTCATTTGGTTATGAAACACACATGCTGGTGGCTTGGCATCGCCATGGAGACGGCATGTCTGTGAGCCTGTGTGTGGCTGCTGATCCAGAAAAGGCTGTTTATATTTTGTGCTCAGCAGAAAGGAGGCTCAGAAGGGGAGGAGAAACGGTACCTGGCGTGAAAAGTGATGCAGTCATGTGAGGCTTCACATAAGTGGCAGCATTGCATCAAAAATGCAACCGCTCTTGGACATTTTGACTGATGTTTTTTTTTTATTTTTATTGTGGCTCTGATAAAAGCTCCTAATTCATTTGTGGTGCCTTGGCATGAACCACAGCAGCCTCATTACGTCCCACAAATGCATGAAGCTGTCTTGCATCTGTGAGGTGAGGATAATAACGGCGATTGTAGTTAGGGATATGGTTGTTACACAGTGTTACCTTGGTTTTTGTTTTTGTTATGTTTGTTATGATATGTGTTAAAACCCAAGCAATTTTTCCCATAGGACACACACCACAGTGGAACCTCAGTTAGTATCATTGATCAATTGCAGAAAGTTCAACTCTAACCAAAGTTGCATTCAATAGTGTTTGTCATTTTCTTTGTCAAAATGCTGGTCTTTGCAAACGTTCTTCGGCTCTGTTTGGGGTTCTTTTGCAGCCATAATCAATAAAAAGTTAGATCTGATTTCCATTTTGCGAGCATGCTAACGTTTTGTAATAAATATACAGTGGAACTGTGGTTCTCATCAGGAGAGAAGCAATATAATCTTGGGAAAAATAAAACTTCAAACACTTATATGTGCTAACATCGCATAAACCTTCAGCATATTAGTATGTGGACTCAAATTATGGAATGGCTTGAACTCAAAGAAAATGCACTAAAATGCACTAAAACAGCACAAGCAGGCAGTATTGACAAAGTAGGGCTATCCTCAAGCACAAGATGCTGTTATATGACAACTGCACTTTGTTCATACAGATTTACAAACCTCAACTTCATTCTTACACATTGTATTGCTTTATCATTTTTGTCATGTTATTTCAGAACGGAAAGGGGAACACGTCGAACAGGACGTGAACAAGTGTTTCACCATTTGATGTGAAACGAAGGGGGGGGGGTGGACTGGAAAAGTTCTGCTTCTTCCTACTCCTTTTGGTCAAGTGGAATTGTCAATTGTAACATGTGATGTCTACTGAAGTAAAAGGTCATCGCCATAACCATTGGTTAGTGGCATTCATCTGGTCCACAAGGTCTGACCCTAACTGAAGCGTACTCTAACTGAAGCGTACTCTTACTGAATACATTTTTCCCATAACAGACGATGTAAATGCAATTAATCCGTTCCAGAAAGCCATGTTTTTATAGTTTCACTTGCATACAAAATTCCAATGCCTATAATGATGAACTGAAACATTTCCGCTAACTTTCGCTTTCATTGAAGTTTCTTGACCACCTGAGTTCGCAATTTTAAGGTTTTTCACCCCAGTAACGCAAAAATGAGCCAAAGAAAGTGCCAGCATTTTGATAAGGAAGGTGAATCGCTATTAGATTGAAGAAATGACAAAACAGGATGGTCATGTTGAAGTCCGATTCATTATCTTGACAGGCCACTTTTGGAGAATCGCCACCTTACAGGATAATAGTTTTGTGTAAACTAAGACTTGCTAGAGTTGGTGTTGTGTGTGTGATCCAAGATGGCTGATTAAAACAAGCAATACTGGAGGTATAGTCCAGCCACATCTTTACGAGTACCACAACACTCAGTGTACCACAGAGTACAACACAACAGCTTGCTATGTGCAGTATTATACGATAACCAAGACCAACATTTTGGCAAAAACTGGGGTGCTGGAAAACCGAGGTTGGACTGTATATGTGAAATGTGTCGTTAGATTAAAACCTCATAAGGACTGGCTGAGCAAAGAGAGTAAATCCCTTCTGCTGCAGCCTTCAAGTCAGTTGGATAATGCCAAGCTGTCAAGGGATTTTGCTGCCTATTGCTGCTGCTTTGTGAGCTGTACGCATGTGTAAGTCCAAAAGTATTCTGTAAAAGTGCGGCGGTATCATTTTCCAAAACGAACTTTGTTGACGGTACTGTCACTGTTACGGTCTTCACTTGGTCTCATCTGTCTGCTGCTTCAGCCTTAGATTTAGTAATGGCTTGTCAAGATACAGACGATGCTCCTGCCCTGTGTTGACGGTGCGAGAATTAATCACGACCCTAATCTCCCTCCGAACAAGAGTTCACAAAAGGTGTTGTTCCGGCAAAGCCATTCTGTACAGCGTTTCACGCTATCAGGCTCTCACTGTCTTGGGGAAACCATCCTCTGGGTTGCTATATCTCCCCCATTGATATTCCTGTCAGGTTATGAGACGGGATGAATATTTGCTCTTGGTCTTCTCAATGCAAGGAATACAAGGAAAGAGGGGTTGTTTCATCAAATCAACAGCAATTTTTATTTTCTTTGCATCCTCTCACACTAATTATGAGACTGTGTGATTAGACTGATGTGTGAGGCATCTGTCTTTACTGATCAAAACCCTTTAAAGAGGGATTAAAGGATTTGATCAGTTCAGACGGGGCTCTGTGTGTGTTGTGGGTACAATATATACTTTAAAGTAGTCTGTGTTCAGCTGTACAGCAGTATCGATTTACCATCCACTGAAAATGAAGCAACACCATTGTTGTCTAAAGCAGGGGTTACAAAACTTGACCAACTCAGGGCCCACTTGAAAATCTAAAAAATGTCAGTGGCCCACCTGTTCAAAAAACAGTACATGGACAAAATGCTGCGTTCTCAGAGCACTTAACTTATTATTATTATTATTATTATAAGACTCTGGATTGAAATGAAAGCAGGGGGATAAAGGAAGCCCAAACTTTTAATCTATTTAATTCTCATACTTTTCATAACGCCATCCATATTACTTAGGCCTATAAATATTTATTTTTAATTGTGCAGTAAATATTTTACAATAAAAATACTTTTAAAATAATATTTGCAAAAATGAATCGTATTTTTAATGACCTCTCATGGCCCACCTGCCATACCACCAAGGCCCACCAGGGGGCCACAGCCCACACTTTGGGAATCACTGGTCTAAAAAGTAGGGGTGCAACAATAAATGTATTGAACCCTTTGATATCGGTTTGATATCGGTTTCACAGCACTGTCAATCCAACAATGCTGCAGAGGTGGGTGCCAGTCAGTGTTTGAGTCAAGTTTGAACTAATGATGTGCATGTCCCTACTCAAGACAAGACAGGTCAAGTCCCAAGTCACAGGCTTGAGATTTTGGAGTCCTTACAAGTCATAAGCACTTTTTAGTGTCTCTCAAATACAAAAAGAGCGCTGACATCCAGGATGTAGCAATTCAGGTCATCAGACTAAAGTCAGAGTCAGTCCCGAGTCATTGCTGCCAAAGTCCAAGTTGAGTTGCAAGTCGTTGACGGTATTGTCAAGTTGAGTCCAAATTCATCAAAACTGTGGCTGGAGTCTGACTCGAATCTAAGTCTTGTGACTTGAGTCCACACCTCTGTTATACTGTCACCCGGATGTCACATGACATTAGTGAGCTGACATTAGAATCCTAATGTCAGCGGGATTCCGCAGGCAGACGCCATGAGAGGCTTGCTCCTGTTGTGGCTGGCAGCAGATGGCATGTCAAGCGATACGCTAAACGGCATTTTTCATCTTTATTAGCCAAATCAGCTGTAATATGCATATGCAGTACATAGAATTTAAGTCCCCATTTGTAGTGGCTAGCCCGTGCAAAACTGAAAAAAAAAAGTTTCATTGTGCTATGCACTCTCCATATTTTCTGACTTTTGCTTACTTCTTGTGGGGTAATGGCCAGGAGTCCCGATTGTCACAAATGCATCATGCCAATTATGAAGCGGGCCATCAGTGAAATAGACCTTCCCAGCAGTGCTTCCTTGGATCAGCAAGGTCAACACACACATACAGAGAGAGAGAGAGAGAGAAAGAGAGAGACAGGTAGGACAAGATGCAGGCCCCCACAGCGTCGCCAGGCTGCCAGAGACCCGGTGCCAGATGTCTGAGTTTCATGGCCTCAGCATGACAACAAAACCACCATGGCTTTCTCCTTGAACTTCATACTGGAACGGCACAAACATAAGTAGCGTGGCCAACACACTTACTGTGTCAATGTCTTTAGTCTTTACATTCAGCCCAATTTACGGACAGAAACTGTTTGATTGAGGAAATACACTTCATTGAGTCATTGCAGAAAGAGGTTAGATCAGGGGCCTCAAACTCAATTTACCTGGGGGCCACTGGAGCTAGGGTCTGGGTGAGGCTGGGCCGCATCAGGTTTTAAAAAAAAAACAAAAACGCATTTATTAAAAACAGCAAAAAAAATAAAAATAAAGTCTTCAATGATTTTGCTTCTGCTATCCACCCCACTCAGTGCTTTGGTTCCTTGGTTCCGGTTTTCCACAAGAAAGGCTCTGATAAAACATGCCACCGTTGTCAAATATCTTCTTTTTTTTTTTTTACACAAAATAAGATGAAAAATAAACAAATCAAGAATAAAGTAAATAAATCAATCAATAAGTAATAAATAAATAAAATAGGTATAAAACAGCAAATAAGAAAAACGTAAGAAACCACATATAGTTGGTGGGTAGAGAATTTTTTTTCCAGATTCAAATTACCAGTATTAACAGCTATTTAACATGAACATTAATGAAACTTCATTATTTTACCCAATTAGCAAGTTAGCATCGTACTCCATAGTTCCATCTGGGAGCAGCGTCGTAACTTCAACCACATGTTTGATGAGCTGCTTTATCTTGTGACTTGTATTGACACTTTTATTCCAAATCATTTCCTGCATTTATTCATATATATTTGTAGCCAGCATGATAAGCCTGTAGCTTCACTGCTAATCCAATGTTATAGTTGTTGTTGGACCAGACAGCGCATTGACAGCATTGCCTTATTTATTGATTTGGACACAAGAAACACCGCTATACTCACCAGAGACAGGTGGACAGGCACTTAGCGGCTGAAATAAAGCGCCTGGAGTTGGTTTCCTGCCTGGAAATCCTGGCGCTAACCCGAGCTAGCAGGCCCTCAAACTGAGCCTGAAGTACCGCTGGAAGCCGCATGGACCAGACAGAGCTCCAGTAAGAAGCGTTGGAACCAGCCGAGCTCTGTGCGCCTTCAGAGGGTATCATGTATCCACAAATGACAGTGGAGCTTCGGACTTTCAGAGCAGTACAGCGCAGTGACGGTGGTGATCTCCGTCGTGGATGATCAGAGAAAAAGCAAAACAGGCGGGCTCGCTTGCGTATGAATGTGGCAAAATCACGTCAATTGTGCCCGGTGTGCACATTTGTGCGCATTTCTGGGTACATGATACCATACAGCATCCATATCAAACTTGTGCGGGCCGCACTAACATTAAACTTTCATATCAAGGCGGGGGCCTCAAACTAGCGTCCTGCAGGCTGCATTTGGCCCATGAGCCACGAGTTTGAGACCTCTGGATTAGATGATACCAAGCATGCATTCTGTCCTTAAGAGTACAAACATAAACCTGCTTACACCAAACAACCTCAGACAATCTACTGTACACCTGCTCTGCGTCGGATAATAAGCTGTGGACATAATGGAGCTTTTAACAGCTTAAGTTATTTCCCTCTGGAGCTGAGAGGCTGAAGCAGCGTGGACGTCGGCGCTTCTTCACCAGGTGGACACAGAGAGACAAATCAGTCTTCTGCTGTCAATGAGTCATGTTTGTTCATAAATTCAATGTATTGGCTTGAGAGGCGTACACACCTGTACAATGCTTTATTACTCTTTTTAAATCTTAAAACCCGGCTGCACGGCGCTCAAGTGGTTAGCCCGCAGGCCTCACAACTAGAAGACCCGAGTTTAATTCCATCCTCGCCCATCTCTGTGTGGAGTTTGCATGTTCTCCCCGTGCATGCGTGGGTTTTCTCCGGGATTTCCGGTTTCCTCCCCCATTCCAAAAACATGCAAGGTTAATTGGCCACTCCAAATTGTCCATATATTTTATATTCCTCATTAGAGTCTGCAGATGTACCAAAGGGTTTGGCTGGTGAGTAAATGACTCATTTTCCACTTTTAATCCATTTCTCCTCACATGTCCTTGCTGTGCCAGGAAGCCAGGATTACGAAGTTGTGCCTACAGCGCAACACCCACACTCAGAAAAAGCTGACACTGCAATATTTCTATGACTTTTTCTCATGACCCTGCATCATAAACAGCAAGTGATTAGCAGTAAAGAGCACACACACACACACACACACACTGTTTAGTAAGCCTTTGTGTAATGGGCTCTTGGCCAGAGCTGACTGTGCCTACCACACACACACACACACACATACAAATTCTAGTGACACTGATACTCTGCTGGTATTCACATACGCCTGTAAGGGGCGGCACTACAAATGAAGATGCCTCATCCGTGATGTTAGTATGGTTCATTGATGAGGGTATGTAAAAGAGATACTGAATATGCTGATGAAGGGCTATTTGGCATGAGGTCCGGAAACAGAGGGACTATAGATGCAACTGCCAAACGTTGTTATCTAATCCATTACCGGGATTTTAATTTGTGGCAACAGTGGCCAAGGGGACTACGAATGTGGCCTTTAACCAAACAGCTCAAGACTTGATTCATCTGACGAACATAGGCACTCATTGCAGTGCTCTTGAGCAAGGTACTAGTGCTGGAAAGCTGACCACTGCTCCAGCGTATCACCAAGATTGTGCATTTGCGTTGTCACTACAGTGGTAGCACAGTTTTCCTTGTTAATTGATTCCAAAAGGCACTCAATCATTTGCAGATTGAAGCCAGTCTTCCCACAGGGAAGGATAAACGAACATTTAACATCACATTTACTTGAATTGAAAACTCTTGCTGGCGATAGACATCGAGGAGCGTGAAGAGAGGAGGTGAGAGGGTGCCATCTTCGTACTTTGCACCACAGAGTATTGCTTAGCACTCAATAAAAAAATGAATGGACAGTGAATCCCCAGCGAATAGGGTGCTTTGTTTGTGGACTCGATTCCATGTGTTTACACACCACAGGGAAATTGGACTGGTTTATTACGACTAATAGTGTACAAAAACCACGGCTTGAAAACTGAACCATACAGAAACAGGGGTATTTGAAAACCGAGCTTTGACTGTACCTTGACCGTCTTTTCTGTCTTCTTTAGGTGATCACCTTGTGAAGAGCACAACAAAACATCAGCGAAGTCCAGAACAGATGCTCCTTGGGAATTGGTTCTGCAGATATTTTATTCTAGATGAAAAAAGGTCATTTGTGAGGATTCTCTAGAGAAGCTACCCAACCCCAGAGCAGACCAATGCTCATGAACATTTCCTTCAAGTCTTTACTTCGAAGACTGGCTCTCATTTAACAATTGTTAGAGCACGGGGAGCAGACAACATGGTGCCTCCACTACTCTGGCTGTGTATGGCCATGCTTGTGGCTTCTCAGTCGCCTGTACATGTCAAGTGTCCTCATTTGTGTGTGTGTGAAATCCGTCCTTGGTTCACTCCCCAGTCAACCTACAAGGAAGCAAAAACAGTGGACTGCAATGACCTGAGGCTGACACGCATCCCTATCAACCTATCCACGGATACGCAAGTGTTACTGCTCCAGAGTAATGCCATCTCTCACACCCAGGGGGAGCTAGACGCCCTACTGAACTTGACAGAGTTGGACTTGTCGCAGAACAACTTCAGCTCTGTGGAAGCTGTAGGCCTCACAAGCATGAATCATCTTACCACCCTGCATTTGGAGGAGAACCAGATCAGCCAGCTGCCCGACAACTGTCTAGGAAATCTCTCTAACTTGCAGGAGCTCTATATAAACCATAACCTTATAGTTTCCATCTCCGCTCGGGCATTTGCAGGTCTACACAACCTGTTGCGTCTTCACCTAAACTCCAATAAGCTCCACGTCATAGACAGTCACTGGTTTGAAGAAACACCTAACCTTGAGATCCTTATGATTGGGGAGAACCCAGTCATTGGCCTTTTAGACATGAACTTCAAGCCCCTAGGAAGTTTGAGGAGCTTGGTTCTCGCTGGCATGGATCTGGCTGATGTTCCTCCAGATGCATTTGTTGGCTTAGATAATCTGGAGAGTATCTCATTCTATGACAACAAACTGGTCAGAATCCCCCAACTGTCCCTTCAGAAAGTCCCCAACTTGAAATTTTTGGATTTAAACAAAAACCCAGTTCGGAAAATCCAGGAAGGAGATTTCCGAAACATGCTTCATCTAAAAGAGTTGGGTATTAACAACATGATGGATTTAGTGTCAATTGATCGCTATGCCATGGACAACCTACCAGAACTGACCAAGCTGGAGGCCACAAACAACCCCAAATTGTCTTATATCCACCGGCTGGCCTTCAGGGACATGCCCTCCCTTGAGAGCCTGATGCTCAACAACAATGCCCTCACTGCTCTGTACCAGCACTCTGTGGAGGCCTTGCCAAACCTAAGGGAGATCAGTCTGCACAGCAACCCTCTGCGCTGTGACTGTGTCATCCTGTGGATGAGTTCCAACAGGACCTCAGTACGTTTCATGGAGCCCCTGGCAATGGTTTGCACTTCCCCGCCAGAACTCAGGGGCCAGCGTGTTCGAGAGCTAAGGCTGCTAGAGTCCCCTGAGCAGTGCATCCCACTGATATGCCATGACACCTTCCCTGGCCACCTCGACCTCAATCTTGGCATGAGTGTCAGCCTGGACTGCAGAGCCATGGCTGAGCCAGAGCCAGAGATATACTGGGTGACCCCTCTGGGAAGCAAAATTGAGAAGGACACTGTGTCAGAACACTACCACCTTAGCAGTGAGGGGACTTTGTGGTTGTCCCATGTACAGGTGGAGGATTCTGGACATT
Organism: Doryrhamphus excisus; assembly: GCF_030265055.1. Lineage (NCBI taxonomy): Eukaryota > Metazoa > Chordata > Actinopteri > Syngnathiformes > Syngnathidae > Doryrhamphus > Doryrhamphus excisus. Next base: position 4,041,324 of record NC_080483.1, on the reverse strand, counting down.
ATACCTGTGTGGCCCAAAACACAGAAGGAGCTGACACACGGGTTGCCTCAATTCGAGTGAACGGCACCCTGCTGGACAGTGCGCACGTGATGAGGATCTACGTCAAGCAGACAGAGTCGCACTCCATCCTTGTCTCTTGGAAAGTCAATTCCAACGTCATGTCCTCCAACATAAAATGGGCCTCAGCCACCATGAAGATTGACAACCCGCACATCACTTACACGGCTCGTGTACCTGTCGATGTTCATGAATACAACCTGACTCATCTTCAGCCTGCCACTGAGTATGAGGTGTGTCTGACGGTGTCCAATGTCCACCTGCAGACGCACAAGTCTTGCGTAAACGTCACAACCCGTAGTGCAACCTTTGCCCTGAACCTGTCCGAGCAGCACCCGAGCGCTGCAGTCCTTGCTGTCATGGCAACCGCGCTTGCTTTCATCAGTTTGGCTACCGTGGGCGTCTATACAGCTCGTAGATGGAAGAGAAAGAACTATCACCACTCCTTGAAGAAGTACATGCTTAAGACCTCCTCTATCCCACTCAATGAGCTTTACCCGCCGCTCATCAACCTGTGGGAGGCTGATGGGGAGAAGGACAAAGATGGCAGCACAGAGGGAAAACCCTCCCCTGTGGATACCACGCGTAGCTACTACATGTGGTGAGGATGGAATGAGGAGACACAGCCGCCTCAGCACAAGACAAGAAACTTTTGCCATTTTTGGTGCAAAAGTCAAAGTTGTATTGTCGGCTTTGCTGATAAGTAGCAGAGTGAACAAAGACAGGATTTTGTTTAATTAGTATAGCGTATCGCATTTGTTTGATTCAGCAGCTGTATATAGCGTCCATGTTGCTTTAGTTGCTATGCCATGTCTGTGGTGCATTTCTAACTCACTTTTACTCGGGTTAATAACACGACAGCAGGGGCAGCATTGGTAAAGATGATTCTTTCTTTCTGTTTTGTAAAACAGTGTGCACTGATAGGTCGAGGAGTTTGTATGAACTCCGACAAATACAAGCTGACAGATCGTTTAAGACTTGCTCCACTGTCTACTGAATGTTGGCAACTGTGCAGTAATGTTGTATCAACTATACCTTTACAATTTGTCATTTAAATACAATAGCAATTTAGTTTGTAGATAATGTGACGTTACATGCTAGAAATACAATTGTTGGCTAGAACATTTTATTTTTCAAACAATGAAACATTAGAATGTTTTTGCCCACATCCTCATAAATGACATAAATGAGGATGTACTTTTTTGTTAGGAATTTTGCTGATTGGTTAGATTATTTTCACATGTAATATGTTATATTGACAATGTCAAAATAAATACTTTTTTGATTCTTTTGCAGACTTCTTTGTTTTTTTACTGTTTCATTTTAGACATGCTGCACAGATTCAATTGATAGCTGTCAGAGCCACCCCTTCATAAGCCATGGAGGCTTACTAGGGGCTGTGCATTGCACCCGTGAGGCATAGAGCGAATAATGGCAGAATTCACCCACTTTTCAATAAATAAAAAAAGAACAAAACAACTATTTGTTGTGGTACACTGTAATGTTACAGCTGCTGCCTTCTAAGTCAGAGGGTTCGGGTTCAATACCAGCCTTGAACAATTATTGAACAATTTGTTGTCAATCCCTTGTGGTGTAATGGTACAACTGCTTCCTTTTTAGGGCAGAGGGCTTGGTTGAACAATTTGCTGTGGTACATTGTAATGGTACAGCTGCTGCCTTTTCAGGCAGTGGGTTCATTTTCAATCCAGCCCTGAATGGTAAATGGTCTTTCACTTGTATAACGCTTTTCTACCGCCAGGGCCCTCAAAGTGCTTTGACACTTGACGACGCAGCATCAGGAGCAGCTCTTGCCCAAGGATACCTTCATCATCCCATCATCATGGGAAGACGGAGGATCAAACACACAACCTGCAGTTTAGGAGACGACCACTCTACCATCTGAGCCATACCATCTCCCTGAATAATTTGTTGTCAGTCCCTCACAATATAATGGTGCAGCTACTAGGGCAGAGGACTGTTCAATCCCAACTCTGGACACTTTTTGAAAAGTGTTGTTACAGCTGCTTAAGGCAGAAGGCTGAAGTTCAGTCCCAGCCCTGGAAACATTTTTTGAAAAAAAAAAACAAATCTGGTGCAAAAGAATTTACTTTGCATCAAAATAATGTATTTCCCATATATTCATATGACTTATTAATAAATGTATGAAATGTATCCTACTAAATTCATGTTTAAGTCAAATAGTACAATAGCTTGTAATAGATCAGTTAGGTCCAGAAATGCTGGTGACACTCTTGTTTGTGATACAGTCATTTTGTGATGAGCGGGTGGGACTTGCTTAGGGCTCAGTTTGGCCAAGGGCAGCCCTTCTTATAGTTGTCTATATAGTTGCTGCACAATGACTGTTAGTAATAAAAATACAGCTTATAAACACAACATTGCTCACAGATTTGTCAGCGACCAGAACATTTACCTCAACCCCTTCAAAAACAATGTGGACAAGCCATTTTCCCCTCATTTATACAACAAAATGATTCATTAACTCCTGCAGACATCATGTTCCTGCAGACTGTGCTGAGAGACAAATGTGATAAAAAACGGTTTTCATTAATTTCTTATAAAAATAAGAAAAATGTAGATGATGCCATTTAAAAGCCCAGTGACTCTCTGCAGTTAAGCGACACATACCTTTACAGACGCAGGTGGTTGATGTACCATATTAAAAATAATACATTCTCAAATAAAGACCGAATGGATGTACCATGATTGTAAGGAGGGCGTCAAGAAGACCCTGATTCAAAGTCAATCTGTGCTCAAGTGTAAGTCAATGTGGCTCTGGAGAGACGCAACGGAAACCAAGATTGGAGGCAGAGCTGTCCGGCGTGTTCTGGCTCCGTGCGGCACAGCGGTATCGGTAACAGTATGACTGTGAATGGGATAGAAATGTGATGTACATAAATAAAATTTATCTCAGCACATATTCCAGAATTGAATTTCAAGAAATACCTCAATATCCACAAAAAAACCCCTGTAAGCTTTTTTAAATATCATACACTTTTGCATAAAACTTTACCTTATGACACATGTATGATCCTCCCTTCTTCACTTTGTCACTGCCTGATGAAGGACCGGTCTAAAAAAAAAAATTAAAATAATGTGTCGACATTAGAATAACATAAAAAACAAAATTAAAACGGTTCTGGGAGATGGTGACGTGGTGTGATCCTTACTGGATTACTTTGTTTTTCTGTGGAGTGATGCACTGTCCACCAGTCTGACGTCCATTCCCACGCATTGCCCACCATGTCAAACACACCGAAAGCATTGGCAGGAAATGACATCACCTGCAGGGAGCCAGACATTCCGATCACCTACTTGGGATGAATAAAAGATTGTAACTTGCTTGGTAAAAATGGGGCGGAAACGACAGAGACAAAAGAGAAAGAGAAGAAAATATTTGTTTGAATTCATGAATAACCGTTTTCAATTATGGACATATGTCTACAGCAAGAAACGTCTGAAAATATAATGTCACATTTCTTTTAAAATCTATTAATATAGGACATATTTTTCAACATTCCTCCATCAAAAAATATTTCAAACTTGGGAGCTTAGGGATGACTTTGGCTGATCAAAGTGCGGCTCGGGGGCCATTTTGAGCTGTTTTTACATTTGTTGCCTTCTAAAATAATAAATGAAGTATCAATAAAAATATAGAGTAATGAGATATACTCGCTTGTTTATTACAGTTAATTGGTTCTAGACCTGACCGTGATAAATTAATTTAGGTGAAGTCTGACACCTTATATATAAATGGAATATCTTTGGAGTAAGAACACACATTACATGTTTACAACCTTCTGAATATGGCTTCTAACATTATTAGAGACCGCTAGACATTAAACAGCACCCCCACAGTGACCTTTACACTCCTATTACCCAATAATTTATGGTATGTAGACATAATAAGTAAGGGTGTCGCGATGCATTCAGTTCACGAGATGAGACGATGCACAAGAGACATTGTTTTTCTGAGCAGAAAATCTTGTCACGTTTTAATCTTGCAAGCTCTTGTGACAAAAGTTCTTGTGACACCCCTGATAAGAGAAAGTAAGACATATAAGATATACTGTATGTAAGACATCTATGTGTTGCTATAAATGTATTCCGGTGCTTGGGGAACTGAATATGAGGAGGACAGATTAGATTAGATTAGATTCAACTGTTATTGCTCATGTCACTGGTACAGGGCAACAATCAGAAGTGCAAATTTATAAATACCATATAAGTAAATGAAAGAAAGAATGAAAGTAAATGAAGAAATAAAATAGAGCTGTAAAAGGACAGATATATGTACAAACTAAACAGGCTATGACTATGATATAGTGTGGATATATACAGGGATATAAATATAAATATATATGAATGTGACAAGATATAATAGTAATATGTACAGTAGTGCAATAAGTAGTGCAATGAAGTGACTGTGCTCTTCGCGACTGTATTAGCCTAGCTGCTAGTGTATTTATATTAGCAGTATGTTTTGCAGACAGGAATATAAACAAACATTGATTGCACTGTTGAAAGTGTCACTTTGACTTTGTTGTTGCTGTGTGCTGTATTTTTTACAGCTGTAATTATTGTTTAATTGTTTTACTCCACCACTGAACCACTGATATTGTATATGCACAGCCAATGTGAAAGTGTGAGGAAAGTTGTTGCTGTTTTAAGATGGCAAAAAGAATGATCAAGAAGTAGTGCATAGTAAAAAAGACAAACAGCACTGCCAATTGCCTAGAAGGAATAAAGCCAATTCCTGTTTGTAGGACCAAACTGAATTCCACTTTTTCCCTTTACTTATTTGCATCATGTTGAATTGCATCATATCGCAAGAAATTGCACCATATCAGATTGCAATGGATGTAAACTAAATGATTATCGCATCGCATCAGGAAGAGGGTGAATCGTATTGCATCGTATCGCCAGAAAATTCCATGTATCGTTAAAGTGTAGTATCGCTGGCATTCCATCGATTTGTATCGAATCATCCTCTGTGCTGAGATTCACACCCCTCGTTTGTGCAGCTTGGGCTCTGGGTGGGGAGGTGCGGTGCTGGGGTGGGGCATTACCTGCTTCCCTCCCTTCGGCAGGGGGATGGCTGGGTTGTGGTGGATGTGGGGCGGGCGGGTGGGGGGGGCTGGCTGTGGGTGCGTGGGTAGCGGGGCGGATAGCGGTGGGGGTGGTGCTCTGCGCGGCGCGGGCCGGGATTAGCGGGGGGCTTGCTTGGGGGGCAGGGTGGTGGGCTCTGGGTCGTGGGGGGGCCTTGACCAAGGGTTGGGGGGTGGGGCTGGCCGGTGGCTCACGGGCGGCCCCTGCTATTTGCCCGTGTCTGGTTGGCCCCTTCTGTCTCCGGTCTGGTGGCGCTCTTCCCGCCTCCGGGGTGTCCTACTCGGCGGGTCCGTGGGTGGATGGGAGATGTGGTGGAGACGGGTCGGCGCTGTGGTGGAGGGTGGGACTGGGGGGGGCATTCACTTTTTGCGGCTGTTGGGGTGTCGTCTACCTGGTGGGCTCTGCTGCCTGGTGTGTGTGTCTCTGTCCTGCCCTGGCACTCTTGGCTCACGTGCCCGGGGGGCGGGGTTGGGCTCTTCCCCATGCGGGTCCCGGTTCTCCTGCGGTCTCTGTGGTGTCACTCCCTGGGCTGCCATGGTGACGGATGTGTTGCCGGGGCGCGGTCCCTGCTGTTCTGGTGGTTGTAGGAGCTGCCTCGGGGCGTGTGGTTTGTCCGCGGCTCCTGGTGGTCCGGGGGTGGCGTAGCTGGCACAATCTCTGGTGGGGCCCTCCGGGGGGGAGCTGGCAGGCCGGACTGGCCGCCACGATGGGCTGGGTGGGGCTCGTGGTTGGTCCTGTGGCCCAGGGCTTGCTCCGGGCGGCTGGCTTGCCCGGCTCGGTTGGCCGGTAGTGCGGGGTGGGCGTGTGTGGGGCCCCGATCCTCCCTGCTGCACTGCACCACCTCACATACATGTAGGACTTTGGGGGGTGGCCTGCAACTGGTTTTGCCGGGGGCGAAGGGTTTCCTTGCGGATGCCCTTTTGTCCTCGGCATTCCTCTGGCTTGGTCACCCTTCAATTTTAACCGCACCTTAGACACTCAGTTCTGGGGGGGATCTGGGCAGGCATGGGACCCACCATTGCTCAGCTTCCCTCCACACACACACATACACATACACATACACCACACACATAGGTCAGCCCTATGGGGCAGGCCTATTTTTAATTGCACAATCTACACAATACCATCTTCACACACACAGGTGTAGCGGGCTGGACCGGAGTGCCTACTACCTGCCCCCGCGGTTGGCCGCTGGCTGCTGGGGCTTGGCGGCTCGCTCGGGGTGCCCTGGGCTGCAGGATATTTTGGTCTGGTCTGCCTGGCCTTCCTGGGGGTCCCGCTGGAACCAGCTGATGCCGGGGCTTGCCCTGGTGTCATGGTTGGCGCTACCTCCCTGGGTCTGTCCTGGGTCGCGGGCGCCAACGTGCCCTTGGGGGGGCGTTCACCGACCTCCAGGCGGTGGGGTCCGCGCTGCTGGGGGCCGGAAGTCTACGGTGGTGGCTTGGGGTTGTTGCGCCGTGGTGGCTGCTGCGGGGACCGGGCTGTGTGTTGGGAGGGGGCCTGATCCTGCTCATGGGGACGGGGGCCTGGGTGGCGTGTGGGGATGGGGAGCATGCTCCTCGGGGTGGGGCCTGCTGGGGGGGGCGGTGCTCTTCCGGGCGTTTGGGTGTCTGCTGCCACTGGTCCTATGCTCTGCCGCATCGCTGTCCCAGTCTTTGCCCTTCCCCAGTCTTGCCTTAGGGCTCGCCGGGGATGGTTCTCCGGTACGTGGGTGGAGCGCTGCTGGTTCTGGGGGCGGGGGTGGATGGCCCTCCCGGTGGATGGTGGGGTCCGTCGGTGGCCTTGCGCTGGTCTTAACTCCCCGGCTCTGGTGCTTGGCCTCCCCGTGACTTGGAGCTATGGCTCTCCCTCACGGGGGTGAGCTGCCCGGCGGGTGTCGGCCGGCGCAGTGGAGCGCCTCACCACTCGCCCCCTCCGCTTGCTCATGTGCGGGCCTCCTCCCCTCACCCGCTCCTTTGTCTGCCACACTGCCGTAGCCCTGATGCCGTGGTCGAGGGGAGTCTGGGGGTGCTATGCCTTGGCGGTCCGCACCTCCCTGGGCTCGAGGCCTGGTTGTGGGTCTGGGACCCCTGGGTCCCCCGCCCTGTGATGCCCCGGACGCCCCACCCGGGGACGTCCACAGCATGTGCTTGCATGTGTGTGTATTGAGTGGATGGGGTGTGCATGTGTTTGAGTTTATTTTATGTATTTATTGTTTTAAATATTTAGATAAATAATGATTAGTTTTATTAAAATTATATAATTATATATACGTATATATACAGTGAAGAAAATAAGTATTTGAACACCCTGCTATTTTGCTATTTCTCCCACTTAGAAATCATGGAGGGGTCTGAAATTTTCATCGTAGGTGCATGTCCACTGTGAGAGAGATAAACTAAAAAGAAAAATCCAGAAATCACAATGCATGATGAACAATTTATTTGTGTGATACAGCTGCTAATAAGTATTTGAACACCTGAGAAAATGAATGTTAATATTTGGTACAGTAGCCTTTGTTTGCTATTACAGAGGTCAAACGTTTCCTGTAGTTTTTCACCAGGTTTGCACACACTGCAGGAGGGATCTTGGCCCACTCCTCCACACAGATCTTCTCTAGATCAGTCAGGTTTCTGGGCTGTCGCTGAGAAACACGGAGTTTGAGCTCCCTCCAAAGATTTTCGATTGGGTTCAGGTCTGGAGACTGGCTGGGCCATGCTAGAACCTTGATATGCTTCTTACGGAGCCACTCCTTGGTTTTCCTGGCTGTGTGCTTCGGGTCGTTGTCGTGTTGGAAGACCCAGCCACGACCCATCTTCAATGCTCTGACAGAGGGAAGGAGGTTGTTCCCCAAAATCTCACAATACACGGCCCCAGTCATCCTCTCTTTAATGCAGTGCACTCGTCCTGTCCCATGTGCAGAAAAACACCCCCAAAGCATGATGCTACCACCCCCATGCTTCACAGTAGGGATGGTGTTCTTCGGATTGTACTCTTCATTCTTCTTCCTCCAAACACGCTTATTGGAATTATGACCAAAAAGTTCTATTTTGGTCTCATCTGACCATAAAACTTTCTCCCATGACTCCTCTGTATCATCCAAATGGTCATATGCAAACTTAAGACGGGCCTTGACATGTGCTGGTTTAAGCAGGGGAACCTTTCGTGCCATGCATGATTTCACATCATGACGTTTTAGTGTATTACCTACAGTAACCATGGAAACGGTGGTCCCAGCTCTTTTCAGTTCATTGACCAAGTCCTGTCGTGTAGTTCTGGGCTGATTCCTCACCTTTCTTAGAATCATTGAGACCCCACGAGGTGATATCTTGCATGGGGCTCCACTCCGATTGAGATTGACCGTCATGTTTAGCTTCTTCCATTTTCTAATAATAGCTCCAACAGTGGACCTTTTTTCACCAAGCTGCTTGGTAATTGCTCCGTAGCCCTTTCCAGCCTTGTGGAGGTGTACAATTTTGTCTCTGGTGTCTTTGGACAGCTCTTTGGTCTTCGCCATGTTACAAGTTAAAGTCTTACTGATTGTATGGGGTGGACAGGTGTCTTTATGCAGCTAACGACCTCAAACAGGTGCATCTGATTCAGGATGATACATGGAGTGCAGGTGGACTTCTAATGGGCAGACTAACAGGTCTTTCAGGGTCAGAATTCTAGATGATACACAGGTGTTCAAATACTTATTAGCAGCTGTATCACACAAATAAATTGTTAAAAAATCATGCATTGTGATTTCTGGATTTTTCTTTTTAGTTTATCTCTCTCACAGTGGACATGCACCTACGATGAAAATTTCAGACCCCTCCATGATTTCTAAGTGGGAGAAATAGCAAAATAGCAGGGTGTTCAAATACTTATTTTCTTCACTGTATATATATGTGTGTGTGGGTGTGTATGTGGGTATATGGCCATATGGATATACGGGGGTGGGGCTCTGCGGGGGTCTGGCGTAGGGCGTTCCATCTCTACCGCCCGGTCCTCCATGGGGCAGTGTGCCCGGGCCTCTTCTGTCCTGGCCGGGGCGGTCCTATGTCGGTGGTCAGGCCTGGGGTTACCTGGGGCGGACCTGGTTCTGCTTCCTGGGGGTGTGTGGGGGGCGGGAGGCGGTGCCTCCGGCCGTGGGCGGGCTCCCTTCCGGCCGGCGGGGGCGCCCCTGTGCCCACGGGTGTGTGGCCTTCGATGCCCTTCTGCCCTAGTGGGGTATAGTCTCCCACTGGTCTCGGGGGTGCGGCTCTCCTCCGGCCTGCTGGCGCCCTGTTGCCGGTTGGGATTGCTCCTCCATGGCCTCTTGCTGGTCTCTTCGGGGAGTTGCTTCGGGGGCGGGTCTTGGGGAGTCGGCCCTGGCCTTGCCCACCCCCACGGGGCCGGAGGATCTCTGGCGGTGGGGGCTTGACCTGGCTGCGTGGGGCGGGGTTGCTGGGTGGTAGAAGGCAGTCTCTCTCCTTTTGTCATTCTCAGTGACAATTACACATTCACACACTCGCATTCACATACACAACACACCTCCATATGGGCACTCACAGCACATGGGTGCTTCTCTATACAATCTACTATCTTATCCCTGATGTTTATATAGTATTTGTATGCTATTATTACAGTAATAATGATGTCAAGCAGTGAGATTTTAATTACTGTAACTGTATGGTTGCAATTGTGTTTACTATCATGGTTCATGTCTTCATCGTTACTATTACTACTGGTAAGTTGGACTGTTTCATTTCACTGATATCATCTCCAGTGTGACCCTTAGCCATCATTGACATTTAACTGTTCTGTTTGTCACTGTTGTTGTTTTGGGAATTCTTGTTGCTGCTGTTTTTGTCTCTCCCTCTACTGCCCCCCCCCCGACCCCACCTTTCTCTTCTCTCTTCTTCTTTTCTGTTCTTCTTCTTGCTCCGGTCCAGTCGCTCCAAATGGCATAACAAAAACATCAAATAACGGCAAATAAAATTTCATGGTACAGGGAAGTTGTAGCCAACACCTTTCCTGACACAGAGCAAATCTGTCTAGCATGTAAGGGCATTTAGATCAACAATACTATCTGCCCCAATGGCTGGACGGGACACAAAAAAAAAAAAAAAAAAAAAAGATTCACACCCCTACAGTCCACCCTTGTATCCTCAGTTTCTTGTTCATTTTAATGCCTGTTATGACTAAAAGTAACTTTGTTTGGACAAATAAAACAGTGACAACAAAATAGCTCACAAGGGTTTAAATTTTTTTTAAATGTTTTGGAAGTACAACGGTATAGCTATTTATGCAAGAACTTAAACGATTTAGTTTTTTAAGAAGAAAACCACGGAAGTTGCTTGATATCAGTTTTTAAATTAAACACTATTTTTTGTGATCATCAGTACATTTGCGCACACTATTTATCCAACCTCTAGTTGTATCAGGCATTGAAATGGATCAATAAAATAATATTTTTTTCATGACTGTATATCGACCTAAGTTGAATTGGTATCAGCATCTTATCATAATGTACAAAATGTATACATTTTTGTGCATGAGGCCCTTGGTGGAAGCAATTTAGACACTGCTGCAGTAGACCAGGAGTTATTTCCTGCAAAGGGTCAGTACAGGACCTTCAGTATATATTGACATCTCAGTCAGGTTTACGGCTCCCCCTACAGAGCATGTGCTACAACTGCAATAATATTCATGAAATCTGTGAAAATCATGAGCTTCCAGTTCATCATCAGCATTTTTAATTTCCTGTGTATTCTAAAGACTAACTCATCCAAGTCAATCATAAATCAGGTTTCTTCCACTGAGTTATCTTAGCGATGTATAATTTCCTGACTCTCACTGTCACTTACCGGTGAGGTCTTGACGTAGCCATCCTCTGCAGAATTATGGTGGGGGAAGTCCCCCTGCCAGATGTTGGCCAAGTGTTGCCCCTTGGGGTTCAGCAGATTTCCCCAGGGGTAAAGTCTGCAAGTAAGGAACGATACAATGGAGACATGCTGCGTACAGAACTGCTGAAAGTGCAGTTTTTACTCGACATGATGATCACACCTGTCCTGTAAGTTGCCCCGGCAGGCATACTCCCATTCTGCCTCTGTGGGAAGCCTCTTGTTGGCCCAAGTACAGTAGGTAACAGCATCCGCCCAAGACACGTGAATAACAGGATGATGCAGTCTAAAAAAAGCGAAGATTTTAGTTTAAACAATGGGCGTGCTTTTTAAAATTATGCGTCCTTGCCTGTCTTTGATATCGCTGTCAGGGCCCTCGGGGTGTCTCCAGTTGGCACCATTCACTGGGAGCCACCAGGGGGCAGCAGCCACCTAAAAATGAAAGTAACTTAATCCGTGCTTCTCAATGCTTACTCAGAAGACAAGAGTTCAATTGCACAAACACTTTTAAGACACCATTGGGTACATTCTAAAGCCTAAAATGTCTTCATGGTATGTCATGACAGCATGATGGTTTCAATTTCTGTTATCTCTGTGTGGAGTTTATATGTTCAACCCCTGCAATGAAATTTTCCATGGCGGCAACACAGACAGAGTGTCCCAACTGTGGGCTGTTACATATTTAAGTGGTCCATAAGAAGGAGTGTTGTCCATCCATCCATCCATTTTCCTCCGCTTATCCGGGTCTGGGTCGCGGGGGCAGCAGTCTTAGAAGGGAAGCCCAGACTTCCCGGTCCCCGGCCACCTCCTCCAGCTCCACCGGGAGGACACCAAGGCGTTCCCAAGCCAGCTGTGAGACATAGTCCCTCCAGCGTGTCCTAGGTCTGCCCCGGGGCCTTTTCCCGGCTGGGCATGCCCGGAACACCTCACCAGGGTGCCCGAGCCACCTCAACTGACTCCTCTCAATGTGAAGGAGAAGCGGCTCTACTCTGAGCCCCTCCCGGATGGCTGAGCTCCTCACCCTATCTCTTAGGGTGAGTCCAGCTACCCTACGGAGGAAACTCATTTCAGCCGCCTGTATCCGCGATCTCATTCTTTCGGTCATGACCCAAAGCTCATGACCATAGGTGAGGGTGGGAACATAGATCGACCGGTAAATTGAGAGCTTTGCCCTCCGGCTCAGCTCTCTTTTCACCACGACGGTCCGGTACAGCGACCACATTACTGCCGAGGCTGCCCCGATCCGTCTGTCGACCTCACGCTCCCACTTTCCCTCACTCGTGAACAAGACCCCGAGATACTTAAACTCCTCCACCTGGGGCAGGACCTCATTCCCAACCCGGAGGGAGCACTCCACCCTTTTCCGACTGAGAACCATGGCCTCTGATTTGGAGGTACTGAGTCTCATCCCAGACGCTTCACACTCAGATGCAAACCGTCCCAGTAAACGCTGAAGGTCGCAGCCCGAAGAAGCCATAAGAACCACATCATCTGCAAATAGCAGAGATGAGATTCTAAGGCCCTCGAACCGGACTCCCTCAACACCTTGGCTGCGCCTAGAAATTCTGTCCATGAAAATTGTGAACAGAATCGGTGACAAAGGGCAGCCTTGGCGGAGGCCAACGTTTACCGGAAACAGGCTCGACTTACTACTGGCAATGCGAACCAGACTCCTGCCCCGTTTGTACAAGGACCGGATAGCACGTAGTAACGCGCCACCAATCCCGTACTCCCGGAGCACCCCCCAAAGGACGCCACGAGGGACACGGTCGAATGCCTTTTCCAGGTCCACAAAGCACATGTAGACTGGTTGGGAAAACTCCCATGCACCCTCAAGCACCCTCGTGAGGGTGTAGAGCTGGTCCAGTGTTCCACGACCAGGACGAAAACTGCATTGGACCTCCTGTATCAGAGGTTCAGCCAACGGTCGTACCCTTCTCTCCAGCACCCTGGAATAGACTTTCCCAGGGAGGCTGAGGAGTGTGATCCCCCTGTAGTTGGACCACCACCCCGGTCTGCCAATCCAAAGGTACTGTTCCCGACTTCCATGCAATGTTGAAGAGACGTGTCAGCCTAGACAGACCCTCAACATCCAGAGCCTTGAGGAATTCTGGGCGGAACTCATCCACCCCCGGAGCTTTGCCACTGAGGAGCGTCTTAACGACCCCAGATACCTCAGCCACAGTGATGGCACTGTCCACGTATGTGTCCTCAGACTCTGCTTCCTCTATGGAAGGTATGTCAGTGGGATTGAGAAGGGCCTCAAAGTATTCCTTCCACCGTCCGACTACATCCCCAGTCGAGGTCAGCTGGCCCCCGTCTCCACTGTAAACAGTGTGGACTGGGCACTGCTTCCCTTTTCTGAGGCGCTGGATGGTTTGCCAGAACCTCTTCGAGGCCGACCGAAAGTCGTGCTCCATGGCCTCACCGAATTCCTCCCACACCCAAGTTTTTGCCTCGACAACCGCCAAAGCCGCAAACCGTTTGGCCTGTCGGTGCCTGTCAGCTGCTTCCGGAGTCCCACAAGCCATCAAGGCTCGATAGGACTCCTTCTTCAGCTTGACGGCAGCCCTGACCTCTGGTGTCCACCATCGGGTTCGGGGGCCTGCCGCTACTACTGGCATCATCCGCCTTGCGGCCGCAGCTCCAGTCAGCTGCCTCAGCAATGGAGGCACGGAATATGGCCCATTCGGACTCAATATCCCGGTCCTCCCCCGGGATGCAGGTGAAGCTTTGCCGGAGGTGAGAGTTGAAGACTCGACGAACATGAGACTCTGCCAGACGTTCCCAGCACACCCTCACTACTCGTTTGGGTCTACCAGGTCTGTCCAGCATCCTCCCCCGCCATCTAATCCAACTCATCACCAGGTGGTGATCAGTTGACAGCTCAGCCCCTCTCTTCACGCCCCTGTCCAGAACATGCGGACGCAGGTCTGATGATACGACTACAAAGTCGATCATTGACCTGCGGCCTAGGGTGTCCTGGTGCCAAGTGCACTTATGGACATCCCAATGTTCGAACATGGTGTTAGTTATGGACAAACTGTGGTTCGCACAGAAGTGCAATAACATCACACCGCACGGGTTCAGATCAGGGAGGCCGTTCCTCCCAATCACGCCCCTACAGGTCACACTGTCATTGCCCACATGGGCGTTGAAGTCTCCCAGTAGAACGACGGAGTCACCAGCTGGGGTGCTCTCAAGCACCCCTCTGATGGACTCCGATGGAGTGTTGTCCATGGTTGTTAATTTTTTTTTAAATTTATTTATTTTTTGTGTCCTGTCCAGCCACTGGGGCAGACAGTATTGTTCGTCTAAATGCCGTTACATGCTAAACAGATTTGCTCTGTCAGGAAAGGTGTAAGCTACAACTTCCCTGTACAATGGAATTTTATTTGCCATTATTTGATGTTTTTGTTATGCGAATTTGGAGCGGGGGGGGGGGGGGGGGGGCAGTAGAGAGAGAGAGAGAGAGACAAAAACACCACCACCCCCCCACATCTATATATCTATACATAGTATATACACACACACGCATACATACATATGCACACGCACACATACAGACATATAACCATAATAAAACTAAAAATTAATAATTATTTAAAACAATAAATACATAAAAATAGCTCAGACACACACGCACACCCATCCACTCAACATGCACGCACGCAAGCACACACCGTGGACGTCCCTGTTAAATATTTTCTAAAATAAATACATACTTACTGCTTGTGTGATTTGGCTTTTGACAGCCTCACTCAGAATTCCTTCAAAAACAAAGGAATCCCCAAATGTCTCCGCCTAGCAGAATAAAAAGGCAAATGTAGATGACCCCTCAATCAAAAAAAGAAAATCATCAACATTCAACACAAACGAGCATGCATAGGGAATTTTGACAATCACCTCCGTCATGTATCCTGTGGCATTGACAAAGCTCTGGAACTGTTGGTTAGTCACTTCCTGAATGTCCATGTAGAAGGAGTCCACATGGACTGGCCTCTGAGGACCCTCGCCATCCGCAGGGATGCCCGGGTTGTCTGTTCCCATCAGAAAATTTCCACCAGAAATCAGCACCATCTACAGAATATGCAGGAAATAGTCACAATGTAAATCTTATAAAGTTAGTCTCCTGATGCCAAAGTTAGCTTGCGATTCGTTTAAAGGTGGAATTAACTTAAGTGTGACTGTTTGTTGCACTACTATGCTTTTTCCATTTTTCTGACCTATAAATGTTGTTAGGGGTTTGTATTCTCATGTTAAAGTTTCAGATTACAAGGTTTGCACATTTGGGAGTGAGCCCTGAAAGAGGGTAGGGATGGCTGTGAATTCTCGGTGTGAGAGTTTTTTCTAACATCGGCTCTTTGTGATGTCACAATATGTCGGTAGTGAGCACAAGCTGTAGGCGAGGGCTTGCCTGGAGGCGGGGTGTGGATGGAATAAATTGAAACAGAGCGTTTTGGAAATGTGTGTGTGCAGCTGCTCTATTGGAGTCCACAACTCAACACAAAGGGCCAAAAATGATCAGAATAGGTCCCCTGTATGTCCACTGATTTTTAGTGACACTTCTTTATGTGAAAACATTTTAGGTAATATTTTATTTTATTTGTGAAAACACAATAAATGCACATTTTTGGTTTTTTTCAGCATCTAGACCACATTAGACCGCGTCTACACCACTGTTCCTAGACTTCTCAAATCTGTACTGCATTAAAATGTATAGACCTGAATGTTCATAAAAACACAGTTTATAGACTTGTCAAATAAGGACTACATTGTCCTACATACCACGGAAATGCATAAAAGCAGAGCTTGTGATTTGGGCAGCTTGTATTCTATTCGTGAAAATGCAAGAAAGCCAATTTGTTTTCTTTTTTCAGCATGTAGACCACCTAAGACCTGGTCCACTTCGAAAATCCCTGTATCTAGACTTTTCAAATCTGGAACCAGATTACACCACAAAGAAAGCCAGTTTCAGCAGATTACTCATTCGCATTCAGTAAATGCTCGCATTTCATCCCCCATCCTTAAATTGACATGTTCACTGTGAGAATACCACTTATGTTGTTGCTGCAAGCTATTCGGACAATAATGGCTGCGTGTTAACTCATTTTCAGTGACTAGTTGAACTACAAAAAACTACTACAATAAAGTATATGGAAATGTCATGATGTAGTATTGTCTCTCTTTATTTTTCAATACTTTGATGGACTGCTGTAATAACATACACAGAAGGAGCTATTTTGTGTATGACAACCGTGGTTGATTACCTGACTTAGTATATTCTCCTTTCCAAGCGCATCAGACTGCAACTCATTTGCTTCTCTGGAATATTTTACAGCTGGATCCTGGGAGGATTTCTTATTCTCCACAACAGCGTCTCTCTTCAAACTCTGGCAGCCACAGCTCGCTGCGACTTGGGCGGCGGGTGTCTCTGACTGAGCCCCGTATACATACATTTTGTCCAAACATTCCAAATATATAACTAATAAAGCCCATAAGCGAAGCATTGTAGCCCAGGATATGCTCACACTGCTTACACTGTCTTCCTTCAAGTCACGCGATAACTACTCTTCTTCTGCCTGTCCTGCCATTTTTTGTATTGCGCCCCTAGAGGCTTGCGACTTTACTGTAACAAACAAGCTTGAAACAAAACAAATATGGTGTCGCTTGTAAAATCAGGAGTCGGAAGATTGCAATTCCATTAAGTTTCAATAAACTGAACTCGGTTGTGGAGCGATAAGGTAGTAGTCACCTAGTGGACGTTATTTCCCATAGATCAACAGTGCCGCCGCGCGGGAAGAAGTGGCAGCGATCCAGCAGCAGCAGAGGCTGCTCAGAGTAACGCCTGTCCGCCTGCCTGCTCGCCTCCTGGGCGGCCGATCTGTCACAAACACTGGCGTGGTCCACTCCGCTGGATCTCACTATTGGTCGGCCGAAAGAGAGAATGAGAAGGGCGCCGCCGTCATGTTGTTGTAACTGGCATTCGAAGAGCTGAACATCCGAGCGTTTATCGCCACCGAGGTAAAGTTGAGCCGCAAAACTTGTTTTCTTATCTTCATCCTCTGAGAGACGATGCAGCGCTTTCCTTAAATGGACAACATTTTTTTCTTGCCCAGTGCTGAAGTCAACCCGTGCTTTCATATTTTGCTCAACCAGTGCTTGGGTTTTCATGCTCAATTGCAAATGGAAGGTGTTGGTTTTACTAACAATGACGGTCATGTTCAGAAGTTGTGTGCAGGACAGGCTCCCTTGAAGTAAAAAACACTATTTTGGCTCTGCTTGGCAGCACTAATCTCTGTCAGATGGAGAAAAGTGGACCTGTTGCAGGTGCACAGCTTCCTGTTTGTTGCACCAATTGTTAAACTCTTCATGCAACAGCACTCTTATTATTCCAACATCAAACGTTACTTTGCTGCTTCCCCTTGAAATGAATCATTGTTTATAATGACAGCTACTCTATGATGCTAAACCTGCCTTGGCATTCATTTTCTCTGCTGTAGGTGTTCCTTGAGCGTGTCCAACATGTCGGATAAAATGTCCAGCTTCCTGCACATTGGGGACATCTGCTCTCTGTATGCAGAGGGATCCACCAATGGTTTCATCAGTACCCTGGGGTAAGGGGATTGTTCAGTGTATTATATGTATATACAGTAAGCTGGTTGCATAAGAAGGCACAGGGGCATGGGTAGGATTCTGTCGGCATTCTGACAGCATTCTCCTTATGGTCACTTGCCCACGTAGTGACCAGTGTAGAATACTACCTATCATCACAATGTCTTTGAATGCTTCTTCTGAATGCCTTATAATTGTAGTTTACATTATTTCATAATTTGTTTCTGTCAAAAAAGGTGTCATTTAAAACAGACAGCATCGTGGAGGTTGGTGGGGGAATGTTTACATGCGTAAGAGGCGTGACTTTCCACTCTCATGTGATGGAGTAGGATGGGAGAGATACAGATATAGTTGCAGTTTTTATCCTGCAGGACAAAGGCGTGGAAACAGTGGGAGGACTTTGAAGCGTTGCTCACGTCTTGACTGACCCCGCCACCTTTGATAGCACTGGGAGAAAAGGAAATACTGTACAGGGCTGGCAAATGCACGCATAGTGATAACTAGTGTTTTTGCAAGAGTGGCAGGAGTGTAGGTGGTGAACAGATGGAACCTGTAAAAGGTAATTTGTGTACAGTATGCGGTCATAAAACAGCAAGCGAGTCATTCTCCCACACATCTTTTGCCTTCAGTTGGACCTCATCCACCCTTGTGGCATGTGAACTTACTCAGATGGATATAAAACTGCAGTAAGAGACATCTTGCTGGTAGAAAAAGCAATGTTTCTGTTCACTCACTTTTCTGTTCTGACATCATGCAAAGCTACCAGGGTTATGAGGTCATTGTGTTGAAAGCTGCATGAAGACCAAATAACACTAAACACTTTGTGGCATTGTAGGAGTTCCACAATGTCTCGCATGCACCCGAGTGCATAAATTTGCAGAAGAATTTGCTGTATTGTCATGCAAGGCTTGGCCTGTGTCGAGGGTACAGTACACTTATCCACCAACTCTTCATTTATCAGCCTAGAACAACGGAAATGAGTTGCCGTGCTTTAAAAGCCATTTAAGAAAAGCATTTCATGGGTCATTCCAAAGTTAGAATCATCAGAGAAAAGTCATCATGAAACCTTTTATTCCTTGTAAATCATGTTTTCCAAAACATTTAAGTCTCAAGTATAAAAAAGTTAACTACAGTTACAATAGCAGATAAAACACCGCTTTCAGCTTGAAAGTGATGAATTATGTCACATACTGTACATGGAGAAGAAGAGATAAAGATGTGTTCCCAGCTTTTCCATGCTGACTGTTTCCAAACTTTGGGTTGTACTGATGATTTTAGACCCACAGGTTTGACTATTAGTATTACTGTACATCAATATTGAAAATAAAACTCTCTTTCATCAGAAAAAAAGAGTTTGTTTCTAGCCTTTTTGGGTCTTTATACATCAGCAGTAGAACATAGGTTGGTTTCAGCAAAAACACCTGATTGTGACCAAAAAATGAGCAAATTAGTTTTTTCTGCAGACAAGCAAATTCAAGCAGAACAGTGACTTTTGTTTAGTGACACCTCAAACATCTGAACAGTTGTTTACTTCTGTGAAACAAATAAAACAACACATGAAAATCCATTTTGATGACAAAATAACTACATTTATTCACAGTTTTAGAACAAAACATAACACAAAATAATCATCTATTTACATAACTATGTACAAACGTACTTATTTGTTCATATAATGCACACATAACAATGAGCTACTTCCATTCTGTCCTTTCTTCTACCTTCCTTAAGGCTCTGTTCACATTATCAGATGTTCAAGCACACTCCGTAACTCTTAGTGTTATCAAGACTGTTTTTATTGTTTATTTACGAAGGAGATTGAGGGTATATACTGTATCAAGATGTACCATTTGGTAATAGATACTGTCATTTTACTAACCTCAAAATTTCAAAATACAGTCACCACAAATATGACTTTTTTCACAAAACCCATCAGTTGACCTGAGCCATCAGTGTTTCTTTATGCAGATATACAGTCCTAAAATGCCTCACAATACAGTTTCCTGGTTCAACAGTGTTGCGTTGTGCTTTTCTCTGCAGTTTGGTGGATGACCGCTGTGTGGTCCAGCCTGATGCGGGGGACCTCAACAACCCTCCAAAGAAGTTCAGAGGTAAGAGGCGCGAAGATGGTCCTCTTGAGGCCTGACGTCCTGACGTCCTGCTCACTGCTGTCTGTTTATACTGTGATCTCTTTGAGAGACACGGCTGCATGTGTTGTGCAGCGTTTCTCTGGCGACGGCCACAATATCTCTGCCCACTGGACTTCAAACAGGGATGCCTTTGACAATGTTAATGGTGTGTGTGTGGACCGCATACGTGCAATTACTTCATCAGTGAAGGTGGAAGCGGATGGTTCATTGATGTTAATCAATCAGGGCTCCTGGAAACCTTCTTTCCAGATAAAAAGCCTTGACATAGCTCTTTTAGTAAATGAGCTATTAATAGCGCTCATACAGGAAGTACAACTCATGACCCTTCGTTCTCAAGCCGGAGGCTTGTATCTCAAGAGGCGGGCTTGGCCTCACATTGCACACAGTATCTGATCTTCTGTGGATTTGTCTTTTGTTGTCATGGATTTTAAAATGTGCCCCTCAAGTAAGATTGGCGTTTGATAGCTAGCAGGCCAACGTTCAGACCAGAGCATTTAATGGAACGGTCCCAGCTAACTTAGGCTGTGTTTATATTTGTGGTTTGGTACCCTGGTCAAGGCCAGGAATAAAGAAAAAATACTTGGCCGTACTACTTTGGTTTGGTTTGTTCACATTGCCATTTGTGTCATGAGACTACAGGCTGCAGTAGGGATAGGCCGATATGGATTTTTTTGGGCCGATGCCGATGCTGATTTTTTTCCATCACCCTTAGCCAATGGCCGATTATGGACTGCAGATTTTGCATGGGCCGATATTTGTGGCAGATACGGCTTTTGCTCCCTCAATTTACATGAAAAAATGACAGTGATAACAAATATTACAGGTCTCAAGTTTAAACAAACATTTATTGAAATGTAAACACTGAACACAGTAGGATTCAGCTTTCTTAAACGCACATTGAAGTAAACAATTTCAAGTAAAAAAGTGTTTAATTATTCAAGTACTGTCTATGAAATAAAATTAAAAAAATATTATAACTTAACCACCTAAACAGCACCTACTGTGCAGAGTGGGATTTAGCTTTGTTAAACAAACATATTTCAAGTAAAAAAGTGTTAAATAGCACATTCATTTACAGCACAGCGATGTGGAGAGTTATGGAGTCTCAAAGGTCAACAATGTACTGTTATAGCTTTTTTGTGAAAGAGACACTTTTTTCAGGTTAATTTAACTTATTTAACTAACATCTTGTGTTCATTCATTGTGTGCATAGCCAAACCCTTTATTAGTTATGTGAAATTTGGCCTTGTTTTTGTTTAACTGCAATTTAGGTGCCAAAATAAGAGTGATGTCGGACAGGGGTTATCAATATGCAACCCCCACCAATTTTAGATACTATTGAGAAAGTGAAAATATCTATTTGTTAGATATTTCCATTCATAGATATATCATTAATAAAATGGGTTAATGGCGGTTAATTAACGCAAGCACACCTCATGTCCGACAGGTCTGTCGTTATATGCAAAGTGGAGCATAGTGGATCGTCCTCACTCAATCCGAAAGAGCCTGACACTGGTTTTATAACTTCCTTCTGACCTGAACACACAGCAATACAATTCCAACACCATATCAATCCACTCATGTCTCTCGTTCGTCCATTACAAGAAGATGAGATGCATTCAGGGACGCTCCAAACACAAAAACGATCACTTTTGTTTGTTTCTTTCGGCTTTTCCTGATTTCGGAGTCGCCACAGTGGAACTTTTGACCCTAAAACTACTTAATAATCAAATCAAATCAACTTTATTTGTCGAGCACTTTTCCTGCAAAGACATGCAACACATGATTTACATGATGACATGGCATGGCATTGAGCATTGAGGATCAAGGAAATGCCACCTTTGTGGCCGTCTGCACTGGGAGGAGCCGCAGGCCGTGCCATCGGGGGACCAGCACCCGGGCCCCCCGACTCCGACAGACGGGCGGACCCCCACATTAAAGGGAGGAACCCCCAGCCGGCCGGGTCGAAGGGACCCAAGGATGGCACCCCCTCAGCAGACTCGACACAGCCCCCAGTGTGGAGGACCCCCCCCCTGAGGAAATACTTAAGTTAAAAGCCATAAGACTAAAAGCATAAAATAGAACTAAAAAGATAAAACCATAAGAAAAGTTTAAAAATATTAGTTAAAAGCCTGATTAAAAAAGTGTGTCTTTAATCTTTTTTTTTTAAATATCAACAGTCTCTGCAGTCCTGAGGCTCTCCGGCAGGTTGTTCCACAGGTGGGGGCCATAGTGGCTAAATGCTGCCTCACCGTGGGTTTTTGTTCTGGGTTTTGGTATTGTTAAAAGGCCAGTGCCGAAGGACCGCAGGGCCCGCAGGGTTTGATATGGTAAAAGCAGATCAGATAAATGAGAAGGTGCAAGGCCGTTAAGACATTTAAAAACCAGTAAGAGAATCTTAAAATCGATCCTGAAATGGACGGGGAGCCAATGCAGTGACTTTAAAACTGGTGTAATGTGCTCCCGCCCTCTGGTCCTCGTCAGCACATGTGCGGCTGAGTTCTGTAATAATTAGAGATTTAAAATACTCTTTTTGGGAAGACCACAGAGCAGTGCATCACAGTAATCTAAACGACAGGATATAAAAGCATGCATTAGCACCTCCCTACTGGCCTGAGAGAGAAACAGGCGGACTCTGGCTATGTTCTTTAGGTGATATAAACCTATTTTTGTTATATTTTTGATATGTGGGATAAAATTTAGCTCATAGTCAAAAACCACGCCCAAATTTTCAACTGAATCGGCTGGTTTAAGATCCTGTAGTTTTGGTAAAACCTAACTGTGTGTGTGTGTGTAAGTGTGTGTTAATAAACAGGAAAATAAAGAAAATCCTGAGTTTTATATTCTTATCACTCAGTTTGTAACTCTTGAGGAGTGTCTGCCTGCTGGCAGTCCACGAAGCAGCACAGGCACAGTTTGGAGCGTTGCCGTGTTCCGAGTCGCAGGAGGGGACATCCCAGAGGGCGGGGGTGGGGTGCGGGAATGTGACAGTGGTGGTGAGCTGGTTCTGTATCATAAAGACAGGGATCTGACCAGTTGTGAGCCCACTGACATCATAGTATGTAAATTAGATGAGTGAATTTACTCCTGATTGGCTGGCGACCAGTCCAGGGTCTACCCCGCCTCTCACCTGAAAACAGCTGGGATAGGCTCCAGCACCCCCGCGACCCTTGCGAGGATAAGTGGTAGAAAATGAATGAATGAATTTACTCCCAAACTTTGGTTCATTCTGATGATTTTCTTCATTTACAGTATGCCTTTATCTCCAACCATTTGCAAGCTACAGCTTACAGGCATATTCATATTGCATGCTGAGTACCACAAATTCGGACACATTGGCAGGTCTGCAGTAATATTGAAAATCTTCCCTGCATCACGCCCACCTGACTGCGCAGGTTTTCATTACATTTGTTATTCATGTCAGCTCGTCAAACATGCAATTTAAGGCAGTTTCCAATCTGCTGTGAAAAAAAGGACATCACTCAATTTTAATCGAAGAGCCCTGTTGTACATGAACATAAATTCTTATGGTACCCAAAATATGATTCAACACAAACGAGCAAAAAACTACTAAATTAAAATAAGGAACTGTTTTATGTGTTTATAAGACTTTTGTGACGTGAAAATCAGAACAATATCAATTAGTCATATTTACAAGCTATTGAAAAGTTCCATCTGCAGTCACTGAGTATTTACAAATGGCTCAAAAACAAATGCTGATGCAAACATAAAAAGTAAAGAAAAAGTTGACTAAAAAAACAATAAGAAATAATTCAAATATGCATCATGTTACCAGACTGAATACAAGGGACTATATAGTACAAAGACGCTAGCCATCCTCTGCTGCAGCCGAGGGAGTGAGACAGAAAGAGCTGGTCTGTGTCTTTGTGTGTGTGTGTGTGTGTGGGGGGGGGGGGCAGGTACTGGGGCAGGGTGCTGCACAGAGAGAACGGAATGACTGAATACCCGCATTAAAAAAAAAAATTACACATTGATACTTGACCAAAGGACCTGAGCAAAAGCACCAGAGTTTACATTTTAACTGAAGCAAACATAGCAGTTGTGAACGCATCCTTAAAAGTAGCCGAGGAGCATTCAGTCGTTGCCATCTATTGAGGAAATTCTCTCTCAGTGGCTCTCTTGTTCCATACGAATGCCCAATCATATCACATGAGCTTGAAAATGTTTGGTCGTCCCAGATAAGGATTTTAAGACTTTTTGACATTTATGTTTAGGATAAGTCATGAAAGCAAAACTGAAAGTGTTTTCTTTGATCACTCGTGACTGGCCGTGTCCTCTCACACTCTCCAACAACTTACCGGTTTACTGGCCATGCATAGATGAGGAGGAAAAGTCAAAATGTTGTGTGTTGTTAATTCACTTTGCTCAAGTTGTACTTCTGCTGGTTTGAGTCAAGTCTGACTATATTAGTTATGCAGAAGTGAAAATTGATCTAAATTGTCCCTGTTTTTGGAATTTGCATGTGATGGCTCACTTGTGCGGAAGGATTTGGCTAATCACTTGTCCTTCTTTAATCCTAGGCCCTCCTGCCTTTTCTTGGCTCACAACCTAGTATTGTCTTTTCACCAACAATATGCATCAGAAGTTGTGAGCCTCTTCTTTTCAGTGGGTCCAATTTTTATACTAATGCACTAACAAGGACTTGTGGTTGAAGTAATAGACTAATTAGAACTACTAGTCTAACTGTTGCTTGCATAACACACTTGGATCACGCTGAGTGGGGTTAAAGTGCCTTTGGTAAGTCGACTTTGTCAGCTGCTCCTGATCAAAAGAGGTCTTCATGTCAGTGTGAGGTGACTGTGGACTGCACTCAAAGTTTCAGTTTCATAATTTTTCCATGTTGACCGTTATATACTGTACATATTGAAAGATTTATGTTTCTATTAATGTGAGTCTCCTCAAATCAACAAGCCTATGTTTGGTTCAGACCTACTGAATTCCCACGCTCTTAGGGTTGCAATGATCTACCGATCTTGAAACATTCATCCTTATGTCACAGTTAGAGGTGGAGTCGAACCCGAATACAGTATTCGGAACGGAACCTTTTAAGTTAGTGTGGGGTTAGGTGTGGGGGGGTTCATGTTCATGTGATATTGTAATGGCGGCTGAATAACTCGACGTCAGGATGGCTGTATTCAGTTGGCCCTTTATTTGGAACAGCAACATACAGCACTTGTCTTGGACGCTGACTCTCGTCACACTCCCCAACACTTCCTCCATCTCTTATTCCACCTCTTATTCCACACTTTTTCCTCCAAACGCTTGCTCTAGCGCAGGGGTCGGCAACCTTTACTATGAAAAGAGCCATTTCACCCACTTGCCCACTAAAGAAAAATAGCCTGGAGCCGCAAAACGTTGTATGTTTAAAACAACATTGGAGGGAAAAAAAAAGACGAGTTGGAGTACTCTTGCTAGTACTGGAGATAAACTTTTGTTTTTAAATGAGCTCTAATTTATTTTTTAGAATCGTCAAATAACTCATTAATAATAATTAATAACTCAAATAACTCAAAGTATTACTCATTTCCCTTCATGTTAACCTGTCAGAGAGAACTGGATAGCATCCTGTCTGCTCATTCAGTCACCAGTCAGAACTCAGTCAGGATGCATTCATGGTCTCACACAAAGTTGGATTTTTGTAAACTCATAACAAAGACGTGCATTTTCACCACACGGGTGCTAAAAAATATTAAAGCATTGCAAAGGGAGCCGCAACAAAGAGGCTGGAGAGCCACATGCGGCTCTGGAGCCGCGGGTTGCTGACCCCTGCTCTAGCGGATTGCCCTCTATAGCGTACACTTGAAACAGCAGCTTGGAACACAATAAACCCCTGTTTTTTTCCTTACAGGTTCATTGGTGGATTTATGTGAGGAAAAAAATGTTACAATAATTATTATTATTCTATTGTTGTAATTATTATTATTTGTATTTGTATTTAATTTAATTAATATTTTTCCTGGGGGGGGGGGGGTTGGGTGTTAAATTTGACACAAATACAAATACAAAATTAATAGAAATACAATGCCCCAACACACACACACACAAACACACACACAGCAACATGATATGTGGTTAAAAACAGATGACACACTACCAACGTATAATGCAGAATATTAATCAACTACTATGTGAGCTCCAACCATGTGCTTTCTAGCCTTTACAAACACTGTACAGCAAAGCATTCTGGGAAACAGGAAGTGCTCCCAGCGACGCTACATTATGAAGATTGTTTCTGTTAAGACAAAAAAACACTCTAATAAAACCGTCACACACACGTTAAAGTATTGTAGGGGGTCATATCAGAGCTGCGTAAAATGGATATGACAGACTGCATGACTTACGTGAGTTTAGATGGTAGCCATCCACCCTGTGCCTGAATACCACACTGCGCATCACCACTTTTTGTGCACTACAAACTGGACCACAGTGTGTGACCCTGTGAACAGGCACCATTTTCCGCTGTTTGGTTTAATATTTACTCCACCGAACAAAAGCCTCGGTAAGTGTTGAAATTCAAAGCATGACATGGTGAGGAATTACTTTACTAAATTCTCCTGAGAACAGACTGGGTCACATGGTATTGCTGCACGTTTTGTAAGGAGTTTACAGTGTCCTACATGTTGCTCTGTACTTTATTGTGCTCTACATTTACAGTATGATGTTGTAGGTCAAAACACTCTCGAGTCAAATTGCCTTATTGGTATTATAGTCATCATTCATATTCAACTACTGCCTGTGAAAATCACATGCTGACCAGTTAAAAATAAATTGTGTTGCAATATCAATCATTGCACAATCACTAGTGCTGGTTTGCAGCATTCTTTGTGCACTATGCTTGAGCAGACTCTAGCCTGTCCTCATGCACCACACAGCAGAATTCTTCCGCAGAGGATGCTGCATGGGCGCAGACAAGGTTGTGCTAACCGTGTCCGCGGGTTCTTGTCTTGTCATCACGGAGGTATGCTCAACATTTCCTCCTAATGTAAACACAAGTACTCTGCATGTAATCGGACTTTCACTCATGTGGGCTGTGGGGTATATTTTGCACTGACACGTGGCAAGGAACTGAGATGGCAGTAAAAACAAGGCAATTTAGTACAGTTGCAATATAACAATAATCAGTCCCTAGCCATTTTTTAAAACTTATGAGCTGCAAAAAATAATCTAGATATTTTTTTCTTTCTATTTGAGCATCAGATCTGAAGTCTAACTTCTCTGAGAATAATTATTTCATCTGACAAAATTCAGGCATGCGCAGGAGGATATCCATAAAAGGGTAAAACCATGGTGGAGGTCTGCGCTCTATCGAGTTTTTCAGTTGAAGGATTTGGCAAAACAGTGGTACTAGACTATCATCATTATTATTTTACACTCAACAAAAAGATTTATGAAACAGGTTTTGCTCCCATTTTTTATGAGCTGTGCTCAAAGATCTAGAACATTTTCTGTATACACACGAGGCCTACATTTCTACGATTGTTCTAACTCATCCACCTCACATGTTTAGCATATCAAAATGCTGACCAAACAGCATGCTAATTGCATGTGTGTGCCTTAGGTTGGCCTCTATAAAAGGCCACTCCAGATTGTGCAGTTTAAATGGGGCATATGAAAACCAAGATTTGACTCTATTTGTGTGGACATTTTAGACTTTTCCTGGTTTGTGCACCGATATGCATTGGAGCAAGGCATACTAGTCAGTAGCACAAAATGACCATTCACTCTTTCCAGCCCAAATAAGCATTGCTTACAAGACATAAATGTACGCCAGTTAATTACAGTAACAGATCTGTCTTTGCTGCATTCCTCCCCAAATAAGCCCAGCATGAATGCGTCGTTTTCCTGGCGAGGGAGACACCTTACTGGAACTGGCCAAGGGAAGCTGTTGGTGTCTTGAATGCGCGAGGAATGATTAGATACTTCCTCTAAGAACTTTGAAGCGAGTAGGGGTTTATACAACGGAGATCATTGAGGCTGTTGTTGACTTAACACAGAATGGAAGTCTTATGCAATGTGTGACTTTAGGTCCCCTGCCAGATGTTGTGACTGCTACGGAGAGAGTTGCTCATATGTCGCACATACGTGCATGTACACATACACACACAAAGTTCAAAACTGTAAATGTCAAAACTGTAAATAGCTCATGGTGTTATTTAAGTAAATAAAATACATTTGATGTATAACAACCCCTTTTTGTGTGTTTTATGTTAGTATAGTTGTTGAGCTGTCACATGTATGTTCATGTTCAACTTGAAAGACACAGCTTGACAAAACCTGAACATCTACATTCAGTTTTGTACCTGGAAAACTTAATAGTTAAAACTTCAAACTTTAAACAAGCATTTTTAGCATTTGTTCTTATAATATAAACATTTTTATATCTTCATGAGGGTCGTGGGGGGTGCTGGAGCCTATGCCAGCTGTCTTTGGGTGAGAGGCGGGGTACAGCCTGGACTGGTGGCCACCCAATAACAGGGCACATATAGACATGGAAGATGTAACATGTAGTTTCTGCTATATTTATTCATGTTTAGTGGTTAGACATTTTTCAATCATGTAGTTTTAACATGACAAGCAAAATCTTTAAAACTACTTTATCGCTTTATGTCAGCATAACCTAATGGGTTCAGATTGGAATCCCATTTGCAATACCTCTCCAGAGCAGAAGGTGGCAGTAACACGTGACAGGCCCTATTCATCAGCTAAGGTAGCTTCCGGTGGAGAAGCGCCATAGCAGAGAGTTGGGGATCCTCACGGCAATCATATTGCATCCATCAAAAGTTAAACCATCCCTGATGGCGAAAGATCTCAATTGGTAAGTTCACTTTCCCTTTTAATTCTGTGATCTTTCTTTCGTTTTTTATGTATTTTAGATACTTATTGCAACAAATATGAAATATTTTTCAAAGTAGTAAAAGTACTGTTCACATTTATATTTTATTTTTTATTTTTAAGTTTTTTAAGAAATATGTCAAACTGTGAGGAAAAGTTCATAACTAAGAAAAACTGCATGATTATGTATTATTTAAGCTTTTTATTAACCTTTGACATGTGTTCCTTTGGTTGTTAGTCACGAAACGAAGCTGACCTGTCCTCACTCTTGTCTCAATTAATCCCAGGAACTTGATACTATGAATATGTCCTGTGTCACAAACTAAAAGGGTCTCCTGTTCAAGTTCACCTACATCTGCCATCCACCTGTGAAAAGGACTGGTTCTTCAGCTTCATCAACCCAAAGAGATACTGCGAAGAGAGCGTGTCATCAGCCAATCTCAGGTTCATGACAGAGGACTTTAAGTTCATAAAGAGTAGTGGCAATCAAGTCAAGATATGCATTTTTGTCTGTCATTGTTTGCCTGTTTTGAAGAATACAGTCATTTTACAAATCAAGTCTGTTTTGTGGTCTTTTTCCAAATAAGTACTATTTTAGAGTTTATTTTCCTTTTTAAAAAGTTTTGTCTTAGTCAACTTTTTGTTGACTGAACTTTAAGTTTTGTCAAATCAGGATGAAATAACTGGTGTTATTTTACCTTTTAAAATTGTAGCTGTACCTAGCCTGTAAAAATAAGATACCCATCATCATATAGACGTTAATGTAACCAAATGAAAATAAGTCAGCTTCTACCTTAGTAAATATATTAAAACAACCTATACAAATTAAGTTGGATTTAAACATTGTAATGGTAACGCCAATATTTAATACAGACATGTTCACTCAACATATTTGCAATTAGTTGGTTCAACAAAATTGTATCTCATTAAATGACAGCATTTTAATTAGATGGAAATTCTTTCCATAATTTTATTACGTTCACCCAACAAATTATTTCTTTGAGTGTAGGGCTTGGTGGTTCAAATGGACCACATGTGCTAGCATAAAAATCCACTAAGCTCTCCCTTTACAAACTTCACATGTGTTGAACATCTCAAGGATAGTGGAGAGTGAGCATTTTGCTCCATATTGAAATCTAAACTTTGCCTTTTGTTTACCTGACTTTACCTGCGGAGGCTGTGCAGTTTGAGATTGTGAATACACAGCATTAAGGTCTCCATTAAGGTGTTGTGTTGTTGGTGGCTGTGGAGATTTTCATGTTCCCCCTTGACTTAGCCACCGTTTTACGGCATGACTTGCAAAGAACATTTGTCTGTCATTCGTCCTGTGTTGTAAAACCAAAGTAGTACCAAATTCCGGCGGTGCAGTGTCTTTTAGGAAAACGCTGCTCTTTGCTGTGGTCTCCATCCGTGTCTTCGTTACCCGCCACCCTTGTTAAACCTTCAGGTCCTCCAATGAGACTGAGAGCAGGGGTCGCTTTGACCAATAGCAAAATGGCACCTCAAGGTTGCGCCGGATTTGCCAAAGTGTGCATGGAAGTCTTATTTATAAATTTGAATTTATCGCACATGTTTTTGATGTGGTGATATTTTTTCAATATCTTGTGCAGTCCAAATGTGTTTTTCCATGTATGTATGTATGTATATATCTATGGATGAGTGTATAGATGGATCTACGTATGTAGCCTGTATTGCCTGTATATGTATTGCTCACAAATACATGGAAGCAGGAACCTAAAGTCAGCTCCGTCACCTATTTATGATGTAATCAGTGATTGACGCTGTAGGTCTTTAAGTAACACAGTTACGCCACGCCAAGTCTCTGCTTTTCTTTTGATTACGACTGCAAAATAAGCTCCATTAGAAATAACTCCTGGCATAACATGAAGGTTGAGGTAAAAGTGACATTTAATATTCATTTATCCCTTTCATTTGGCATTTAGATGCATTTGCAGTGCCAGTGCCTTTCTCATCTAAACATTATTTTGTGTTAACATTTTTGGCTTTCTGGAATAGATGAATTGCAGTTCAATGATGAGCAAAATTGCAAAAATAGTGCAGTTCTCCTTTTAAGTCTGTAATTTACGTCCTTAATGTAGCTGATAATGAAGAACATTTGCTAAGTGGGTAGAACTATTCTAGAGTGTTGCGTGGGGTAATGGGATGTTTTCCCTCTAGTAAAGGATTGTTGTTAGTTAGAAGAATGTTAATGATTCCTGGAGATATCTGAACTGCTGGACTGGTCCCAGCAGCTCTCCTGCCCAGTGACCCCAGAAGGAATTCTGATTCTGGTTTCAGTAGGATGACAGCCACATGTTCTCTCACACTTGACTGGCTGTAAAAGTAAGCTTTCTCTGCCGGCTAATGTTGTGTTGCTATAAACAACTGTGACAGTAAAGAAAGTGTAGCATCCCCAGGTTTGTCAGCTTGTGCAAAGCTGTTCAAGCTCATTCAGTAAGTTAAGTTGAGCTGCAGTCTTTCTTTCTGCTTCACATTCTTTCACTCTCTTCCTGTCTTCCTCATTTCTCCCTCACTTCCTTTTCTGTGTTTTTCTAGCAGTATTGTGCCTCATAACTACACTAAGCCACATCTAATGGCGCTGCGGGTGGCTAGAAGAACTTTTTTTTTTCTCAGACAGACATTTAACTTTGGTAAATTTGCAGAATTCCGAAAGGCAAAGAGGGGATAAAATAATATGGAGGGGAAAGATAGAGAATCCCCACCCTCGTCTCTGTCCCACTCCCCTATTCTTGTCTGGCCATATTTGGACATGTTGCTGCAACCATAGCTGGATGACCAACAGGCCAAGGATGATCAGATTTATTCTTAGTTTCTTTTGTTCCTCTCCATCATCTCGGAACAGTCTGAGAAAACGTAAAGTGGATTGTCGTGCAGCTGAAGAAGAGGAACTAGTATGGGCAAGAAGAGGAAGCTCATTAGATCAACCGTGTCCTCATGTAAATTGGCATAATAACCTCCCTTCACTATCTATGAAAACGAGTAGTCCGTTAACTGATAAGATCATACTATTGTTGTTTCTGACTGACCATACTGCTGTGGCAAAGCTCTCCCCGGGGGTTTCGTACACGCTCACACGCCTTACGCAGGACATGACCACACGTTGCACACACACACAAGGTTTTCTGAATCTCACTAAACCTTTAGTATGTTCATTCCTGAGAATTGTGGATGTCTTTGAAGCACAAACACACACACACACACACACACACACACACATATGTGAGAAAAGTTCCAAGGGAAAATGTACAGTACATCACAGTGTCATTATTAGGGTTATTTATAAATGAGCCGATTCTAGTGCAAAATCGGTACTTTTCTAACAGCGCTGTTGCTTAAATGGTGTCCTAACTGGTATTTTAAAAATGAGTACATTTAGTCCAAAAACAACGCCTTTTCAATTTCATGGAATTGTATTAGACTACAAGTCAAATTTTTTTAGAACATCCCAATTTCAGTTGAAGTGTTAAGATGGTCTGTCTCGTTTGCATTGTTAATTGTTGGGATTGGCATTGTTGCCTTTTTCTTGAGATTTTTGTAGTAACACATTATTTTCTGCAGTACAATACTCTTCAACCGATGCTCTAAGGTAATTGTACCACAGTGTGTTCCAAGCACTGCTTTTTGACAGACAAAGAAGTAAGTATAGCAATCCCTTGTTTATTGGTTCCAGAGAGAGAAAGGGAGACGGAGGATACGTTCACATGATTATTATTATTATTTTTTGGCTTATATGTGACCTATATCTATTTTTTTCATGTCACTGTGAACAGAACAGTTATTCATGTCATTGGTAAATCCTCACCCTGTGCTACCTAAAATGCATCAAAACATGACATGTGTCATGCTCAGCTGAGCAGTGTGAATGGATCCCAGGATGCAGACACAGGGACATATCGAGCGGTTCAAAATAATTTACTAAAAACACAAAAATGTGGACAGAAACAGGAGCTCAGGGCGACGGTGCAAACAAAAGGTAGCACCGTGGACGAAAAAACATTGAAGGTTATACCACATGAGCTGGACGGGTGCGGGAGTACAGGTCGGCCGGATGGCAAGGAGTGGCGAAGCAAGCTGCGGTTGGCGGAAGAGAAAGGGTAGGTGAGCGATAAAGCACATGGCATGAAGACTCCACCATAGAGAATAATCCAGCACTGGCTGGCTGCAGGTGAGGAGGATAAGAAGGGAACTAATTGGAAACAGCTGCAGGGTCCCAGTAGCTACGCGCCCAGCTCAGGAGGTGTCAGGGTCTGAGCAGGGAACACAGGAGGAGGGAGAGCGACACAACACAAATGGAGAAAAACAAGAATATAATCACAGACAGACCTGAGACACCGAAGAGCGTGACAACATGAGTACTTTTAAGTAGTATATTATGCTGTGATTTTACAAACAGAGTAATTCCATTTTTTCCAATGGGGAAAATAGTGTTTAAATTGAAGCTCGTTGGAGGATGTGTTGAATGGATTATGTTTTCAGTCAGGGGTTCGACATGGCATCAGTTGTCATATATGAATCAATATTTTTTTGGTTTGAGAAGAATGATGTTGCTCCTGATTTATGACTTAATCTAAAAAATAAAAAAAAATTATAACTCTGTTTCTCTCTTCACCCTATGAAGACTGTCTCTTTCGACTGTGCCCGATGAACCGCTACTCAGCCCAGAAGCAGTTCTGGAAAGCAGCGAAGCCCGGCGGAAACACAGACACAGTGCTCCTTAACAAGCTCCATGTAAGCGAAGCGACAACATGCCGGTCTCACCGCCATCACTTTGGCCCGAGGCCACTAACACTTAGCTGTCCACACGGCTCAAACACTCAACACAGATTTAGTTCAAGCTTGATATAACGCTGCAGAGGATTTGAATGGAATTTTACATGTTCTGTACCACTGAATTTTCTAAGAGATTAAGTGCATTGGTGGAAGTAAAATTTTAAACATCCCTTTTATAGACATTTATAAGGCCTCCCATCGTCCTATCTTTTCTTCCTCCACAATCTCCTTCCTCCCTTTCAGCTGTGGTACAATACCTTTTAAAGCAGTCTGACCACAAGCTCATAAAATGGAAGATTGGGATCTCTACTTTACCATGAAAATGGGAAAGTTGTTGGTGAAATACCATTTTTAAGTTAATTGGCTCCTCTGTAACTGCATTCATATCAGCAATCAATCATGTGTTTGTCATTGTAATTGTATCTCTTGATAATAATAATGCACTAAATAGCCAGGAGAGTTACCATCTGTGCGTTTGAGTTGACTCCTCCCTTATTTGTCTTTTGCCTCCCAGCATGCAGCTGACCTGGAGAAGAAGCAAAATGACTCTGAAAACAAAAAGCTGCTCGGAACAGTCATTCAGTACGGGAATGTCATTCAGGTTTGTCTTAAACATGTGACCTAGACTGCAATCACAGGATAACCATCATCTCAGGACTACTTGTCAAAATCTGGGCCGCTGGCTCACACAGCAACTTCATCAGCAACTTCGTCCGGCCCGCGGGAAAAATAAACAGTCTGTCCCTATTAGAGACTTCTCAAAATGACAGCAACAAACCAACACGGTGTCTTATTTCTGCTCAGCTTCTCCATCTGAAGAGCAACAAGTACCTGACGGTGAACAAGCGATTGCCAGCACTCTTGGAGAAGAATGCCATGAGGGTGATGCTGGACACTGCTGGGAACGAAGGCTCCTGGTTCTACATTCAGCCCTTCTACAAGCTGCGATCCATCGGTGACAGTGTGAGTCAGCTTATACACCTTTGAGGCCACACTCCAGTAGTTGCATGGAGTGTGTTGGTAGTTCAGCGACTGAATACAGGCTTTCAGATTGCCAACATTTGAGTAGGTCTGAGTTGACTATTTAAGACAAGGAATAATCTGAACATGGGTAAGTCCAGTGGAAATCATAAGATGTCACATTGGCCTCATAAAGTGGGGGAACGTCCTGTTTCCGGTCATTCTTGTTTCCTCTTTCCTGTCCTTTTGCAAAGACAGACACAACTGACCAAAACCTGAATATCTGTTTCTGTAACTCCCAATTTTTAACTTTGCACAGTCTTCTTCTTTCTCTTTGGGCTTTTCCCTTCAGGGGCCGCCACAGCAAATCAATCTCCTCCATCCATCCCTGTTTTCTGCATCTGTCTCCCCTTCACTACCTCCATAAACCTCCTCTTTGGTCTTCCTTTACGCCTCCTACCTGGCAGCCTCCTCACCTAGAATATGAATACATTCTACCAATGTATTCACTATGTCTCCTCTGGACATGTCCCAACCATCTCAGTCTGGCCTCTCTGACTTTATCTCCAAGGCCTCTAACATGTAATGTGCCTCTGATGTACTCCTTCCTGAGCCTATCCATCCTGGTCACTCCCAATGAGAACCTCAGCATCCTCATCTCTGCTACCTCCAGTTCTGCTTCCTGTCATTTCCTCAGTGGCACTGTCTCTAGACCAAACAACATGGCTGGTCTCACCACAGTTTTGTATGCCTTTCCTTTCATTTTAGCTTAAACTCTTCTATCACACATCTCACCTGACACTTTTCTCCACCTGTTCCATCCTGCCTGCACACGCTTCTTCACCTCCTTTTCACAATCTCCATTGTAACTCCTTAAAATACGGAGGCTATGTGTGTATGGATTAGGGGTGTAACGGTACCCCATAATCACGGTTCGGTGTGTACTTTGCGGTTTTAAGATCACAGTCCGGCTCAACAAAATGCAAATCATAAAAATGCTTAGCTCTGGTGTAAACAGCTTTATTAAATTTTGTTAGTTTAAGTTTCATGTTTTTTCATTAAAAACTGCAAACTGCAAAAAGTTTATTCTCCAATAAATAAAATTCTCATTAGGGCTGTGAATAAAAATATTTAATTGTGATTAATTGAATTCGGTCCAAGTGTTCAATTCCATCCTCGGCCATCTCTGTGTGGAGTTTGCATGTTCTCCCCGTGCATGCGTGGATTTTCTCCAGGTACTCCGGTTTCCTCCCACATTCCAAAAACATGCTCGGTTAATTGGCGACTCCAAATTGTCCATAGGTATGAATGTGAGTGTGAATGGTTGTTTGTCTATATGTGCCCTGTGATTGGCTGGCGACCAGTCCAGGGTGTACCCCGCCTCTTGCCCGAAGACAGCTGTTATTTAATTTGCCATGCTTTTTTAATTTAATATGCCATGAATTTATGAAATGTACTTTAAATGTGTCATTAATCAAATACAATTGGAATTAAATCCATAAATGTGTCATTAAATGTGCCAATAATTCATTAACCCCAAGTCCCCATTCAGTTCCGATCTGTCCCTATGGATCTGTGCCACGTGTCCGTAGTTGTGTCTCACCTGGTCACAAAGCTTGTTGTGTTCTTGGCACCAGCATGGTGTTGTAGGTCAGGGCCAAAATAAATCAAGGTGGTATCAAGGCACTCTGGATAAGGATAAGCTCCTCCCAAAGTCGGCTGAGCTATTGCAGGACACCTTGATCCCCGCTGCATGACGTAGTTTGGTGCAGTGAGAATGGTTTTATTTGTTTCCCATTACAGGTGGTGATTGGCGACAAGGTGGTCTTGAACCCAGTCAATGCAGGCCAGCCCCTCCATGCCAGCACACACCAGCTTGTGGACAACCCGGGATGCAACGAGGTGTGTCGGCACCACCGCTGCATATCATCAGCCGCGTTTTAATGTCCATCTGGGCTTGTTTGGTTGTCAAGAATAGATAGATATATAGACAGACCCTTTATTAATGCCTTAATAACTCATCGCAGCTGCTCGGTAATCATCCGGCTGATGCAAAACACGGCCTATTCAGCAGCTGCTCGCTCTCACTCCACACGCACAATGTTATGATTTAGTTCTCACAACGGAGAGAGTGTTTTTACTCGCATATTGCTCGAGTCACACCAACGCAGTTATTTATAGAAAGTACTATTTTCTCTTCACCCAAGGGGACACAAGGATTTCCTTTTTCTTTGTCATGACTGCAGTTAAAAGTATATTCCTAGATGTTTGGAACATCGAGTAACACTTCTTAAGGGAAAGGGCACATACTGCATGAAATGTAATCATGTTTTATTTCTTTGTGCATCCAATTAATATGCAATTATACAAATACAGTCAACCATAATAATGAACCACAATGAAAACATTGTTTTGGCCATCTGTGATGTGTTTCTTTGTTTTTACTTTCCCAGGTCAATTCAGTCAACTGCAACACAAGCTGGAAGATCGTCTTGTTCATGAAATGGAGCGACAATCAGGAGATCGTCTTAAAAGGGGTTGGTTTGATGTCAGCCCCTTTTAAATAGATTGTCATGAGCTTGGTGTTCTCCAGTCACACTTGGTGCATACATGTAATGCATGTATCTCAACTGCTCTTTTACCCACACTCGCCCATGCTCATAGAGTCGTGACCCACTTATAAAAGTCAAATACTGAATACGCCTCTCTCCCGAAGTCAGCTGGGATAGGCTCCAGCACACCCGCGACCCTCGTGAGGATAAGCGGCATAGAAGATGGATAGATGAAGTGCATTATCGGCCTTACAACCTCGTCCGTGGAATGGAGCTAATGGATTGTGGTTCTGTCAGAGTCGGGGCACTATAGACAGATTCTGACAAGGGATGTCTTTAATCATCTTTACTGTGTGTGGTTTATTACAGAACAAACACAGAACAATGAACATCTCAGTGTCTTTCTCCGTCTTTCCTCCTTTTGAGCATTGTGCCGTGCTCTTGTGACGCGTTCATGTTCACTGTGTATTTCAGAGTATAGTATTTCAGAGTGCATTGTGTATATCAATTAACGCAGGTTGTAGGGGGAAAGGTTTAAGAGAGATGCATTACAAAAAGTGAGGCAGGCCAATGTGTATAATGATGATTGCACCTGCTGCTGAAGTTTATAATAAAGTTCAAGTGAGCTCTGACCGTCCACTCTTTAAAGTTAAATTTGTAATGAAGTACAATGAAACTCTTGCGTCCCTCCCCCTTGCCCCTCCACTCATCATCCTCACCGGGTTTAGGTTTTTAAAAACATATATTAATAAATCCCGCTGTTTTGTGGTTGAATATGACCTATTTTTAGTAAATTACCTTATCACAGTCAGGTCTGGAACCAATGAACTGCCATAAACAAGAGCCTACTGTAATTGCATTTGATCTGCTCCAGTGCAAGCAGTGCCTACAGTTTTTTTTATTTAAGTTGGTAAAATATCTTGGGAGGCACATGCTGTTCATAGATAAAAGTACATTTTGTTCCTGGCTAATTGCAAGCAAGCATTAACAACAACACTTCATTGTGTTTGTTTCTAGGGCGATGTGGTACGCTTGTTTCATGCTGAGCAGGAAAAATTCCTCACATGTGATGATCACAGGAAAAAGCAATACGTGTTCCTCCGCACCACCGGACGGCAGTCGGCTACCTCTGCGACCAGCAGCAAGGCCCTCTGGGAGATAGAGGTGAGGGATGAAGAAGTGGTGAATAATACTTATTTGCCGCAGCCTTTAACATGTTGATTGTGTGTGTGTACATACATCAGGTTGTGCAGCACGATCCATGTCGAGGGGGGGCAGGCTACTGGAACAGCTTGTTCAGATTTAAACACCTGGCCACTGGACACTACCTGGCGGCAGAGGTCAGACTTTGCCAACCTCCCTAATGAACTGTTTGAGTAGACTGCACTACAGTACAGTAGTACAGTACTGAGTACAGTACGTTATATTGCTTTGACAAAAGGATTACACGAATGACTCCTGCATTGTTGTTAGTAGCAGCAATTTGCATGCATACGTGCAAACCCTCCACAAAAGACTGAATATTCAAACCGTCAAGTCATTTGAAAACAACTGTGCATCTGTATTCTTGTGTGTGCAGGTGAATCCAGAGTATGAAGAGGAGGGTCTGGAGTCACGCCCCTCAGTAAGACCACCACACTGCTCTCCTACAGTAAAATAAAGTAGCCTTTTCACTCCCAAACTGAGTGCATCACAGCAAATTATATGTTTGTATTATGGCTTAAAACTGCCAACAAACAAACCAAAAAAACCTCCAGATATTGCTATACTATGTTTTTGACCAGCAGATGGCGATGTTGTGCTGATAATGCATCAGAGACGCTGCCTCCTTCATATCATAATGTAGTAATATTACTCCATCCATACATTTTTACACCCCTTGTCCTCATCAGCGTTACAGCTGAGCTGGAGCCTATCCCAGATGACTGGGCGAGAAACAGGGTACACCCTGGACCGGTTGCCATGCCATCACTTCGAGATTCAATTTAGAGTAGGGGTCTTCAATTTCCTCAGCAGACGCTGTGAGGGAAAAACATTTACAATAAATTGTACTGGACTAAAAGTTACTTTTAGCATTATTTGTTATGAGGCGTTCATGGCGCTGCTCCATTAAATTACATTAAATTCACAGCAGAAGTGTGTATGCAGAAACGTATCAAGCAGCCACATTTGAACACAGAAGCTTCATTTTTCTATTCACAATTTAATGAAAATAGACTGAAAAACATACTTGTAGTTACACTCAAAACTACACGATTTCTGCATTGTAAAATCAGGATTCAAGTTATTTCACACTCTGTATTATTATTATTATTAATGTAATCAGAATTCCAACATTGTTGAGCATGCATTTCCCCGGTTAGGCTGGGGATGTTTGGGGTACTTGGGGGACAAGCTGAGGGTCGCCTATATTGAGGACCACTGATTAGAGTCTCCAATTAATCAAAAATGCGGGAACAACATTTGAACCCTTAGGTCTGTTATTATACAATATAGCTAGGGATGGCCGATAATATCGTCCGGATATCAGCATAAAAAATTATATCAGTCAGATATCGGTAGACATCGGAATCAGAATTTTTTTCTCGATAATGAAAACCTATATTTAAAAAAAAAAAATGCTGTATTTTAATGTTCACGTGGCCAGGATCTTTTGTGCTTTCCACAGGCTCTTGTGTTCCTGGTGCCTATGACTATACTGAAGTCAGCTAGCTCCTCACGCCAGCCTCTGGGATGCGAGCACAAATTTGAATGTTTTGACATTACAGATCTTTCTCGGTCGTGAATTCACTTGGTTTCATGATTTTATTCACTACACCTTCAGGACCGGACATGCTTATTTAGAATTACAATAGTTTGCTCCAAAATCATCAGCCATCCTGAGTTCTTTATATTGCGACCAGCAAATAACCCGCACTGCTCACATGCACTACACTCTGCATTTGAGGTTCTTCCATCAGATGGAGACTTACATGCCCACACTGAAGAACCCAATGTACATAATATCATGTTATGATGAAGCTGGTGTCATGGTTTTAAGACAACACAGATGTAGGACGAATAGACTATAGCAGATTTGCAGAGGTTGGCTTTCTTGTGAACTGCCCCGTTTCATTCAATGAAACCTATGACATTCATTGGGCAAAATAACCTTTGGTTTAGTGGAGTGCTTTTCTTGTTGCAGGGATACTGTCTTTAGAAGGATTCCTACAAATCCCCTCACGTTAATAGTCGGCGCTCCCATGTGTTTTCTTTGAAATGTAGCATTTTTTTTCCAATTTTGCCTCTGGTTGCAGCTGGACTTGGAGCAAGAGGCCTTGCGGGCCCGTTTGAGAAATGTGCAGGATAAAGTCATGTACACCCTTGTGTCTGTGCCGGATGGAAATGACATCTCTTCCATATTTGAGCTTGACCCCACCACACTAAGAGGAGGAGACTCACTAGTGCCCAGGTAGGGAGAGGGTTTTTTTTTTTGATTGATTCATAACAACACGTAACCCCCCCATTAGGTCAACCTGTTGTTTTTCATGTGTAACCTAATGACCTGACCTCCTTTCTCCATCCTGTTGCTCAACATGATTGCAAGTGGCGGTTTTGTTTTTGTTCGGCTGATGTTTCACTTGCCTAACAGATCTTTCTGGCCTCAATTAAACAATTTAACTGAGCATGTATGGCGGGGGGTTCAATCTTTTTCCAGTTAGGGCCACATGCTGAAGTATCAGAGGATTTGGGGGCCGTTTTGATATTCTTATTTCCTCATTTCAAACTGATTTTTCCTCAGATGTTGGTCGACCACTCCTGTCTCTATTTAAATTCGGCTTTGATTATGTTTCAGTAAAACACAAAACACAGTGACTTGTCTTGAGGAGTAGCTATTTTTGGGGGCTTATTCATCTCAGGATGGGGCTGATTGAGTATTGAAGTTGGCTTCTGATACAAGGTTAATTCACTTAGAGGTATATTTCTGATACCAAATGTGGAGATTCCAATCCCTGAGCTACGTCTGCTTTTGTGTTGTCAGCAAACGTAGCAAGAAGGATATCGGCAAATATCACCAAACAAGCTGTCTCCGCCCATGGACGGCAGCCATCCTCCTCACTCTAGCACTTTGCTTGACGTGATCACGTCACACTAAACAGTTGAACATCTATCTACATGCCACAAAACTCGTGTGTATGCAATATATGGGGGTGTGGTGCTGCATGTACGGAGACAGCTGCATTCAATGTTATTCTTCAAGCTGCATTCGCTGGTAGTGACATGGCATGGCATGGCATGGCATGACATGGCATGCTTGCGACCGATTTTAACCCATTTTGTTCAATAAAGCGGTCGTGGATCGACCACTTCCTTGTCATTCTTATAGCATCTATTATTTTATAATTTTTATTTTACATTATTATTTATATTATTATATTATTTTATATTATATATATTTTATAGCATATATTTTTTTACTGTATTTAATGAACAGAAAGATAAATGATAAGTATTTGTACTATATGTATTAAGTGAACTGAATATGTCAATCAGTCAAGCTAAAATATACCACACAAGTCTATTTGTCTCACACTAGTGTCTTTAATGGTAGTAGAACATTTGAATTGCACTTTAAATCACACAAATGAGGGATTGTGTTCACAGATATCACGTCATTGAAGGTACATTTATTTTTTCAATGTAATTCCCAAATATTCAGTTTTTGTATTACTATTTCAAAAGGTTCTATCTTTAAAATGGTTAGAGTTAAAGGCATCCTGGAAACGAGAACAAACCATCAGTATGACCCAAAGTTTGGGAGTAAATTCTCTCCTGTAATGTGCATAGTATGACATCACCAGGCTGAGAAATGGTCAGATCTCTGTCTCCACAATGCCCAATAGGCTCATTAAAATGTCTGATCCACTTGTCATACTCTTCTTTGCCTCTCACGCAAGCACAGCCATCACCATCATTAACAGGGGAATATTGAACTGTCTTCACCACTACTATTGCTGCACATTTTGCCGTACATGCACGGTGTTTTTTTCTTTTTACATCCCCACTCCACACCCACTACCATTGCGTTTTTTTGACCATGGTTGCTACATGCACTGTACGTTCTCTATATGAGAAAGCGCCCCCCAGCTATCTAATCCGACACCAGGTGGTGGTCGATTAGGAAGGTCCTTCGTCCCAATCGCACCCCTCCTGGTCCCACTCTCATTACCCACATGGGTGTTGACCTCTCCCAGTAAAACTACGTAGTCACCTCACTCCAAAAAGGCCTCGGGCTCTTGCCTGCAAGCCCTTCCCCCAGGCTTGGCTCCAATGTGAGGCGCCGGCACCCCACATCCAGACAAGGTGCAGTCCCTCATTTTGATGTTTGTCATAGGGTCTTCTGAATCACTCTGGTCCGTCACCCAGGACCTGTTTGCCTTGGGAGAACTTACCGGGGGCCTTCTGCCCCGGACACCCGTAGCTCCGAGGAACACGGGCACGAGAAATAATCTTGCAAGACATTCCTTATGTTAACATTTACATTTTTTCTTGTTAAATTATGCAATTTTGTTCTTTTTTTAAATAAATGTTTGCAGTTTGTTTGAATTAATTTATATGTACTTTTTCTTCTTTAGTTGTATTCTTAAAATGTGCTGTGGGCCATACTTTGGTCAAACCTCATCTATGGTGTTAGCATAAAAGATATATCAAGATAAATGAAAAACTGAAATTGTCTGCAGGAACTCATACGTGCGTCTCAGACACTTGTGCACCAACACATGGGTTCACAGCACCAACCAACCCATCGACAAAGAGGAGGAAAAACCTGTCATGCTTCGCGTAAGTCACTGACACAGTACAATGGTATTATGTAATTGGGCTCCACTATATACGCTATGTAGTAAAAAGTATTGGCAGTGAATACAGTAGTTGGTATCTTCTGTGGGATTTTTATGTCCTTTTATCCAGAACATTCCTGTGTTTTAATCCATCCATCCATTCATCCAGGTCATTGTACTTTCAGAGCGAAACTAAGATAAGATATGCCTTTTCAGTCCCACAAAAAAGGTGTTTCATCTTTTAAGACAACCTCAACAGTCCAGTTGTGATCGATTCAGTGACCTAACAAAGCACTCATCCAGAAGAACAAACCAAATGCATAATCTGACATTCTTTACTAACTATTATATTAGTTACAGTATTTATGGATATTGCCTGTCTATTTATTCATTCATTCATTCATTTTCTACCGCTTATCCTCTCGACAGCGGGTGCTGCTGCGAGAGGCGGGGTACACCCTGGACTGGTGGCCAGCCAATCAATAGGGCACATATTGACAACAACCATTCACACTCACATTCATACCGATGGACAATTTGGAGTGGCCAATTAACCTAGCATGTTTTTGGAATGGGGGAGGAAACCGGAGTACCTGGAGAAAACCCATGCATGCACGGGGAGAACATGTGGGGAGAAACTCCACACAGAGATGGCCGAGGGTGGAATTGAATTCGAGTCTCCTAGTTGTGAGGCCTGCGTGCTAACCACTCCATCACCGTGCAGCCCTGTCTATTTCTAGTCAATTTTATTTGTTTTTAAAAACGAATGTTTATTCTATTTGTCCTTCGTCGGCCCCCAGGTTTATTTCATTCCACATGTTACATGTTGAATGCCAATAAAATTCCTTGAATCCTTTCGCTAATGGCAGATTGGCACATCTGCACTGAAAGAGGACAAGGAGGCGTTTGCCATTGTGCCCGTCTCGCCGGCCGAAGTACGAGACCTGGACTTTGCCAATGACGCCAGCAAGGTGCTAGCTTCCATTGCTGGAAAGCTGGAAAAAGGCACCATCACACAGAACGAGAGAAGGTAAAAAAAACAAAAAAACAAACTTTGTTTATCACAGTTAATTTGGTTTGGAACCTGACCGTGATAAGTGAACTTTCGCAAAGTAAGAAAACCTAATCATTAAAACTAATTTTTTCTTGCATGAACATCTAGAGCAGTTACAAAGCTTTTGGAAGATTTGGTCTTCTTTGTTGTTGACATACCCAACAACGGACAGGACGTTCTGGAGATCACCGTCAACAAACCAAACCGGGAAAGGCAGAAACTCATGAGAGAGCAGAACATCCTCAAGCAGGT
Source organism: Doryrhamphus excisus (assembly GCF_030265055.1). Lineage (NCBI taxonomy): Eukaryota > Metazoa > Chordata > Actinopteri > Syngnathiformes > Syngnathidae > Doryrhamphus > Doryrhamphus excisus. Next base: position 3,997,245 of record NC_080483.1, on the reverse strand, counting down.
ACAGTCTCCCAAACGTAGTTTACTAGTAGCATCAGGCCTCCTCGACATGCCGCCGTCCTGTCCCTGATGCAGATCTTCAAGCTGCTGCAGGCCCCCTTCACAGACAGCGGCGATGGCCCGATGCTGCGATTGGAGGAACTCGCTGATCAGCGCCACGCTCCCTTCAGGCACATCTGCCGACTGTGTTACCGGGTTTTGCGTCACTCCCAGCAGGACTACCGAAAGAACCAGGTATAGTTTCTTTAATTGGTTCAACACCACTTTTTGCTTCAGGCTTTATCACAGGTGTTAAAATACAATAATCAATAAATTATTGCTGTTTTGCGGTTGAAAAAAGCCTATAATTAGTCAAGAAATGTGCATATTTAAGGAGATTTCACGCACATTTGGCCTAAATTAAGCATTCTCAAGAATAGAAATGGCTTAAAATAAAATATAAAGCATTCAGCAGACACATTGAAAGACCTTGTGATGAAATGTAGCATTCTACACTGGTCACGAGGTGAGTTAAGTTACTGCGGCAATAGCCACAGCGGAAAGTATTGACAAAAAAGGAACTGCTGTAATCCTAAAATGAATGAGTCTATGTTATGTACTATTTATCTCTATGGATATTTAAGTCCTGTAATTATGTCTACTATACCGGGTAATAGGAGCGTATATTGTCCCTGAATCATGCCATGTCTGCGTGTGTTAGCCTTTGGATGGAAATTAGCCTTTGAGGAAATTAGCTGAATGCAAACAGTTATGTAACAAATGTACCAAGGCAGCTCTATAGTGTCCCTACATCATGGTATATGTGTATTTTCCACTTAGACATGAATAACATGAATAGCCATGCTAACAGTTATGCTAACAGTTAACATGGTAGCACCAAGTACCGCAAGTGCCAAGGCAGTCCCATAGTGTCCCTACATTATGCCATGTGTGTATTTGCATTAAGACATGAGTAAATTTGCTAAAATGCTGACAGTTAGCATGCTAGCACAGAGCAAGTTACCATCCCCAGGCACGACTGTAGTGTCTCTATATGGCGTCATATGTGTTGTGGCAATTAGCCACGACCAAGGCAGACCACTAGTAATACTCTGATACCAGAGCTTAAAGCTCTAAAATGGATTCTATGAAAATATTGATATATTTTGATACTTTTGTGTGCTTCATTTGAAAGACAGTACTTTTAAAGTGTAGCAGACACTCTTCAAATGGCAACAAAAGCAAATCTGCACACATGTTGGCCATATAAGTGACATTTTTGGAAACACAAGGAAACTGTTTTCACCAAAACACATTAAGCTTGCCTGAACGACGTGGCAAGGAGGATGAGTTGTTTGAAAAAAAAATATATATATATATATAGATATATAAATGTAATATGTGTGGGGGTCCTTGCGTTTTTTTCCGCATTACGCACACAAAAAGTGGAAGATATAAGGTAAGATATAATAGCTAAACATTTTCTGGATGACTATTAATATGGGTTGCTCTGCAATGCAGAGCCCCCATTGACTCATTGACTCATTTCATTTGTAGCTGTCACTGGGGGCCTATTGCAAGTATGCTCATAATTAAAAAAGACAAGCAGTGTTTTGGAACATGACACGATGATAGGGTGAGTTTGCTTTCACCGTCTGTCTGTCTTCCGCCCCCAGGAGTACATTGCCAAGCAGTTTCGCTTCATGCAAAAACAAATTGGTTACGATGTTCTGGCAGAAGACACCATCACTGCTCTGCTCCATAACAATCGCAAGTTGCTGGAGAAGCACATCACTGCGGCAGAGATTGACACGTTTGTCAGCCTGGTTCGCAAGAACCGAGAGCCTAGGTTGGTAAACAAGTCTAAACCAATACTTGAGACAGTGGATTTGTATTAAAAGCTGACTTTTTATAGCAGAAATGCATATTGTTTTTTGCTTTATTATGTGTGTGTGTCCAGGTTCCTGGATTACTTGTCTGATTTGTGTGTCTCCATGAATAAGTCCATCCCTGTGACACAGGAGCTTATCTGCAACGCAGTGCTAGATCCGACCAACGCAGACATACTCATTGAAACGAAGTAAGTCCTCCCTCCTCTGCTCATCAGACAAAATTACTGATTTCTGGACACCAGTAACAGGACGTTTGGAATATTTTAGATTTATTTTGATGTAATTAGAAGGGAACTGGTTTTCGAATCTCCGCTTGTAGATAGATAGACTTCCTTTATTGTCATTGCACAAAAACACAGTAGTGAAATTGCCAACGAAATGTCGTTGCCTGGCTCCCATATAACAGACACAAAAGAAGATAATAATAAATAATAACAATAATAATAATGTGGAGAATAAATAGACACCAAATATGAACAACATAATGTAAAGTGCAGCGTGAACAGTAAATTGCCCAAATAATTTAAATAATTAAAATAAATAATAATAATGTAAGTAAGATAGAGGGGCTTATTTGGCATTGAGCAGTCTGATGGCCAGGGGGAAGTAGCTGTCTCTGAACCTGGTCGTCCTACAGCGGATGCTGCAGAGCCTTCTCCCCGATGCCAGGCGAGAGAACAGTCCATGCTGGGGGTGTGTGGGGTCAGAGCAGATCCGATGGGCTCTTGATACACACCGGCTGTTTGCTACTTCCCTAATGGGGGGGAGCTGGGTCCCGATGATCTTCTCCGCTGTCCTCACCACTCTCTGCAGTAACGTCCAGTCCGAGGCCTTGCAGCTCCCAGACCAGACGGAGATGCAGTTGGTCAGCAGGCTCTCGATGGTCCCTCTGTAGAAGGTGGTAAGGATAGGAGGGGAGAGGGAGGCTCTTCTCATCCGCCGCAGGAAGTGCAGTCGCTGCTGTGCCTTCTTCGCCAGAGCGGAGGTGTGGAGTGACCAGCCGAGGTTGTCCGTGATATGCACCCCCAAGTACTTGGTTGTGTTCACAACTTCTACGGCTGTGTCGTTGATGCTGAGTGGAGTGTGGCTGGGTCTGGATCTCCTGAAGTCGACGATGATCTCCTTTGTTTTGTCAACGTTCAGGATCAGGTTGTTCGCCTTGCACCAATCCACAAGGTGTCGCACTTCCTCCCTGTAAGCCAGCTCGTTGTTGTCCTGAATGAGGCCCACAACTGTTGTGTCGTCCGCGTACTTCAGGATATGGTTGCTGCTGTACTTGGGGCGACAGTCATGGGTCATTAGGGTAAACAACAGGGGGCTCAGAACACATCCCTGGGGTGAGCCGGTGTTCAGGGAGATGACACTGGATGTGTTGTCGCCCACTCTGACATACTGGGTTCTATCTGTGAGGAAGTCAAGCAGCCAGTTGCACAGGGAGGTCTTGAGGCCCAGCGGCTCCAACTTGCGTACCAGGTCCTGGGGGATGATCGTGTTGAATGCTGAGCTGAAGTCTAGGAACAGCATCCGTACATGGGTGTTTTTCTTCTCCAGGTGCTCCAGGCTCAGGTGGAGAGCAGTGGAGATGGCGTCTTCAGTGGAGCGGTTTGGCTGGTACGCGAATTGGAAAGGGTCGAGTGATGGGGGGAGTATGGAGGTGATATGGTCCTTAACCACCCTCTCGAAACACTTCATAATGGTGGATGTGAGTGCAACGGGCCGAAAGTCGTTCAGACATTTAATAGATGGTTTCTTGGGCACTGGAATTATTGTGGCGGACTTGAAACACGGGGGGACTACAGCTTGGGCCAGTGAGGTGTTGAAGATGTCTGTGAGCACGTGGGCCAGCTGGTCTGCACATTCCTTGATCACCCGTCCTGGAATGGCGTCTGGGCCTGCAGCTTTCCGCACGTTGACCTTCCTCAGGACTCTCCACACAGCAGCAGTATCAAACTTGACTGCCTGTTCATCTGGGTGGGGGGTAGCCTTCCTCGCAGGGTTATTGTTCAGAGCCTCAAACCTTCCGAAGAAGTCATTTAGCTCATTGAGGAAGCTGATGTCATTCTGGCAGGATGCAGGTCTGGCTTTGTAGTCAGTGACAGTCTGGATGCCCTGCCACAGTCGTCTGGTGTTGCCGGAGTCCTGGAAGAAGCTTTGGATCTTCCGGCTGTGGGCACGCTTTGCCACTCTGATGGCACGGTTCAGATTTGCCCTTGCTGATCTGAGTGCCATCACATCACCAGATTTAAACGCAGCATTGCGTTCTCTTAGTCTTTCACGCACCTCCTGAGTCATCCAAGGTTTCTGGTTGGCCCGTGTGATGATCGTCTTGGTGACTGTAACCTCCTCCATGCACCACTGTATATAGCCTGTTACAGATGCAGCATACTCCCCCACATTGGTGTGTTGGTTGTATGTTGCAGCTTCTCTGAACATGTCCCATTCGGTGCACTCAAAACAGTCTTGCAGTGCAGACATAGCTCCCTCTGGCCACACCCTCACCTTCTTCACAGCAGGCTTTCCCCTGGTGAGCAGGGGCTGGTATGCTGGAATTAGCATAACAGATCTGTGATCTGAGGAGCCAAGGTGTGGGCGGGGGACGGCTTTGAAGGCTTCCTTGTTTTCCCAATGCGTGCATGGGAGATATTTTTCTATCTCCAGGTAGTCCGGTTTCCTCCCACATTCCAAAAAAAACATGCATGTTAGGTTAACTGGCCATTCCAAATTGCCCATAGATATGAAATTGGTATACCCCGCCTGTTGCTTGACGTCAGCTGGGATAGGCTCAAGCACACCCCTGCGACCCTAATGAGGATAAGCGGTATAGAAGATGGATGGATGGACTTTAGCTTACCAGGTCATTCAATTAACCTAACATGCATGCTTTTGGAATGTGGGAGGAAACCCAGGAGACATTCAAACTCCACACAGAGATGCCCAAACGGAGATTCTAAGGTCTTCCTGATTTCCTAACTCTCTGGCTTCTTTATGGCATCCTGCTGCAGACTGGTGCTGTCAAGATTTGAGATCGAAGGAGCATCGCTCGGGGACAACTCTGAGGACTCGGAGGAAGATGAGGAAGAAGTGTGGTTGTTCTGGAAGGAGAGCAACAAGGAGATCCGCAGTAAAAGCATTCGGGAGTTGGCACAGGACGCAAAGGAGGGCCAAAAGGAGGACCAGGAGGTGGTCAGTTATTATAGGTAAATGTGGACCGTGTGTTTTCCAACATCTCCTATGGGGGTTATTGGATGGTCAACCTCACCTTTTTGGTCATTTGTTTCTCCTTAGGTACCAGCTGAACTTGTTTGCGAGGATGTGTTTGGACCGGCAGTACCTGGCAATCAACAAAATCTCTGGTCAGCTGGATGTGGACTTGATCTTGCGGTGCATGTCGGATGAAGACCTGCCATATGATCTGCGAGCTTCGTTTTGCCGCATGATGTTGCACATGCATGTGGACCGTGACCCCCAGGAGCAGGTTACACCTGTCAAATACGCACGGCTCTGGTCTGAGATTCCCTCTGAAATTGCTATTGACGAGTGAGTGATTACGGACTTACTACGATAATAACAGGGGTGAAACGGTACGTTTCTTTATAATCAAATTTTTCCCTACGGAACATTCACTTTGGTAGAGAAGCATACCATCAGATTTCCCATCATAATAAATAATGATAAAATAATACACGGTAATGGTAATGGTTTAATTTCATTTGAACATGCATCAGATTACAATTGAGTGCATCCCATAATCAGTTCACAGTTCCACATGTTCAAAAGGAGTAGGAAGAAGCAAAGCTTATTAAATCCTACCCCTCCATCTAGTACTTTTACAATCAGTAACTGTTACATTTGTTCACTTCCTGCCTTTCTGATATTTTTAATTATTATTTTTTTTTTTGTCACGTACCAATGTACGAGGTGATACGACCATACAATGACATAATGGGTACCATAGTAAGTGTCAATATAGTGATATATATATAGCACATCATGGTTCGAGACTCTTCATCCTTGTATTTAGCAAACATCAACTGCTTGTATTGTTTCTTGAATTGGCTCATCATTGTGCATTGTTTGATTTCCTTACTCAATCCATTCCATAGTTTGATTCCACATACTGAAATGCTATGGCTGAAATGCTAGTTCTTCCCTGAGATCATATTTCTCCTCTCTTGTAGAGAAGTATTGGATGACATTTTTAGCTAATTGGTTATTTTTAGCCTTATGCCTTATTTTAGCTTTTTGAAGATGAACTATATCAGCAAGTTGAAGTATTTGTGATTTTAGAAATAAGGAGTTAGTATGTTCTCTGTAGGCGGCATTATGAATTATCCTTACTTTTTTTTTTTTACCTTTTTGGTACATTTAGCAAGTGAAGATTGCTTTTATAGTTATTAGCCCATATTTCCACACAATAAGTAAGATATGGTAGAACCAGAGAGCAACAAAGAGTGTGGAGTGATTTCTGATTGAGAACAAAATTTGCTTTGTTCAATATTGAAATGTTTCTTGCCGCCTTATGTTGTACAGTAAACCTTGGATATATCGGACTCGGATATATCGGAAATTCGCTCACAACGGACAGATAAAAAAGAACCGATTTTTCTGTAATGCATTTCCAATAAAATTCATTGCATATATCGGATTTTTTATAACGGATTTCGCCCATTTTGGACAAAATCTCCAGTCCCGTTCCAATGCATTTCCATTAAATTTCCCTTGCATATATCGGATGGCCGCATCGTTATGCTAATCTTGTTGATGTCACTGGCTATTGTCTTTCTCCTGGCTCCAGATTTAGGACAAATATAAAAGTGAGTGACGTCAATAATACTAGCACAGCAGTGAATGAGATCTTAACCTCACTATTGGAAATAACGTAGGCCTGACGGGCGTAACAGGGCCTAGCTTAATTAACAATTTGTTATGCTCAGAGTCCAATAAAGTTAAATTCTCATTACCTTACGTCTCTTTTCATTGCCCAGTCCAGGTACATTGGAAACATAGTCAAGGAAGTGCCTTTTTATAACAGATAAAATCCGATTTACGCATATACCAGATATAAATCCGATATATGCGTAAAACGGACATTTTCCGGTATACGCATATAACGGATTTCGCTTATATCGGACAAAACCAGTGGGAACAATTGAATCCGATATATCCGAGGTTTACTGTATAACATATGCAAATAATACCAGCTTTAAGTATTTCGTGACTTTGGAGATATCATTGATGCACAAGTTGAACAATTTTGGTAAGTCCTATCAATGCGTTCCAGACACCCAGTATGAATATAAAAATACATTTTATAGACAATAATTATAGTTTTACATGCAGAACACAATGTGAAGCAATTAAAAATGAGGAATGCATGGAAGTGTCGATGAGGATATTCCGTACATACTGATGTATTTCAAGTATACAAGTATTTCTCACCTTCATTTAAAAATAGATTTCAACTTTGACATGTTCATAAGCTCTCAAATGTTTTTGTGGCTCCAGACTATTTATATGAAGGTCGCCAACCCTTGACTTGAAGCAGCAACTTTTGCGGATTTGTCAATCCACACAGGTAGCATGTCATTATATTGCGTTAGTGTCCAGTATACTCTGTATCATTTCTTTTTTTCTTTTTTTTTCAATTGAAATAGCAACCATGAAAAATAAGTGTCACTTAGAGTTTGTAAAAAACCTGCTATCAGTTACTAGTTTTTTGATTCATTTAAAAAAATGTTCCCTTAACTGTACCCCAAATGAACTGAATTGTCACCTTAAAATTAAGGTGTGTGCTGAACCGTGATGATGGCGTACCATTCCACCCCTTGCATATGGACAGGCCGTGTGGCTTTGTACAGTGTTGCCAGTAATTCTACTTTTTGTACGGTCTTTCCATAGTTATGACAACGATGGAACGTCCAAGGATGAAATCAAGGAGCGATTCTCACAAACGATGGAGTTTGTGGAGAACTACCTGAGAGATGTGGTGTGTCAGAGCTTTCCTTTTGCAGACAAAGAGAAGAATAAGCTCACGTTTGAGGTGCGCTTGACTCATTTTTGGATATCAAACACATCTGCAGTCAAAGCAATGCATTCCCATTTTTTGTTGTAGGTGGTAAATCTGTCCAGGAATCTGATTTATTTTGGATTTTACAACTTCAGCGACCTCCTGAGACTCACCAAGATCCTCCTGGCTATTCTAGACTGTGTCCATGTGAGCACAATCTTCCCTTTCAACAAGATGGACAAAGGAGATGAGAGCAAAGGTGTGGAAAATCTCAACAGTCATTGGAGGCCCACATGGATCTGAACCTGGTGGGTTTGTGCTTCTAGGCAGCAATGTGATGAGGTCCATTCATGGCGTCGGAGAGCTGATGTCACAGGTGGTCCTTCGAGGTGGCGGCTTTCTGCCCACTACATCACCCATCATATCCAACGGAAGTGAAGCGAAGTCTCAAACGGAACCAGAGAAGCAGGACATACTGGTCATGGACACCAAACTGAAGATAATTGAGATCCTGCAGGTACATCGTAATTGCACAATAATTTAATGCAACAATTTAAATCCATTAATAAATTATTATCTTGCTCTTTCACACAGTTCATCTTAAATGTGCGCCTGGACTACAGGATCTCCTGTCTGCTGTCTATATTCAAAAGGGAGTTTGATGAGAGCAACTCCCAAAGCGATGTATCCATCGCCGGAACAGTAGAAGGTCCAAACAACATGCCAGGTGAAATTGATGCTGTGATATATTGCAGAGTGGAAGGTTTGTGTGCGAAGATTTGACGAACTGCCATTGCAGGAGCGTTGGACTTTGAGCACATAGAAGAACAGGCAGAGGGAATATTTGGAGGAAGGTAATCACACTTTAAAATTAGGAGTCACAGTGCAGGACTGTAATTCCAGTGAGTGATTTGTGTTCAGTGAAGAGAATACTCCCTTAGACCTGGACGATCATGGAGGTCGGACATTCCTGAGGGTCCTTCTCCACCTGACAATGCACGACTATCCTCCTCTGGTGTCCAGGGCCCTCCACCTTCTTTTCCGCCACTTTAGTCAAAGGCAAGATGTTCTGCAGGCATTCAAGCAGGTATCATCACCAGTGTTGAGAAAATTACTTGTAAATAAGGGCCATAATTTGTACTTTTTTCTCAGAATTTGATCCCTGCAGCTGATATAGTGGTGCAGCTTAGTGGCCAGGCTCTAATCTTGTGACATTTTGTACACTTTAGAACTACTATTAATCGTTTAAATATGTATTTTGGAAAAGGTTATTACTAAGATAGTCTATCATAACGGCAGTGAAAGTTCAGGAAACAATCAAAAACCTCAGGCAAGCCACCTTTCTCGGCATTTGCAAACCATGTCACTCTCATTGAGTGACACACAAGCAGCAGTTTACAGTGAGCAACAACAAACACAAGTAATGCTAAAATCAAATGTAAAACATTTTTGAATTTGGATTATTCAATAACCACCCTAAACATACCATCAAGAGTGCAAAGCTTGTTATACCTGCATTCGCCGGAACGCATTGTGATTACTCAAAGCCGGACCATGGTATCCCTGCTCCCATTATACTGTTGTTCGTACACAGTCCATAGTGATAACTCCAGCAGAAATGTGTTGTTCTCTTGGAGATGAATAAAGTTGCTCTCTATCCATCTAACATCCGAGTGCCAAAAAATAGGCGGCCGGATGTAGACTTGTTCCTCTTTTTGTTATGACGGGTCACAACCAATTAGGTGCCTACCACCACCTACTGTACCAGAAAGTGGAGGTGTTGTGCACATGCATAATGACAACCGGATAGTCCCAATCTTCCATTATAGAAAACACATGAAGAAATGGATATGATGCCGCTTTCAAAAGTGATGGATTTGGCTGTCAGAGAAGATATGTCGGTGGAAAAAAAAAACACAATTCTTTAATGGTTTTGAAATGCTGGACTCAACCCCGATGTCACTTCCTGTATGCACCCATACCCGGCTCCCAGAGCATTGGAACACATTTACAGTAACAACAAGAGCGCAAGTCTTATATGTCTTATTTTCTATATTGGGTAGGAGTATATAGGTGACTACATGGGTGTTTCAGGTTCAGAGGGCTCTAATAATGTTAAAGACTGGATTTAGAAGGTGGTAAACAGGTTTTCTATGCTACTAAAATATTAAATTTATAAATAACGAATCCTACTTTGTGGAAATTCATTGAGCACAGTTGGGTGTTCAACCAATGAACCACGACAGATGAGAGATTACTGTTCAACCAGTAATCCACCATGCCATGTTAGCCCACATTGAATCCTTTCCCCGTGCTTGTCACCAGGTCCAGTTGCTGGTCACCAGCCAAGATGTGGAGAATTATAAACAAATTAAGTCTGACTTAGACCAGCTGCGCTCCATTGTGGAGAAGTCCGAGCTATGGGTTTATAAGAGGCAGGGTCCGGATGAGGGTTTGGATGTAGGAGAAGGTCTGTCTACTGAGTCAGAGCATAATAAGGTACTAAAACATTAGATACGTCTTTGCTGAGAGAGTGCTATGAGTTGTCCACTCCGGATACTGATACCAGGTTTAAATAATGCCTATAGGGGGAGTCCGGAGGAGCTGAAAAACCGAAGAAACCAGAGAGTACCAGCAGTTACAACTACAGGGTAGTAAAAGAGGTAATGGTCATCCATCTAACCAACGAGAGAGCTGGGTTGTTTTGTTCACATTTGTCACCTTTTTATTTGCTGTCTCCTGCATCAGATCCTCCTGCGCCTCTGCAGGCTTTGTGTGCAGGAGGGTCAGTCGGGTAGGAAGAGCAAGAAGCAGCAGCAGAGGTTACTGCGGAACATGGGGGCTCACGCTGTAGTACTTGAGCTCCTGCAGATCCCTTATGAGAAGGTAGCTTACATTGGGGCATATCTTTCTGGGAGTATATGGGGATCATATATTTTTTAGCCCACTGTTAGCGGAGAAATCCTCACAGTCTGTCTTTGTATTTTTTTTGCTACAGGGTGAAGATTTACGCATGCAGGATATCATGAAATTAGCCCATCAGTTCCTGCAAAACTTCTGCGCAGGGAACCAGCAGAACCAAGCTCTGCTTCACAAGCACATCAATCTTTTCCTCAATCCCGGCGTTAGTGTCATCTTTCCGCATGGCACAGCAGGCTGGATGAAGGCACCCTTGCAACATTATTTTCATGTGTCTCTTCTAGATTTTGGAAGCCATCACCATGCAGCACATATTCATGAACAACTTCCAGCTTTGCAGTGAGATCAACGAGCGTGTGGTTCAGCACTTTGTCCACTGCATCGAGACACATGGTCGCAACGTCCAGTACCTCAAGTTCCTGCAGACCATTGTCAAGGCGGAGAATAAGTTCATCAAGAAGTGCCAGGACATCGTCATGGCCGAGGTCATGCCTGTTTATCCTCCTTTTGTCATGTTTGTGCATGTTCTCCTCACACGCACATGTGTTTTTATGACCTGGCGCAGCTGGTGAACGCAGGCGAAGACGTTTTGGTCTTTTATAACGACCGCGCCTCCTTCCAAACACTGCTGCAGATGATGCGGTCCGAGCGGGATCGCATGGACGAGAACAGCCCGCTGATGTACCACATTCACCTGGTTGAGCTCTTGGCCGTCTGCACTGAGGGCAAAAACGTCTACACAGAGATTAAATGTAACTCACTGCTGCCACTGGATGATATTGTACGAGTGGTCACCAACGAGGATTGCATCCCAGAGGTGAGATGGCCTTAAATATGTACATTTGCAGCTTCACCCAATCACGGGTTTTTATGAAATAATTAATTAATCACCTCTACTGCCTAGTAAAGGACCTTTTATTAGTCACTAAATCTGTACTGTACAGAACAGGATGTTAAAACAAGAACAAGGAACTCTATATTATGTCTTGTTCATGTCTTATTTCATGCCTTATTTTCTTTTATGTTTACTGTATTGGGTAATAGGAGTGTAAAGATGACTGACTATAGGAGTGTTATTTCATGCTGAGAGGGCTCTAATGTAAAAAATTGGATTTGGAAGGTTGTAAACAGGCTTCCATTTATAAATAAGGAATCCTACTTCGTGGAAATTCACTTATCATGAACCGATTAATCCCAATAAACGAAAAATTACTGTAAAATCTTTTAGTTTCGCGTTTGGGTTACCATACGTTGTGCTTTCCCTGAACATGTCTTGTTTCCACCTTGTGTCCTGGCTGTCCTGTGTGATGAAATTGTCCCCGTTTTGTTTTCTCTGGTCCATTAAATTCACCGACATTGGAGGCTTTATTCATCTCCGAGAGAAATTTGAGCCAAACCAAACTTCTTTCAGGGCTCACTTCCAAATGCGCAAACCTCATTGTCTGAAACTTTGTCATGGTTTAACATGACAATACAACATTCTAACGACATTTATAGTTCAGAAATGTGGAAAAAGCACAATAAGTCCCCTTTAATAATTTACTACTTCATTTTTTAAAAATACCATTTTTGTCCTTTCATATAGGAAGTGGAAAACTATGTAAATGAAAAATATCAAAAAGTGAAATATTGTAAGTGTCAACAAGTAACAGTTATGGTGTGAATGAATTATTAATAATATACATGGGTAGTTGGTGAGATTAAATATAAACTCTGCGTCTTCTTATCAGTAATTGCTGATGTTGTGGTCTGCTTCTTCCTACTCTTTTTCAAACATGTTCCATCATACAAATGCAACCATGTGATGATCCTTCATGTAACGGTCTGAATCAAATAAACAGACCACACCACACCCGTGCACAATATGAATTCATGCAATTTTTCAGGAATTTTACGTTGTGGCCAGCCTAATGCACACCTGTCCAATAATGGATGAAAAATAAAAACGATTCATTGGAGCAAACCAAAAGTGTTGCATTTATATCTATGTTAAGTGTAAATGAGAAAAATCTGCCAACTTGCATTACTTTGTTCGTCATGGAATTCTAAAATGTCCAATTTCTGCATGAATCAACCTCCTCTAGGTGAAGATTGCCTATATCAACTTCCTAAACCACTGCTATGTGGACACTGAGGTGGAAATGAAGGAGATCTACACCTCCAATCACATGTGGAAGCTCTTTGAGAACTTCCTGGTTGATATTTGCAGAGTAAGCAACATCTGATAAAGTTCCATCAAATTATCTTTTTTTGATACTGTGTGTGCATGTTTATACGCTTGCAGGTCTGCAACAATACGAGTGATCGCAAGCATGCCGACACCATCCTGGAGCGCTACGTGACAGAGACGGTGATGAGCATCGTGAACACTTTTTTCAGCTCGCCTTTTTCTGACCAGAGCACCAGCTTGCAGGTGCGAAATCAATACCACACAAACAGCTGCAACATGAATCACATGTACTGTATATAGATTTACCAGATGGAACATCGGGTACACTTGCACCTTGCAGTTCATGATGTCCAAGGCCAGAACACTTTGAAAAACATTGAGAAACAGGTTTACAGGTTTCACAGGTTTACATTTGCACGATCCAACATGTTTGAAAAGGACTACGAAGAAGCAGAGAAAGACTATCAGCAATTACTGATGTTTTTTTCCATCTTGTGTTTAAATATGAGGATCTTGTAATCGAAATGTGTGATGGTAGGTAAATGGCTTATGCCAGGGGTGGCCAAAGTTCAGCAGTTTCGGCATTTTGAAGGGTAAAAAATGTGAAAGAGATATATACGCATAAAAAAATTTAAAGAATTAATATTAATGACTAATGACTTAATATTACTAATAATAATTTCCATATTATAGTATAAAAAGTACAATATATAATACAAAGTACAAATATAATATATATCATAAATATAATATATAACATAATATAATTATAGATCAACAATATTAAATAATAGTTGACAAGTATTTATATACAAATTCTAAAGTATTTTTTAAAAATTTAATAAACTTTATCCAATACAATTTTCAGCATTTTCATCATTTCTGTGGCGAAACAAATCAAATAATGACATGACATATAAATGTCATGAATAATTGATAAATAATATAATAGTTTATATGCAAGTACAGTATAAAGCATTCATGCATTCATTTTCTGCCGCTTATCCTCACAAGTGCTGGAGCCTATCCCAGCTGTCTTCGGGCGAGAGCCCTGGACACCCTGGACTGGTGGCCAGCCAATCACAGGACACATATAGACAAACAACCATTCACACCATAGTCACATTCATACCCATTATAAAACATATTAAATTAAATGAAAAATAACATTTCCAATGTTAAGAAAATAAAATATAGTAAATATTGTGCATTTGGAAAGTATTCACAGCGCTTCATTGTTTCAACATTCATTTATGTCACAGCCTTATTCCAAAATGGATTACATTTAAAAAATAAAAACATAATTTCATCCATTTTGGAATAAAGCTGTGACATTAAAACGTGCTAAAGGTGAAGCGCTGTGAATAGTTTCCAGATGCTCTGTATAAAATAAAAAATAGCTTCACCAATAATGATACGTCAGCTTTATCATATGCTTTGTATTGTTTTTTTCACTGGCTAATTATAGTACATTCTTGTACATTGCATACATTGTGCGTGGATTTAGATGTTTAAATGAAAATAAAAGATAAAGATGCTGTCTTTGTATTGATATCGTCAGAAACTTATTGATTTAATTTATCATTGTAGAGGTATAGGTGAAGTGGTATAGGACCGACTCCCCCTTTCATGTCACTTAATACATTGAGTAATAAAGAGTCTTCATTGAGTAACTTTGCATCACCGTCAAAGAGACAATGGCCTTATCTCACGATAACAAATTTTGCTGGACAATACTTGTCTGTCAAATGTTGGCTTTTTAACAGTTTCCAGTCACAAGTAGCCCCCCCTCCAACGCCTGGGTCAAAGAGGCTGAATGGCTGAGAGGAGGGTTCACTCTCTCCGTTCATTCCACTGTGGAACCAATGCACACAGACACATGCAGAGTGAACCCTCTTGTCAGCCTGTGTGGTAAAGAGAGACGAAGAAAACAAACACGTCAATTTATTGAGGCCAGAAAAGTTATCTACTTTTTATTGATATTAGTGTATCGGGGCCAGGCCTATTCTGATCATTTGCCATTGTTAGTTGCAACACAAATCTCAAAGAAATCATGCAAAGAAACATCACTTATAGTCCTTGCCGTCCTGTGCCGACCCCAAGTCATCTTGCTTGACGTGTTTGTCACATTACGATTTACGATTTACTCCTGTACTCTCATGTGTCAATGTTAAGCTCAATTTCGAGGTGCAGAGAAAAGGGGCCAATGGTTTTTCCAAGAAGGGTATTTAACATGAGATGGTTGACGAGCATAAGATTTATGGCTTTCTCTGCCTTAATAACCGTTATGTAACCCCCCGTCTATTAATGTCTGTGTGGTGCTGTAGGCAGCCGTCAGAAAGAATGTAAGTATGGCGAGATGATGTCACCTGTCCCCTTATGTAATTACTATCCAGTCTGATGTGACCTTAGGTGATAGTGATGTCGGGCCCTATGAGGATTTTGGCTATCATGCAAATGTAAACGTAGATGTAATATATATTTTTTACATATATTTTATATATATATATATATATATATACAAATTTCCCCACTGAGGGACGAATAAAGGCATATCTTAATCTTAATATATATATATATATATAATCCTTTAATTGTTGATTTCATAAGGTCCGACAAGGCAAGGTATTTTGTGAATATATAATATAGTATAATAGCTTCCCTGCCATTTTGTTGCGTTATTAAGTAGTCATCCTAGTTCTGTAGATGTATATTGAATATTGAAATATTAAGGGGATAGAATTTTCATTTTCTCATCTTTTGAATGTGTCTTTTCATTGCTCTAGTATTTTACTTTGTTTAGCCATTTTTATCTTTGAAAATGCTTAATTCACTAATTCATTACATTTTTTCGCAGTAATATGCCGTAGTCAACCATGAAACAGCAATGATTTATTAATATATTTTTGAAAAACAGTGAGAGTGATTCAGCTTAAATTCAAAGCCAGAAGTGCCAGAGGACAATTACATTTCCTATACCGTTTATTGCAATTTTTAATGATAAACGAATCATTTGGCACACTTGGGTGCATTTAGTTTTGTCTTTTGAATTCATTTGTTCTAAAAAGTCAGACAAAAACCAAAGCAATTGTTCTCCAAGAATCCTGTTAATCTTTCCCCGACATGCAGACACTCACACAGAAATATTAACACAAAAATAATTGTATAAACAATAATTATAATTTTACATACATTGTATGACATAATCCTAAAAACATGCTATGCCAAGATTCTACTGTATTAACCTATTTTAGATGTTGATGTTTTCCATTTTTTCTGTGCATGATTTATTTCTTCCCTGCTCATATGGTCTGCCACAGGCTTCTCTATTGGGGAAGATTTTCCAGGTATTTCTTTTATTGTGTAGCAGTGTTGCTGAATGTGTGTGCCAATGGGGGTTTTTCTGGGCATCACCGTTGATGGTCTGCACTTGGGAGAGTGGTCAACGATTGTTATTGGGTTGTCAAAGCAACACGAAGCAAGCATGCTGGTGACATGGCCCGGTCACAGCACGATAGAGGAGTTAGATGTTGGTGCAGTAGATGTTTTTATGTTGGGTAGTGAACAACTTAACTGTCTGTTAAAGAAGTGACTTGTGACGTAATAAATGGAATGGTCTCACCATGCAGTTTCTTCTCTTAGACCAGACAGCCGGTCTTTGTGCAGCTGTTGCAGGCGGTGTTCAGGGTCTACCACTGCAACTGGTTGTTTCCTGTCCAGAAAGGCTCTGTGGAGAACTGTATCAAAGTCCTATCAGATGTTGGTAAGCTCCAAAACATCAAGAAAAATCTTGACTTAAGGCGTCTTTCGGATTGCTTATGTGTATCTTTGTGTTCCTGCTAGCCAAAGGGAGGGCCATCGCCATTCCTGTTGACTTGGACAATCAGGTGAACAACTTGTTTGTGAAATCCAACAACATTGTGCAGAAGACAGCAATGAGCTGGAGACTTTCCGCTCGCAACGCCGCCCGCAGGGACTCGGTGGTGACGGCATCACGCGACTACAGGAACATCATTGAACGCCTGCAGGTACGGGATACTTTGGATGTGTTAACAGTGTTGACGCTAACTGTGTTGGTGTGGGACGCAGGACATTGTGTCAGCACTGGAAGACCGCCTGCGTCCTTTGGTCCAGGCTGAATTGTCCGTGCTTGTGGACGTGCTGCATAGGCCTGAGCTGCTCTTCCCGGAAAACACCGACTCACGTAAGAAATGTGAGAGCGGAGGCTTCATATGCAAGTAAGACGTGCAAATGCTCATCTACTGCATTTTAATTAGGGTACACATGGGATTTATTTATACTTGTACTCTTGCAGGCTGATCAAGCACACCAAGCAGCTGCTGGAGGAAAATGAAGAGAGATTGTGCATCAAAGTTCTGCAAACACTTAGAGAGATGATGACAAAGGACCGTGGTTATGGAGAGAAGGTAGGATGCTTTCTTGGGTATTTCAGCGCAAGTAAAAAAGTATTATTTGACCCTGCCAATATTCGCTAAGCACTATTATCATTCTATCTGCAAAGGCAAAATTGTTGCTGCAGCTCTTTTATAGGCTCTTATTGCCACAGTGCTAGTGCCAATAATGTCATGTCTGTCATATATCTATGTATATATGTCAAAATATATATATACATATATAGATATATAGATGGATAGATGGATAGATGGACAGATGGACAGATGGACAGATGGACAGATAGACAGACCACGTCCACGGCAAGCGAGAGTGACAACTCCCGACCAAGATCGCCACATCCAGTTGCAACACCTGTCATGCCAGTCGTACAGCACGGGAAACACTCGATAGGAACGGATCAGCATCCCCACTGTGCGTCGACCCAGTACTGACTGCTGTGACTTTGTGGATGCCACCATCCTCAAAAATGATTTATATGAGGAAAATCAAGTTTAGGGTTGGAAAAATGTGGTCTCAGAGTTTCTATTAACTGTCAGTGTATACATGGGACACCCTATTTACAAGCTAGAAATAGGAGAAAACCCATTCAAACATTGACTTTTTGTCACGCTTTGTGCACAGAACTAAGGGACACTGCACCCCAGATTTAAGCTTTAAGGTTTTTGTAATTTTGAATGGTGTACAACATGAAGTTCTAATCTATATTTTTACAAAACTATTTTAATCCTTTAATTTGTGTCCAACATTGCGACTTTCTTGGAATGCTCTGCATCCTCCTGGCACTCAAACAAAAAAATCGAATCAGCGAACATATTATGCATTGACAAATGTTCTTTTATGAGGCTCTGAATTGGAGGAGCATGTCCATATGACTCACTTAACTAACACGTCACGCATGCTGGCTTGTTGACCTCTGATTCCTCCTGCTTCCTGGACTGTTATCTAACCCCGCTAACCTTCTGCTTTTTTTCAGCTCAGGGCCTTTGATGATGAGATGGATATGCCAAAGGTTATTTGTTCTTTTCCCGTTCTTGTTTTTCCCCTAGTTCTCGTGGGTGCCACTACTATCAAACGTACAGGCCACGTACTGTAGTTAGTCCCAGCACAGAAAAGACTTGTAACATCTTTTAAATGCTAATGAGAGAGACAAGGAGAGAACAGAGGCTATGAATGTCAGTTGTGGTCGAGCAATACTGTAGATGTCCCAGAGAGTGACCAACAGGCACACATTTTGATCACTGAACACGCTTGAACACCTTGCCGCTCTCCAGGCACACCACCCACAAGCTCCAGGGTCCCAGTCCCCAAAACCTGTCCGGAGATACAATGAGCGCACAAACGTACACCCGGGTGAGCGACAAGGTGAGAGAACTCCATAGATGTGCACCACCAAAAAACACTGCTGATTAGGATGACACTGAGCCAACGAGCCAAAAAGAGTTGGAGTTTGCTCACAGAGCCGACACCACAAGCCTGACCTGGAAGATCTTGCGCAGGTTCATGGCTGAGATCGGAGATCTCGGGCTCAAAAAGGTTGGTGACCACTGGATTATGCAGTTGCAAAAAGTGTTTAAACATTTTTAAATAACATAAAGTAAATACATAATAATAATAAATACACATAAAATAATTAATTAAATAGATAGATAAAATATAATATATAAAATATAGATAAAATACATAAAATGATGAAATACATGTATTAAACATATAAGTGACTGCATTGAAAAATAAATACATAAATAAAACCCATTTTAAAGTTTACATTTCTGTATTAGAAAACATTTTTAAAAAGAACAAAAAATTGACAAATGGAAAATAAAATCTAAAATTATTAAATAGATAAATATATTAAACATAATATAAATGACCTGCATTAGAATTACATAAATAAACATAGACCATAGAAAAACATAAATAAATTACTAAATAGATATATAGAAAATAAAATACATCTAAAATAATACATGTTTTAAATTTTAAATGGCCTACCTGCATTAGGGTGGTTTTTAAGACTTTGTTGTTGTTGCAAAAGTATGGAAACGGAAATTGAAACAAAGTCATTGCTTTCCTGTTCTTCTCCTTGCTTCTTTTCATTCATTTTTATGGTCTGGTCATGTGTGGGGTGTTTCCCCGGCATTTCCTGTAGCTGCCGATAGGGGACACTGTGGCTGTGGGTGTGTGTTTGTGCGTACGATATGCGTGTATTAATGAGTTGTGCGGAACTGTGACGACAGTGGCAGTCATTGAGGCTGTGTCCTAGTTTCTCCCGCCTGCAAACTGCACGATTCCTGGGCCCCTGCCAACTCTGGGCTGAGGTTACATAAGAACGCCGCTTTCTTTTTTTCCCCCTCCCTTCCCTGGAACTCAGTCTCTCTGCTGCTGTGTGACCTTCAGCTGTAATTGTGGAGGATAAAAGCGTGCAGCAGCTATTTACCCATGCTGTGTGTGTGTGTGTGCACCTGTGTCTATAAACAGGTTTGTGAGGCTGCAAAGAGTTGTTCCCCACACAGACACACACACACACCTGTCATGTGTTGTATCCTGTCTGTCTGCATTTGAACTATCTCTGACATGAAAATAGCAGTTGTGTGGAAACGTTTTTGTCATGCACGTATGTGGTCCCGTTAATATGCGACACCATTCATTAGTTAACTATTCTACATTTTCTGCACACGAACAGCCACTTTTAAGTTGGTCTATTGCATCCACAACCTAATTACATCCAATATCTGTGTTTTTGCTGCAGAACAAGGAACTGATAGGTGTCTCTATTAGTACCGTGGCCAACAGGCAAAAATAACCAAATGCACACAAAAACAATTAAACTGGGGGAAACGCTGCCATCATATAAGTGTTGCTAAAATAAACCATAAGAAAAGCACAAACTTGAGGTGAGAAACACCATTGAATTCAAGAAATCATTTATGGCCAAACAGGAAGTGGTGTCTCTATTGATCTCGCTGTCACATCCTGTCTTTGGCAACAATCAGGTCTGCAATGGAGGTAAACGTAACCTTCATTCAGCACGTATATGCACTTTTTGTGAATGCGTAACTATAAACGTAAATATATTTTTTTAAAAGTTCATTGGCGACTCCAAATTGTCCATAGGTATGAATGTGAGTGTGAATGGTTGTTTGTCTATATGTGCCCTGTGATTGGCTGGCCACCAGTCCAGGGTGTACCCTGCCTCTCGCCCGAAGACAGCTGGGATAGGCTCCAGCAAACCCCACGACCCTCGTGAGGAAAAGCGGTAGAAAACGAATGAATGAGTGAATGAATGAAAGAAATTTGGGCCAGCAGCTTGTTTTCTGCAGACCCACGGTACATTCTAGAAATTAAGGTAACAAAAAAAAAACAACAATAAACACAACAAACAGCGACAATGGGGGAAAAAAAGTGTTATGATGATATACAAGAGTTTGTCTTTCAATACATATACAAAATTTCAAAAGTATTAAAATGGCCCCCGCATCTTCTGACGTTTCCATATGTGGCCCTCGGTGGTAAAAGTTTGAACACCCTTGGGTGACGCGAACCGAGCTTCCACTGTATTAGTCTTAAATAGACCTGTCACAATAACCAATTTTGCTGGATGATAATAAAAAACACACAATGATAAAAACAATATATAAAATCAAGTCTCTGAAAACAATATTGTAAAAATTGGGCATTATTCCTTAACAGGACTGCAAATTAATGTAGTTTTTGGGGTGATGTTGGCTGTTGTATGGCGTCGCGCGGAACACAGCAGGACCAAATAATTCCCAGACTGCACGGAAGCGGGTAGCGGCTCCCATGCAGGAGCAATGTGCATTGGCGTATACACTGTTTGACTAGGTGTCAATACATTTTGCAGCAGCATGTGCACCATTTTCAGTCACAAATTGTGTGCCTGAAACACTTTTCAGGCACTCTGTGTGTGCACTCACCATTGGACCCCCCCCACTGTGACAAAGACACTGAAAGAATGACAGTAGGGCTCACTCACTCCAGGCATTCCGCTATAGAACCAACGCTCCCAGGCGTTGAGACAGATGCAGTTTGTTTTTATTTATTGTGCGGTTTATTGATTTACTGTGACAGGCCTAGTCTTAAATAACTAAATGAAATGACAAGAATATGTAAAAAATATTACAAACACCACAGTATGACACAATGGTCTCACTTGTAGACCAGACACAGGTGGAGCTGACCTGCCCTGCGCCGCCCTGTGCCAATGGAGTATGGCAAGTGCACTTTGCAATTTTTGTGAACTGCGCAGTCTTGCGTAGTGTGGCGGACCCACACCTCCATCCTTCCCACTGGCACATGAGGCAAAGAGGGAGGAGAGAAGGCGTGAGAGGGTTTAACTCAAGTGTAATCTTCATTCATTCATTCATTTTCTACCGCATTTTTCCTCATGAGGGTTGCGGGGGTGCTGGAGTCTATCCCAGCTGTCTTCGGGCGAGAGAGGGGGGGGCACACCCTGGACTGGTCGCCAGCCAATCACAGGGCACATATAGACAAACAACCATTAACCTAGCATGTGTTTTGTCCAGAGTACCCGGAGAAAACCCACACATGCACGGGGAGAACATGCAAACTCCACAAAGAGATGGCCAAGGGTGGAATTGAACCCTGGTCTCCTAGCTGTGAGGTCTGCACGCTAACCACTCGACCGCCGTGTGTCCAAGTATAATCTTAACCAATGAAATTAATGCCTCCAATTACCTTTAAATGCACAGGGCCCACCGGACTGCTCATCAGAGGCTACAATGCTCGTCACCACATCTATCCCCTCACGGGACACATGTAATCGCATCCTGTTTTTTGAATAGGAGTGCAAAATTAAGTGACAATTATGTTAAACACAGCAGCAGGCTAATCAGGCCTTATGAGCCCACCTGTATTTGTGCTCTGCCATGGCCAAATAGGTGAACCTTTGATGGTATATTCTCTCCCGGCATCGCCTCCTCATCCTCAATTGTAATGTACTCTCATCTTTTCAGATCACATTAATAATAAATTATTAAAATAAAACAGAGAAATATGGGAAATCATAGGTGCTGGGTGCACTTTGTCTTCGCCGGGAATAGACCAGGTCGGAGCTGTGCTTTCACCCTCGGCGCATAGCCAAGCTGAAAATGTGGACTTCTTCCCCTGGTGCGCCGCCACGCCCAACTCAGTCGATTACCAAATTGGCTGCACACAGTGGTGCTTTGGATGAAATTACCGTCCCCCCTGCACCACCTTCACTGCACCACAATAATAGAGCCCAACATGCCAATACATCTATGCCATGTTAGCATGGATCATGACCATCAGTGTAAAGACAAAAGTGTAATACATCTGCAGGTATCCCTAAGATATCGTCCAGTGACTATAAGTACACACTGCTAGGGAGTACACACATCCCACCACCCTTCCATTGCTAAATGTCACTGACATCGACTGTCAGACTTATGTAAGAACCTGTGTATACCGTTGGGCTTCTACTCTGAAGTTAACCTGGACTCGCGCGTGTGCGGGTTGGTGTGTGTGCGTGTGTGTGGTCTATTGCGCAAGCCTGTGTTGTTTAGAGTAAGTCGTGCTTCATTCCTTCCTTTCGCCTCCCAGGTCCTTCCCAAATGTTCAAATGTGTTTCACAGTATCTCCGGTTTGCAGTTTTTATGCCACCAGGCTACTTTGTTAATGAAATTTTAAAAAGAGCATAGTTTGGTCATAGTAAGGCAGTTGTAGTGAAAGTGAAAGCTGCAATTTATGTATTTTCTGTAAACCCCAGCATTTGTGTTTCCACTGCAGCAAACAGAGGTATTTGTTTGGGTACTTTCAGCATTTGTGACATGGACGTCATTGTATTCAAGTCAGGGTTGTGATTGTAACTGGCAGGTTTGTCCCGGGGGGTTTCCAGTTTGGGCAAATGTGTTGCTGTCAGGACAGATGTGGCAGCTGCGACGGGTTGCTGGCTGGTGTCTGTGGACACAGACTCCAGGCCTTCAAGCACGCACACACTCTCCCTACGTTCACTCTTTTTGGTTTGATGTGACACTTGTTGACACAGTTGAGGCTTTAAGTCATGTGTGCGTGTGCAAAGCACGTAGTGTGTACTTTCATACCCGGCTTACGTATGAGTTCCTTTCCTACACTGAGGACGAGGAATCGAGTTTTGGTGTACGTCGGCTCATACACAAATTATACCCTAAATTGAAAAAACAAAAATGACAAAATGTGACACTACTTAGTTGTTACTACCGCTTTCGTAGGAGCAGATCCTTTACCATGCTCAAGAATATCTACCACGTGGCAGTCTGTGAATATGTGTGTGGGAGTGTGCAGGTAGAGAGGACAGTGATGATTTGGCAGGGTTCAGCCCACAGCAGCCTGTGTTGGTGGCAACAGTCAAGCACCAGTGAAGGATGCAAAGGCCGCATTGATATTTTGGTAGCAACACATGTACTTGATATGCTAAAACGTTGCTCAGACATCATTCATGAAATAAAATGCATCTCAGCTTTCGGATAGAGATGAAAAGGCCCGTTATTAGTATCAACTTGGATCTGTTTTTCTAATTGTTGCTGCTTTTAAAAAACAAAAGATGTTTTAAATCTTAAATAATTTAAAAATGTTATCGTCAATGCTGAAGTATTCATGAAAAATGCCTGGCTCTCTCCTTGGAAATGATTCCAGACAGCGGACAAACTGATCTAGCAATTGTTGTATGAAGCACAAGGTCATCTCCCCCTGCACCGGCAGTGGCAGAAAAAACGATATTTCATGATATTTTCAATATTGGCCGATAGTGGCAGTCGACATTTTTCTTTTTCATTTTCCTGCAACTTGCAGCTTGTGTAGGCGGTGAAGCCTTGGCATTGCAAAGCTAAGGAAGACACATCCTGACATACGTCGGGTGCTCATATGCTCTTGACTTTGACGAGCTGAGCTGTGACAGGGTTTGTTGTCCTTTCTCTGACTGCGTTGCTGTGGCAGATGGCTGCTGTAAGAGGCTCAGTGTCATTGGTTTAGTGACCTGGTTTCTTTAGGATTGATTATGTAACTGTAACCCCTTCTGCCCCCCCCCTTTTTTTTACATAACTTTTTATGTGGAGCACTGCCTCTCAGCGGTTTGACTTACTGTACATACTGTACAGGCTGGGTACTATCATGTTTCAAAGTATAACCTGAATTTCTGCTGTTGAGGAAGTTGGATAACAAACACAAGAAAACACTGTATCCCTTTGGTCTGTGTTTGATACCGTGCATCATCCCACCTTCTGTTTGCTCATCTTTGACTTAAATGTCAGTGTCATTTCAGTTCACACTTGCTTTTATTCCGTAATCCTTCTCGTGTGTGTTGTTTTATCAAACAAAACCTGAAACCACTTTTTCCCGAAGGGAACTATGCAAATCCAGTTACCATATTTTGGCTGGTCCAGCAACTTATACACACGTGGACAAAATTGTTGGTACCCCTCAGTTAAAGAAGGAAAATCCCACAATTCTCACTGAAATTACTTGAAACTTACAAAAGTAACAATAAATAAAAAGTTATTGAAAATTAAACAATCAAAATCAGCCATCACTTTTGAATTGGTTATTAACATAATTATTTAAAAAAACAAATTAACGAAACAAGCCTGGACAAAAATGATGGTACCCATAACTTAATATTTTGTTGCACAACCTTTTGAGGAGATCACTGCAATTAAACGATTTCTGTAAGTAAAACAGGTATTTTGGCCCACTCCTCGGGAGCAAACTGCTCCTGTTGTCTCAGGTTAGACGGGTGTCTTCTCCAGATGGCATGTTTCAGCTCCTTCTACAGATGTTCAATGGGATTCAGATCTGGGCTCATAGAGGGCCACTTCAGAATAGTCCAACGCTTTTGGTGGTGTGTTTTGGATCGTTGTCCTGTTGAAAGACCCAAGACCTGCGACTGAGACCAAGCTTTCTGACACTAGGCAGCACATTTGTCTCCAGAATGCCTTGATAGTCTTGAGATTTCATTGTACCTTGCACAACTTCAAGACACTATGTGCCAGATGCAGCAAAGCAGCCCCAAAACATAACTGAGCCTCCTCCATGTTTCACAGTAGGGACAGTGTTCTTTTCTTTGTAGGCTTGATTTTTCAGTCTATGAACATACAGTTGATGCGCTTTACCAAGAAGCTCCAGTTTTGACTCATCTGTCCATAGAACATTCTCCCAGAAGCTCTGTGGCTTGTCAACATGCATTTTCACAAATTCCAGTCTCGCTTTTTTATGATTTGCTTGGTGGTGTCCTCCTCGGTCGTCTCCCATGAAGTCCACTTTGACTCAAACAACGACCAATGGTGCGATCTGACACTGATGTACCTTGGCCTTGGAGTTCACCTTTAATTTCTTTAGAGGTTGTTCTGGGCTCTTCTGGATACAATTCCAACTATCCATCTCTTCAATTTGTCATCAATTTTCCTCTTGTGGCCACATCCAGGGAGGTTGGCTACTGTCCCGTGGACCTTAGACTTCTGAATAATATGTGCCACTCTTGTCACAGGAATTTCAAGCTGCTTAGAGATGGTCTTATAGCCTTTACCTTTCAGATGTTTGTCTATCATTTTATTTCGAATGTCCTGGGACAATTCTTGCCTTCGCTTTCTGTTGTCCGTATTCAGTGTGGTACACACCTCGTCACCAAACAGCACAGTGACTATTTGTCACCCTTTAAATAGGCAGACTGACTGATTATGAGTTTGAAGACACCTATGATGTCAATTAAAGGACACACCTGAGATAATCATGTGACTCTGGTCAAGTTTTCAATCTTTTGAAGAGGTACCATCATTTTTGTCCAGGCCTGTTTCATGAGTTTATATTTTTTTAATAATTTTGTTAATCAACCATTCAAGTGATTGATTGTTTAGTTTTCAAGCATTTTTTATTTATTGTTACTTTTGTAAGTTTCAAGTGATTTTAGTGAGAATTGTGGGATTTTCTTTCTTTAACTGAGGGGTACCAACAATTTCGTCCACATGTGTATATGAAAATATATATGTCATTTAACATATTTGTAAATGTTACGTATTGACTGACATGAACCAAGCTGTGAATATTACTGTGGTTTAGAATTTAATGGGTTCAGTGGAATAAGATCGGGAGTTTGGTGAACTTGCTTACCAGTAAATTGCTTGTTGATTTGGTGGTTTGTTATGTTAATTTAGCCTATTCAGCCTCCCGGGTATGTTCTTTATGCTATTGTGTAGCTGAGTAAGTATAAATGTGTTTACATTAGCATGGTAATGGCTTAATTTCATTTGAACACACATCAGACTACAATTGAATGCATCACATAATCAGTTCACAGTTCCATATGTCCAAAAGGAGTAGGAAGAAGCAAAGTTTATTAAATCCTACCCCTCCATCTGGTACAATCAGACACTGTTACATTTGTTCAAGTTTTTTTATTTATTTATTTGTTATTTTTATTTTGTATTTTTATTTATTTTTTTGTCACGTGACGAATTATGAGGTGACATGACCATACAATTACATAATGAGTAACATAGTAACCGTCAATATAGTGATATATATAGCACATCATGACTGGTTCAAGACTCTTCATCCTTGTATTTAGCAAACATCAACTGCTTGTATTGTTTCTTGAATTGGCTCATCGTTGTACATTGTTTGAGTTCCTTACTCAATCCATTCCATAGTTTGACATTGGTTTTTTTTTTTTTGGTTATAATTGGTTATTTTTAGCCTTATGCATTATTTTAGCTGTTTGAAGATTAACTATGTCAGCAAATTTAAGTATTTGTGATTTTAGAAATAAGGAGTTAGTATGTTCTCTTTTTTGCTTTGTTCAGTATTGAAATATTTCTGGCCACCTTATGTTGTATATTTGTAATATGAGGTTTCCAGCTCATATTTTCATCTATTGTGATCCCCAGAAATGTATTTTCCTTCACCCTTTCAATGTCCACACCGTCTATTTGTATTTGCTGGTGCGTGTCCTTGCTGCTGCTACCAAACAGCATGATTTTAGTTTTACTTAGGTTCAAGGACACTCTATTATTATCAAACCAGCTTTTCAGTGTGACCATTTCTTCTCTGACCTTTCTAATGATTTTGTCTGTGTTCCCTCCGGAACAAAAAGCAGTGGTATCATCTGCAAATAATATTATAATAATAATAAGTCTTTCGTGACTTTGGAGATATCATTGATGTACTAGTTGAACAATTTTGGTCCCAGTATTGACCCCTGGGGAACTCCGCACGTAATATATGAACTTGCAGATGTGTTTTCTTCTAGCTTTACGTATTGCTTCCTGTCAGCTAAGTAGCTTTTGACCCAGTACAGAACTAATCCTCTTATTCCGTACCTTTCTAATTTAGTTATTAGGATGTCATGATTGATTGTATCAAAGGCTTTTGTCAGATCCATGAATACTGCGGCTGCACACTTCCTATGATCTATAGCGTTGGTGATTTCCTCCCTAATTTTGATTAGTGGCATGGAGGTAGAAATGTTAGCTCTGTATCCATACTGACTTTCTGATAGTAATTTGTTTGCGTTAATAAATGTATCCAGCCAATTTTTGAATAGCCTCTCAATAATTTTGGAGAATAACGGTGGTTTTGTGCGCAATTGTGTAGCTGAATAACTTTCCTTTCCAGATTAAGTGCCTGTTCTTGGTTTTGAATTCTGTGAAATAGTTTTCTAAATAAATGCAACCTAAAGTCTAGTGCAACTTACATGTGTTTTTTTCCCCTACAAGATGCATTTTTTGACTGATGCGACTTGTAGTGGGTAAAAGGGTGTAATCTGTTCCAGACATTCAAATTGAGAGCTTTGCCCTCCGGCTCAACTCTCTTTTCACCACAACGGTCCGGTACAACGACCGCATTACTGCGGAGGCTGCACCAATCCGTCTGTCGACCTCACGCTCCCACTTTCCCTCACTCGTGAACAAGACCCCGAGATACTTAAACTCCTCCACCTGGGGCAGGACCTCATTCCCAAACCGGAGGGAGCACTCCACCCTTTTCCGACTGAGAACCATGGCCTCTGATTTGGAGGTGCTGAGTCTCATCCCAGACGCTTCACACTCAGATGCAAACCATCCCAGTAAACGCTGAAGGTCACAGCCCGAAGAAGCCATAAGAACCACATCATCTGCAAATAGCAGAGATGAGATTCTAAGGCCCCCGAACCGGACTCCCTCAACACCTTGGCTGCGCCTAGAAATTCTGTGGAAAATTGTGAACTGAATCGGTGACAAAGGGAAACCTTGGCGGAGGCCAACGTTTACCGGAAACTTTACAGACCCGTGACCAATTAAAGTGAATGAGATATATAATACTAGCATAAAATCATACTCACGGACCAGCTAAAGCTGCAGTTTGCAGGCGTAATTACTTCAGTTATTACAGTTACATGATTGCAAACACGGTGACGTCATTCGCAATGAGCCAATGAAATGCTTTACTTGCCGAGGGAATGAGAACCATGGCTTACTCAACAGTAGCAAGAGTTCATCGAGTAACGCGAACATTTAGTTCAAGTGAATGGACAGACATATATATACTGGAGATATATGTTCATTCTTCCAGAATCCAGTGACAAAACAATGAGTCTCATATGCTCTGAAACTGTAGCGCTGGCGGAAGCAGTCTTGCAGTTTCAGTCGGGAAGTTCCACCGGGAGGACACCAAGGCGTTCCCAGGAGAGCTGTGACACATAATCCCTCCAGCGTGTCCTAGGTCTGTCCTGCGGCCTTCTCCCAGCTGGGCATGCCTGGAACACTTCACCAGGGAGGTGTCACACATACTATACAGTACATAGAGCCAAACAACACCAGCATCTTCTGTGCCATCTTCTGGGTGTTTCCTGGAGCATAAAACTAATCCAGAGCCGAGCTTCTCTGTCATGGCAGTGTCAGATAAATTTGCAAATCCTGTGGCACCGTTTCAGGATCTTGTGTAAAGGGACATGACACCAGCTGAGGTGACATCGGGATTCTTCATGCAGATCATCCAATGGTTTCCTGTATTTCGAGGTCTGTGTTTGTATGTCGAGGGGCCTCCTTCACTGTGGGAAATTCAGCAAATAACTTGTTTGACATTTGCTTTGAGAATAAGGTTCGCTTGGTTTTGAAGGCGCTTATGTTTGTGCACATTTCATGCACAAACTGGTGTTTCTTTTGTAGGTTCGTGTTCATCTCATTCATTTCGTTTTCTCAAGTAGCTGCAAAAATGAAAGAATGTCCCATTTCATCTCCCACACTCGTTGACATACTTTCGCCAAACTTAACCAGTGAACAATTGAGTGGTTATGCAAGTCCTGGTGATCAGTGTCAGTTTCTTCAAGAAATTTAAAGGGACCTATGATAGTCATTCTTCTACTCTTAGTATTGAGTTGTGGGCTCGTAGAGCAGCTGCACACGATAACCTGCACAGAAAGCTTTCTAATCTTCCAGAATCTGTACCTATTCCAGCTGTATTTCCTTGCCTTTCCAAAAGTGTTTTAATTTATTCCGCCCATGGCTCGCCCACTCTGGTGTCATAGCCCTAACTTATAGCTTTGTCTTTAAATACAAAGCTTTGTGTCATTATTGGTTGTTTGCGCTTTTTCTCATTTTGCCATTTGCTCTACTTCAGTCAATTTTTGCTGTTTTATTTTGCTTCTGCAGTGATGCAATGACAAATACGACACAGATCTCTATCACTGTCACTGTCTCTCTCACTTCCTCTTTCTCTTGACGCTGGATGCATGTTGCTGCGTGGTGAGGCAAGCGGGTGCATGTGCACTGATTCCTCCGGCCAGGTTTTGGGATATGGGCTCATATGGGATATCATAGAACTTGCAGGTTGCATACCTGGAGTGCGGCAAAGCGGACGGGCATGTTCAGTGGTCAAATGCGTGCCTGATGTAGTAATCAGTTTTTTAGGTGACCCCTGTTTCAGAATGTGTTTAGAGTGTAGCTTCATTCTGAAATTGGAAAAGCTGAATATCCACAAATTTTTGTGAGTTGTGTATGCATGTTGCCCTGTTGAGCGGCCATCACAAATATGACTGTTACCCAAAGCATGGCAACTCACTCCTACTAGACCTTTGCATGGCCCTTTGCATGGACTTGATCGTGTTGTGTTGTGTTGTGTTGTGTCTTTTTAATGTGAAGCATGAATACTAACCCCTGTGCTTGCATCTGTTTGGCCTAACACGCAACACTGCACCCAGCAGCTGGATCAGAACCAGCCTGAGAAGCTGTTGGAGGACCAGAAAAGGGTAGGTACTTCTCTGCTACGGCATCTCCTACCTCTAACAGAACAGAACATGCACTTGGGTCCCGCTTTATCTTTGAAATTTAAGCAAAAAGATGAAGGCAATTTAACAGAACATAATAAATAAAACATTGATGAACTGGGTAAATGTGTTTTTCTGCTCAGTCAAAGCCCCTGCAAAAAGCCCTCAAAGTTGACCGCACAGCATCTTGTGAATTTTATTCTACATAAAGGCAGTCCTCTGTAACAGCTTTACATCGGTAACAGTACATCCTAAAAACAATAACTATGGTCAATAGTGTGCAGTTACGGACCTGCCATGTGTCGGTGGCTCCCTTTTTAGAGATAAAGCCTCAGGATGTGAGCACTCTCATTCATTACCAATGACTATTTGCATTCATAAGTACGTTATTCTGCAACATCTTATTTTTGTCCGCATTTTTTTAAACCATGTCCACATTTTTCAGCCAATTCAGAATCAGTCAAAGTGTTTAGCTGGATCGGAAGTGGAGAATATATATGGACACCCATCCGTCAATCCATCATCTTCCACTTATCTTGTTTTTTGAACGTAAATCAAATAAATATCTGTCCGATATGAGGAATTATGATGTCTGACCAATAAAGCCAATAAATTCAAATAAAAAAATAGGTCAGATAACCAATTAGACGAAATTACCCATACTTTGCTGTTGATGGTGAGCAAATCAAGCGCTCCATTTTTCCCACGTCTGATGTGCTGTAAACATAAACACGTGATGTCGATCATGTGGGACCTCCCCACTGCCACTCATATACGTTATGCATTATTTAGCTAACGCTCCACAAACACCTCACCACAAGAGAAAAAATCTTGACCTTAACACACCAAACCACACCAGCCACCTAAAAAGCCAGCATCACCACAACAGAACCCCGAAAGCCCACAAAGAAGAAGAAGTTGCCCTAAAGCTTGGGGCCCGCTACCCTCGCCACCGCATCTTCCAACAGTGGCCAAGACACCGCTCCTTGTCTCAAAGCACTCCACAGTTTGAACTCATCAGACACCGTTATATTTTGATGTTTTGCTAATAAGGCAGGGGCTCTTGCATAGTCAGTCAAATCCAACTTTGTTTCAGTGGTTCTTACCTGTAGGTGTTAATCTTGTGAAGCAGGAAATTATCGCTATCTGCTTGAAAAAATATACAGTATTGTGTGTCTTGTTTGACACAGCCAATAAATGTCAACATTTCTCTACGGTGGCCCCGATGTGATTCTCTTAACTAAATTGTGAGTCAACAACATTAAAATTTCCATTCAAAATGAATACACATTTCAAAGCGTGATTGTCCGAATTATATTGTGGGTCACCACAACATCAAAATCCCCACTGAAACTAAATGGACAATATTCACAAATTCCATATTTCTTACATTTGTCAACTGGTTCCAAACATTCCAACATGAAAACTTTCAGCTCATCCCAGGATAATGTATTTCCATAAAACAAATGGCCTTCCACCTGATTAAATCTTGATCTTGATCACATTTTTCAACTGATTCAAATTTCCGGGCCCAAAATTTTCAATTCAAATGGATGGCATTTCCCCCTCATTTGTGCAGGGAATCATACCATTCCAGCCTCAAAACACTTAAACTGTCAATTTTCCACATTCCAAAAATTCCATAACACAAGTGCCCTTTAATCAGAAAAATTCTTACAGCCACATTTCTCAACTGACTGAAACCATTCCAACCCCAAACTTCAATCAATTCCCATTGAAAAGAATGTTTTTTGGTATTTTTCCTAATTACTTGATCAAATCAATCCAGCATCAGAATTTCCACTTTCCACCTAATGCCACATATTCCTTGCAGCATTTCAGTTCTGCACCAGCGCTTCTGCATTTGCATTCAATTTCCACATAAACCGCCTTCTCTAGTTGCGAAATAAAATATGTATTCTAAAAAATTCAAATTTTTGTTTTGAGGAAGGACAGCTACAGAGTGACACTGAACAGAGTGGCAATAAACAGGAGTGATAATTGACATTTCATCATGCTAGCGACACAATCTAATCCTGACCTTTGGAGCACAACTTCGTCTTACATAATCAGCCATCAGGGAGCACACAGGTTTGACAGACCTGTCACGTAATGGCACACACACACTACACATACACGTTCTCCTTCATTTCTTTCACTTTGTCACATGGGAGATCTTTCAGGTAGCCATGGGCTGCGGTTGCCATAACAACAGCAAAGTCGTGCTGCTTAATGTTCAACAGTTGATGAGTCACAGCGTGGGAGAGCTGGCCTCAGGTCTGTCTTAGAGAAAACCGCATCTCGACATTGTCATTAGGCAGGGTCGCTCACGATGACGACAAGCACAGTTTTGGTCCATTAGGTAGAATGATGTAACATTTGGGTGATGCAGCTGTTTACATTCTTTTTTCTTTTTTTATACCCTCTGCTTACTTAAGGACGGCGGTGATGATGATGGTGAAGGTCCATCACACAAAGCGGATGACGCCTCTCCCGTGTTACACAACCACCCCTTCTGCCACATGTCTGCAATCATGTCATCGCACTTTTCTTTTCCCGTGATAGGGCGAGGCGCTGAGGCAGATTCTGGTGAACCGTTACTATGGCAACTTCCATCGGAGTGGTGGGCGGAGGGACAGCTTGACGTCATTCAGCAGTGGCCCCCTAAGCCCCGTTGGACCCAGCAAAAACCAGTCAGGTGGTTAACACTGATGCTGAAAGCACACTTTGAAACTTTGACATTGCGATCACACAGTGACGTAACTCCTGAAAAACAATAACATTTTTAACACATAATTAACACACAGAATGCAATTCTACACAATATTTCATCTGTTTATTCCTCTACCTCTTCTTTATTCTGTCTCTATCCATCCATCCATTTTCTAAGCCGCTTATCCTTATTCTGCCTCAAACTCCTCCCATATTTTACAACTGATTCAAACCAATCCAACGTCAAAATGTTCAGCTCATTCAGGACACATTGGCTATCCAGCAGGACATTTCCAAAAAGTCCACATTTCCTGTAATTTC
This sequence comes from Doryrhamphus excisus, assembly GCF_030265055.1. NCBI lineage: Eukaryota > Metazoa > Chordata > Actinopteri > Syngnathiformes > Syngnathidae > Doryrhamphus > Doryrhamphus excisus. Next base: position 3,963,562 of record NC_080483.1, on the reverse strand, counting down.
ATATTTTCTCTGAAAATGTTCCCCTGGTGGAAAAACATTCATTCATTCATTCATTCATTCATTTTCTACCGCTTATCCTCACAAGGGTTGCGGGGGTGCTGGAGCCTATCCCAGCAGTCATGGGGCAAGAGGCGGAGTACACCCTGGACTGGTGGCCAGCCAATCACAGGGCTCATATAGACAAACAACCATTCACACTCACATTCATACCTATGGACAATTTGGAGTCACCATTTAACCTAGCATGTTTTTGGAATGTGGGAGGTGCCGTAGTCCCAGGAGAAAACCCACAGGGAGAACATGCAAACTCCATACAGAGATGGCCAAGGGTGGAATTGAACTCGGGTCTGTGAGGCCTTGACCGCCGTGCCACCCAGTGGAAAAAAAACATATTTTTCTAAAATATTTTCAAAATCCCAAGTTTTTGTGTTTATTTCATCTAATTGTACCAATATAGCTCCCATGAATATGCCAGTGAGTGTACACAAACAGATGACAACTTCCAAAGAATGAGTCCCAATGAAAAGCCAACCGTGTCAGTATTAAATGCTCAGCTAAGTTCAGATAAAACATCATCTTATCTTAAGCCAGAATGCCTTACTTATATCAAGTTAAAGTTAGTAAAGTAGTAGTTAGTAGTAAAACAAGTGTCTCTGTGTGTTATGCAAGGACATGGCCCTATCTGTCTGACCCTGAGCATTCACTATCAGCCCCAAAGTTGTGCCCCAGGGTGCCCTTTGAGCACGGAGAGTGCTTCACTCTTATCGCTGCCTGATAATGCTGTCATTGTGTTACCGGCTGCAGTCAAAATACCCAAGCGCTCCATTTCTGCTCACTCTTGGCCCTTTTATTTAGGTTCACCACCAACCCACAGTCTGTTGGGATAGGCTCCAGCTTACTCCTGTGATCCTAATGGGGAGAAGCACTATAGAATGAATGAATGAATGAGTGGAAGATCACCTTAAATCGTCATGTGGTGAAAGACTGAGGCCCCTGACGTACTGTTTGCTCAAGCTGCTTTGTTGGAGCGTGTCAGCGTGCAAGACTGCTACATCCCGTGCTTTCCACGTGTTCCACAGAAATAACAGCCAAGCTGAGAAGTCCACGCATGAATGCACTGGAAAAGTGCCGCCAGAGTCGTGCATTTGAGCAGGCTTGATGTGCTTTTAAAATATGTCAGGGGACAAAGCCTCTTCGTATGGCCTATATTTTTGCCCTGCACAAGGATGCTAACCAACAACCTAAAGTAATAAGTACAGCAACTTCCAATGTGTGTACTGATGTGTATATATCGTCATATTGTGGCATCAGCGTGTAAATGTGTGAATGTTAATATGCAGTATGTTATTACACTATGTAGTTTTGCGAGGGTTACCATTCCAGGACCATCAGTGAGTGGTGGAAATAACACGACTAATTGATAAACCCAATTTTGACAGAATATTTGTACTGCAGGTTAGAGGATTTTTTTTATACATTAGTTATGCGATACACCCCGCCTCTCGCCCGAAGACAGCTGGGATAGGCTCCAGCACCCCCGCGACACTCGTGAGGAAAAAGCGGTAGAAAATGAATGAACGAATGAATGAGTTATGCGATACAACATAACAATAACATAATTGTATTGTATAACAAATGTTAGAACAAATGTAGAGAACAAATGTAACAGTTACTGATTGTAAAAGTACCAGATGGAGGGGTAGGATTTAATAAGCTTAGCTTCTTCCTACTCCTTTTGTACATGAGGAACTGTGAACTTATTATGGGATGCACTCAATTGTAATCTGATGCATGTTCAAATGAAATAAAACCATTACCATTACCAATCATTATACTAACACAATCATGATAATCAAATGTGTAATATGAAGCATTTATATGGTTCTAAACTTACAGGCAACCGTCAGTGGGTAACCATAACTGAGATGAAAAAGGAGTTTGACGCCCCTGATAGACTCGCATGTTAGCACTGGAAGAGTTCCCTCTGCTGTCTCCGTACAGTACCTCCTGCGGTGGCTATCGTCTCATCAATGTAACATCACTGACACAGAGTGACCGGTATAGAATACTACATATCATAACAGCGTCTTTGAATGCATCTTGTATTTTACTTCATTTTTATGCTTGAAGATGCTTAATTTAGGTGACAAATATGTGCAATTTGTTCTAATATTATTTTTTTAAATAATAGATTGTTTTCAAACACATGTGATAGAGCAAAGCCACAAAGTGGCAACCACCCACTTACTTGTTGATCTCTGCTGTTTGATAGTGTTAGGGGGACCCGGGGCGCTGAGTCGTGGTGAAATGAGCCTGGCAGAGGTGCAGTGTCATCTGGACAAAGAAGGAGCCTCTGACCTAGTGATCGACCTTATCATGAACACCACCAGCGACAGAGTCTTCCAGGAAAGCATCCTCCTGGCCATTGCTCTGCTCGAGGGCGGGAACACCACCATCCAGGTCTGTTGGCTCCCACAATGCATGTGCTATACAGTACATGCTGTATTTCTATGGGTACTGTATATGGGTCAGTGTGCCACCACATGCATTACATAACACATCCTGTATAAAGTGTGCCCTGCAATTGTGCTTAAAGGCTACCCTAAACAATTATACATCCATAGATATGGCATTTTTTCTTTTTTGTTGTTGTCCCAATCATTCCTCTGTCTCTTTTTTTTGTGTCCTCAAGCAAGTGTCTGTCTGTCGATGCGTACCTTGATCAGGCTGTCCACCTATGCGTTGTTGTGTAATCACGGGGCTGTAATCAGATTACAGCGATGAACCCATACAGCGAAGATAATGCTTTGGCTTCCCACGCCTGCGGCAGAGCTGCGTCACGTGACAGGATTGTTACATAAAGTCTGTGTGAATGAACAATGAGGGATGCCTCAGCCTTCCAAACATTTCCGCTGCCGTGCATTCTCTTGCTTGCCCAAACTAGGTCATGCTGAGCCTCCGGAAGTGGGCCAGTGGGGAGAGAAGGTGGAAGAGAGACTGAAACCTGAGCTCCTCTATCTGGTAGTCTGTAGTTACTTTGTATAGAGCGGTTAAGCTTCCACACGGTGCCAATATTTATATGCTCCTCCTGGCAATGGAGTAGTTACTCGGGGTGTAACAGTATGTGTACTGTATTCATAGTTGGATTTTTCAGTACGGAAAATTTGATACACATGGTACAGGTCCCGTTTACTCCTTACATTTACTCCAGTGCAACCCATCTTTAATTAGCAGGAGTGCCAAGGACAAAGATCTCCGAACTTTTGCTACCGAGGGCCACATCGCGAAAAATGAGGTGCCAGGGCCACTTGGATATATATTTGTAACATATTTATAACATATTTGGTCTTTGCTCTTTCCAATTATTTTTCATTTTCAAGTATTATTAAAAAAACTTTTTCTGAAATAATCTTTGGAAATATTATTTTGTAATATGATGACTTTATTCCCATAATATTTAACCCTTTTCCCCCAACAACATTTTTCAAAAAGTTTTTTTGTTTAGTTTATTATTTAACATATGACTTTTAAAAATTGTTGTATTTGCTTTGTATTTTATCGCTATGCTACTAAAATGACATTAATTTCCCTCATATTACAAGTTCATTCATATAAAATTGTGACTAGAGTACAACCTTTTTCTCTTAACATTTTGATTTTATTCTGGTAAAATTACAGTTGTTGGTTTTTTTACTGTTTCAGCATCCTTGCACATTTTCTTGATGTAATTTTGACTTATTCCCACCAGATTTTAACTTTATTATAACATTAATATTATAACCTTTTCTGTAAACATAATTTGTTGTTTTGTTCTCATAATATTACAATTTCAAAATACAAAATGTATTTTTTTTTATGGTTATTATAATTTTTCTTTGTCCGTGTTGTGGTCTGCATGTTTGTCTTGCTGCCGTTGTACGGCTTCGTAACGCGGCATTCTTTGCAAATGACGGACATTTTGTCGAGCTTTCCGCTGTTCTTTGAGAATCCGTAGTGTTTCCAAACATACCATTTAAACTTTGCGGGAAGGGGGTGGTTAAATATAGAAACTTCCACGCTGCTGCTTGCGTGTGAACGTCCATGCTGTTTTACTAGTAGTTGTATGTGCCTCACGGCTTCCGTCCGTATTCAATACAAAAGGCGAAATAATGATGTTGCATTCATTGCACCTGGGGAACAGCATATGGGGGGAAGTTGAACATTAATAAAACAGCGCTTGCATCAGATTTTACCGATACCCACAAACGCATCAAGTTGAATCTAGATTTCACCCGTCAATTGCATCCATACCCAGTGAATAGCCGATGCACTCACATTGCGCACATGCGCATCGATGTATCGATTAATATTGATTATTTTCCACACCCTTAGTACACATAACATGTACCTGGCCTAACATGTGACAGGCCGATCGGATGTAGATGCTTTCTGCACTTGTGTAACGGTGCACTGTAACACATTGCTGTTAAATTACAGTACACTACTGGCAGCTAGAATCGCCAGCTTCAAACCGTTATTTTACGGTGTGCTACTGTGATCGACAACAACAGTATATTACTGTAAAAGTATTACAGTACTGTGCTGTAGATAATATTATCATTACTGTAATATACTGTTATTTTACAGTTCCTACGTTATTCTCAATTAACAACTTACTACTAATCACACTGTAACAATTTTCCTGTTAAATTACAGAGAATTTACATATAATTTACATATAAATCACACAAATGTTTATTTAAACGGGCAGTGTCAACATGAATACTGTTACTGTAAAATACAATAACAATAATCAAAGAAACTAAAAACCGTTAGATGTCCCAGGTAAACAAACTAAATAAATTCTTCAAATGCATGTAAGAGACCTAAAGACATGAAGACACAACAAAACTGTTTCCATACTATTCTATTACATAGTGTCTTATCTTACCATATTGAACTTTACCTTAGATCAAACAATTGGGCTGAATACCAAAGCAACGAATACACAGTAAATACAGTAAATGACTAACAAATTGTGTGAGGAATGCTTATGAATGTACTCCAATGTATTCTCTGCCGTTTGCAACTATATATCACTAAGGACAATTTGAAAACACACTTTTCCGAGACCATTGAAAATACACATCAGTAAGAACTTGATGAAAATATTCATCAATTGCAAAATTTCAGAAGAAAACTTTAGGTATGCTGGTGTTTTTCCAACTTAAAATAGTCCTGTGAGGTACACATATGTTGTATCAAAAAGCAGTTATATATACAGAACATCAATTTACTGCCATGTATGGAAATATACAGCATCTCAGCAAGAACTTATATAACGTAAATATTCATCAATGGCAACATTTGGGGAAAAACAAGACCTCTTAAAATAGTTCTGTAATATAGGCTCTTGGTAAGGTGGTGAGGTAGGCTTGTTCTTTACCTCAATAGAGTCCTGTGAGGCTTGTGTTTTACCTCCTAAAGAGTTCTGCAAGGTAGGTGCAAGTTTATCTTTGTCTGAGTAGGTGTGGACAGTCCTGATTCAAAGCAAAGATTATTCAGTCAGGGAGAGATGATCATCCCGTTGTTTGTCTCTCTGGCTTGCAATGTCGATGCTCTAAAACAACAGCAAGCAAAATAACCAAAATAAGTCAGAGACGTACAATAACACGACATGCTTATAGAGCTGATCATATCAAAGTCTTTTATGGTTTAATGTGGCAATGTCAGTCAGAACAACATATGTAGTTAAGAGCATGAGACAAGAGAGAGCTCACTGACCTACATGAAGTCCCATTCAAACTCCATGAGGTTCTTCAGTAGTGTGGAGACATTTGTATTCCCCGTGGCAGACTTCTTCGGGACCATCATACCAGTTTTCTTGGAGACACGCTTTCCTCAGGTGGTCTTCCATCCTCTCTCTGGATTGATACCAATGAAGCAACTGAAATCAGAATAGTCTATGATTAGAGACTGAAAGGAAAACTATATCTTGGAACTATTCTAACATGCAACATGCAAACTCCACACAGAGATGCCCGAGAACCACTCGACTGCCGTACAGCCTATTCACGTTCCAGTTTTCACTAATTAAATAAATAAAATAAAAAATCTATAATGACGACAAGGAAATGAAATGATTCTTATCTCTGAATATATTCCAGAGTACAAGCTGCCTCCTCTTGATATTGAAGGTTGAATATGTAGTAGACACAAACACAGCAGCCAGTCCGGTCAAAAAGGATGGTGTGATGCCCTCACGCGCCCCTGCAGAGGGCTCATCCAGCATCCAAATTGACATTCTCTGTTCCACCTGAAACTTCAAGTAACATCATCAACATCATTTACTTTATGTACACATCTATAGTCTCAAAATAATGACCAATGTAACCATGTAACATATGAAACAATGAAAATGAAATGCTTACCAAGCAGTATCAGACGAGGGCTTGCAGGCGGAGTGAGGGTTGTTTCAATGTCAGCTACAGGGAGACACCTGGAAGGAACGAAGACAACCATATTATGGAAAATAATAAACAATCAAAAAACAGAAGCACTGGGTGAGAATAATGTTGACCTACTGTAAATATAGATATGGCATTCAATATTAAACACGTGGCAAGAAAGACAATATAAACTTACATCTGCAAGAAGGACCAGCCCTGTTAGCTTCTCTCTGAAGTGTGCCATGAGCAGCTGAACAATGCAAAGTACCATCTCTGTACCGGTGTCTGTAAGAAACTCAAAATGGGCGTAGATGTACATGAGAATGAAAAGAAAAGGCCATTTGCTTTTCTTATCTTCAATGTCAATTAGTGCAGAACGCAGGAGAGCAACTAACGTAACACAGTCTAATCTTAATACAAATCGTTACACTTCATGTAAAAGTTGTTTTTCGTGGACGGAAATTAAAATTTTCTTACTTGACTAAACTCTGTGTTCAACAGATTTCATTCAAAGTCAACAGACAGTAAAATAAAAGCCACCACAGCCATCTCTGTTACTCATTTCACTCTTCCATCAACCACCAGGTGTGTAGTTTGTTCGAGATAAGTCCTTAATTCTGCCCGCTTGATGTAAAAATATTTTGGACGTGCTCTTTCTCTCCCCTGCTTTGCTGAGTGACCGGTATGTAAAATTAACTGGAACAAAATTTAATGGAAGAAAAAAATCAACTGTAAAAACTAAAACTAAAATTATTCAAATCTCAGCCTCACTGATGAGTGGCACTGAAAATCAGGCACTCGGTAGCTAGCCAGTTTGATTTCATTCTGCTGTAAAAAAATAAAGATAAGTTAGTTTTTACTTACCGTGTTATTTGTAGATGCACAATTGGAAGGATGCAGACGAAGCAAGATTTCCTGTTCATGGGTAGCAAACATGTCCCTGCTGCGCAGGCAGGAGAACTTCGTGAGTTTGGTACGCACCAAATTTGAGAAAATACTGTAGTTTACTGTAATTTATAACAGTAGCATACTGTTGACAGCCAACAGTGCGCTGTTGCTTCACGTTGAACAACCCACAATGCATTGCGAACTACAGTAAAAAAACATATTCCGTTAATACAGTGTATTACTGTTGGAAATTGGCCGTAAATTAACAGTAATTGTTTACAGTGTGATTGCGTTTCCAGTAGATTGCTTTGTGGCGTCACCTTCAGTCATGGTCACATTGACACAGGCCCCCAAATACCTGTCCTTGGCTATGCCTGCCAGTAACTAGCAGATTGTAACCCAAATCATCAGAGAGAAACCTTGCATGTAAAAAGCACTGTTAGCTTGGACACTCGTATGCCGAGGTACCACTGTATAAATGACAATTTAAAAAATACCTGCAATGCACCAGTAACTTCTCTTTCTCCCATGCTATTTGTTCATTTTAGGCACACTTTGCCCTGCTCACATAGCTGTTTTTAGCTTGTATTCACTTAGCCTCCATGACAATATGGGAACATTAACCCAGAATGACGACACACAATCAATACGTTGACGATACCTTTTGCCGCCTGCTCCTTTTATTCACAAAACACAAAACTCCTTTTTTCTTAATAATTGCTTTCAAGAAAACATTAACCTTTGACCTCGTTTGTGCTGTGGAGCCCAGCACCTGTTAGTACTTCTATATCTTCTTCTTTCGTGACACAGTTAACTATTTACTCGTGACCTTCGGTGCAAGCAGAAATAAACGGCATGCATGCAACCTCGTCCCTTCTGCAAACGCCCCCATGCAAAGTTGTAGATTTGAATAACCGTGCATTTTATGGCGACTTTTAACGCATTGTGGCTTTTATTCAAATGCACTGCCAGTCAGCCACCTGGAAACATCATTCACCACAAGTGTGTGTGTGTGGGGGGGGGGGGGGTGCTGTCATTGTGTAAATATGATGACATAAGTGACAGATCTAAAAAGGAGGGGAAGGGAGCAGCTCCATTTGGTTTCCATGTGGTGCTGCCTGACGAGAAGAAGACGAGGAGGGCGGAGGGTGCGGGGGGGGGGGGGGGGGAATGGGAGCGCAAGTATAAATAGCTGTTACATAACATCCCTTTGTTGACGCCAAGTCGCCGAGCGGAAGGAGAGAAAGGGAAGCGCTGTGACCTTGTTTTTCAGCAGAGTCCGCCTCCGCCTCGCCCCTGTCCTCTCTGTCTCATTCCAATCAGAGTGTGTCGCCATGGATACAGACAGGCTGTGTTTACCCAACACTACAGGTGGTGTGGAGGGAGGGGGCGGCAAGCTTGTCCTTCTCCCCTCTCTCGCTCCATTATTTTCTGCTATTAGCCTTTCTCCATCCTCTTCTTGACCGCTTAAACCGGCACGTCATCCTTGATACCCAAGAGCGGTTTATTTTCTCTGCTGCTTGTTATAGGGGGCTTCCATCTTTTCCTCAAAAACGTAGTCAGAGGGATGCTGTCATAACTCTTCAATGACACACGTATTCCCCTCCAGTCACCACCAGTCAAACAAAATGAACTCCCCAGGAGTGAAATTCAATAGGACTGCGTCTGATGCCCAGACTGAAATATGTCGTGCCAGCAGGACCGTGTGCCCGGCTGCATGCTGAGATTTATTTCTGCCGCGACATTAACACATCATAAGTAGATACATGCAAATTTGGTTGGCATGCATTTGGAGGAGAACTCCGTCTTGAAGAGTGTGTTGTTTGACTTGTGGGCGTGTTCTCCAAACACAGGCATGTGCCTGTTGCCCGAGGCGGCTGACCTAGTTTTGTGAGTGTCTGTAAAAGTCAGTGGGCGTGGAAGTTGTGCGTGCGTGCGTGTGTGTGGGTGTGTGTGCGCGCGTGTGTGTATATATATATGGCTTATGTAATAGAGCAAAGGGAGGAGGGGGGCCCTCATGGCGAGTGTGCCTCTCCCAGCACACACACGAGTTTGGTCGATGCATGTTATTCCAATGCCAGGTCTGTGTGTGAGTGAGGACTAAGGAAAAAATGGAGGAAAAAAATCCATTCTGGATTCAAACTTTTCTTAATTCCTAAATGACCATGATTTTTTTTTCAATTTTAGCTCCATTACTAACAAACGCTGCATGATGACTGGCACTTCCTCCTCTTCCTCTTGGGCATCTATGGTGCGGCCTCCCAAACATGGTGTAAAGCTGCTAGTGACTTTATTTGGGCAAATAAGCAAAATGAGCAAAAGGTGTTTTCTTTTTCATCGTTCCAGGGCACCAAATTATCACAACTTTTGGTGAGATTTCTGGCACGTTTAGTACCTTAAACCGCCGATTAAAAAAAGTCAAGGCAAGGCAAAAACCATTATATAAAATTCTATAAATCATTCCATAAAACAAAAAATAATAATAATTACAAATGAAATGAGCAGATAAAATACTCTCACTTATCAAATTCACAGTTCAGTGTTTTCAGCTTAGATTTGAACATTGCCAAAGTTGAGGATTGTTGCACATCTTCTGGAAGACTGTTCCAGATTTTGGCAGCATGAAACTGAAAGTGGTCGCCCCCAGGAGACCACATTATTGATTTAATGTGGCTGTTAAATTTCAGATCCAAATTTCAGTCCATTATTACCCCAAGATTTTGAACCTGATGATTAGGTTTTAGCGAAAGTCTCAAGATAACTGACAACACTTTCTCTTCGTTTCTGTGGGCCAAAGTCCATGATTTCAGTTTTCCATGTTCCCCTGCCGCCCGTGGCGCGCAGAGGGTTGACTGAGGGTTATCTGCATAGTTGTGGTTGGACATATGGCACATATTCTGTCTGAGAAGGTGTTTCACCTCTCATCCCAGCAGGCTTCATCAGTTCATTCTCAAAGACTAGGTGGGACACACACACTGTTAGACTGGTCTAACAGCGATGGATTGAATGCCCTGAGATTAATTTGCTAAATCTTGATGTGAATTCTTTAAAATGTAAGTACTTGGCCTTGAACATGCCATATGTACGGAAAAAAATAATCCCATAGAATTCTGTGAGTTGTGAGCGGGGCTTTTAGGTGCAGGCGGTCCCTCGCAGCAGTCTGTCATGGGAGTTGTTTATTAGGTATAAGGCGACGGATGGCTTCACTCAGCAACCCTCCCTCCTTAGTCTGCTATCGGCTCATCCTGAGTGTTGATGGTGCGTACGTGCAGAAGACCTGCTGCTTAGTGGTGGAGGCCTGGGTGGGGTGGGGCGTGAGCCTCTAGAATCTGCTTGAGGGCACCGGCACACGATTATGTCATTGTTGAAGTGGCTCCAGAGGAGAGTTGACCACATAACTGTGCATAAATTCTACTTTGAGTTGTTGAGTTGTTTCTTGTGGTCACAAGGTGTCTCTTTCTTCTCATTTTACTCCTCCAATAGCCCAGTTTTGCATCTAACCTGGAAAGCCAGGAGGTTACATAACAGCCCTGACTGGCCCAGATACTGCTTTCTGTGTCCAATGCTTGTTTCCTCTCTCAGTTCGTTTTTTTTTAAGTTTCCTATTCCCTCGCAACTGTTTCATCCTGCTATGCTGTTTCTGTTTGTGTGTAAGTAGGCCAGGCCTCTCCCTATCGTGTCATTTTTCACCCTGTTTGTGTGGCGAGTTGGCCTCGTCCGGGTGAGGCCTTTGCAAAGGGTGCTGCAGATAAGAGCTGTTACATAATGAAAACAACAGCCCAGTAGGCCAGTTCACACTGTACGCCATGCAAAAGTGCTCTAATTCTGCGTGGCCTCTTTTCTGAGCAGTGAGTGAATTCAACCCTCCCCGAAATTCAGACCTGCTCCAATAAAGTTACATAACTCATTGTTGTGAGTGCCCCATCTAGTTTTATCAATGGTTTACTTTTAATCAAGCTAAAATGGGCCCATGGGACACGAATCAGTGTGCACCTCTGTTTTAAAGTCACAGTTTGGTTCATGGTACGGTAAAAAATGCAAAACATAGCTTGTAGCTTGTGTGGAAACAGCTGGAAGCATTTTGAAAATCAAACATGAATATCAGAATATTGGTATCGGTCTGCTGATATCTATATACGCTGTGCTCCACAGATCGGATCTCAGCAAAAAAAGACATCAGGGAAGTATACACATGTAAAAATTGTGGGGTGGTACATTTACATATACTGTACAATACCTGTACTGTATAGATTGTTTGCTTGCTTGAATTGAATTAATTTTTCCCATAAGAAATAATGTAAATCTAATTAAACTGTTCCAGAAATCCACTAAACATGTTTTTGCCTGATTGAAGTCAATGACACAAACAAACCTAAGGGTTTTGAACATTTGTGATCAGGTATCCTATTGTGTTTCCAGCGTTCTTTCTTTTGCCGTCTGACCGAGGACAAAAAGTCGGAAAAGTTCTTCCGAGTTTTCTACGACCGCATGAAGTTGGCTCAGCTGGAGATCAAAGCCACGGTGACGGTAAATACCAGTGACCTCGGCAACCGGAAGAGAGATTACGACAGCCAGGACAAAGACACCCCCGTCCGCAAAAAAGGTGTGTGGTTACATGTCAGGTTTAAGCAAGGATTTGTTGTCCTATTCCCCTTCTGTTTTCAATGCTTTAAATGTGCTTTAATTATAATAAATACAAACCATTTTTTTATTACTATATATAAAAAATGTTGATTAAAAACGACTTGATGCCAAAAACTATTTATGAATGAACTGGCTTTTTATTCATTTCTTCTTTTTTATTTTATCTTTTCATTGAATTTACATGCTAAATGCTAACAAAGTAACTTTTGTTTAAAGAGAGAAAAAATACATTTTGTACCAAAAATCACATCAAAATGATTATTGATTATTATTACGGTTTTTAGTTTTACATCCAATTATTACACACTGTGGTTTTAGTGTATCAACATTTAAAATAACTTACAATTTACAAAGGGAGCATATTGAAATGCTTTGTTTGCGTGTGCGCAGCAAGAGAATCTGCAGTGGTCATGACAGAGGAAGTGCGAGAGCAGCTACTGGAGGCCTCGTCCGCCACCAAGAAGGCTTTTAACTCATACCGGCGTGAAGCCGACCCGGAGGAACACTTCACCTCTGCAGATGGCCAGCCAAGCACCGGGGACAAGAACCAGGACGAAGGAGAGATGAGCTACGTTATTGTCATTATGCAGCCCATCCTTCGTTTCCTGCAGCTCCTCTGTGAGAATCACAACCGTGACTTGCAGGTTGGTGGAGTCCAGCGGCAAAATTGCTGTTGTAACGTTTTACGTTTGACTCTCACTCTGGGCTTCCTGTGATTGCTTCCTCTTTACGGGTGTTTAACAGTGACATTACGGAGTTTTTACACATGACAATTGATGATGCGATAATGATGACGGTACATCAACCTCCCAATTTTCTTGCCAGGGATCAAAGTGTGTTTTATCTCTTGGTATTGGCTAAAATCAGTGGTTCTTGCTTCAGTTCAATTATTTTACTGCCTGGTGTTCTGTTATTGTTTAGTGGTTTGTGATTGATGTTAGATAGTGAACTGAACCAGGCTGATATGGTAAAGGAGATTACCGATTGAATTGAATTGAAGCATCTGTAGAAAGCTGTCATTGCTGACTCTTGATGCTCCAAACATTTTACTAGGGATTTTCTAAAGTTGGGTCAGTCTTTCCAACGGGGTCTTCACTAACTTCATGTAAGATATCTTTATAGACAGATTTTTTTTTCATGATTGTTCGCACAGTGCAGGTTTTCCATTGTCGGCTTACACAAGAGCAAGAAATTGTTCTTATGACAAAAACACATGATTGCCTTTGGGATTTTGTTTGACCTTCTGGAACAAATCCAATGAGAAAAAATGAGTTTTCACCGTATTTTTGTCTCAGAACTTCCTTCGTTGCCAAAACCACAAGAACAACTACAACCTGGTGTGTGAGACGCTTCAGTTCCTGGACTGCATCTGCGGCAGCACCACAGGAGGTCTGGGCTTGTTGGGACTGTACATCAACGAGAAGAACGTTGCCCTCATCAACCAAACTCTGGAGAGCCTGACTGAGTACTGCCAAGGTCCCTGCCATGAAAACCAAGTAGGCAACAGGCTGTACTATATGCTTTGATGTATTATACACATTGAGTATTTCATGTTTTTTCCACTCACAACTCCAGAACTGCATTGCCACTCATGAGTCCAATGGTATCGATATCATTATTGCTCTGATCCTGAATGATATCAACCCGCTTGGAAAGAAGCGAATGGATCTGGTGTTGGAGCTCAAGGTGAGTGACATTGACATTGTGGTATAAACGTTCTCAAAGATGATTTTCACTTGTAGAACAACGCCTCCAAATTGCTGCTTGCCATCATGGAGAGCCGCCATGACAGCGAGAATGCCGAGAGGATCCTGTACAACATGAGGCCAAAAGAACTGGTGAGGAACCCTAAATAGCTGTGTCATAGCAACAGAATTCTTACTGGATAAAATATGCTGGAATGTGTGCCTTACCAGGTGGAGGTGATCAAAAAGGCCTATCTGCAGGGAGAGGTTGAGTTTGAAGTCGCAAAGGAGGAAGAGGATAACGGTGATGAGGACGAGGAACATGATGCCGCATCCCCCAGAAACGTTGGACACAACATTTATATCTTAGCTCACCAGGTCTGATTTAAGTTTCAGTTGCAACTAAGTTTTAGCCACATGCTGAAAAATATGCGGCAAGATAAAAGGCTATGAAAAACACATTATTTATATATGTATGTGTGTGTTTGTGTATACAGTGAATATATATATATATATATATATATATATATATATATATATATATATATATATATATATATATATATATATATATATATATATATATATATATATATATATATATATATATATACAGGACAACCCATACAGGACATTTCCACTTCCTGGTACATTTATATATATATTTATATATGTATATATATATATATATAAATGTACCAGGAAGTGGAAATGTCCTGTATGGGTTGACAATTTTGACTTCAGAACGGTCTGAATGAGTTGAGAAAGAAATGTGGAAGTAGTTAGAACTCTTTATGTCAAAGGCATTTTGCATTCCGAAAAGTGGGAATGTCAAGAAGAGTTAGAATTCTTGGTATGTGGAAAATGGCATGAATGTCCTTAATGAGTTAGTTGAGTGCTTTGATGTTGGAACAGTCTGAATTGGTTGAGAAATGTGCAAGTAGCTAGAACTCTTTAGATCTGTAGTATCAAATTCAATCGGACACGAGACCAAAACTCAAAGCCTACTTTATGTTGTGGGCCGAACTTTTTAAGGTGTTATTTTGTACAGACAGTGTGTAATAGTTAAAGTACTACCGTTTTTAGTCATGTACAGTTAAATTATTTTGACTTTTGGTCTGAATCCGGCACTTATTAAGAATGATTTTGGATTTTGTACTATATAGAATATTGTTTCTACTTACAAAATCAAAATGTCATTGGAGTAGTTGATAAACAATTTGCTTGATAAGGTCCGTGACGCGGGCCAACTCAATGTTGTTTTTATTTAGATGTTGGAATGTGGTGAATGACTTGATTCAAATGTGGAAGTAGTAGTAGGTAACGTTTTTATGGAAAAGTGTTTTCAGTCTAAATATAGGTAAGCTGAATGTCCTGAACTTGTTGACAGTTTGCTGTTGAAATGGCTTGAATTGGTTGAATCGGTTGAGAAATGTGGCAGTAGTAGGTAGCAGTAGCAGGAAGTTAATTTTAGGGAAAAGGATGAATTTTGGGAACATTTACAATTTTGGATCACCCACAAAATTGAATAATTAAAAACAACCAGATACATAAAAGCCGGTACAAACATAACCTCCGCACTGTGCTTGCGATTTGTGCTGTGCTTATGCGTTCCACTGCGCATAGGTATAAGTAAGTATGAGAGGTATAAAGTAAACCAAAAAAAATGCAAAAATGGAAAAAATACATTAACAGGCATAATTTAATGGGATTTAATTTTGATGGGTTATTAAGTAATTATGACACAAATTCACAAAGTCCCCCCTGCACTTGTTTGTTTTTTAAAGTAATTATTTTTATTTCTTTTTAAGTATGGGGGGGTTCACCCCTAATTACAGCACATAGTAGACATTATGACACGTTCCATATCAGCTTGTGCTTATATGTCTTTCATACAGTTGGCTCGTCACAATAAAGAGCTGTCCATGATGCTGAAGCCAATAGGAGCCAGTGGAGATGGAGACGAGGCCTTGGAGTTTTATGCCAATCACACCGCTCAGATCGAGGTCATACACAACCTTCTTATTACGAGTACAGCCCCTGACTCAGACCCAGCAACCCCAGAGGCACGTGGAGCTGCTCTCTTCACAGTGGTGACTGTCATCTACCTCTTGTGTCCAGATTGTGCGCCAGGACCGCACCATGGAAGAGATTGTGTTCCCGGTGCCCAACATCTGTGAGTTCCTGACCTCGGAGTCCAAGCTTCGGGTGTACTACACCACCGAGAGAGATGAGCAGGGCAGCAAAATTAACGACTTCTTCATGCGGGCAGAGGACCTCTTCAATGAGATGAATTGGCAAAAGAAGCTGAGAGGTATAAATTAGGGTCATGTTCATTTGGGAAGATTTTGTACATAAAGTAGTACCCTGTAGCACATTTAGCTGAGAAGTGCTCTTTGATGTTATTGTTAATTTAAGAAGGTTTCATAAAACAAATCAATTTCATCAATTATTAACAACACAACAACTCCACAACACAAAGGAATCTGAGATCACAACACAAAAGATCTGGAATTTATACACCACGCTGAGGAATAACAGCTGAAACATTAAAAGTGACTAGAAATGATCAATTATTTAGCAGAAATAGCAGAACTTCAACAATATCAATATTTAATTCATTGGTTATTATAAATATGTTAATGTTAATTTAATGTTAATAATAATTATTATTTAGATTATAAATAATAAGGAAATAACACACTTACAATAAGTGTAATACACCTAGGGTGTAATAATACACCTAATAAATGAAAAAGAAAAGAAAATATATTGAAATTAATAAAGAAATAATATAATAATAAATAAAGCATAAGTCATACAAAATACTAAATAAATAGAAAATCAATAAAGGGATTACAGATAAATTAAGAAATAATGAAGACCACAACTGAAAAAAAAATGAAAAATGAACATATCCCATTTAAAATAAAGAGATAAATGAAAAAATAAATTAATATGTTTTCAGTCAATTGAATGAATATAAAAATAGAGGTGAAAGATGAAAACATATTATCCATTTATCCTTCATTTCTTTATTAAGTATTAAAATAAAAAATAATTAAAACAGATATCCATCTTTACATCTCTGTTTTGATGTATTTCAATTACAAATATATAAATTAATGTGTATTATACAATAATTTATCTTTAATCTCTGTTTATTTTGAATGTATTTAATTATACCTTTTTTACTTTTACTTTTTATTTTTTGTACAAATAGATTAAAGATGAATGAGTAAATAATTAATATTAATATGTATTAATAAATGCAGATTAATTTGTCTTGAATTTATTTGCTATTTATTTATATGCATTTTTATTTGATTTGAATCTTTTCACTTATTTACTGTATTTTCACACCTGCACATCTTATTCATGTACAACAATTATGTAGTGTTTTGGGGCTTTGTTGAAGGGTGAGTCACTCCAAAGTCTTTGCAGGTCCAGTGATGCTCATAGTACGTCATAGTACGTCATAGTACGTTATAGTACATCTGGCGAAAAAAGACCAGTTCACACCTGATGTTGTGCTCAGCATCCTCCTCAATTACTGTGAAACTATTTCGTAGCTGGCAAGATTTCCTATCTTGATTACAAGTGGCCAGACCTTGTTCTGAAGACTGGGATCATTTTCCAAGAAATTCTGAACAGGATATCCTGTGGCTAAGAGAACGGAGGACTTACAAATAAGACGTTGCAACAATGTCGTGCATGTCTTGTGTTTCCACTTTAGAAAATCAGCCAGGGGAATTTCCACATTCTCTGAGCCGTGAAACAGTTGTACGGTAACCTTATGAATCACTACTGAGAGATTGCTAGCGCAAGTACGTAAACACACAAACCCTCGCACGCTCACACTTCTAATCCAAATACTTGCATCTCGTCATTCCCAACACAATAAAAACTGTCAAAGTGATCAAGCCATTTATGACTTCTATTATATGCTCTTGTATAACTTGTTTTTTTATTCTAACAAATGCACCCTTATGCACTTTATTGGGCAGTTGTTGACAAGTGGAGAGGAATTTGGCCCGTGACCAAAAATGTGGGTACAGGTGACCTATACCAGGCACCATTAGACACTGTTACTATTTTTTAATACAATAATAATATGACAATGGATAAAATTATATATATATATATATATATATATATATATATATATATATATATATATATATATATATATATATATATATATATATATAATATAGCCATCCATCCATTTCCTACACTGCTTATCCTCACTAGGGTCCCGGGGGTATGCTGCAGCCTATCACAGCTGACTTTGGGCGAGAAGCAGGGTACATCCTGGACTGGTTGCCAGCCAGTATATGAAATATATCAAACAAAATTATTATATTTACACTTTAATAGCTCAGTGTATTTTCAGCATAATTGCTTCTCATAAAGCAATCAATCACACTCTAACACACACACAAGCACAATCAGTTGCACAACACGTCCATACGACTGATGGACAAATACACAATAGATGCATCATTCTCACTTACACAAACATAACTTACTTTCTAGGGTGGCACGGAAAACTGCAATACAGGCTTGGTGTACCTTAAGGCCTTGTCCACACGTAGGCAGATATCTCATATCGTAAGTTATTTTTCCAAGATCAGCCACACAAGCTCACAGATATCTGACACTGTCAGACCGGGACGCACTGCCAGCTGGTGGGAGAACTTTGAGGTGGAAGTCGTCCTCCTGGAGGAATCGTGCAACAATTTCCGAATGTCATGATCCTTGTGACCTTTTGTCGTTGTCATTAGCTACATTTATATGAGGAGTTTTTTGTCTTTCCAAATGGAATCTTTCCAAATGACTTCCGAAAACAATGGTATCCATGGAAAGGAATATTCCAATCTCTGGTCTACATGCGCCGCTATAATCAAACAGAATAGTCAATGGGGCATGCCCAGTAAAGCGTAAACATCAACATCACGTGATACCGGCTTCCCCGAGTTTTTCTTTCAGTTGTTGGAATAACTCCGTATTGCCAGTTTTTCGTCCGTCCAGTCTTGAAATTTAGTTTGGATCAAAAACAACCTTTCCGCAGCATTCCAGTGCTGATTGTTCACCTCCATTTTTAAAAGTGAAGAACGTCTCTAGCTGCGTGTTACGTCATATCTGAGCATTCGCTGAAAGAACGCACCCGGGATAAATTTAAACAGGAAAATAAAAAATTCAATCTTGCTAATATTTTACAATTAAACTCGGGACATATTTTAGGCGGTAATGCACATCGAAAGCTGCTTGCCAGCTGCCAATAAACAACGGAAGAAGAAGAACGCACCCTGACAACTGATTTGATCAGTTTGGGGAAAGGAATATTCCACCCCTGTGAATCCGCTTATATGTTCATTCGGGTTGGCACTTTTCTTTCGGAATGAGGTGTATACAAAATTTAAATTTCTTCCGTAATAAATAAACTGAATGCAAGCGGAATATTTGGGTCCATGTATGCGTGGTTAATGTTTTACAAAGAGGCCCCCCTTCTGTAGCCAAATAAGTTGCTCTTATCTTGTAATACTTTTTGTTTTTAAATCAATTTTGTGATTACCGACTACTTTGCCGGTAGAAAGGTGGACCAGGAAGAAAGGCCTTACAAGGCACACAGTTGTTTGGAAAAGTGTCCACTGCCACACTGTTGGCACCGCTGTGTGCCAATGTGTTACATATAAACTGCAAAGCTTGGCTTACTTTCCGTCACAATTTTTAGGGAGCGTACTCAGACTAGAGCTCTTAGAGTCGGCTCTTTGAAGTGAATGATCCGGCTCTTTCGATGGGTCAAAATGTATGGTGTCATACAGTATGTGTCAACACTGAGCAGATGGGGAAGAGAAGGAGGGTGACACACACTGCACAGTCATGAGCAAAGGACAGAAGAGAGGTATATCATTTGAGACTACGAAGTGAGGAGTGTTTAAATCCTAGTTCCCTCGGCGGTGCAAGAGCACACTTGGTGCACACCTCCTGCCTGACCTGTTGAAAAGGTTACGCACCCATCAAGGATGAGACTTCCAAGTCTGGGATGAGGGGATCTCACCCAGGCTTTAACAGCCTGCTGTATATAGGCGGCCCCACTACATCCAGACAGCGCATGATAGAGTAGCCAATTTAGAGTATATTGTACGCAATACTGAACTTTTCACTTTATAGCTGCTCCTTATAGTTTGTTACTCTTGGTAAGGATAATTTACTCATCAGTGATCAGAGGACCAGCTAATTGGTTTAAATATACCAAAATAAACTAAAAGGAATTTATTGAACAATATTGCGTACTGTTCAATGAGCAGCAGGAAACAAAATCTAAGGCACTTTACTGGATGCTGCTTTTTCTTATTTAATTCTAGTTATTGTGTAATGTTTTGTTGCTGTCGTGTTGTGTAACTGCACTGTATGTGGAAATTTACAATATGATATATCATATTATTATATAAGAAATACATATGATTAGATTGGAGTTAGACTTTTTCCAAATTCAGATGGGTCTTACTTAGATGGGTGTCCAAAGTGCGCCCTGGGTATATTGTAAAAAATTAAATTAATGGAATGATTAATGAGATGTTTGTTTCTTTCTTACGGAGTCACAACAGCGGGTTTTTTTTGCTCTGCATACTGATTTTTGGCGTGAGCTCTTTAAATTCCGGATGCCCTTCCTGACAAACACTAATGATGCTTACTCGTGGAGATTCGGACCCAAGGTGTCCGCTCCAAAGTCCAGAACACTAAACACTGCACCACGGCGGGCCCGGAATGATTAATGTGATATATTATTAGAAATTACACCTAGTTTGTCATCTACACCGCAAATGTAAGATGTTTTGTACAGATAGCTTAGCGTATATTGACCGAACATTTCATTTTATGTACAACATGGATCAAAGCGGTCCCCTCCACATCCTTACATTTTCTGTATCCAGCCCTGGGCACAGGTGTGGCCTCACCTTGAGTCACAACTTTCTTACAGACATTATCATCAAAGACTTGCAGCTCAACTTGGACGTTGACAACAATGACTCAGCATTTGACTCTGACTTTCATGTGATGACTTGAAAATACCTGAAGTATTCAGTGAGGGTGTTGAGTAAATGTTCCCATTTGAAGTATTCAACTGATTGTTGAATACTAACTGATTGTTATGTCATTTCCAGCAAGACAACATATTTACCCTTTGAATCTGCCACATTGACTTTACCGTCCAATCAGGTGTAAGAAGAAACGATGAATGTGTGTCTTACATAAATCCTGAATGCTATGTCAGCACACCTTTTTATTTATATTTCATGTCATAATACTTATGTGAAACATGAACACATATTTCCTTCCCTTTTCTGTGCATTATAACACGAGAAAACAGGTTAATGTGAGCTAGCTTACACAGCGGTCATTGGGATACACCTATTTCGACGTTTGATGTACATGCTGTGATCATGCATTAACACGTACACTGATGATAACATGGAATAGTTGCAATATCTTTGATGATTTGATGATTTTGATGATTTAAAACAGCAACATCCTTGCGGATGCCCTTTTGTCCTCGGCATTCCTCTGGCTGGTCACCCTTCAATTTTAACCGCACCTTAGACACTCAGTTCTGGGGGCGGTCTGGGCAGGCAGGGGACCCACCATTGCTCAGCTTCCCTCCACACACACACACACACATACACATACACCACACACATAGGTCAGCCATATGGGGCAGGCCAATTTTTAATTGCACTATCTGCACAATACCATCTTCACACACACAGGTGTAGCGGGCTGGACCGGAGAGCCTACTGCCTACCCCCGCGATTGGCCCGCTGGCTGCTGGGGCTTGGCGGCTCGCTCGGGGTGCCCTGGGCTGCAGGATATTTTGGTCTGGTCTGCCTGGCCTTCCTGGGGGTCCCGCTGGAACCAGCTGACGCCGGGGCTTGCCCTGGTGTCATGGTTGGCGCTACCTCCCTGGATCTGTCCTGGGTCGCGGGCGCCAACGTGCCCTTGGGGGGGCGTTCACCGGCCTCCAGGCAGTGGGGTCCGCGCTGCTGGTGGCCTGAAGTCTACGGTGGTGGCTTGGGGTTGTTGCGCTGTGGTGGCTGCTGCGGGGACCGGGCTGTGTGTTGGGAGGGGACCTGATCCTGCTCGTGGGTACGGGGGCCGGGGTGGCGTGTGGGGATGGGGAGCATGCTCCTCGGGGTGGGGCCTGCTGGGGGGGCGGTGCTCTTTCGGGCGTTTGGGTGTCTGCTGCCACTGGTCCTATGCTCTGCCGCATCGCTGTCCCTGTCTTTGCCCATCCCCAGTCTTGCCTTAGGGCTCGTCGGGGATGGTCCTCCGGTACGTGGGCGGAGCGCTGCTGGTTCTGGGGGCGGGGGGGGGGGCTGGCCCTCCCGGTGGATGGTGGGGTCCGTCGGGGGCCTTGCGCTGGTCTTAACTCCTCGGCTCTGGTGCGTGGCCTCCCCGTGACTTGGAGCTATGGCTCTCCCTCACGGGGGTGAGCTGCCCGGCGGATGTCGGCCGGCGCAGTGGAGCGCCTCACCACTCGCCTACTCGCCCCCTCCGCTTGCTCATGTGCGGGCCTCCTCCCCTCGCTCGCTCCTTTGTCTGCCACACTGCAGTAGCCCTGATGCCGTGGTCGAGGGGAGTCTGGGGGTGCTATGCCTTGGCGGTCCGTACCTCCCTGGGCTCGGGGCCTGGTTGTGGGTCTGGGACCCCTGGGTCCCCCGCCCTGTGATGCCCCGGACGCCCCACCCGGGGACGTCCACAGCATGTGTGTGTATTGAGTGGATGGGGTGTGCATGTGTCTAAGTTTATTTTATGTATTTATTGTTTTAAATACTTAGATAATTAATGAGTAGTTTTATTATAATTATATATATATATATATATA
The DNA here is from genome assembly GCF_030265055.1 of Doryrhamphus excisus. Lineage (NCBI taxonomy): Eukaryota > Metazoa > Chordata > Actinopteri > Syngnathiformes > Syngnathidae > Doryrhamphus > Doryrhamphus excisus. The sequence continues at coordinate 3,941,027 of NC_080483.1, read as the reverse complement.
TGTGTGTATATGTGTGGATGTGTATGTGGGTATATGGCCATGGGGGGGGGGGGGGGGGGGGGGCTCTGCGGGGGTCTGGCGTAGGGTGTTCCATCTCAACCGCCCGGTCCTCCATGGGGCAGTGTGCCCGGGCCTCTTCTGTCCTGGCCGGGGCGGTCCTATGTCGGTGGTCGGGCCTGGGGTTACCTGGGGCGGGCCTGGTTCTGCTTCCTGGGGGTGTGTGGGGGGCGGGAGGCGGTGCCTCCGGCCATGGACGGGCTCCCTTCCGGCCGGCGGGGGCGCCCCTGTGCCCACGGGTGTGTGGCCTTCGATGCCCTTCTGCCCTAGTAGGGTATGGTCTCCCGCTGGTCTCGGGGGTGCGGCTCTCCTCCGGCCTGCTGGCGCCCTGTTGCCGGTTGGGATTGCTCCTCCATGGCCTCTTGCTGGTCTCTTCGGGGAGTTGCTTCGGGGGCGGGTCTTGGGGAGTCGGCCCTGGCTTTGCCCACACCCACGGGGCCGGAGGATCTCTGGCGGTGGGGGCTTGACCTGGCTGCGCGGGGCGGGGTTTGCTGGGTGGTAGAAGGCAGTCTCTCTCCTTTTGTCATTCTCAGTGACAATTACACATTCACACACTCGCATTCACATACACAACACACCTCCATATGGGCACTCACAGCACATGGGTGCTTCTCTATACAATCTACTATCTTATCCCTGATGTTTATATAGTATTGGTATGCTATTATTACAGTAATAATGATGTCAAGCAATGAGATTTTAATTACTGTAACTGTATGGTTGCAATTGTGTTTACTATCATGGGTCATGTCCTCATTGTTACTATTGCTACTGGTAAGTTGGACTCTTTCATTTCACTGATATCATCTCCAGGGTGACCCTTAGCCATCATTGACATTTAACTGTTCTGTTTGTCACTGTTGTTGTTTTGGGAATTCTTGTTGCTGCTGTTTTTGTCTCTCCCTCTACTGCCCCCCCCCCCCCCCCCCCCCCCGACCCCACCTTTCTCTTCTCTCTTCTTCTTTTCTGTTCTTCTTCTTGCTCCGGTCCGGTCGTCCCAAATGGCATAACAAAGACATCAAATAACGGCAAATAAAATTTCATGGTACAGGGAAGTTGTAGCCAACACCTTTCCTGACACAGAGCAAATCTGTCTAGCATGTAAGGGCATTTAGATCAACAATACTATCTGCCCCAATGGCTGGACGGGACAAAAAATAAATAAATAAATAAATAAAATAAAACAGCAACACTCACAATGAGTGTTGTCATCCTTGGGATGGCTGTGTCTTTCAGCACTCAGGTCATGTTAGTCCGCGAGATAAAAATATTTTTTCATGTTAGCTGCTACAATAATAATAATAATCGCTGCTCAAAATATTGACACTTAAAGCCCTCACAAAAAAAAACTCAGAAAAATGCTAACAGTGTTCCAATTTTCATAACTGACTTGTATATTTACTAAGTTACAGCGATTATTATTATGTTTTCTCAAGCTGGAGTGCACAGAAAAGGTAAGGAAATATGTGGTCATGTTTCATAATGAATAATGAGCAAAATTCCCCCCAAAAGTGCAGTTCCCCTTTAACAGATGTCATGACGTCTAAGGACTTGACAATTTCAAGGCTGTGACTTTGGAGTTGACTCGACTCGACTTGTCTTGACTTGAGACTTGCACATCTTTGAGATTTGAGTCGAGACTTGATATTAAACACTTGAGACTTACTTTCATTCATTCCTTTTCTACCGCTTATCCTCACGACGGTCGCGGGGGTGCTGGAGCCTATCCCAGCTGTCTTTGGACGAGAGGCGGAGTACTCCGTGGACTGGTGGCCACCCAATCACAGGGCACATTTCGACAAACAACCATTCCCACCCACATTCATACGTATGAATAATTTGGAGTGGCCAATTAACCTAGCATGTTTTTGGAATGTGGGAGGAAACCGGAGTACCTAGAGAAAACCCACGCATGGGGAGAACATGCAAACTCCACACAGAGATGGCCGAGGGTGGAATCAAGTCTTGAGACTTACTTGACACTGACAAGATACTGACTTGCTCCCACCTCTGGACCTTGGTGGAAAAAGTTTGGACACACTTGCTCTCATTTATTTTACACATATTGGCCATTAATCAATTGAAGTAGCAAAGCAGCAAAAAATCTGCGGAGCTGGCCATGTGTTAGGACGCCCTCATACTTTTACTCACAATCGTGCTCATTTTCTTCTGTCTTCCTTCCCAGCCCAGCCAGTATTATACTGGTGTTCCAGGAACATATCCGTGTGGAGCAACGTTTCCTTCAATCTGGCCGTGCTCATGAACCTACTTGTCTGCTTCTTCTACCCGCTGGAGGGGATACATGGAGGTCAGTCCAAACAGGATGTCACTTGCTGCGTTCAAATGTGTGCTTCGGTTCTCTGGTTTGGACAAAACATGAACAAAAGAAAACGTTACTTTGTGCACAATTTAGTGTGGTTGTCTTTGTGTTGCCACTGTTATTTTAGTTTAAATGTCATCAGTTTCGGGTAAGTGTCGGGTCATTACTGCGCATATGGAAAATCCCACATACTGTATCCTCCTATAAAGTCATCTGATAAGTCTCTAGAAAAGCGCCAGCAATGCTCCATTTTAATTTGACATGCATGTTAACCAAGTCTATGGGGGATTGCATGCTGAGCATGTTACACCGCCGGAATCGTGGCGCTCAGGACTACAGCGGTATTTAGTTTTTGGAACGTTTTGTGTAACCATGGCGACGCTATTAACCAAAACGTTCAAAAATGGGCCACAAGATTAGGTACACCCTGTTCTATTTTTAGAACAGCACATGGCAGAGAAAAACTGAGAATTTACAGACTTTTCACAGCCATGTAGCTCAGCTATACGGCCACGTAGAAACGTGATTAACGGCTCATTTTTTTAGATAAACTTTCAACTCTCTCTGTGACTAATTAGTTTTTTCGTCGGATGTTTAGTTTTCGCTCTATCTTTGTCAGAAGGAGGTGTGCGCAGGGCCATCTTCTCCCACTCTGACCTCCACTCTGGCAGGGGAGGCGAAAAGATAACTTTTTTGTTTTGCAAACAACTCCTCTTCCTGGCCACACCGTTTTAGCTAGCTCGGTTTAATTAGGTGAAAACGTAGGAATTATTGTCCCCTTTCCAAAAATGTCACTCTTAGGTGTGAGAGATGTACGGATTGCCTTCTGGGCCCTCAGAAGCGAGAAGAGCGCAAACATTTCTCCCATTCACGCCAATGTTAAAGACGCCATCTTTTTTTTCTCCAAATCTTTAATTTTCTATGTTTTTGACTTGTCCTCTTGCGGTCGTTTCTCAACCGATATGCAAAACGAGCAGATCTATGCGAAGCCCCGACCCTCGGGCCACTCACGGTTGTCTCGTGGTGTCGATATCTCGAATCGTTTGGCCGTAAGAAGCTTCTGTTCGACATGAGCGATTCAGCCTTTTCGCCATTTGTACTGATTCACTGTCATGGCCGCTAGGTGCTAGCATGGTAGCCGTTGTGTGTTAGCATTTTATGTAATTTATTCATGTCTAAAGGCAAATACACACATGGCATGATGTGGGGACACTATGGGACTGCCCCAAAACTTTGCGGGACCTGAGGCTGTCTTGCAAGGTGCTAGCATGGTAGCCGTTAGCATGTTAACATTTAAGTTAATTTACTAATGTCTAAAGGCAAACAGACACATGGCATGATGGGGGGACACTATGGGACTGCATCAACTTTGTCGGTACTTGAGTCTTTCTTGCTAGGTGCTAGCACAGTAGCCGTTGGCACACCAGGCCCGAGGTTCACAGCACAGGTGGCAAGCCCATCAAAATTCCCGCGGGAATTTTCTAGTTAAGGTTATTATTCGCCATTCTAACTAATACTGATATCAATGTCTACATTATTGCTATGGCTGGTAACTAAGAGCCTCTTTATACTAAAATCAGATGGTTTATCTCAAGGAGCTATCCAATAAATTACTTCAAATTGATATCGTTAAGCCGGCGTATTGACACTGTCACTGTGCAATATATATAATACCCAGAACGCAATGAGTTTAACTGGGTTCAACATGTTAGGCATGTGTAATGTATGCCATCTGTTGATCTACTTTGCCTCCCCAAAAACTTTCTTTGCTCCAAAAATTATTGTGTTTTTTTTCACCACTGAAACAACACACACAATAGCATTTGCTAGGACAATATCTTTGGAAGGATGGTCTTTCTCTGTTTATGGTTGCTTACATTGAAATATCACAGCATTTTGTGTATTTTATTCTACTTACTTATCTACGTACTATGTTACACGTAACCGGAAATGAGGTTTATGTCCGTGCTACGTGCATTGCATATGTTTTTACGTAGCTCAGTCTTGATGGATGTCGTAATACAATGGAAACATCCGCATGCTAATTATTAACTGGAGTCATTCATAAAATAACCTCCCAATCTATTACATATATGAAGTATGGTTATTGACCATTTATGTTCATACATTAAAAAGTATCTACCACAGCAAGTGAAGCACACACAGCAGCAGCAGAAGCGGCATTGTAAAAAATTGCTAAATTAAGGCATTATTCTGAAATCACATTCTGAAGCGACTGTGGCAACTGTGAGAAACTGAATGCCTCTCCCGAGCACTTGACTCACTGAGCTCCATTTCCCTGTAAAGTTCTGATCTGCTGACTTTTATCAGCTGACCAGGATTAAGGAGCAGGAACCGAGAATAACCCCATCTTTGTTTGAGACTAACCTGTCTAGTTTCCACAGTACTTTCAGTCATTGGTGAACGCTGGATTTAGTGTTTTGCTTGTTTTGCTTCCAGTGCCAAGTAAGTGCTAAGCATGACTAATGTCTGACTGTGTTTTCCCGGCCGCACACAACGTCACGTGAAATGGCAGCATACCTTTGGTTGGTTGTAATGGGCGCTTTTATGGGACTCAGCCCTCACGCTCCTGCTCTCAGACACACACACACCGCCCTCCGTCACATAGGGCTATAGAATGATGATTATAAGAACAAGAGATGTAGGTCAGTGTGTTCTGCCGCCATGCATACGTTCATGCATGCATGCCTGACAGGCTTTTGACGGACTGCCGCGGTTAACATAACACATGGGCGCAAACGCCACAAGCTTGCCACATTCTTCACTGACAGATGAATTGACACCTCAAAGATACCCAAGCATATTAAGAAAAGCAGGACAATAAAAACGTCCTTTTTTCAGTGCGCCACATCTCTGACACTGCGTGTTTCTCCCTGTTCATGAATCTTTCAGCCAAAAGTATTTTTAGAGACGGCTGTTATATAAGTGGCACCTGTCATATGATCTCTACAAGGGCTGGGAGGGGGTGTGGGGAGAAGGCAAGTGAGAGAGGAAAGGTTTCTTGACCACTTGTTTTTTTTACAGTTTTAATCCTTTCAAGTTCTGCTCTTTTTCATCTAATACCAACCCTTTCAGCAGTCATATATTGATATAATAAAGGAAACATCATGATGGGGTCGATTACAGAGCATCCGGTTGGGTGCAACAGTGTTGAGAGTTTTTGGTCCAAGTCACATGTCAATGCCAAGGTTTTATGTAGCGACGTGGCTGTCACTCAGCACGCACGCTCCAGCCCGCTTACACAAAATGTATGTCAATGACTTGTTATGTAAGCGACTGCTGTTGGGTTCAAAGTCCTGCTTAACGCCTGTGAGGTGGAAAGGCCCTTCATTGCATTCGGCTGTTGAGTGGCAAAAGTTTGAAGCACCAAACTACATTGCCATGGTCACATGGAATTCATTTGAAGTGTTTACTATAAAAGACAGGCGAGGGACAAGGAGGGTAATCCATGCTTCAACGATAATGTAAGATAAAATTAGACAACATGTAGCCTTACAGCCGTAGTGGCGACCCCGTGTCTTAAACCATGAATCACCAACAGGTACGCTGGACTCCCACCTGTCTGCTCTGCTGTGGATAGCAGTATTGGCAGCGCTCGTTATCGTGATCATCATGCCCCAGTCTCTTAGTGTCCGAGCCCTCGTCATCGCCACCATCCTCCGTCTCATCTTCTCAGTCGGCCTGGAGCCCACCCTCTTCCTTCTCGGCGCTTTTAACGTGAGTGGTCTGCTTCCATTATTTCGTTATTGGTTAGCTGCCCTGAGTGTTGAGATCCGCTTTAGTTTCCATTGATTTCACAGCTTATTTTAATAAGGCAAGCACAGTGGTTGGGTGGTTCTGGGCCTTTCTGTGATTTCTTATGGTGCCCCTCAGCCTCTTCATGGTCTCTTGGTACTACAACATTCTCTTACAGTGCACAAATGTGTAGATGTATGCAGTAGGTGTGAAAGCAAAGCCCCCGATGACCCTGTACAGCATAGACATAGTACATTCCTTGTCATGGTGTTTGCACAGTGGCAAATAAACAAGTCATATATACCATATATATAAATATATACAGTATTTTTCCAGCAAGAAAGGCTTAAACATACACTATTCCATGATCTCCTTTCAACTGGCACTCATGCCCATTTGGCAAAGTCATCAGCCTGCGGTGTCGCCCGTCGTCCTGCAGTCCTGGCTTGTAGCGCCTGGCGATGTTATGAGGTGTGAAGTGCGTCACTGGACCCCAGAGAGTGGGACACAACCCCTTTTACTCACTATACACACACACACACAGAACACACACTTATTATTTTGTTTGCTGTTTGAAGTCTTGCAGAACTGCATAATTCTCTTGCATTGGAGATCTAAAATTAGAAGTGATAATAATATCCATCCATTTTCTACGGTTTATCCTCACAAGGGTCGTGGGCATGCTGGAGCCTATCCCAGCTGTCTTCGGATGAGAGGCAGGGTACACCCTGGACTGGTGGCCAGCCAATCACAGGGCACATATAGGCAAACAACCATTCACACTCACATTCATACCGATGGACAATTTAAAATGTTACAATTTTAACAACAATTAAAAATGTACAATAAAATTAACCTAACCTAACATACCAACATACCAACATAACATATAACACGACATAGCAACATAACCCATGCTATATCCCCCATCGTTTTCCTTAATGCACAAGTGGGTCTGGGTTCTTATGTGTTAATTGCTGCCTTGTGTTGCTTCCCTGCTAAAATAGCTGTGCATCTATAAATGATGATTGTTGTTTGATTTGTTATTTTAACAGACTCTGTTTCTGTCTTGTAGGTGTGTAATAAAATAATCTTCCTAATAAGTTTCTTGGGAAACCGTGGCACTTTCAGCCGTGGCTACAAAGCCATGGTGATGGACTTTGAGTTCCTCTACCACTTCATCTACCTGCTCATCTGCAGCCTGGGGGTATTTGTCCACGTCTTCTTCTACAGTCTGCTGGTGAGCCAAACACACAGACTTCACATCAGTGCATGCGGGAATCTCAGCTTTTCCATACATTTCACGATAAGCGCTGACTCACCTAACCTTTGAAGGAATGAAGACAGGCAGGCACAACCTTTTGGGTTTGGGAGTAGAACCGTGTGCAAAAGAGCGGCTACAGACCATGACTTTCTATCATTTGATGATATATCTAATTGTCAGGCCAGATGTTTGCTTATTTGGTGGTTAGTCCCGAGTGAATATTGAAAGTACTGAAAAAGCAACATCCCAAAAACACAGAACAAAAGGCACTACAACCTTAAGCACTTGACAAACCATGATTGTGGGGCGTTCTAAAGTGTCAGGTGCCATCGGTACCTGCTGATGTTATTTCATGTTCTGACATATTTCTTGCATACAACCGTTAGCATTTTATAACTTTTGCTTTGTAGCTATTTGACCTGGTGTACCGAGAGGAGACTTTGCTGAATGTCATCAAAAGCGTGACACGCAACGGCCGCTCCATTGTTCTGACCGCTGTGCTGGCCCTCATTCTGGTCTACTTGTTCTCCATCGTCGGCTACATTTTCTTCAAAGACGACTTCATCCTGGAAGTGGACCGCATTCCGAATGCAACTTTAAGTCAGTCTGGGTTGTTGGTTTTTGTCGGCGACGTTTTTGCCAAAGACGTTCATTCAAAGGCACCCTGTTCTGTCTTCTGTGCAGAAAACGGAGCCAGCATAGCCAGCGAGTTTTTATCTCAGAGAATGTGTCGGGCAGGAGTTGATGAAAACTGCACAGCAGCGAGCACGCTTGAAGGTAACACTTGTTGCAATGGCAAGGGTAAGTCAAAGGGGTAGGGGTGCAGCAGTACCTTCCTGGGTTTTAGACTTGTAGATTTGAATAACATTTGACATAAAGGAGAGAACGATGCTTAAGAAAGGACCAGAGAACAAAAGGCATTACAACTTTTAATGCTTGACAAAACCAGGATTTTGGGAGGTGCTAAAGTGTTAGGTGCTCTCAGTATCTGCTGATTTCTTACACACAACCATTAGCATTACTGCCACGGTTTGGTTCCTTCCTTGGGTTGAGGAATTTGGATAACGGAATATGAATAAAGGCAAACTGCTAGCTAGTAACTACCTTGAGTCTTTTATGATGGTTGAGCGCTAGCCAGGACTCCTGCTGGCTACAGGCAGAACTACACTGAACCTCGATTTTCCAGTTTGTACAATATTTACTGTAACCTTTCCGTTTGCTTTCTGCTGTGTCGTTCCGCAGAATGGAGGGACCAAAGCACCCTATGTGCAAATCGAGGCAATTTTTTCCATTGCAAATAATGTAAGTTATGTAATCTGTTGCAGACACCCAGAAATATTACTAAAAAATTTAGAGAATAATAATAATTTTACATGCAGAAAACAATGCTACATAATTACAAATGAGGAATGGATGGAACGTACTGTTGATGCAGACTTGCTGTAGACGTGAGGTTGAATTTTCTCACCTTCTTGATCAAATTACTGGCACTCGCAACTTTCTTTGACCCCATGGTGAGTTATTCTGTTCTGCAAAATGATATAGTACAGGGCAAATGCACTAAACCTAAACAAAATTTTAGCAAAACCTTTTGCTGAAAACCGAGGCTTAACAGTATTTCCTCAGGGAAACTTAGCTTTGGTTTTAGTTGAATCTTTTGGAATGAATTAAGAATGAAAACCAAGTTACCACAATATTAATTTACAAATAAATACACATCATGCAGGGCACACTTCCTGTCCCTCACTTTTAATGTGTAACTTGTTGTACAGAGGAGAATGGACATTTGGTTCCGTAACCAAATATTTGATAAATAATACTGTTTTTGTGAAATGTGAGTTATTGTAAGTAAAGAAAATAGAAAAGAGAAAAATAGTTTGTGTGTGTTGTGTCAAGATACACTTAGTGACCCTTCTTATGACTCCATCCACTCTCACATGCCTTTTGGCCCAGAGGACTCACACTTGACCTCAGTGACTCATGTGTCACGGATGCCTCTGCAAAAGTGGGATCCTCGGTTGTGAGAAGAGGTGTCAATCAAAATGACATCAATTGAGCATATAACCAGATCGTCACACAGTTTGAAGTGGATACAAGTACAAGTAACCAGTCACACGCCGATAGTCTTTGCGTCCATACTGTACGATAGTGCTCACATTCAAGTTCTTGACCCGTAAACTTTATCAACATAGATAAAGGCATGACATTTGATTTGCACATTCCAGCCACAGGAAAATACTTTCTGTTTTGACTTGCTGCCTTCACTGTACATGGACACATGAAATGCTTATTAACTCTGTCACGAAAGTTATGGAGGAGGTGTCCGCCAGTTATGGTGCAGGGGCAGCTGCTGCCAAAATTACATAACACTCCTGATCAAAATGTTAAGACCAGCTGAGAAATTGCAAGAATTTACATTTGGCAATGATGGCGCTTAAGGAGGTTGTAAGTAGAGCTTCAAAATGCAAGTGAGTGCAAGAAAGTGAGTGAGATAAAAAAAAAATCGTGTTTTGAGGAGGCAATTTATTGCAAGAAGCATTCAAGTGAAATAGGCCGTTTGTCAGCTGATCGAAAGATTAAGACCTCACACTTAAGCAAAATCTTAATAAAAATGTAGATTGAATGTGATATTGTGTCAGGTATTCACACTGCCATGATCGATTCATGTTTTATCGTAGTGGGATTATTAAGATGCAAAAGCAATGCCTCTTACAGCACACAGTTGCTGCTGAGTTTGGATGCAGTAAGACAGACATTTGAAACGTCTTTAAATATTCTGAGGGTTATGGAACAAAACAGTCAAGTGATAGACCCAAAAACTGTTACAGGCCCTCCGTCAAGACATGTGATCATGGACGGCCCAAATGAAGGTTGTTACCAGCGCTGAGTGCAGTCTAATAACCATCAGACGGCATCTGCTAGAGAAGGGTTTTTGGGACAGAAAACGTCTTCAAAAGCCTTGTGTCCTTCAACGTCACAAAATTGTAATTTGGCATAAAAGAAAAATGTAACCTTGACGTTACTGATGTGACAAGAACATCCCACCTGAGATGTTTTACACATGTGGAGGGACCACCGTCAGTATCTGGCTGCTTTTTTTGATGGGGTGTCGGATTGTGCAGGGGCGTCAAACAGCAGCTGCCTATTTGGAGATGCTACAGGGGGTATCCCTCATTACTGGAGGTCCTCGTTTGTGTAGTAGCAGTTTTGAGGGAGGCTTACTATGCAACACTTTAAAAATGCTGGCTTTAAACAACATAAAAAGTTGCTCTTAGCTTACTCATTCATTATTTATTCCTTTTTATCATCATTATGCTATTATCCTTTGTGCTTCCTCAGACATTGACAATGACGAAGCACAGGACAGCGACATGGAACGGACGTGTGACTCTCTGTTAATGTGTATCGTCACTGTCCTGAGTCACGGCTTGAGGAGCGGAGGGGGCGTCGGTGATGTTCTACGCAAGCCTTCCAAAGAGGTGTGTGATTAGTGTGTTTAGTGTGTGTGTGTCATGTGAGCTCACTCTAAAACCACCAAGCTCTGACATAGTTCTGGCTTCAAAAGTGTAGAGGGGTGTTTTGCCATGTTTCCCTGCAGCTGTGCAATTTAAACCACAAGACAAACTTCCTCTGAATTTATGCTGAAAAGAGGACACCAGTACCTACTTCACGTACTGTAATACAATACAGCCATAAATACTGCTTAAAACTGCATTATCAGGCACATCAAGTACATTGACTACAAGAGCTGCATATTTATCATGACCGGCAGAAAAAACTACTAAAAGCAATATCTCATTAAAATATAATATAATAAATATATATATAAAATATAAATATATATAATATAATAAAAATATATTAAAATATTAAAATAACATTTAATATTTATTAAATTGTGTTAAAATATTTTGTGTCAGTTAATAATAGCATAATTCATATATAGTTGCAAACTGTATGTCATCATGGTTAATTTGAAAACTGATTAATAGGATTAACATTTTTAACAAGATTAAAAAATCTGATTAAAATGTGACATTCAAGTCTTATTGTGTCGGTAACAAAAAATGTCAGCCTTTCCCCCAAATGGTTCAAGTACAACTTCACATTTATTTGAATGAGAATGAGTGAAACTAAGTGTACCTCATGTTGTGGCCATCGATCATACAGGCGGGGGTCAGCAGGTACAGTAAACATGGGAGAACCATTTGGCCAATCATAGTCTGTCAGCGCAGGTCTTTAGAGATGACCTGCAACATCTGGCTGATTACATCTTAGCCCTTGTGCTTCAGCGCTCATCACAAATCAGGTCAATGTCATCACTGTCCACTGTTTTGCTTATGATTGGACTTTTGGGTCAAAAGTTGGAAAAAAGCCATCTGGATAAGATTTAACATTAACATAACACTTGTTTTTGTTCTTCCAACCGGAAGGAGCCTTTGTTTGCAGCCAGGGTCATATATGACCTGCTCTTCTTCTTCATGGTCATCATTATTGTCCTCAACCTCATCTTTGGTGTCATCATTGATACCTTTGCCGACCTGAGGAGTGAGAAACAAAAGAAGGAAGAGGTCCTGAAGACCACCTGCTTTATCTGCGGTAAGACATCTGGAAGAAAGATGAGCCAGACCTCAGCCAAGAATTAAAGAAATGTTAGGCAATGAGTGAATGGCTCATCATCTCACTCAGAGTCCTTTTTGATAAACCCAGACTAAATAATTAAATGAAAAAAACTGCTGCACCTCCCCTTGAAGCCTCCCGGCGTATACCGAGGGGGGGGACGGCAGGTCTAGTGATCTTAGATCTTGATAGCTAAAAAAGGGTTCTGAAATTCCTCCGGATGTAATGAAACAACAGTAGAATAAGGTCTTATCTAATTACTGACTGATTACAGGTGTTTGTTTAACTTTAACATTATGTCTGCCCCATCCTGATTTCTTATATTCTTGCATTTGTCAATATTAGTCTGACAACACAACTGAACACAAAATGCATTTTTTTTTTTAAATGAAACCTTTTAATATTAATGGAGGAAGAAAATTCAAACCTACATGGCCCACTGTGAAAAAGTGATTGCCTCTCCTGTTCCCCCCTCCCATAAACAATGTAACTGAGATTTTATCAGTGTGGAAAAGGTTATAAAGCCATATATAAAGGACTCCAGCAAACCACAGTGAGAGCCATTACCCAAATGACAAAAACACGGAACAGTGGTGAACCTTCCCAGAAGTGGCCAGCCAACCAACACAAACCCAATTGCGCAGCATCAATTAATCTTAGAGGTCACAAAAGACCCCACAACAACAGCCAAAGAACTGCAGGCCTTTTTCACACAGTTTGGATTTTTTTTCTCCCCTAATAAAACTTTTCATTTAAAAATTGCATTTCGTGTTCAGGTTTGTCATTGACTGATATTTCCATTTGTTTGATGATCTGAATTAAGTGTGATAATAAAATAACCTCCATCCTTGGTAGAAGTAATGAGGCAAGAGGAGGACGCAACTGTGACAGGAAGCATGGGCTGGCAACATTCAAATCCATATTATGAAACTGCAAGCACTTATATATAACCCCACAACTGACAATATGTTTTGCACAAATTGTACAGTATATTGTGAAGGAAAAATAAGAACCCTGCTCATGGGGGTTCTCAACGCCACTCAGTCAGTACCGCCACACTGGGAGATTGGGAGAGGGATGGATGTCTTCCAAAAAGAGGGTATGTGAGAGGCGCTTGAGTGTGTAGCTGTGAACTCCCTTGGTCTCCTCTTTCCTGGCGGTTCCTGTGGAAACCATCAAACCATAGAGACGGCAGCTGCCCTCGTGGCCTGGCCTTATTTAACATGAGTGAGTCAGAGCCCTTGGCTGCCTGAGTGACATAAGACTGTTCTCATTCCATATGCTTACCACTGACCCAACATGCATGCACACATGCACTCTACCTACACAACTTCTTTTAGTATAAAGTACATCCGATTGCTGGAACATATGGTGTGAAATCCAAGCAAGTGGGAGAAAGTGTGTGTGTGAGACAGACATCAAATAGGGAGGTGGTGGCAGGAAGCACTCATGAGTCAGCCTTCTCAAGAATCACTGATAATTCTATTTATGTGGACATGTTTACTCCGAAACACACATGGGAACAAATCAAACATCCCAAGCCAAGAGGGACATTCCAAAGTCCACCAAATAATGTGACATGGATTAGGGGTCATGAGTGGGACAGTGTCCTTGTAAGGTAGGGGAGGTCCAAACCGTTCCCCCGCGGCCTACATACAGAAAAGTGAAGGATGCGGGGCGAGGGCCACTTTGCTACATTTTACACATTAAAGATATTCCATGAAATCTAATGTAAATGCAACACGTTTGCTTGTTTTTCAGTATGAAAATGTTGAAAATGTATGCCAGAATTGTGTGTACATTTTCTGGTTAGTGTTAATCACAAAACATCCTTGTTAATTCAAGAAATAACTTCAGGAATCAGGAAGGTGGTGTCCATGTTGATCTCTCTGCCACGTGTTCATCTATCCATTTTCTATGCTGGAGCCTAACCCAGCTGTCTTTGAGCGAGAGGTGGGGTACACCCTGGACTGGTTGCTAGCCAGTCACAGGGCACATATAGACAAACAACCTTTCCCACCCACACTCATACCAAGGATAATTTAGAGTCACCAATTAATAAACTGAAATGGAGATTGGCAATGATCTCTATTTCAGTGAAAGTAAAAGTGACCTAAAACGTGAATTTATTCCTCATTTCAGTGCATTGTATTCTGCGTGTAAAACTATAAAAATGTGTTTTGTGTTAACATTAGTGAGACTTGTGGTGTTAGCGAGCTAAGAACTACAGTCACCCGCTGATGATGCCATTGGCGGGCGACAGAGCTGACTGTTTTCATGTATAAACAAGGACATGTTATGATCTAGATACACTAAGAACACAGTTGAATTCATGCCGGTATTAATAACATGGCAAGACGCGCACCATATCATACGGGAAAATGTACACAAATCAAGGCAAAATTTTGCACGTTAATGGATGGCGTCATGTCAAGGCGACTGTTGAATAAACAGAGCCGACAGTTCTTCTCCACAAGTTTGTGAGTTTTTGTCCAGCAAAGAGTGACTATAGACGCCCTACACCTCAGATGCTACACTCCGCCTGCGATGTAATGGGCATGCTTTATGCTGGATTTGTTGGACCACATCGAGTCATACTAGTGCTTTAAGCCTTTTAAACTCATCAGATGCCCAATATGGCCGCCCTTTGTGCACATGCACTGACGTTGGTGTCCATCCTCCAGGACTGGAGCGGGATAAGTTTGACAACAAGACGGTGACGTTTGAGGAGCACATTAAAGAAGAGCACAACATGTGGCATTACCTGTTCTTCATTGTCTTGGTGAAAGTCAAAGATTCAACAGAATACACCGGCCCGGAGAGCTATGTGGCGGAGATGATCAAGGTAAACACAGATCAGGAAGACACTCCCACTAAACACACGTAACAATCCAAGGTGGCCATGTTTTGTCCATGCTACATTCTGCATGCATTTCATGCAAATGCAAATGCACTTGTCAACGTCCAATGCATGGAGATTGGTCCAATGTGTCCAATGCGTGTGGGTTGGTTCAAGGCCAGTGTAAGAATGTTAATCATCTGACAGACATGCGTAATGTGATAGATGACGCAACAAGAAGGTAAATAAAGCCAACAAATCAAATAAGTATGAGGCTGTTGGTGATGCAGTACATCTCTGCAAGCCTGGAAACTGCAACTGCAATCATCGACACATGATTGTCAATTCTTGAAATCGCCTTTGATTGGACGCACTTCGCTGTGGCACATTTTCTTGCTTATGGTATTCGCAGGAGCACAACCTGGATTGGTTTCCAAGGATGCGTGCCATGTCTCTGGTGAGCAGCGATGCGGAGGGCGAGCAGAATGAAATCAGGGGCCTGCAAGAGAAGTTGGAGTCCACCATGAGGCTGGTGGCCAACCTGTCTGGACAACTGACCGAGCTCAAGGAGCAGGTAGGAAGAAATGAAACCTGTGATCAACATTGGAATTGTCTGGAACATCATTGCCATTCATAAATACATATTGTCAACAGATTAAAAGCAACTGAAAACACCAGTTGCTTTATGATGAATAGAAAATGCTAATTCTTTCTAGTCAGCATTTGATGAGTGAAAGACAAAAGTGCTGTGGTTCATCATTGGTTGACATCCTCTGCCACATGAATTAATATCAGCGTTATGACACATGCAACCACCAAGCAGATGCTTGGAATGACCGACAGGAAGATCAGCCAGAAACACTGAGTGTGATGTCAGCCATGATGGTAGAAGCCGAGTACCAGGGGACAGTTTTTCTTCCTGCTGTGTTTTTGCATGTCCATAGGGGGTATGTGAATAAAAACACAGAGATTTTCGTAATGCGCTCCAACACCTCATATGAACAGCCACAGCTTGTAGTCCAGTGCAGAAGAAAGGTGAAATTGTTCATTGTCATTGTTGCGTGTGTGTTAGATGAACAAATGATGTTGTGATGTTGATGTGATGTTGTGCATTTTTTGGTCGTTTATATTTTGTGCTCAATGAGAGCACGTGGTGCATTTGTTTGTTGAATGGATTCACAGACTCTATACTAGAAAGCCCCCAATTTTACATATGTAAGTAAATTTATGCTTTCACAAATAATCTCACTTATTTGGGGGTTGAAGCCACTTTGTTTGGCGGTCCTTGAACACAACATGTGTGACACAGATTGAGACTATGTACGTATATGAGTTTGTCCGAGACTGCATAGACATACATGTATTTTCTATTCTTCCTTTCACCTTCTCCTTGTTGTTAGATTCGTAGTCTGTGTGCAGTTGAACAATGAGACACGTCATATTTTTTATATAATGTCAAAGTGTGCAGAAGTACGGGGTGCCTTTCAGTCAGATGTCGGAAGGGGTATGTGAATGATGGACAAAATGAAAAAAAGTGTAGTTCCCCTTTTAATGATTTACTGCTGTTCTGCTGTTTTAAGAACCTGCTGCAGAAACACTAGTCAAAGATCCTCTAGTATATGACAAGAGTACTCTGCTGTTATTAAGAACCTACTACCAGAGTCACGGTACAACGGACGAATGACGCCGACTGATGTGATGACATTTTATGCTCAGATGGCGTTGATGTGTCCCTTAAAGAGCACACGTGCAAGTCATGAACGCATTCTTTGGATTTTCTTGTGCAGATGACCGAGCAAAGGAAGCAGAAGCAGAGGATTGGTCTTCTTGGTCATCCCCCCCACATGAACATCAACCCCCAGCAGCCTGCCTGAGCTTCTCCTCAAGGTTGAATGTTAAAATGTGTTAACATTCAGTGTGGGTTCAGATGAAGGAGGGAATGAGTAACCGTTCACCGTGTCAAGCGCACGTTAGTCACGTTACTCATTGTCTGCAGCGCGTGTGCGTGTGTGTCTGTGTCTGTGTCGTGTCCACCAAGTGCCTCAGGACCCGGGATGTCAGCCATGTTGGCTTTAGGAGATAAAAAAAAAAAACACTGATTTCAGCCTTTTGGCATTGCACCACGCTGACCAAATGCCAAAGTGTTCAGCCAATTGTTGCTTTCGTGGGGGCTTGTATTCTCCGTGTTGCACCGGCACATTCAGGTCACACTTCGATGTTCAATTTCATGTGCACACACCATTTGTTCATGTACAGCAATACTTTACAATATTTTCATTGGGGAAGCTACAGTACGTAACTAAATACTTATTTACTTATTGTTATTGAATGACTCCCTCCAGGACACTGGAATATGATTTCATTGACAGCCGACTATTAGAATACAGCTGTAGCAGGGAGTAAGACATGTGACTGCCTCACTGTGTCATGCATTCTTTAGCAATATGAGCAAAAAAAATGGTAGCAATGTTTAGTTCGATTTATTAATCTTACTTTTGCACGTATTTAATCCCTTTGAATTCATTATTCCTACAGCACTGATTGTTTGGTGTAGCACAGCTATATTTTTTGTAGATGCACAAAAGAGTGAATGTGTGGGGAGAAGTTGGTGTGCTGTTTCACCAGACTTTTTTGTATCTGGATTGTACATTCTTTGTTTATTTGAATAAAGTAAAACAATATTTGTGTTTGGGTGGATGGGCGGGAATCGTGACACAAATATGTGATTGTTCATATTTATAGTTGTTAAGTTGTAAAATATGTACTTTATCATTTTTATAATCAGCTTGAGGGGAAGGCAGACTTGGATCATCTCAAGCATTTATTTATGTTTTATAAGGACGTTTAATATCCCAGAATATCACGTGGGCCAGCTGGTCTGTACATTCCTTGATCACCCATCCTGGAATGGCATCGGGGCATGCAGCTTTCCGCACGTTGACCTTCCTCAGGACTCTCCACACTGCAGCGGTATCCAACTTGACTGCCTGTTCATCGGGGTCGGGGGGTAGCCTTCCTCGCAGGGTTGTTGTTCAGAGCCTTGAACCTTCCAAAGAAGTTATTTAGCTCATTGAGGAAGCTTATGTCATTCTGGCAGGGTGCAGGTGTGGCTTTGTAGCCAGCGACAGCCTGGATACCCTGCGACAGTTGTCTGGTCTTGCATGGGTCCTGGAAGAAGCTTTGGATCTTCTGACTGTGGGCACGCTTTGCTACTCTGATGGCACGGTTCAGGTTTGCCCTTGCTGATCTGAGTGCCATCACATCACCAGATTTAAACGCAACATTGCTTTCCCTCAGTCTTTCATGCACCATCCAAGGTTTCTGGTTGGCCTGTGTGATGCGTCTTGGTGACTGTAACCTTCTCCATGCACCACTATATGTAGCCTGTTACAGATGCAGGTTTTCTGCTGCACCCTCTCTGAATATGTCCCATTCGGTGCACTCAAAACAGTCTTGCAGTGCAGACATAGCTCCCTCTGGCCACACCCTCACCTTCTTCACAGCAGGCTTTCCTCTGGTGAGCAGGGTCTGGTATGCAGGAATTAGCATAACAGAGAGATGGTCTGAGGAGCCAAGGTGGGGGCGGGGGACTGCTTTGAGTGCTTTCTTGATGTTTGTGTAAACCAAGTCCAATGTATTCTCTCCTCTGGTAGCAAAATCCACATGCTGGTAAAAATTTGGAAGCACCGTCTTCATGTTGGCCTGGTTAAAGTCTCCAGCAACAATAAACACGCTGTCCGGGTGTGTGGATTGCATGTCCCTGATGGCAAGGTAGAGTACATTCAGGGCTTGCGTACAGTTAGCATCAAGTGGAAGTAGACAGCAATAATGGTGACGCTGGGGAATTCTCGGGGTAGGTAGACAGGTCTGCATCTCACGATCATAAATTCAATGTCCACACAGCAGTGACTGGAGACCAGGGTAGTGTTGTTACACCAGCTGTTATTAGTGTAAATGCAAACCCCCCACCCCGCATGAGCGCATGGCTCCTGTCGGACCTGAATGTTGTGAGCACGTCCAGGCTAATGGCAGAATCCGGGACAGTTGAGTTGAGCCATGTCTCGGGAGGATGAGGATGCAGCAGTTTCTTGTCTCACGTTTGGTGCTTAAGTCCAATTTCAGGTAGTCTAATTTGTTTTCCAGGGAGCGTACGTTGGCAAGCAAAACTGATGGAAGTGACAGTCGGAACGGGTTTGCTTTTAGCTTAGCTGTAGGTCCACCACGACAGCCCCGCTTCTGCTTCCTCTCGCATCGCCTTCGATATCTCCACGGGCCGTCTGTACTGTGATCTGTTATTTCTAACTGGCATAGCAGATCAAGGCTTTCAAAGTTTACGGGCTTCAAATTGCTGTTTTTTCTCAGAATAAGGATAGCCTGCCTGTTGTATACTATTCTTGCACTGTTCCGCTGGACATTTGATGCTGAAAACACTGATCTCTGTGGTGAAATTGTTGATAAAGTGTCTGTGTTACCAGGAGCCAAAGCAGCCGCAGCCGGACAGGACGCCGCCATCTTGAAAAATACACAGTACACAATAACCAGCACAGAAAGCATTGTAGTTCTTCCAGAATGTGCACCTATTCAGCTGTATTTCTTTGGATTTGGTGGTTCCTATCTGTTTTAATCAATTCCACCATTGGTCCGCCTTTAGGCACGCCCACTCTGCTGTGGTTGGTCACACTGCCGAGTGCATAGAAAGACTTCCGGCTTGTGCCGCTACCTTTATAGGAGTCGATAAACGGTATTGATAGTTGATAATAAATGATTTATCTTTTTAAAATGTCCACTTTTAACATACAGCCATATGTGTTGGATCCCGAAGTTTCTCAAGAAAAGAGGTTACTTCAAGATGTCTCTCAATGGTAAGTAGCTTTAGCATCTTCCTGGCCACGGATCTCGGCTATAAAGATCTGTTTATTGACACCACTAGCTTGTATACCGTCTAATATGAGAAACCAACTCGTAAAAAATTTACAATGTTGATTACCAACGTTAGTAATACCAAGAAAAGGGGCTGCTGATTCTGTTTCTATCATTCTAATGTCGAATGATACATGAAGACGGGGAAATGAAACATTAAGGATTTGAAGAATGAAAATGCATCACTTGGAAGACAAATTTGGGCTCAAAGGAAAAGTGGAAGCTCTAAAGACACAAAATGGTGACTTGGATCACATATTGCAAATGATGTGCATAATGGATGCAACACGCATGAACAATGTAATTGTTTAACAGCAGAAAAAACAAGGTAGCATTGTTGAGGCAGAGAAGTAAGCTTAAAGAAACAAACGTCTCCATCCATGAGCTTCTGATAAACCGTAATGCTGACACCACCATTTAAGAAAGCAGGGCCAACTGCAAAATCTACATCAAGTTAAATGGAAAAGCATAGGAAGCCGGAGTCCTTGTCAAAGACATCCAAGAACTGGACAAAGTAATGAAGATTACGTCACGTCAACGACAAGGAAATTAAGGACATAACCCACAAAGTCAACGTCCTTTGAAGTCAACATCCTCAATGTTTTGTTGAATGTTTTATTAATGAAAATGTATTCCTATTATTAACATTTTATTCCCAATTTATTATTTTTCTAATTGTATTCATTCCCTTAATACTGCACAAGGTTAACTGTCGTTATTTTAACTCCTATTTACTTCTTAATTTTCCCTTCCATCCTTTCATACAGGAAATGGAAAAATATGGAAGTAACAAATGTCGAAATGTGAAATACTGTGTCAGTGAGCTACCAGATATAGGGGAAGGAGAAGATTAAATTTAACATCTGCTCTTTACTACTCAATGTCATACACGTCTAAAACATATCAACATACCATACCATTTTGATGAGAACTCAAGCTGATTGAGAAAAATTAAAGGTTGGGGAGTTTAGACTGTTTTGTTCTCTTTAGACTTCATTCATTCATTAGGAAATTAAAATCTGTAGTGTTCAAAGCTGTTACCAACTGGGCTTTTTATGTTCTTATGTTGTCGCGTTCCGGCATGGTCACGTAGTGTATCGACCCCAGGATGCAGAGATGAGGACCGAATTGCAGGTAAAAATGTATTTATTGGAGATGCAATGCAGCAGCACAACGCACTAGCACGTCCACACTAAAAACGACAATCACCCAACAACCAAAAGAGCGGCACCTGAACTAAATACACGTCACAGAAAATGGGAAACAGGTGCGGGAGATAATTGAAGGCAACGGAAAACAGGACAGCGCAACAGAGGAAGTGAATACAAAATAATTGCATGAACCAGGAAAAGAAGGAAACTAAGCGCTGTCACGAGTGGGTGAAGCCCAATCGTGACATATGTAGTACGATAGAAAAGCCCCCAAATCATTAAAAAAAATACAAACAATAATTTACATACTTATATAGGCTTCTTATTTTAATCTCAATTTCAATTTTTGAAGCCTAAAGTTAAAATATTATTTTTTATGTAAAATAAATGAAAAATGTTTACAAAAATAGTCAAAATAATAATAAAGGCATAATGCACTTGTGCACAACTGCGCTGCGCTTCCTAAAATGTTACCTATTTCGTTTCGGTGCTGCAGGGCCTGCAGAGACCTTTAGAGGTGCAGGAGCTTTGGGCATCAGCTGCATAAGGGGCAGGTGCTTCAACCCCCTACTCCCACACGTGCCAGTGGTGCAGAGAACACCACTGCAAACTACACGCACATGTTTTGGTGTATAATAAACACAATTTGTCAAATGAGCATTGTCATCTTTGCAAAGATAAAACTGGTGATGAGGTTCTTGTTTCAGGTGTACCTAATGTAAAGTTTTACAATACAATGTATACTTTTTCTCCATGTGTATGCACATGATGGCCCCTTGCTTTCTCAGAGTGCGTGTGTGTGTGTGTGTGTGTGTGTGTGTGCGTGTGTGTGCCCAGTCAGGCAGGCTCAGCAGGTGTCCTCCGTGTGTATGTGGGCGCGAGAGCGTACCATGAGGAGACCAACGTGACAGCCAGCACGCGCCGCCTCATGACAACAAACATCCACGTACGGGTGCACGTGCCCGCACGGGGACGTGGAATCGGGTGCAAAAGGGAACTTGGATTTTTTTCATTTAACGACGACGACGATGATCAGCTTGCTAATATTTATTACTATATAAATTAGAAAAAGAACTTTCAAAAATGAATTTTGTATTTATTTTTATTTCATTTTTGAAATACCATGAAGTGTTTGTCTACTAGGTGTGGATAAAGGCGTGTAAGACACCGTGTACGGTGTACGGGATTCGCCTCCAAGCACGTTTCCTGCGCGGTGGCTCTCCCTACCTTGTTTCCACACACTTCAGCATGGTGGTACACGGGATCGGCTCCACCCCGCCCCTTGTCTCTGACGTGACAATTTACCGCCCACTCAAGCGCCTTCTTCGAGGTGAGTGGGCGGGATTTTGCTGGGAGAAGACAGCGCCGCTTGACACGTGAGCCTCATGTGACAGAGCTGGGTCAGGCTGAGCGGACAGACTGCAGAGACTTTAGTCCTCCGGCGGATCCCTTTGCTCCTGGATCACCTCTAAAGCTGGGGGAAAACATGTCACACTGAATGAGAAAGCTTGACCGGTATATTTTTGTATAGGGATAAACTTGCCACGTAACTTTAGCCGGATTTTGTTTTGAGTTTTTTTGCCCTTCACGCAACAAAAGATAATGGAGCGAATTCCGAGCGCGCAACCTCCTCCGATGTCGAAACATCAAGGTGATCTAACAGACATGCACGGGTAAGTTACTCCACCGAATGAAATATAGAAAACGTGATTTTTCCTCCTAATTCTCCTATTCCTGCAGCATGGACTTTCCCATATATGCCTACAAACCCAGGCGGGGAATGAAACGAGGCGAGGAGAGCAAGGTGTGTACCTCTTTGTTTTATTTTAATGGCGGAAATGATTCATATAAAGGGGAAGCTGGTCTGGCGTTTGACCCAATTCCCGCTGTGACATAACATTCCTGCCGTTCCCGCAGGAGACTTACAAGCTGCCTCACAGGCTCATCGAGAAGAAAAGACGTGACAGGATAAACGAGTGCATCGCTCAGTTGAAGGATCTGCTACCGGAACACCTCAAACTTACCGTAAGTGTTTTTATTTTGTGTTTGATTTTTGCTGGTTTGTTCTTTCATGCGTCCACTTGTAGGATTCACTGTTTTAGCGCGCCATCTGGTGGATAGACGCTAATATTACAGGGGTGGTGCGTCAGCAGAAGGAAGAATGTACCTTCAGAACTAAACTGCGCATCGTGTCCCATGCAAACTCCACTCCACCAGACTGTTATCTAACACCAAGCATCTTTTTCGTCCTGCAGACGCTGGGCCATCTAGAGAAGGCTGTGGTTTTGGAGCTCACGCTCAAGCACGTGAAGACGCTCAGTACTCTACTGGAGCAACAGCAGCAGAAGATCCTCGCCCTGCAGAGCGGCATGCATATTGGTGAGTAGAGTATGTTGACTGCTCGGGTGATCAAGGACAAAGCGGATTATACCACATTGCAGCGCGGGTACTCGAACACGTGGACCTTCTGTCTCAGGCTGCATTTCTATTCCCCTGCCCCTGATCATGACAAATGTAAAGTACTATACAAGTAGTCATTGAAAAAACTAAAAACACGGCTTCTTGCTGTGTTCACAGAGCAACCTTTGGTTAGCCAGGACAAGTCTGAGGAGATGTTCCGTTCTGGCTTCCACATGTGTGCTAAGGAGATTCTCCAGTATCTGGCCAGTCGCGAGCGCGATGTCAACTTCACGCCATCTCACGTCATCAACCACCTTCATAAGCTGGCCACTGATGTGCTCCAACAAAGTCCAAAGCGACCCCGTTCCCCCATCAGCCCTCCACCCGAAGAAATCCCCACTTACAGCCAGCACCAACCCCACAAGGAGGTGCCCACCAGCTTGCCACCGAAACCCAGTGAGGGCTACGGGAGAGTGCCTGTCATCCAGCGAGCGCATGCGCCTCCGAGTAGCGAGCAAAGCGGCAGCGACACTGATACAGACAGCGGCTACGGTGGCGAGCTGGAGAAGAACGAGTGCAGCGCCCCTCAGAGGCGCCCCGACTACTACAGCCAGGAGGGCAAGCTGATGAAGAGGAGCATGGCCGAGAGGCAGAGCTCTGGTGTCAAGCGGGAAGACGATGAGCCGAGGCACAAACGGGCCCGGGCGGAATCATCTGAGGATGAGCTGCTCTCAGGTGCTGAATCGTCAGCCTCCTCCTCATCTAGTGGCTACGGGAGCTACATGAGCGTCTCACCCAACCATCCAACACCACCCCCACACCCCCTCTGCATGCCCTTCTACCTCATTCCGCCCTCTGCCGCTGCCTACCTACCGATGCTGGAGAAATGCTGGTACCCAGGAACCATGCCCATGCTGTACGCCGGCATGGGGGGCTCTACCACGGCCGTCCCCAGCGAGAGGCCGCCTCCACCTCCGCTGGTCATGTCTCCCAGAGGAGGCTCTCCGGCTCCTGCAGTATCCCAGACGCCCATGGACTCCCCAGCCCTCCTTCAGGCATTGAAGCAGGTGCCACCCCTCAACATGGAAACCAAAGACTGAGATGAGAATGACTGAGAACGTCCTGAGAACGTCCTGCAGTCCATCAAGTCATTTTGCTACTTTGCTCCTCATCCTGGAATGTAGTAGGTGTCATTTGTATGACAAGAGAAAGAGGGTTGGAGGAAGAGTAGTGTCCAAATGGTTGAATGTTTTGTGCAAATGGACTTGCCCTGCACGTACACACACACACACACACACACACACAAACACACGCACACTTGGTTGAATGTAAAGAAAGGCGTTTCAGATGCTGCTGTTGAGAAAAAAATGACACTGACGCATTTCACTTGTAGCTTTTGTGATAAGACATGCCATTTTTTTGTACTAGAAAACATTACACCAAATGTTAGAAATAAGACTCCACCCAAAGTTTGTTGCCTATTGTTGGTTCACACCACCATGATGATGATGATGATCATCATCACTTCAGAGGTCTGACACTTTGACCATACCGAATGAAAAGTCAACCATTCACGAGGTGAGATGGATTCTAATGTAATTACTGTGGATAAACTTCTTGTACATTTCTATTTTTGATACCTTGTCCATGCACTCTTGTCTGCTGAGCTTGGGGGGGGGGGGGGGGGGGGTGAGAGACAATGTGTGCGTGTGTACATACTGTAGCACTGTGCTGGACCTGGTCTGCATACTCACAACATCTGTTTCCGCTCAAGTCAAACCTGGCGTTTGTTCTTGCTGTTGCCTTTTTACTTTTTACTCAGATGTTCTCTGTTAGTGCGCATGAATCCCAGAGCGCCATGAGTCAAGGGGGGAGGGGGGAAGAGAAGTGAATGTAAGTTTGACCACAGAAAACTAGTTTTCTATAGAGAGAGGTACTTAAGATTTTATATTTTGGGACCTACATGAAAGATGATTGCTGTTTGTACATATTTTGTTGATAAATGTTGATATACATTATATAAGTGTATTAATAAAGTTATTTTTTTCCTGTGGAACATGTCTATGTGTACCAAGAGAGGCACGGTGATGTATCCATGTGTCGATAGTGAGGCGGCGCTGGCACGTTCACGTTATGTAACGTTACGTTCACAGCCTGGATCGCCTGATGAGGTGTCTGTCCACGAATAGAAGTGAATAGAAGTCATCTCCTGCCGTAAAGACCTTAGTATCGGTGTAAAATTGAACCAGCATACTCACCAACAACTTAATCCGCTACTGTATGTGTACACTCACCACTCATTACTATCAATGTTGCTGTAGCTCTCTCCACGACAACAGACACAGGTCGTGAAAAGAGGTCCTTAAAGTCTTGGAAGTCCGGATGACTGTTAGCTTCCCACTTAGACAGTACGTGCAAAAGACGTGCTGTGCGTTTATAACTTCCCCTTTTGTCCTTCACTTAATGCTGCCACTTAGCAGCACAAACAAGAATATTTAGTTCCGCCATGGGAACAACGAAAACATACACAATAAATTCATTAACTTATTTGTCATTTAATTACAATAATGTACAATATTTTAACCCGTTTTAAGCTTCAATGAAATAAATTATTAATTAACTAAATTCATGAACTGATTTAATAATTATGCTTAGTGCATTTCTGTAACAGCACTTACACTCCCACCAAATCACTTAAACTGTAATTTGTGATTTTCTTGTAAGCAAAACTAGGAATGAGTGAAATGCCTAGGATGCATGTGAATGTGATCTAACTAGCTTCAAGTAGTGTGACCACTTTGTGAATAGGTCTCTCAATGTGTACTGATGTGGTATGTGATTTGCCTTTATCAAATGTAGTATCAGTGATCAGTAGTTTCAGTTTTCGCACCATGCCGTCTGGACTGGGGTACGTTTCCACAACTCTGGCAAGCTTCCACTCACTTCTTGGTGAGTTGTCATCTTGTACGATCACAATGTCATCCACTTGTGAGTTCCTTAAGGGTCTTTGCCATTTTTGCCGCTGTTGGAGGTTTAGTAGATATTCCTGTTTCCATCTTTGCCAGAATTCGTTGGCTAGGAACTGCACTCTTCTCCACCTTTTGTTCAGATAGAGGTCTTCCTTGCAAAACTGTCCAGGTGGGGGCAGTACGATCGACGATTTCATGGTCAATATATGGTTAGGGGTCAGAGGCTCTGGGCCAGTAGGATCATGGAGCTGTTCAACACTCAAAGGCCTGCTGTTGATTATAGCCATTGTTTCATAGAGAAACGTTCTTAGGGTTGTGGTATCAAGCCTGCCTGCAGACTTGTCAAGCATGACAGTCAGGATGCTGCGAATTGTTCGAATCTGACGTTCCCATACTCCACCCATATGACTTGCACAGGGGACGTTCATCACAAATTCACAACCCATTGCTCGTTGCCGTTCCTGATCCATTCCCTTGAGCAACTCAACAAACTCTCTCCTTGCTCCCATGAAATTTGTTCCCCGATCGCATCTCACTTGGTGGACAGGTCCTCTGATGGCTATGAATGTTTGAAGCGCATTCATGAACGCATCTGTTGTTAAATCATCCAGTGTTTCGATGTGCACTGCTCTACAGCATAAGCATGTAAACAGCAATCCATATCGTTTCAATTCTTTTCTTCCTTCCTTTATGAGAAAGGGACCAAAACAGTCAATGCCGCAGTATGTAAAGGGAGGGGATGCTTCTGTTCGCTTCTCTGGAAGGTCTGCCATATGCTGAACCTCGGTTGTTCGTCTGTATTTCCTACATGTAACACACCTGTAAATGTGCGAGGATACCACATTTCCACATCCTATGATCCATATTCCGTGCGCTCTTAACTCGTTCATGGTCATGCCTCTTCCTTGGTGATGTACACGCTCATGATGATGTTTGATGAGCAGGGCTGACACATGAGATTTCTTGGGAAGTATAGCAGGGTGTTTTACATCATAGTGCAGGGCTGACTGGGATAGCCTTCCTCCCACCCTGAGAACATTGTCGGTGTCCAAGAAGGGATTTAAGCGATGTAGCTTGGTGTACTTGTTTGAGGTGCCTTCCCTTTGGAACTTTATTATGCAGATGTCTTCAGCAAAGGCTTCTGCTTGCACTAGCTTTATTATTTACATCACACATTATGGCTACTGGACCCTTTCTGAATCGACACAGCACACCCACTAATGTGTTCGTCAGGTCTGGTCCTGTCAAAAGATGATCATTCAGAGAGGTTTCTTGGAAGCGTGCTGAACAGTCGAAGACCACACGGATCTTCCCGGGTTTGTGGGGGTGGTAGACTCCGTGATGCGGAATAAACCATGTTGGTTGGTTATCGAGTTCGGACTTTGGAACTTTCTCTGCATCTCCTCTCTCTATTATGTCATTCATGAAATGGACATAGTCCTTGTAATATTCCTCCTTTCTCCTGAGTCGTCGCTCTAATGAGGCAAGCCTGTGGACCGCACACGGTTTATTGTTTGGGAGAATGAGTTTTTCTGTCTTGAAAGGAAGCGGGAGCTTGTAGTGGCCATCTTCCTTTTGTCTTATTCCCTCCTTCACCTTTGACAGGAAAAGAAGGTCTTCCTGGGAGACTGGATTGTCATCTGCCGTGTGATCCACAAAGTCGGACTCTAGAACTTTGATTACATCCATTGGGTTGATCTCTTTAACTCGGTTTCTACACACAAGGTGCACTTTTGTTTTAAGCTCATCTGATGGCTGTACAGTGGAAGTAACTTGTCGTATTATGATTCTGTGACTGGTTCCTATTGCATCACTATAATCACTTGCTGGATTTGAGCAACCCACAATGCTCCAGCCGAGATCTGTTCGCTGAACATATGGATAGTTTTCTTTGCTGGATAGGACCTCTCTTGGAAGAAGGGCTTGCTGGCAGTTATAGCCGATCAAGAGGCCTACTTCACAGTCCAGTGGTGGTGGTATCTTGTCTGCCAGTTTATGCAGGTGAGGCCATTTTTGAGCTGTCTCTGAGGTGGGTATGTGCGTTCTATCGGCAGGAATGAATTCTCGAGTAAAGAGTGGTGGCAATGAAATCCTTTTCTGTAAGTTGTATCCTCTTACTTGTAGGTTTGTCAGTTTCTGACAGGGGCTAACTGTTGACCTTGTTGACATTGTAGATAGCCGTAAACTGACATTTTCCTTGTTTGTGTTTAGATCCTGGGCAACTTCATCTAGGATGAAAGTCGTGTCACTCTGAGTGTCCAAGAGCGCATAGACCAGGACTTCATGGTCTGGTTCCTTTGTTGATGAAACCCAGACTGGAACTATGGAGGATGTTTGCGTGCTTCTGGCCCTTTGTATGACTCTATTAGTGGTCGATGTTGCATCTATTTCTTTGGGGTCTGTTTCCTCCTTTGAGTTGTCGTTTCCCTTAGGTGTCGACCTTTGACTTCCATTGAAGTTGTCATCGTGCAAACACGTTGGGTGTCTCTTCTGACACTTTTCGCATTTGTCCTTGTTGTCACACTTTCTTGAGTGGTCACCTGTCTTTAAACATCCAAAGCAAAGCTTTTCTGCTTGCACAAACTTGACGCGATCTTGGACAGTCCTTACACTAAACTTTCTGCACTTAGCAAGGGCATGACCTGTTCTTTTGCAGAAGACACATAATGGACTGTCGTTCTGTGTCGTGTTTGTAGACAATGTCTTTGCTTGAATGGCTCGACCTTTGGTGTATTTTGGTTTCTCACCCTGTACGCTCTTAAGTGCATATATGGAGGATATAGGATCACAAGCCAGCTCTGCTTCCTTTGATAGGAAGTTTACGAACTCTTTGAATGGTGGGTAAACAGCATTGGCTTGTCTGACTTTCATGACTGTACGATTCCACCTTGACACTAACCACTCGGGTAATTTCATCAGAATTTTTTGACTCTCATTGCAGTCGTTGAGAACTTCGAGTGTCTTAATGTGAGGCATTGCAGCTTCACAGCTCTGGAGGAAGTCTGCGAGTTCTCTTAGCTCACATCCATCCCGAGAGCTTATTTTCGGCCATCCATGTAGCTTATCTCTGAAAGACTTCCCGATCTCCAAAGCGTTTTTCTAGCAGCTGCCAAGCAGAGTCGTAAGCTGCTTCAGTGCCTACTAGGAAAAATCCTTCTACAGCTTTCCTTGCAGCACCACCTAGGTACTTTCTCAGGTAATACAGTTTTTCGTTCTTCGGAATGTTTTTTCTGTCTATTAATGTCTTGAAAGACAGTCGCCAGTCTTTGAACTTCAAAGGATCTCCATCAAATGTTGCAGGCTCTGGTATTGGAAGGCGATTAGCACTTATAGCTTCTGCTAGCACATTAACCAAATCAGAGTTGTTCTGCCCTTGACACATGGATGATGGAGCTGGTGAAGCTTGAGGCACAAACTGAAAGCCTTGGGAAATAGGAACTTGGTTTGTGACTGATTGAGACTGGGGAATGAATGGTGGACTTGAGGGGTCGAGATCTTGCGCTGTGGCTGGCAGAGGCTGAGGAATGAATGGTGGACTTGAGGGGTCGAGATCTTGCGCTGTCGCTGGCAGAGGCTGAGGAATGAATGGTGGATATGAGGAATGGAGGTTGTGAGGTTCTTTAGTTTGTATAACATCATGCAGCAGGTCAATTGCATCTGAATTTTCTTCAGCTTGGTGATAGACCTTTGCTCGAGCTCTTGCAGCATTCAACTTCTTAAGTTCTTCAA
The DNA here is from genome assembly GCF_030265055.1 of Doryrhamphus excisus. Classification (NCBI taxonomy): domain Eukaryota; kingdom Metazoa; phylum Chordata; class Actinopteri; order Syngnathiformes; family Syngnathidae; genus Doryrhamphus; species Doryrhamphus excisus. The sequence goes on along the minus strand of NC_080483.1, from coordinate 3,911,002 downwards.
GACGTTCAAGCTTTCTGCGCTTACCTTGCATTACTTGTTGTCTGGCTAGGTTCTCAGCTTCCAACTGTTGTAGTTCTGTTGCCTCCTTTTCCTGTTCTTCCAACACTGCTAATGCTTCCTGAGCTGCAGCAGCTTCAGCCACAGCCTCAGTTTTCTTGAATGTGTGGATGCTTGAGAGAGCAGAGCCACATTTTGATCGATGTGATGGTGGCATTGATAATGAAACTGTCGAGTCCATAATTGATCCAACGTCGGGCCAAGGTTCTTCTTTACACTCGAGCAAGTACGTTGCATATTTTCAATCATCTCCATTAATTCATCTTCAGAGGCCTCATCAGTCAATATTTCCTTTCCTATTCTTGCTTGAGACTTCCATCTTTCATAAACAATTCTGTACCGACGTTGTACATCCTTCAACCTTTCCTCTTGAAATTCCTTTCCCTTTTTAGTCAGGGTTCGAGCTCTTTCACTTCTTCGCAACTCTTCCCTTTCTTCAGCAGCTTGAATGTCAGCGGCATGGGATTGAGCTGTTCCTTCCGTGTTTTGGTGGTGGGTCTTTGTGTTTGCGTCAGACATTTTAAGTGAATTGAATCACTATGTGTAATGTTAGTTACAATATTTCTTCAATGAGTTGTTATTAACTATGTGGAGGCTGTGTCAAGACTGTGTTTACGTGTGAACCTCAATTTATAGTGTATAAACTGATGTAAACTTAAATTACCTTACCTCATTAGCAAATGAGAAACTTGCTTTAGCACAAATATGCAAACATCAATCTTAAACGCTGACCAAATGTGCTAAGAAATGTGTTAAATCACCTTATCTTGATGAAATAAATGTTTTTAGTGACTCTAAATTTCACTGGTGTTACCCTTTACACCTAAAGTAAATGCCTTCTCTTTACCATTAACCTTCAAATCACAAATCTTAGTTTCAACCTAAAACGTTTCTTTCACCTTTAAACCTTAACTTATTAGTTTGCTTATGGTTAAATTACCATTTAGACCTTATGACATGTAGCTACGAACGTCTGCATATAAAATGAATCCCAAACGTATATGCTTAGCACAGTAAATAATCAGTAAGTAGACCTGAGTTCTTGGCTGCAACTTCCGGGTTTAAGCCCTTCTCACACCACTTCAACTTTAAGACTTTGGTAGAGCACTTCTGGCCTTGTCCCGTTGGATTGCAGCTTTAACGCAGTCTATGATCACCGTTACTTGGAGTCGCTATGCCGATAATGCACCGTGGGCTTGGTCATCTGACATGGTGGATGTTCGTTGCGTCGTCATCCGCTGTATGCTCCGGTCTCTCCTACCCGCGATGAGCAGGCGAGTTCTCACTGTAGCTCTTTTCACGACCAGCAGCCAACGAGGTATATATTTTAAGTTGTTAATTAGTTTTATGATATTAAGTTTCATTTGAATATGTTTCATATGACGGGATCATTTTTGTGACATGTACCGTTTGTATCCGGTTGAATGCAGTTCTCACGGCGTGAAGGCATGGATGTATGAGAAACAAGCTCATATATTAAACGCCCGTTTCAAAGAACCGACCTGTGTTTGTTGTCGTGGAGAGAGCTACAGTTGCGGTCTGGTGACGTACCCTACACGTCGCCATTTAGCAACTGTTGCTGCCACGTGGGTTCGATTCATTCTGAAAAAAATAAGCCGAAATCATTCGTGCAATTCAGCGACCATTGGAAAGAAAAAATGGAAAGTGTCTCCTTCGGCTAGGGGCCTGGTTGTGGATCTGGGACCTCTGGGTCCCCCGCCCTTTAACGCGCCGGGTTCTGCTTCCTGGGGGTGTGGGGAGGAGGGCGGGGTGTCCAGCCGTGGGCGGGCTCCCTTCCGGTTGGCGGGGGCGCCCTTGTGCCCACTGGTGTGTGGCCCTCGATGCCCTTCTGCCCTAGTGGGGTCTCCTGCCGGTCTAGGGGGTGTGGCTCTCCTCCGGCCTGCTGGCGCCCTGTTGCTGGTCGGGATTGCTCCTCCATGGACCCTTGCTGGTCTCTTTGGCGGGTCTTGGGGAGTCAGCCAGGTGGATCTCTGGCGGTGAGAGCTTGACCTGGCTGCGCGGGGCGGGGTTTACTGAGTGGTAGGAGGCAGTCCCTCTCCTTTTGTCATTCTCAGTGACAATTACACATTCACACACACGCATTCATACATATGAGCACACTTACACTGAAAAAAAAATATTTTTTTGGCCCTGTAATTATTACCTCAAATATTAAATTTTACAAGGATTTATTATTTAACTTCTTTTACTCTAAAATCTCACTCTTTATTTAATGCCTTACTTAATGATTGTGTGTAACTTTGTATCCTCACATTTATATGTACATTTGATCACTGACACCAAGTAATATTTACATAACTAATGTATTGATTTTATAACCTGATACCAGATTGTAAAATGTACTTGGGTAATAGCAGTGAACCTGGCTACCTTGTGGCCATTCTGCGCATGCGTCAGAGGGTCGCGAACACTCAGACTTCCCAAGGCAAAGTTTGAGGGCGCCATGTTTTCACAGGAGACGGTGGATGACGACATGGACAGTCGTTTAACAAGGAAATTCATCGATGTGGAGCCATATAGGTAGGTCATATGCTTATCTGACTTTTTTCTGGAACCTTTCCTCATCTGTTTACGTCAGTGTTATAATATAAAATACTCGACGTTAGCATTAGCTTACCTTTAGCCTGCCAGCTTGCTAGCTATCAACTGCGAGCTTTGTAGAGGTGTTTTCGGTTGCAGAACAGGAGGTTTTTATGTTTATTAAATCTGTAAGGATTCATTCCTTACATATGTTATTTGATTATCTTGGCTATTTCAACTAAGACGCCTGACTGAGAAGGTAACATTACAATAATAAGTATATAGTTATTTGAATCTGTAAATTGCAGTTTAGCCTTTGTTAAGTTTTATTGATTTAAAAGACTTGGATAATGGAGTTCCACAACAATATCCCGTTGTGAGGAAAAAAGAAGAAGTTTTGTTTAGGTTTCAAGACACAGATGAATAAATATTAGTATTACAAACTAAGTTGATTTTGAGTGTTTTGTTTTTTTTAAAAAAACAACAAATATTGTCAAGCAGCTCTGTAGTTTAGACTAATGTGCACGCAATCTGAAACCATTGTGATGATTTTAGATTTTGTATTGTTGCCATAATTGAAATGATTTCTCTATCCATTTCACAGAATATTGAAGGACGTTGACGCTCAAGAATTTGGTCTCAACAGCTTAGACAAGGTATCAGTACAGCTGTTGAATGACATGACATGGTTTAGTTATTCATTCATTCATTCATTTTCTATGTCGCTTATCCTCACTACGATGGGGGTATGCTGGAGCCTATCCCAGCTAACTTCGGACGAGAGGCGGTGTACACCCCAAAAAATTCTGGTGTGGACCGGAGGCCAGCCAATCCCAGGGCACATAAACAAACAACCATTTACACTCACATTCATACCTATGGACAATTTGGAGTCGCCAATTAATCCAGCATGTTTTTGGAATGTGGGAGGAAACCGGAGTACCCGGAGAAAACCCACACATGCACGGGAGAACATGCAAACTCCACACAGAGATGCAGCGGAGAATCTAACCCAGGTTTAGTTATGAAATGCTTAATTTATTTCACAGGTACCTCAACCTGTAGATGTGTTGTGTTTTTGTGCACCGTGATCAAATATGTCCCTCCTTCTGATGAGCACATATATAAACGGCTCCTCTGCCAAATGTTTTCATTCAATGTGGCTGGCAAGTAGCTGTTTGTCTGATGTGTGAAAGCAGTACATACACGTGTTGAACGATTTCACTGTTATCGTAAAAGTTACAGTTCAGCACATTTTATTGTGTCTTTTAATTGTAATTATTTGCATAATTGTGAATGTAAAACAAATCTCCAATGATATAGAATGTGTTCTATGGTATTTCTAACCACACTCAGTGGTTGGAAGTAAATGGAAGTAAATACACCTTTACTACAAATGTAGTACAAATGTAGTAAAGGTGTTCTGGTTTGAAATAATGTTTTGCAGAAGATGTGTTAAGATAATTTCATTTAATTCAAAGAAGGCCATCTTAAAAAATACAACACAATCATCTTAGAAAAGTGTTGTAGGTGGTAGCTTAAATCTCATGTAAATATTACTTATAAATTGCTCCAAATTAATTAAGGGAAAACTAGTTAAACAATCCTGAAAAGCGAGTATATTTACATGGATTTTTAAGTAGATTCAAAGGTAGTTTTGAGTAACATTTACTAGCAAAGAGAGTACCTTTTGTGTCTAAGACAGTAAATCTCAAGTAATGTTAAAGAGTATTTTAATTTAAAAAATAATCCTTGCTGTGAAGTAAATTTTACTTGAATATTTCCCAAGTAAAAGTTACTTGGGAATTGTGCGTGCAAATTGTTACCTAGCTTTTCTCAAGTAAATGGCATTCCAAATTTTTTCAGTGTATATGAATATGCACAGAAGTACAGAAGTACCCGCCACCCTATGCGCACTCACAGCACATGGGTGCTTCTCTACACAATCTACCGTCTTATCTTTGATGTCTTTATGCTATTGGTATGCTATTATTACAGTAATAATGACGTCAAGCAGTGAGGTTTTAATTACTGCAACTCTATTGCTGTAATTCTGTTTACTGTCACGGTTCATGTCTTCATTGTCACTATTGCCACTGGATATTGCTGGTATGCACAAAAACACAACATATGCACAAATGTATGCTGGTCTATGCTGTTTTTTCCAGCAGTACGGTGCTCCCACTACCTTTTGGTCTCTGCTGGTGTGGTGGAGCAGCTGGTAAGACCAAGCAAGACCAACATACTGTAAACTGTTTGGATGCTGGTGACTAACCCTTGAAATTGTAATAGTTTCCTGATCACCAGGAAGCTGGTCTGATGACAAAAGCCAAAGCACATGAAAATATTGCAATGTTTTCTTTGTGTCATGATACCAACTACTCGAATGAAGAAAGCAAAGTTTTAATAACAGTGGGTTAGCCAACATTTAATGAATATACATAACAAATACATACATTACCAATGTGCCATTAAACAAAGATGCAATTAAAATAAAATTAACAATTTACTTGCACGTATTTAGGTTCCAGTAACCTGCTTACATTCTGACTCTAAGTTGCGTTTTTGTTTGTTTGTTGTCCATATTTTTTCTGTGATGCAGCGCCATGCATTTCCCCATCTGGGCCCCGTTTCAGGAAGCAGGTTTAGTGAAAACTCTGAGTAGGTTAACCCTGAAATGACGGAAACTCTGAGTTTTCCGTTTCACAAAGGGAGGTAAGTCAAACCAGAGACAGAGGAGTAACTCCAGCCTGTTTCACAGAGAGAGGTAACTTAACCTCGGTGTCAGTTACTATGGCAACAGACTCTGTGAACATAACCTGGTCGGGACCGGGTTTTCTTCAATGAACCTCGAGTTTCTTTCTGTCTCCGCCCTCTTACGCTACACAAGGTGTGATTCATTCATTGTCGCGCGTGTTTTAAAGCCAGTTTGGTTGTTTTTCATAATCACCATCACCAACAGCAGTAAAATAAACAGAAAGACAAAAACAAATTTATTTGGTCTTCTTTATTTCCTACAAATAAGAAAAAAAAATGGTTTCTTACTTTTTAATTGTTACAATCATCAACACAATTCACCTATGACCATGCACCCACCTCTAACTTGTGTTTTAATAATTCAATTTCCAGATCCGTTTTAGTTATCTGGCGGTCCAGCAGCACCATTTCTTTTTCTGTTTTTTGTACTGTTTTTAATAAATGCACTTTGTAGATTTCTTTTAGTGGTAGCTGGGAACACATAAGGATGACATTATACAGTTGCACATGAATTCCACTGAATTGACCTCTGGAATTTACTGAATATCTCACTGTGTCAATCTGTGCTGTGGAGGTTGAGGGACCCTCTTCCTGCTGCCCAGCCATGCTCTGTTAAAATGGATAAGAATCCGTTAATACTTCAGTGTAGGCTAAAAGTCACTATAATCCACAAAAGCATGTAAAGACATGTGAATGGAGAGGAAATCAGTAACATCAAGATTTTACCTCTGTAGGCCTCTCAGGCTCTCTCTCAGACACCACGGAGAAGGCAGCAGACATTGTGGTCCCATCATCTTCATCATCCTGTTTAGAGTGTTGTGTTTCACTATGCTATACTTTAGATATGGCATATGGCTTGCTTGGGGGGCGGGGTGGTGGGCTCTGGGTCGTGGGGGGGCCTCGACCAAGGGTTGGGGGGTGGGGCTGGCCGGTGGCTCACGGGCGGCCCCTGCTATTTGCCGGTGTCTGGTTGGCCCCTTCTGTCTCCGGTCTGGTGGCGGTCTTCCCGCCTCCGGGGTGTCCTACTTGGCGGGTCCGTGGGTGGATGGGAGATGTGGTGGAGACGGGTCGGCGCTGTGGTGGAGGGTGGGACTGGGGGGGCCATTCACTTTTTGCGGCTGTTGGGGTATCGTCTGCCTGGTGGGCTCTGCTGCCTGGTGTGTGTGTCTCTGTCCCGCCCTGGCACTCTTGGCTCACGAGCCCGGGGGGTGGGGTTGGGCTCTTCCCCATGCGGGTCCGGGTTCTCCTGCGGTCTCTGTGGTGTCACTCCCTGGGCTGCCATGGTGACGGATGTGTTGCCGGGGCGCGGTTCCTGCTGTTCTGGTGGTTGTAGGAGCTGCCTCGGGGCGTGTGGTTTGTCCGCGGCTCCTGGTGGTCCGGGGGTGGCGTAGCTGGCTCAATCTCTGGTGGGGCCCTCCGGGGGGGAGCTGGCAGGCCGGACTGGCCACCACGATGGGCTGGGTGGGGCCCGTGGTTGGTCCTGTGGCCCAGGGCTTGCTCCGGGCGGCTGGCTTGCCCGGCTCGGTTGGCCGGTAGTGCGGGGTGGGCGTGTGTGGGGCCCCGATCCTCCCTGCTGCACTGCACCACCTCACATACATGTAGGACTTTGGGGGGTGGCCTGCAACTGGTTTTGCCGGGGGCGAAGGGTTTCCTTGCGGATGCCCTTTTGTCCTCGGCATTCCTCTGGCTGGTCACCCTTCAATTTTAACCGCACCTTAGACACTCAGTTCTGGGGGGGGTCTGGGCAGGCAGGGGACCCACCATTGCTCAGCTTCCCTCCACACACACACACACATACACATACACCACACACATAGGTCAGCCATATGGGGCAGGCCAATTTTTAATTGCACTATCTACACAATACCATCTTCACACACACAGGTGTAGCGGGCTGGACCGGAGAGCCTACTGCCTACCCCCGCGATTGGCCCGCTGGCTGCTGGGGCTTGGCGGCTCGCTCGGGGTGCCCTGGGCTGCAGGATATTTTGGTCTGGTCTGCCTGGCCTTCCTGGGGGTCCCGCTGGAACCAGCTGACGCCGGGGCTTGCCCTGGTGTCATGGTTGGCGCTACCTCCCTGGATCTGTCCTGGGTCGCGGGCGCCAACGTGCCCTTGGGGGGGCGTTCACCGGCCTCCAGGCAGTGGGGTCCGCGCTGCTGGTGGCCTGAAGTCTACGGTGGTGGCTTGGGGTTGTTGCGCTGTGGTGGCTGCTGCGGGGACCGGGCTGTGTGTTGGGAGGGGACCTGATCCTGCTCGTGGGTACGGGGGCCGGGGTGGCGTGTGGGGATGGGGAGCATGCTCCTCGGGGTGGGGCCTGCTGGGGGGGCGGTGCTCTTTCGGGCGTTTGGGTGTCTGCTGCCACTGGTCCTATGCTCTGCCGCATCGCTGTCCCTGTCTTTGCCCATCCCCAGTCTTGCCTTAGGGCTCGTCGGGGATGGTTCTCCGGTACGTGGGCGGAGCGCTGCTGGTTCTGGGGGCGGGGGGGGGGGGGGGGGCTGGCCCTCCCGGTGGATGGTGGGGTCCGTCGGGGGCCTTGCGCTGGTCTTAACTCCTCGGCTCTGGTGCGTGGCCTCCCCGTGACTTGGAGCTGTGGCTCTCCCTCACGGGGGTGAGCTGCCCGGCGGAATGTCGGCCGGCGCAGTGGAGCGCCTCACCACTCGCCTGCTCGCCCCCTCCGCTTGCTCATGTGCGGGCCTCCTCCCCTCGCCCGCTCCTTTGTCTGCCACACTGCAGTAGCCCTGATGCCGTGGTCGAGGGGAGTCTGGGGGTGCTATGCCTTGGCGGTCCGTACCTCCCTGGGCTCGGGGCCTGGTTGTGGGTCTGGGACCCCTGGGTTCCCCGCCCTGTGATGCCCCGGACGCCCCACCCGGGGACGTCCACAGCATGTGTGTGTATTGAGTGGATGGGGTGTGCATGTGTCTAACTTTATTTTATGTATTTATTGTTTTAAATACTTAGATAATTAATGATTAGTTTTATTATAATTCGGGCCTGGGGTTACCTGGGGCGGGCCTGGTTCTGCTTCCTGGGGGTGTGTGGGGGGCGGGAGGCGGTGCCTCCGGCCGTGGACGGGCTCCCTTCCGGCCGGCGGGGGCGCCCCTGTGCCCACGGGTGTGTGGCCTTTGATGCCCTTCTGCCCTAGTAGGTTATGGTCTCCCGCTGGTCTCGGGGGTGCGGCTCTCCTCCGGCCTGCTGGCGCCCTGTTGCCGGTTGGGATTGCTCCTCCATGGCCTCTTGCTGGTCTCTTCGGGGAGTTGCTTCGGGGGCGGGTCTTGGGGAGTCGGCCCTGGCTTTGCCCACACCCACGGGGCCGGAGGATCTCTGGCGGTGGGGGCTTGACCTGGCTGCGCAGGGCGGGGTTTGCTGGGTGGTAGAAGGCAGTCTCTCTCCTTTTGTCATTCTCAGTGACAATTACACATTCACACACTCGCATTCACATACACAACACACCTCCATATGGGCACTCACAGCACATGGGTGCTTCTCTATACAATCTACTATCTTATCCCTGATGTTTATATAGTATTGGTATGCTATTATTACAGTAATAATGATGTCAAGCAATGAGATTTTAATTACTGTAACTGTATGGTTGCAATTGTGTTTACTATCATGGGTCATGTCCTCATTGTTACTATTGCTACTGGTAAGTTGGACTGTTTCATTTCACTGATATCATCTTCAGGGTGACCCTTAGCCATCATTGACATTTAACTGTTCTGTTTGTCACTGTTGTTGTTTTGGGAATTCTTGTTGCTGCTGTTTTTGTCTCTCCCTCTACTGCCCCCCCCGACCCCACCTTTCTCTTCTCTCTTCTTCTTTTCTGTTCTTCTTCTTGCTCCGGTCCGGTCGTCCCAAATGGCATAACAAAGACATCAAATAACGGCAAATAAAATTTCATGGTACAGGGAAGTTGTAGCCAACACCTTTCCTGACACAGAGCAAATCTGTCTAGCATGTAAGGGCATTTAGATCAACAATACTATCTGCCCCAATGGCTGGACGGGACAAAAAAAAAAAAAAATAGATATGGCATAATCTCTGGACTATTGGCTACTTACAAACAATGAAAGGGAAATTAACATTGAACTATAGGCCCAAAAGAAGTTTGAGGCCTAGGCCTATTGCATCTTATCAAGGCTGGTGGCTCCTGTGTAATCATGTCCAAGGATGAGGTTCCTCCAGGGATCCCCTCTGCGACTGGCCTCCCGACAGTCTGACTCATGGCCAGCTCCTCTGCCTCGGTCAGACGCAGTTTTGCGGGCATCTGCCCGCTTTCTGTTGGCTGAGTAGAAGTTAGATGTTGCTTTTCATATGTCTGATTTAACTGTATACAGGCGACATTTATGTGTGTGAAAACAATATTATGTTGGAGATAATGCACACTGAAACAGCCGCTGAATGATATTTAGTGGTAAACATGATTAAAAAGAGGCACCCTGACTGTTATGCTGAGGGCTTACCTGTTTGAACAATGTTTTTATATTTCATCTTCAGCTGCTTCCACGTTCTTTTTTCGCCGGTGGGATTACATCTAAGTGACATAAATTGTAGCTGTAACACCATTCTACTTGTTTGCATCTGTAGCCTAATATTATTGTGATTGCATAAATGTATATAATAAATTTAAACTTACGCATTGACTCGAGCACTAATCTTCTCCCACGCCGACTCGCGTTCTTTCGCTGCTGCAGCCGTGTTGCTTTTCTTTTTAAAAACGCTTTCAATGTTGCTTTTCTTTTTAAAAACGCTTTCAATGTTGCTTTTCTTTTTAAAAACGCTTTCAAATTCGCCGTATGACCGCATTAATATATCCAGTTCCAGAGGACTGAAATATGACGATCTTTTCTTATCACTCGTTGCCATGGTGAATCGAGGGAACGGGGCTCCATTGATCAGGGCTTTTTAAAGTCGTGGTGCACGCGCTTAACTCAGAGTGAACAAACTCTGTGTTGATTGAACCAAATGAAATCACCTGTTCTGAAACCCGTAACTCAGAGTTTCCTGTCTCAGAGTAGATCAACTCAGAGTTCAGGGTTAGACTCAGAGTTGGTTGAACCTGCTTCGTGAAACGGGGCCCTGGTCTGCAGCTTAGTTTCCTCCAGATTTGATTCTATGACATACACTGAAAAGACATGTTGAAATAAATTGTGATGAAATAATAGTGATGCTCCTGTCACACGACAACAATCAATGTTAATACTCCATATCAGCTAACACTTCCTTTTGGGGTATGATTATTAGCTATTAATGAATTAACCTTTAAGTGACAAAAAGGCTAGTAATAGCTCTACAAGGGTCTACATCGTTAGGACTGCAAGCCAGGTTTGAATCAGAGAGGAGTGTGCTGTCCTCAATACGTGACTGTATGCTGCTAGACAGCTAGCCGACAAATAAAGAAAGGCTTACTTATCTTGATTCAGTTAAGCTTTCTTTGTTGTGCGTGTGTGTGTGCGCGCGGTAACTGTAACATACAGAGAATACAATTACTATCTATAAATGTGTATTAAAGATGCTAAACACAAGTAGGTAGCCAAAACACAAGCTAGCTAACAGCTACATCACACCAAATTTACAAACATTCAAAATAACAATTCAGGGACATTTAAGATCACTATTTCAGGTGCTTTTTACACAGATACTCACAAAGACGAAAGTTTCCCAAGGCTCAAACATTCTAGAACAAACACAGCTTGTTTTTGAGCGTTTCAAACTTCATTTCTGCCATTGCTAGCTTGGGCTTCACAGAGAGAAGAAAAAAAAAGTCAAAGATTGTCTACTCACTCTTCCTGTCACTGAAGCAATTGTTTTTTAAAAATGTCTCACTTATTTTGTAATCATTGCTATTTAACCAGTTTTGCTCTACATTATAACATATTCATTTAACGACTATGAAGCTGTTTACACATTTTAAATCAACTCAGAAATCTCATGAAACCACTGTCTTTCACCCCAAGACATGACAAGGGGCATTTGGTTTATTGATAACATGGGACTTTCTGCTGTTAGCTGCTGGAGGATAACTCATTATTACAAGCAGCAGGGATGAAAACATACTTTGGGTGAAAACTTTCCAATATGTACTCCAGTTTTCTGGTGTGGTTCTAGAAGCTTTCTTTGTAATTGTAATTGTAATAACCTCACCATCAATAAACCTCACTGCATGTCACTGTTTCACAGGGACAAACATCAAACAAACAACAAACATCATTTTGGCATCTGTAGTGACGGGGGCATTTGGGCTGAATATGGCATGTAATTAGTGTGTAATTAATGCCAGTATTTATTTTTCACTTATAACATTATGGTATCATGTGGTGTGATTTATTCAGGGTATAAAAGAACGTGCTATATAAGAGAAAAGGGTAAAAAATATTCCAGAGCTTCCTTCTGCTTCTTTTTTTGTCTTTATCACATGGACGTGGTTTGATAGAAATGTAAGAATAATAGTCTGCATTCTGACGTTTTCAATAATGCAAATTTCAGATTCAATGTCTTATTTTGAGTTGAGTATATTTCCTGAAACAACTTTCTTAAAACGTAAATAAATATAAATATATATAAATGAAGCTTTTTCAGCTGTGACATATGACTCAAAACAAGATGTTTTCAAGTCCCTTTGACTTAACAAAATTTTCAGGCTCTATTGTATGAAAAAAGTAAGAAAAGTTCTGTCCTTACAGGTCAGTTGTTGTTAAGAGGAACAAATTCAATCTCTGTAAATTCATAATTCGCTGAAGGGAAGTAATCCAAGCATATCTTATAGCTCATATGATATTGTTAAGCCTTTTTTAAATAGAGAAAGTTTAGACACAGTTATTACCGTGTGGCGGCCATTTTGGGTTTAGATGGCCCTCAGCCTTGTCTCACAGGCAGGTTCATTGAAGGTATTGAGCTCCTGCACACACTCGTGACCAATTATTGTATATTGTATACATATTGTATATTGTAATTCTTGAAATGAATCAAGTTTTAATAAAAGCAATCTAGACGAAGATGTTGCTGCTCAGTGTCCTCACTGCTGTCCATTCATATCTGTCCTTACAGATTACTGTATTTTGTTACTGTGGTGCCATATCCTGGGACCCATAACAAATTCTGGGGGCTCCTCCGGGATCTCTCGTCCACTTAACTGGAGGAGCAGGTCCAGTGATACTAGAACCACGGCACCAGCGTGACAAGGTGTGACTGTAGCCAAGAAGCAAGCCAGCAGGTGGCCCCGGTGAGCAGGATTTGGGCGTCACAAAGGGAACCGCGCTGCTTGATCGGAGGCTCCACGTACACAGGTCACCACAAGAGTGTTCAACAGATCCACATAGCACTGCTAACCCCTACATCATGTCTGTCATGCGTAATGAACTGGTGTGGAGCATTAAGAAGAACTTGTTCAGACTTTCAAGCGCTGACCTCTACCAAGTAGCAAGGAGAATCGCAGCTGATGGACAAGACACTGTCACGCTAAGCGAAAGTGATGATGAGAACTCCATGAACTATATCACCACTCATCTGCAGTCCCACACCTTACTTGAACTCGAAGATGAAGGTATGGGTCAGCTGTTAACACTGAATGATATAGTGTGCAAGATGGTGTCCGGTGCTGCTATTGGTTTACCTGCTAACGTAGATGTTGATATTACGCATGCCTTGTCTCGCTCCACCTTATCAACTGTAACTGCAGAACACACCCCACCACCATCACACCCACATTCACAACACACTACTACACAGCTAGATAACCTCAGCAACACTACTAACATCACTCAACATGAGACAACCGCACAGTCAGTAGGAGAACTAAGGCGGGTGTATGATGAGTTAGGTGAAAGCATAAGAAGGTATGAGGCTGAAGGTAGTCGCCAAGCCACTACGCTTAGCATGTCCAGACCACCGCCATTTACTGAGGGAATGGTCTCCCTAAAAGACTTACCATACATTCAATGCCGTGAGTTTAAAGTACATGGGGGCCAAATTGCAGACAATACTTCGGACATTACCTATAACAACATTAGCAAACAAATTGATGAGGGTGTTAGAGAAGGCTTTACAGGGACAGAAGTAGTCAGGGGTTTGTTAAAGATTGTCAAACCCAGCACCTTTAGGGATATGCTGGCAAACAAAGATGAAATCAGTGTCCTGGAACTCAAGGGCTTTCTTAGGTCTCACCTCGGCGAAAAGGCAACCACAGAGATGCTCCAGGAGCTAATGTGTTCGAGACAAGCCGAGCAGGAGTCACCCCAGCAGTTCCTGTACCGCATTATCAGGCTGAAACAAAAACTGTTATTTCAGTGCCAGAGTAGAGACAGAGGGCCGACAGATGTATGAACAAGGCAAAAACGGAGCTGGAAAAGACACAAACCCATCAACACTGGAGCAACTTAGTAACCAGGTGGCGAACCTGACACAACTAGTGGCAGCACTGATGGAACAACAAGCAGCCAATGTTTATGGGACCTGTCCTTCCATGCCATCCAAGCCTGTTATTCAGAAGCCACTAACCCCGAGTCCAAATCAAACAAAAGCAAGGACAGCTCTCTGCCCTAAGTGCACTGAACAGAATATCCCCGAGTGTGACCACTGCTTTACCTGTGGACAAGCGGGGCATCGAGCGGTGGGATGCTTGAAGCGGACTAAGTTTCAGTTAAACGGGGGAGGGCCTCTGACAAGGGACAGCCAGAGGCCAATGCACAACCCCAGTTCCCATCAATAAGGGGGGCCAAAGGACCATAAACATCAACAGGCTGAGGTACTTTCAGACCATGATACCCCCATCTCCAGAGCACCTTTGGTTGGTAATAGGAGCCTGTTGAAATGCCTAATAGGGGGATACCCAGTGAGCGTCCTATTTGATTCTGGTTCACAGGTGAGCATAATTGATTGTGATTGGGCTGACACCCACATCCCCAACTATGCAATAAGGCCACTAAAGGAACTGATTGAGGAGAACCTTGATGTGTATGCTGTAAACGGACGAGCAATCCCCTATGATGGATGGGTTGAACTAACCCTAACCCTAACCCTAACCCTAACCCCAACCTCACTATACAAGTGCCTTTCTTAGTCAGCCAGTTGCCCCTATCTCAGCCACTAGTAGGAGCGAATGTGCTTCAGGCAATCATCAAGAGGCAAGAACTATCCGGGGATGCTGTGGCCACAGTTACCGGCCTTCTCTGTCGTGCATTCCAGATGGAAGCAGATTACATCCAAGCTATGGTCAACTTTCTCCAGTTTCCCCAAGAAACGCCCTGTGACCCAGGTACAGTGAGGGTTGGAAAAGAAAACATCAGTATTCCAGCTGGAAGAACTGTGAATGTTTGGTGCAGGATACCGCCAAATATTTGTACCTCAGACCCCTTTGTCCTGTATGAACCCATGGATGATGACAAAGCCTTAATTCTTGACCAAGGCAAAGCTTACCACCAGGGCTTTATAGCAGAGGGATCAAGATACCTGACAGCCTTCATAACTCTTTGGGGTCTGTATGAGTGGATCAGGATCCCATTTGGGCTATCAAATGCCCCCGCAGCCTTCCAGAGGAGCATGGAAGAGATGCTGCGGGACGAATGTTGCATCCCCTACCTCGACGCAACACTGTGGGTGCGTGGGTACCGGGACGGGTAGCGGTTGGGGAGGTGCTCTGCGTGGCGCGGGCCGGGATTGGTGGGGGGCTTGCTTGGGGGGCGGGGTGGTGGGCTCTGGGTCGTGGGGGGGCCTCGACCAAGGGTTGGGGGGCGGGGCTGGCCGGTGGCTCACGGGCGGCCCCCTACTATTTGCCGGTGTCTGGTTGGCCCCTTCTGTCTCCGGTCTGGTGGCGGTCTTCTTGCCTCCGGGGTGTCCTACTCGGCAGGTCCGTGGGTGGATGGGAGATGTGGTGGAGACGGGTTGGCGCTGTGGCGGAGGGTGGGACTGGGGGGGCATTCACTTTTTACGGCTGTTGGGGTGTCGTTTATCTGGTGGGCTCTGCTGCCTGGTGTGTGTGTCTCACTCACTCTTGGCTCACGTGCCCTGGGGGCGTGGTTGGGCTCTTCCCCATGTGGGTCCCGGTTCTCCTGCGGTCTCTGTGGTGTCACTCCCAGGGCTGCCATGGTGACGGATGTGTTGCCGGGGCGCGGTCCCAGCTGTTCTGGTGGTTGTAGGAGCTGCCTCGGGGCGTGTGGTTTGTCCGCGGCTCCTGGTGGTCCGGGGATGGCGTAGCTGGCACAATCCCTGGTGGGGCCCTCCGGGGGGGGAGTTGGCAGGCCGGACTGGCTGCCACGATGGGCTGGGTGGGGCTCGTGGTTGGTCCTGTGGCCCACGGCTTGCTCCGGGCGGCTGGCTTGCCTCTGTTGGTCGGTCGTGCGGGGTGGGCGTGTGTGGGGCTCCGGTCCTCCCTGCTGCACTGCACCACCTCACATACATGTAGGACTTTGGGGGGTGTCCTGCAACTGGTTATGCCGAGGGCGAGGGGTTTCCTTGCGGATGCCCTTTTGTCCTCGGCATTCCTCTGGCTTGGTCACCCTTCAATTTTAACCGCACCTTAGACACTCAGTTCTGGGCGGGATCTGGGCAGGCATGGGACCCACCATTGCTCAGCTTCCCTCCACACACACACAGACACATACACCACACACATAGGTCAGCCCTTTGGGGCAGGCCTATTTTTAATTGCACAATCGACACAATACCATCATCACACACACAGGTGTAGCGGGCTGGACCGGAGAGCCTTCTGCCTACCCCCGTGATTGGCCCGCTGGCTGCTGGGGCTTGGCGGCTCTCTCGGGGTGCCCTGGGCTGCAGGATATTTTGGTCTGGTCTGCCGGGCCTTCCTGGGGGTCCCGCTGGAACCAGCTGACGCCGGGGCTTGCCCTAGGGTCATGGTTGGCGCTTCCTCCCTGGGTCTGTCCTGGGTCGCGGGCACCAACGTGCCCTTGGGGGGGCGTTCACCGGCCTCCAGGCGATGGGGTCCGCGCTGGTGGCTTGGGGTTGCTGCGCTGCGGTGGCTGCTGTGGGGACCGGGCTGTGTGTTGGGAGGGGGCCTGATCCTGCTCATGGGGACGGGGGCCTGGGTGGCGTGTGGTGATGGGGGGCATGCTCCTCGGAGTGGGGCCTGCTGGGGGGACAGTGCTCTTCCGGGCGTTTGGGTGTCTGCTGCCACTGGTCCTATGCTCTGCTGCATCGCTGTCCCTGTCTTTGCCCATCCCCAGTCTTGCCTTAGGGCTTGTGGGGGATGGTTCTCCGGTACGTGGGTGGAGCGCTGCTGGTTCTGGGGCCGGGGGGGAGGTCGGCCCTCCCGGTGGATGGTGGTGTCCGTCGGTGGCCTTGCGCTGGTCTTAACTCCTCGGCTCTGGTGCTTGGCCTCCCCATGACTTGGAGCTATGGCTCTCCCTCACGGGGGTGAGCTGCCCAGCGGGTGTCGGCCGGCGCGGTGGAGTGCCTTACCACTCGCCTGCTCGCCCTCTCTGCTTGCTCATGTGCGGGCCTCCTCCCCTCGCCCGCTCCTTTGTCTGCCACACTGCCGTAGCATTTTATGTATTTATTGTTTTAAATACTAAGATAAATAATGATTAGTTTTACTATAATTATATATATATATATATATATATATATATATATATATATGTGGGTGTGCGTGTGTGTATGTGGCTATATAGATTGGGGGGGGGGGGCTCTACGGGGGTCTGGCGCAGGGCGTTCCATCTCTAGGCTCTGCTGCCTGGTGTGTGTGTCTCACTCACTCTTGGCTCACGTGCCCTGGGGGCGTGGTTGGGCTCTTCCCCATGTGGGTCCCGGTTCTCCTGCGGTCTCTGTGGTGTCACTCCCAGGGCTGCCATGGTGACGGATGTGTTGCCGGGGCGCGGTCCCAGCTGTTCTGGTGGTTGTAGGAGCTGCCTCGGGGCGTGTGGTTTGTCCGCGGCTCCTGGTGGTCCGGGGATGGCGTAGCTGGCACAATCCCTGGTGGGGCCCTCCGGGGGGGGAGTTGGCAGGCCGGACTGGCTGCCACGATGGGCTGGGTGGGGCTCGTGGTTGGTCCTGTGGCCCACGGCTTGCTCCGGGCGGCTGGCTTGCCTCTGTTGGTCGGTCGTGCGGGGTGGGCGTGTGTGGGGCTCCGGTCCTCCCTGCTGCACTGCACCACCTCACATACATGTAGGACTTTGGGGGGTGTCCTGCAACTGGTTATGCCGAGGGCGAGGGGTTTCCTTGCGGATGCCCTTTTGTCCTCGGCATTCCTCTGGCTTGGTCACCCTTCAATTTTAACCGCACCTTAGACACTCAGTTCTGGGCGGGATCTGGGCAGGCATGGGACCCACCATTGCTCAGCTTCCCTCCACACACACACAGACACATACACCACACACATAGGTCAGCCCTTTGGGGCAGGCCTATTTTTAATTGCACAATCGACACAATACCATCATCACACACACAGGTGTAGCGGGCTGGACCGGAGAGCCTTCTGCCTACCCCCGTGATTGGCCCGCTGGCTGCTGGGGCTTGGCGGCTCTCTCGGGGTGCCCTGGGCTGCAGGATATTTTGGTCTGGTCTGCCGGGCCTTCCTGGGGGTCCCGCTGGAACCAGCTGACGCCGGGGCTTGCCCTAGGGTCATGGTTGGCGCTTCCTCCCTGGGTCTGTCCTGGGTCGCGGGCACCAACGTGCCCTTGGGGGGGCGTTCACCGGCCTCCAGGCGATGGGGTCCGCGCTGGTGGCTTGGGGTTGCTGCGCTGCGGTGGCTGCTGTGGGGACCGGGCTGTGTGTTGGGAGGGGGCCTGATCCTGCTCATGGGGACGGGGGCCTGGGTGGCGTGTGGTGATGGGGGGCATGCTCCTCGGAGTGGGGCCTGCTGGGGGGACAGTGCTCTTCCGGGCGTTTGGGTGTCTGCTGCCACTGGTCCTATGCTCTGCTGCATCGCTGTCCCTGTCTTTGCCCATCCCCAGTCTTGCCTTAGGGCTTGTGGGGGATGGTTCTCCGGTACGTGGGTGGAGCGCTGCTGGTTCTGGGGCCGGGGGGGAGGTCGGCCCTCCCGGTGGATGGTGGTGTCCGTCGGTGGCCTTGCGCTGGTCTTAACTCCTCGGCTCTGGTGCTTGGCCTCCCCATGACTTGGAGCTATGGCTCTCCCTCACGGGGGTGAGCTGCCCAGCGGGTGTCGGCCGGCGCGGTGGAGTGCCTTACCACTCGCCTGCTCGCCCTCTCCGCTTGCTCATGTGCGGGCCTCCTCCCCTCGCCCGCTCCTTTGTCTGCCACACTGCCGTAGCATTTTATGTATTTATTGTTTTAAATACTAAGATAAATAATGATTAGTTTTATTATAATTATATATATATATATATATATATATATATATATATGTGGGTGTGCGTGTGTGTATGTGGCTATATAGATTGGGGGGGGGGGGGCTCTACGGGGGTCTGGCGCAGGGCGTTCCATCTCTACCGCCCGGTCCTCCATGGGGCAGTGTGCCTGGGCCTCTTCTGTCCTGGCCGGGGCGGTCCTATGTCGGTGGTCAGGCCTCGGGTTACCTGGGGCGGGCCGGGTTCTGCTTCCTGGGGGTGTGTGGGGGGCGTGGATGGGCTCCCTTCTGGTTGGCGGGGGCGCCCCTGTGCCCACAGGTGTGTGGCCCTCGATGCCCTTCTGCCCTAGTGGGGTATGGTCTCCCGCTGATCTCGGGGTTGCGGCTCTCCTCCGGCCTGCTGGCGCCCTTTTGCCGGTTGGGATTGCTCCTCCATGGCCTCTTGCTGGTCTCTTCGGGGAGTTGCTTCGGGGAGTTGTCTTGGGGAGTCGGCCCTGGCTTTGCCCACACCCACGGGGCCGGAGGATCTCTGGCGGTTGGAGCTTGACCTGGCTGCGCGGGGCGGGGTTTGCTGGGTGGTAGAAGGCAGTCTCTCTCCTTTTGTCATTCTCAGTGACAATTACACACTCACATTCACATACACAAGCACGCTTACGCACACATAATGACTATATACACAGAAGTACACACCTCCATATGGACACTCACAGCACATGGGTGCTTCTCTACACAATCTACAATCCTATCCTTGATGTCTATATGCTATTGGTATGCTATTATTACAGTAATAATGATGTCAAGCAGTGAGATTCTAATTACTGTAACTGTATGGCTGTAATTGTGTTTACTATCACGGTTCATGTCTTCATTGTTACTATTGCTACTGGTAAGTTGGACTGTTTCATTTCACTGATATCATCTCCATTGTGACCCTTAGCCATCATTGACATTTAACTGTTCTGTTAGTCACTGTTGTTGTTATGGGAATTCTTGTTGCTGTTGTTTTTTTCTCTCTCTCTACTGCCCCCCCCCCCCACACCTTTCTCTTCTTATTGTCTGTTTTTCTTCTTGCTCCGGTCCGTTCGCTCCAAATGCGCATAACAAAAACATCAAATAACGGCAAATAAAATTTAATGGTACAGGGAAGTTGTAGCCAACACCTTTCCTGACACAGAGCAAATCTGTTTAGCATGTAAGGGCATTTAGATCAACAATACTATCTGCCCCAATGGCTGGACAGGACAAAAAAAAGAAGGAGAGACTTCCAAGGTCAGGTTGTGGCACAAGGGACACAGAATAGGCCTGAACAGGCAATGGCTGACCAACCTCAAGGATCTAGTTATGACTGTGACAACAGGAGCAGAAACTCTGTCGAGGGACAAGGAGGGTTTAATGCGACTGTACCTGGGCAAGAACCAGAAGCTGAGCAAGTCAATGTTCAAGATGGTCACCAGGGCCGGGAAGGGGACACATTAAGGGACAGCCGTAGACCGCTGAGACAGTCTACTCGAGAACGTAGACCAGGCTATGTGTTCACATACCCATCTCTTGGACAACCAGCTTATGAGTTGCGTCCCGCCGTCAGCGCAGTTGAGATCCACCCCCTGCAGTACACGCATATGCATTCCATTCCAACTTATCCCTATACATTCCAACATCCAGTCACAATTCCATGTTTACACGTCCCTGCCACACAGCCTGTTAGCTATTATTGACATGTAAAATACTTACCGTAGCATGTAACCTTTGAAGACAATTACATGTACATATTTTGAGATGTTTGACCTTATTGAAATGTTCCAATTGTAGGTAAAATTTGTGTGGGCAAAATGGGTATAGTATTGTCGAGTGTCAGGAGCCACTTTTGTTTGTGGGGGAGTGTGTCATACACCAAAAAAAAAGCAAATATACACATCTGTTTTTTTATGACTTTATACGGTGAAAAAATGTAAAACTAATAATAATACACAGTAGGGGCAGTACTCAGGTGGAACCTTTGTCTCGGGAGCTGTTGTGCCAAGATTGCATTGAGGCGTGGACTTGCGGCAACGCTCAGACGCAATCTGGACGAAGATGTTGCTGCTCCGTGTCCTCACTGCTGTCCATCCATATCTGTCCTTACAGGTCAGTTGTTGTTAAGAGGAACAAATTCAATCTCTGTAAATTCATAATTCGTTGAAGGGAAGTAATCCAAGCATATCTTATAGCTCATGATATTGTTAAGCCTTTTTTAAATAGAGCAAGCTTATTTGTAGCGTCCGACCAGACGCAGTTTAGACGACATTACCGTGTGGTGGCCATTTTGGGTTTAGATGGCCCTCAGTCTTGTCTCACAGGCAGGTTCATTGAAGATAGTTATTGAGCTCCTGCACACACTCGTGACCAATTATTGTATATTGTATACATATTGTATATTGTAATTCTTGAAATGAATCAAGTTTTAATAAAAGACACAATCTGGATGAAGATGTTGCTGCTCTGTGTCCTCACTGCTGTCCATCCATATCTGTCCTTACAGATTACTGTATTTTGTTACTGTGGTGCCATATCCTGGGACCCGTAACACGTCCATGCTGGAGGAAGTGGTCCTCCATGTGGTTGTTGCTGCGCCTTTCGATCCCAAAGGCCAAGGCGATGAGATCGTTGAGGTGGGCTGGAATCTGCAGGTGAATCATCTGTTCCCAGATGTTGTCTTACAGGCCCAGGAAGAAAGTGTTTGAAAGGGATGACGAGTTCCAGTTGCTCTCGGCCGCCATTTCCCGGAACTCGATGGCGTAGTCGGCCGTACTGCGGCGTCTTTGGTCTAGCTGGAGAAACGCACGGGAAGCTCGGCGCAACCAGGAGGCAGCAGCAGAACTGTGACATCTTGTCTTGTAATCTGTGTAGGGGCACATAATTTGGCCATATTTTGACTGGAACATATTTGTTGTACTTCCATCAGGTATGCTATTTTTGTCTCACTTTGTATAGCCCTTTTGTTTGCGATCTCAATGTGAGAGGGGCACGTAATTCGGCCACATTTTGACTGGAACATATTTGTTGTACTTTGATGTGAGTAAAGTGCAGCAACTTGCACTCTTCAGTCACAACGCAGAGAGCCAAACACCACTGGTTACATACATATTACATATTACCGTGACCCCTATATTGAATGGTTCATACAAATACATCTATAGTTGCACTCCTACTATACTGTAGGAATAGTATATATTCTATTCCTACCTGGCCGCCGTGGTGGTTAGCATTCTGGACTTCGGATCTAACGCCCTGGGTTAGAATCTCCACTTGTAAGCGTCATTGGTATTCAGGAAGGGCATCCGGAACATAAAGTGTTCAAGCCAAAATCAGTATGCAGATGAAAAGATCAGCTGTGGCGACTCCATGATCAGGAAAATGCCAAAAGAAACAAACATACTATTTCTACTGTGAGTAAGAATATTATGTGGAATATTCACCTGCAAGAGATTTCTGTAGTGCTGCAATGTTCAATCTGATCTCTGTTGTTGTTAAAGACTTACCATCAGATTTACTATCTCACAGAACTTGTGAGAGGCACAGTATTAACTGCATTATGATGCAATTTCAGCAAAATTGCAAAATGCAAAATGGCAACATTTGTGCTACGTGCTTGAAATCGACTTTCATTAAAAGGAAGAGGCGGATATTATCCATTATCACATTTGTATGCTGATTTCGGGTTGATAATTATCAGACATCCCTAATATGTATATGTATAATTAATTTATTACGTGGACCAACATTTACTGAAAACAATATAAAAAATACAAATAGTAACAGATAATGAAATTATCTAAATTACGAAAATATACGATATACTACATAATACGAATAAATAAAAAAGGTGCCAAAGTGTGAAAAAGGGTGTGCCAAAGAAAGTGTGTAAATTGCTTGGTCCGGCTTCATTCATTCCCAGCAAACAAACAAACAAAAATGAAACAAGTGCAGCTGAAGTTCACAAAAGATGACAAATTGGCCTAATGCTGACCATGAATTTTCTGATCATCACAAGTGAAAAATTTATTAAATGAGTTTAATCGACCCAAATAGAAGATTTATAATAATGTACTATCTATGTGGGACTCAAGCCTGATCTGACTCCAACTGGGCTTCAGTTTGGTCCACATATTTTGTGACAACGGCCAGTGGAGGTGCGAATGCTCGCCAACTCCGACCTGGTCTATTTAGGGCGCAGGCGAAGCACAGCCTGTGTAATGGTAAATTGCCTGACAGGCGCACAGTGCAGACATGTCACCAAAACCTCACAGGCAGATTTTTCAGAGTGTCGCACACATTTCAGTGGGAAAAACAATGACAGCAATCACTATTTCATGTAAGCGTGTGAACCAGCATGTACATTTTTGTATTAATTGTCCCATCACATTGAGACATCGCGCATAATGGGAACTCAAACTGACGGCAGCTGAAAGTATGATGCCAACTGGGCCGACTGTACACGGGGGCTGGGGCGGGGGTGGAGGGGGACAACGGCCACCTAAATAAATGGCTTGTCCCCCGAAATCAACATTTTAGAAGTCAAAACTCTCCCCTTAGTAATCCAATCACAAATGAGCCAACACGCAGCACGGACTTTGTGCAAACAGAGAAAGTGACACATTAGACAACTAATAATTAACAACTAAAAACGATTAATGTAAAGTTTCAAATCTGGCTGTCGGATATATTTTTTTACCGTTCATTTTTTCTCAAGGAGGATGAGGACATACCACGAGTATACCATCAAAGGTTCTCCTAATTGTAGAGGTAGAGCAGGAATGCTGGTGGAAAACGAGTAAGATGCTTGGATTAGCGTGATGCTGTGTTTAATGTAACTGAACAGATGACGTGTCCCACAAGGTGGCATATGTGGTGAATGACGCGTATGGTGGCCTATGATGCGCAGTCCAGTCTCGCGCATTTAAAGACAATGAGAGAATAATAATAAATGTTCATTTGATTGGTACTGATTACACTCTGCTGTGTTAAACCCTCTCACACCTTCTCTCCTCTGTCACTTGCAGCAGTGGGAGGGATGGAGGCGTGGGTGCGTGGAGCTGCGCCAGACTATGCTGCTCACCCTGTTGGGGTGCAAATCTACAAAATAAATACAAAATAGTCTTGTTCCACTCATGCATTTGTATACATCGTGAATCTGCTCGTAATTCCCGTGTGGCAAGCTGAAAAACGGAAGCAAAGTGTTTCTTTCATCATGCATTTACTTTGTCATTACAAAGCAGTGCTTCTTGACTTGTAGGCTTGCTGCCAGAGCGCACCCCCACAAACACACACACACCAAAACACTGTGGAAGCCTAGGCTTCAGCCAGCTGCAGTCAGCCTTTGACTAAAGTGGTGGTCATATAGTGATAGTATAAAGAAAAGACAGGATGAACACAACTCATTTGGTAACACATAGCCCTCCCTGTGTGCCGCCATATGTGGCACACATTTATTGGTCCATGAACGACACACACAAAATCAGAAGGTTCGGTTCTAACGAGTCATTGGAGAACCATTAACATTCTTTTTTGTTATGTGTTTGCTGGAAAACGCTTGGGGGGGTCATCTTTGATTGCAGCATCACAACGAATCTTATAATATATGGGTTTTCATGCCAAATTGCTTGCTAAATAACAATCGTTTCATCTTCAGCTCTGCAGTGTGCAAACAGCAAGCTGAGAGCTGTGGTTATCACCGCCACCAAAAATACTTCTCACAACACATTAGTGAATGTGTTATTGCTGTGAAAACATCACTTCCTTGTCTTTACTGTGACTTCATGGTTTCATGTGCATCTGGTTCCTGGAACGTGTTCTGGTCATGTCTCCACCAAGATGTCATCGGTTCATAAGGGTCCGGTGCATTGTGTGTTGCGTGGCGGTCAAGGGCGGGTGTGTTGGAGTCAGCCCCGGTGAACGAGAGGGTCATTTCCCTACGTCTTCAGGCTGGGGAAAGGGTCCTGACGTCCTGACTTGTGCGTACGTGCCAAACTGCAGTTCGGAGTACCCGGCCTTCTTGGAGTCCATCAGGGGGGTGCTGGAGAGCACCACAGCTGGTGACTCCGTCGTTCTACTGGGAGACTTCAACGCCCATGTGGGCAATGACAGTGTGACCTGGAGGGGTGTGATTGGGAGGAACTGCCTCCCTGATCTGACCACACCATGCGGTGTGATGTTACTGGACTTCTGTGCAAACCACAGTCAATAACTAACACCATGTTCAAACATAGGGATGTCCATAAGTGCACTTGGCACCAGGACACCCTAGGCCGCAGGTCTATGATCGACTTTGTAGTCGTATCTTCAGACCTGCGTCCGCATGTTCTGGACAGACGGGTGAAGAGAGGGGCTGAGCTGTCAACTGATCACCACCTGGTGGTGAGTTGGATTAGATGGCGGGGGAGGATGCTGGACAGACCTGGTAGACTCAAATGAGTAGTGAGGGTGTGCTGGGAACGTCTGGCAGAGTCTCCGTTCGTCGAGTCTTCAACTCTGACTCCGGAAGCAACTGACAGGTACCGTCAGGCCAAACGGTTCGTGGCTTCGGCGGTTGTCGAAGCAAAAACTTGGGTGTGGGAGGAATTCGGTGAGGCCATGGAGCACGACTTTCGGTCAGCCTCGAAGAGGTTCTGGCAAACTGTCCGGCGCCTCAGAAAAGGGAAGCAATGCGGTTTTCGTGCTGGTCGTGGAACACTGGACCAGCTCTACACCCTCACGAGGGTGCTATAGGGTGCATGGGAGTTTTCCCAACCAGTCTACATGTGCTTAGTGGATCTGGAAAAGCATTTGACCGTGTCCCTCGTGGCATCCTTTGGGGGGTGCTCCGGGAGTATGGGATTGGTGCCGCGCTACTACGTGTTATCCGTTCATTGTACAAACGGGGAAGGAGTCTGGTTCGCATTGCCAGTAGTAAGTCGAGCCTATTTCCGGTAAACGTTGGCCTCCACCAAGGCTGCCCTTTGTCACCTATTCTGTTCACAATTTTCATGGACAGAATTTGTAGGCACAGCCAAGGTGTTGAGGGAGTCCAGTTCAGGGGCCTTAGAATCTCATCTCTGCTATTTGCAGATGATGTGGTTCTTATGGCCTCTTTGGGCTGTGACTTTCAGCGTTTACTGGGACGGTTTGCGTCTGAGTGTGAAGCATCTGGGATGAGACTCAGTACCTCCAAATCAGAGGCCATGGTTCAGTCGGAAAAGGGTGGAGTGCTCCCTCCGGGTTGGGAATGAGGTCCTGCCCCAGGTGGAGGAGTTTAAGTATCTCGGGGTCTTGTTCACGAGTGAAAGAAGGCGGGAGCGTGATGTCGACAGACGGATCGGTGCAGCCGGTGCAGTAATGCGGTTGCTGTACCGGACCGTTGTGGTGAAAAGAGAGCTGAGCTGAGCTGAGGGCAAAGCTCTCAATTTACCAGTCGATCTATGTTCCCACCCTGACCTATGGTCATGAGCTTTGGGTCATGACCGAAAGAATGAGATCGCGGATACAGGCGGCTGAAATGAGTTTTCTCCGTAGGGTAGCTGGACTCACCCTAAGAGATAAGGTGAGGAGCTTATCTGTCATCCGGGAGGGGCTCAGAGTAGAGCCACTTCTCCTTCACATCGAGAGGAGTCAGTTGAGGTGGCTCAGGCATCTAGTCCGGATGCCTCCCGGACGCCTCCCTGGTGAGGTGTTCTGGGCATGCCCAGCCGGGAAAAGACCCTGGGGCAGACCTAGGACACGCTGGAGGGATTATGTCTCACAGCTGGCCTGGGAACGCCTTGGTGTCCTCCCGGTGGAGCTGGAGGAGGTGGCTGGGGACCGGGAAGTCTGGGATTCCCTACTAAGACTGCTGCCCCCGCGACCCGGACCCAGATAAGCGGAGGAAAATGGATGGATGGATGAAGTGAAAGTCAAAAGCATGGCACTGTCATCTTTTGATGATGTTTAGGAGCTTCAAAGTAAACATTTTAATTTCCTGGCTTGTTTGATCACAGGCGGTGGCACCTTCTGCTGGGGAGATTAAACACCTTCAACAAATGATAAGCACTTAAAATGTCCTATTGTCATAGTACCTTTGTGGCAGTGTCAATCAGAATTGAGCTTTATTATCTTTGTTCAGGCAGAATGTTGGGTAATGCTCTCATAAAGCTCTCTTGAGATCTTGGTTTAGGTCTGTCTTTTGACAGTTTACCAATGAATGCCCCACTGTATTTTGAATAGTTGCCCATTTGTTTTGTGGATTATCCTGCACAATGCCTGGACATGGTTTGCTTAAAACGCTGCACGTGGAATCTGTAACTCGACTCAATTTGAAAGGTCTCCATAGAAGGTTTCTGATAGATCGTCAGTATATTTGGCGGCAGGCTTTTGAGCCGGGTGAAAGAAGTGGCCCATGTACAGGGCCTATAGCAAGTCTCGGAAAAAGTCCTAGGAAGGAAGGACTTCCACAGGTTTACTCCGTGGTTCCGTTTAAGTGGAGTTTTACATACATGATGCGTAGTACTGCGGGGGTGGGTGGGGCGTTTACAGGAGAAGTTCCGCAAGGCTGGTGGAACCCCACTGCCACCACGACCCTGACCTAAACATTGGTTTTTTTTCTTGGATTCATTGTGGCTCTCTATGACACGTTGTTCAAAAACCACATTGACACTGTGGACCTCCGTCCGTTCCTGCTGGTCCCTCTTTGGAGAGGGTGGTGTTGGTTGCCTTTTCTCTTGCAACCTCTTGCACTCTTCTATCCTCTCATGTAACTTGCTTTGGCGTACACTCGCTGGCATCTCAGTTATCATCTCGCTCTGCTCTGAAGAAGGGTGGACTCTTGAGGACTGGGTCAAGCAAGGCCTTGCAGAAGGAAGTCTTTGTCTGCGATTTCTAAGTTTGGGTCTCCTGATGTGCGTTCCTTCCACAAACAAGTTCACGCCTACAAACTGTGGTGGTTCAACTGCAGGCTGAGAGGGCAAGAATGCACAAAAGGACGCATTGGATGTAGAAGCTGAGAGCTGTGTATTTGGAGTGAAACTTAGCACTGGCTATCAAAAGTGTTACGGCAGTTCTATAATGAGTTGAAGGTTTATAACGAAAAAAGTGGCTCAAATGCTACCAGTTATCGTGATAGCATCTTGCAAGATAGCACTACCTACTGAAAGTGTTATGACCAAAACACCAAAACATGATAGCACCCAGCAAGATCAGTACTGAAAGTGTTATAGCAGTTCCATAGTGAGGTAACATCATGACTTGTAGGCTAATACTTAAGAACGGCTAACATTCTAACAGTTTGCATTGTCTCTTGTAGTATTTATCCCACTCTGTGACACTCTGTGACATGGGCTCACCTGTTTGTAGATCAACTGGAAGCCTCCTGTGTAGGCGTTGGGATTGTTTCGTCTGTCCAGCACCACCCTTAGTGTGTCCAGCTGCACGGAGGGGCAGAGGCGGGACGTCACCACACTTGAGCAGGCCATGGTGGGACTGGCATTGACCTCAAGAAGCCAAGGCCTCAGATCATTGCCCAACATAAAGTCGGCGCCGTATAACTCAAAGCTTGCCTTCCGATGCTCCACCTTGTCCTGGGCTGTCTGCAAGGTGTGGACCACAGCTTGCTGCATGCCCGGCACCACCAAAGTCTCCCACTTGGATCCACGGCCCTGCTGCTGCAGAAATTTCTTAAAGTCAGTGCAGGACCACATGTTGTCCTTGGGCACGCCTGGGTGGCGCTCACGTGATGGCTGCAAGTGCTTCTGGATGGAGTTGTTGCACAGATGGACTGAGCTGGACAATGAAGGTAATAATTCATTTAAAACAGCACTTTTTCCAGATTACATGTTGTTTTGTGTCTTGTCTCCCCGACCTATCAAGGTTTTTTGTGGAGTAGGGCTGAGTGGAGAAGCGCAGGTAGCACTCCCTGTAAAACCAGACTGTCAGTGGGTTCCAGTCGGTGACGAGGAACCACTGCCGCACGTCAAACTTGGTGCCTTTGACAAGCAGGGGACGCTCCAGGTACTTCTGAACCACCCACTTGCTATCTTTCACGATGGCTCTGTCGGAGTCCACCAGCGCTAAAATGTCCTCAAGACGATTCATACAAACGATACCTGGATGATGTAGGTCATACCATGACAGGAGAATCAAGACTTTGGGCCAGAATGTAGAATGGTTCGATGATGACATTATTAACAATTAAATTAAGCACTAAATAATAATAATAAATAATCACTTCACCTCTTCCTCTTGACATTGCTCCTGGTTTGATAATCCAGATGTTATTGACTCCATCAACGTCCAGCTGAGGACAAACGTCCTGCATTTGAACCAACATGGCCTGGCAGCGGCTCACAAACTCTGCACTGCCTCTGATGGATGCACCTTTACTACATCGACAAATATCCTAATCGTATTAATATGGTAACACAATACAGTGGATCCCCACAGTTGTTTTTTTCATTAATTCATTCATTTTCTGTAAATTCTAAATATCAGGTATCAATATTGTGTGCCGAAATGTACTCACTGCACAACCATGTAATAATTTTGCAGAAAGTGATTCCACTGCTTTTCCTCCACAGCAGCAATGGTCTTCTCAGTCACGTCAATGTCACTGTGTGCTAAGATATTCAGAAACTCCTGACACCGGTGCAAGGCTGTACTGATCACTCCTGCGCTGACTGTGAGGAGAAACAAACCCAGTTAAATAAAGCTGGCCACTTGTACGCCAAATTTGTAAGAGCATGAACTGTAGTTCATTTGTTGATAATTATTCATTCATTCATTCATTTTCTACCGCTTTTTCCTCACGAGGGTTGGGGGGTGCTGGAGCCTATCCCAGCTGTCTTCGGGCGAGAGGCGGGGTACACCCTCGACTGGTGGCCAGCCAATCACAGGGCACATATAGACAAACAACCATTCACAGTCACATTCATACCTATGGACAATTTGGAGTGGCCAATTAACCTAGCATGTTTTTGGAATGTGGGAGGAAACCGGAGTACCCGGAGAAAACCCACGCATGCACGGGGAGAACATGCAAACTCCACACAGAGATGGCCGAGGGTGGAATTGAACCCTGGTCTCCTAGCTGTGAGGTCTGCGCGCAAACCACTACATCGCAGTGCCGCCCTTGTTGATAATTATTAATAAAAATATTTTCTGCATATTGTGCATTTATTACTGCATCTTTCTGCTTTGGCTCTCAACAAAGGCGGTCGCATCTTACCCCTCTCCTCCCTAATCCCTTATCTTCCCTGCCTTGCTTGCTTCTTAA
The DNA here is from genome assembly GCF_030265055.1 of Doryrhamphus excisus. Taxonomy (NCBI): domain Eukaryota; kingdom Metazoa; phylum Chordata; class Actinopteri; order Syngnathiformes; family Syngnathidae; genus Doryrhamphus; species Doryrhamphus excisus. The sequence goes on along the minus strand of NC_080483.1, from coordinate 3,881,128 downwards.
GTCTCGTTTAGTCCCGTCTTTCTCAAGAGCCTCTCTCTGCACTGTTCTCAAAAAACCTAAATCATGGAATTGATCAACTGGTCTTTCCACGCAATTGACATGAGAAGCTTCTTGACGAGAAGCTCAGTTTCGTGGGAACCTGTCTGCCCTAGCGGAACATTCACCACCGGGTACGTGATGGACAGTTGGGGGAAGTGAAAGGTCATGTGCCTGGCGATTCTTTCCGTGGAGGACATAGAAAACGTCTACCTATTTGGAACCATGATAACAGGTCTGTTGCTGATTGGATTTGGCACTTTCCTGGTGTATCACAGAATTCGTATGATGAAGGCAGCGGATCGAGTTGGCCCACAGCTGCCCGTCATGAATGATTTGGTGGGCAAAGCCGTTCACACTCTGACTATGACTGCCAATCACAACAAGAATGCCATCTTGGAGAAGATATCGGCTTTGCAAAGGCAGTTGGATCGATTGGGAGACCAGAATGGACACTAGGGCAGCCTGGTCTATTGGAATGTGGCTGCCCAAACTAAACCAAACAATATTCTTAATACAATATTCCCCCACGGCTACCAAGGTCGGGTTGTGAAAACAATTTCCCCAAGTGGGACGCTCTGACCCTCCATTGTTTCTCTTCTCTGGGCCCACCACGGACGTCTCCATGGCAACTTCTGTTTATCGCCATGACATGACACCCGAATGACACCCAAACTGAGCTCCAACATTGGGCACCTGACAAGGGAAACGTCACAGGCCACGCACCCATGCATCCAAAGACACATTGCACTCAGCCCCCCTCCATCCAACGCCTTCGCTGCTATATTCCCCCTGCCCCAAAGCCCTAGCAGATGGCTCTCTCAAAGTTACTTTACCTACTGTTGCTGTGAATTTAATTGTCACTGGAGTAAGTCGAGTTTCAAATGCCACTTGCTGAACTCAGATGGAGAAACTGCTGGAGCACTGCAGGTAGCTATTGCTATAGCTTTTTTCTTGTTTTTTACCTTCATAATTGAACAAGGTATGTTGTGTCATTTCTATTTATTAATTTTCATTTATTCTGAGGTTGTCATTGGATTGACCAGGATGGATAGGATCAGGAAGGAGTATATCAGAGGGACATTATATGTTAGAGGCCATGGAGATAGTCAGAGAGGCCAGACTGAGATGGTTGGGACATGTCAAAGAGGTTCAAGACCAAAGAGCAGGTTTATGGATGTCATGAGGGTAGTTGGTGTGAGAGAGACAGATGCAGAAAACAGGGTTGGATGGAGGATATTGATTTGCTGTGGTGACCCCTGAAGGGAAAAGCCGAAAGAGAAAGAAGAATTTTCATTTATTCTTATTTGACTTCCTATTCTCGCATCACATTTTTATTTTTATTACTTTTGTTTTTTTACATATGTTTTTTACATTTGAATTGTAAACAAATGTAGCTTTCCCTTACACCTAAAGAAACACTTCCTGGTTGACATTGCTAACACCGTAAACAGAGAGGCAGAGCTTGGGGAAGGGAGTGGAAAGCAGAGATTGAGGAAGGGCAGAGAGCATATTTTGCATACAGCGCACGCCCATAAAAGGAAGCCCCATACTCTGTGATGTCACATTGTGCCATTGTTAGAAAAAACTCTGAAAGCAAGCGTTCCGAGCCATCCCAAACTTCTTTCAGGGCTCACTTCCAAATGCACAAACCCCGTTATCTGAAACTTTGGCATCATTTAACACAAGAATACAGCATTCTAACTACATTTATAGGTCAGAAAAGTGGAAAAAGGATCATAGGTTCCTTTTAGACAATCCAACAAGTCCGAAAAGGAGTAGGAAAAAGAAGAGCTTATTTAATCGTACTCATTCTTCTCACACTATTTTTAAGGAATTTCTGTATTTGCATGTTAAACACCAGACACAGAAAAGGGTAATGACAAAATAACATCTGTTTCTTCCTACCCCTTTTCAGGCATGTGTAAACGTGATGTAACTGCATGTCCGAAACAAATATAGCATGACCACATTCTGAATGTTGAATGTTTGGTTTGACCTTGAGCATTGCTTTCAGTTGTACCCTTCTCCTCTTGTGCTCCGTTTGTCCTTGTGCTCGTCTCAACCACATGCTTCAGCAGACTGCTGCATGCTGTCCTCCTGAAGTCGTCTGTAAAACACAAGAAAAAGGTTTGGAGGTGAGTTTGGGGGTTGCACTGGGCAAGTGGGGAAGCAGTGTCACGCAGACCGATGAACGCATGCCTCTCATCTTCAGCCCCGAGCCTGTAACATCTCGGGAAGAAGGTGTCGTGATCTGCAGTGTCAAACCACTTCAGGTTACGCAAGTTGACACAAAGCCCCACCTTCAATAACAACAGAGTAATGTTTATAACAATAATGTGGTTTAATTGGAATCACTGGAGAGGAGACCTTGGTGGTGAAGATTCCGGTGTTAGTGTAGTGATTGGTCACTTGGTCAGGGCGTAATGTACGCCAGTCGATAGAGTCGTTTCGCGGAGTCCAGTAGAAATATGTCCTTTCATTCCGGACAAAGCGAGACTGCAAAAGACATTGAGTCAGATACTGTGCTTTCTTAAAAATTGTCTGCTGCATTTATTTTGTCAACTGCATCGATTATTGTGTACCTATTACCTAAGTAGCTATCGGTAATCTATTTTTTATATTTTTTGAAGTATTTGCCTATAAAACATATACAAAATTAATATCTAAACGTTATCAATAACTTTTATTTTGTATACAAATGAATTGTTATAAAAATGTTATTTAACAATAATATAATTTTATCTAGTCTAGTGGACTAGTGGTTGGCGTGCAGGCCACACAGCTAGGAAACCCGAGTTCGATTCCACTCTCAGTCATCTCTGTGTGGAGTTTGCATGTTCTCCCCATGCATGCGTGGGTTTTCTCCAGGGACTTCGGTTTTTGCTGCCTGCCACCTGCCAGGTAATTAATTCCAATAATACCTAAAAATAACACTAGATGCTGACATTGTGTATCTGCCAAGGCTGACTACCTTTACTTCATTATTCAGTTTTGCTTCACAGTCAGGGCCACCCCTCCGAACACACAGAACACATTGCGCATAGGGCCCCATGATCCATGGCGAGCTCCATTTTGCGCAACGGATGTGCATCATTACAGTCCAGTCAGCAGGCTTGTTGCCACAATGATTGACAGCACGTGGCAAAATTCACCCCTAACTTGTCAGAGTCCCTGGTAGTGTAATGGTACAGCTGTTGCCTTTTAAGTTGTTATTATGTTAATTTGTTATTTTGCACTTTGTACACAGTCCAACAACTACACGGAGGGGAAGCATGTTAGTGGACATTAACCTACCAAGAGGCTGTATATGTCACTATGGTTCTCCTCTTCTGTGCCGTCATCTCCTCTACCTAAAAGATTTTATGTATAATTTAGTAGAAAATGAAAAGAATGATTTGTATGACTGAACAATTAACAACGGTTTGTATTTTTCATCACATCAGGGATGGAGCCAACCTTTTATCTCAGCAGCATTATCTGCTCCAACGTTGCCACCATCCTCATCCTTCTCCTTGTCACCCTGGTGGGCAGAGTTTCCCTGGCCTGTGTTGGGCAAAAGACGTTCCACCCACCCTCTGGCCCGTAAGCCAGCCCGGATGACAGGATAGCGGCCCAGTACAGTAAACACTTTCTGCATCTGACACCAGGAAGAACAATGAAGAGAGCATGGGGGGGTGGTTATGATGCAATATTCATGCAGGTCATTTTTAATCACCTTGACTGCTTTCTCTGCCAGGGCTTTGGCTGTTTTCAACTTGTCAGGCCTGACAGCTGGAAGGCTGGGGCTGACATTGCAATCCACCTTCTCCTCGGCCGGAGTCACGGCTGCAAGAAAAGCCACTTAGTATTTTTATTCATGGCAACATGTAAGCCAGAGTTGTGTGCATATGCACTTACGCTTACCTGACATTATTGCAGAGAATGTCTCTGGTCAAAACTGCTTTATTTTTGGTTTTCTGTAAACAAAAGTCAACAAATGAAAAACACTCAATGCTCTTTAATAGGGGACAGAAGTGGAAAGTTTGGGTAAATGGAGTTCCTGTACAATTTACAATTTAAATCTCTTTGTCTTTACCAGGGCTGAAAAGATATGATATGTTCCCAGGCTTAGTACAAGTCCTAAAAGCAGAACAGGGGGTGACTCCAGTGAAAAAAAACATTTTTCGACTTCAAACCAGCCTTAATTCCGCCATCTGGCTGTGTTCAGTTTTACTATCAATTCAATGTACAAGTCCTCCCAGCGGAGGCATTCCCAGTTGAGAGACGTCATCTCTCTAACGTGTCCTGGGTCTTCCCCAAGGCCTCCTACCGGTCGGACGTGCCCTGATCTCTCTTCCATTCTTCCCTCACTCCTGAACAAGACCCGAGATACTTAACATTGGGGGAGGATCTCATACCCGACCTGAAGATGGTACTCCACTATTTCCAGGCAACCATATTGTCATCCCACTTTAAGAGGCCAAATTGACCCTTGAACCAAATATACCTCGGAATAATGTGGCCCAGGCCAAAGTGCCCCCCTGGGCCAGATTACACCCCCAATTTATTATACTGTATCTTCCACTTATTTTTTGGATAGTTCATGAAATTATTATGTGAACACTTAATAATTCATACCTATAAAGTTTGACTCCAATATTCTGCTATTTTTTTAATTTACTTATTTAAGATAGGAACAGTACATTTTAATGAACAGATACTTGCTGTGTAAATATATCAGGAGCATCGAACCCAGGTCTTCCCCGATCTTCTGACTGTGTGGCCTACAGGCTAACCACTAGGTCATTGTGCGGCGTATACTAATAGTCCATACTAACAATATGCTTTTTTTTTCATTTTCAGAATATTTCAATATTTCTTGTAATTATGACTTTAGTCCCAGTTATTAATTCATTAATTTTCTACCGCTTATCCTCACGAGGTTTGCGGGGGTGCTGGAGCCTACATATAGACAAACAACCATTCCCACCCACATTCATACCTGTGGACAATTTGGAGTGGCCAATTAACCTAGCATGTTTTTGGAATGTGGGAGGAAACCGGAGTACCCGGAGAAAACCCACGCATGCACAGGGAGAACATGCAAACTCCACACAGAGATGGCTGAGGGTGGAATTGAACTCGGGTCTCCTAGATGGGTTGTCGGCGTGGTAACCACTCATCTGCCGTGCAGCCAGTCCCAATTATTATATATATATTTTGACTTCTTTGACTTAATAATAATTTTAATATTTCTATATTTGTATGCCTTTTTATTCAATATTTTCAATTCCATATAGTTTTAATAAGAATATGTAATAGAAAAAATCAATCAAATCAATAAATCAATCAATTGCAATATTAGTTAAAGTTATTTGATTTCAATATTTGAGATACTGAATCAAAATTATTAAATTATAAGACAGATTCAGAGTTTTACTGTTTGAATTGAACTACTGACAAATTTAGTTTTCTATGCTATTCTAATTTATTGAGACAATTTATCGTCACACGTCTATGACATGAATTTTCAATTTTCAGATTTCCACATCAGTCGTCAGACGTGCAGGCAGTTGAAAAAATTCTATTCCTGTGCATTAACACAGCTCAATTGACAGAAAGTGAAAGTGAAGTGGACAGGCCAGTGTGGGGGAAAGAGGGTTAAACACTGACATGCTGCATGCAGGTATAAAAGAATATTAGTCCAAGAGATGGGCTCCTGCTCTGAGCTGACCGGGGCTGCAAAATCAGCACATTTAACAGACCCACACCTGCAATATGCATTAGATTTAAAAATAATAAAAAATAAAATCTCACATGCTTTATCCACTGGGGCTCCCCTGTCTGCTGCCCTTAGCATTCCCTTCATACTGTAACCATGCCAACTCTGCAAGCTCCCACAAAAATGTTTACCACGACAACCAACCTGCTCGCACACCTTCCCCGCACACGCGCACCACACAACACGTGCCGTGCTCTTTGAATAGACTCGCAAGGAGAATAATGCTAGTCGCTAACCTGTAATGCAATCAAGTGGATGCAAGGTGCCCGCTGGCTTTGAGACCTTTGTCAGAAATCTACTGAGATGCTAATCTTCTGATTCCGTTTATATTACAGTACATCAGTGTCAACGTGAAATAACGCACACAGCGTATTAAAACTTGGATGTTTCGTCACTCTTGATGTAATTCCTCATCTATTCGCAAGGGGGCAGCCAATGCCGCGTCAGTGTCTATGCATTGAGGGTTGCTCATCAGGCTGACTTCTCATTAGAAAAGTTAGCCACTTTCTTACCAATAAATACATGTGTTTTACAATTTGAGACTCGTGTATTTAATTATGCGGCTTAAAGTTTGTAGCTTTTTAAACAAGACTTCTGAATTTAAATTTTATATCATTTTATATTGTCATATCGTGATACATCCCAATATTGTGATATACAGTGCATCCGGAAAGTATTCACAGCGCTTCACTTTTTCCACATTTTGTCATGTTACAGCCTCATTCCAAATTGTATTAATTTAATCTCTTACCTCAAAATTCTACACAAAATACTCCATTATGACAATGTGAAAAAGTTTTTTTTTTGAATTTATTAAAAATAGAAAACTAAGAAATCACATTTACATAAGTATTCACAGCCTTTGCCATGAAGCTCAAAATTGAGCTCAGGTGCATCTTTTTACCACTGATCATCCTTGAGATCTTTCTACAGCTTAATTGGAGTCCACCTACAGTAAATTCAGTTGATTGGACATGATTTGGAAAGGCACACACCTGTCTATATAAGGTCCCACAGTTGACTGTGCATGTCAGAGTACAAACACCAAGCATGGAGTCAAAAGAACTGTCTGTACACCTGCGAGACAGGATTGTCTTGAGGCACAAATCTGGGGAAGGATACAGAAAAAATTCTGCTGCTTTGAAGGTCCCAATGCGCACAGTGGCCTCCATTATTCGTAAATGGAAGACGTTTGGAACCACCAGGACTCTTCCTAGAGCTGGCCGGCCTTCTAAACTGAGCGATCGGGGAAGAAGGGCCTTAGTCAGGGAGGTGACCAAGGCCCCGATGGTCACTCTGTCAGAGCTCCAGCGTTCCTCTGTGGAGAGAGGAGAGCCTTCCAGAAGGACAACCATCTCTGCAGCAATCCACCAATCAGGCCTGTATGGTAGAGTGGCCAGACGAAAGCCACTCCTTAGTAAAAGGAACATGGCAGCCCGTCTGGAATTTGCCAAAAAGCACCTGAATGACTCTCAGACCATGAGAAACAAAATTCTCTGGTCTGATGAGACAAAGATTGAACTCTTTGGTGTGAATGCCAGGCGCCATGTTTGGAGGAAACCAGGCACTGCTCATCACCAGGCCAATACCATCCCTACAGTGAAGCATGGTGGTGGCAGCATCATGCTGTGGGGATGTTTTTCAGCAGCAGGAACTGGCAGACTAGTCAGGATAGAAGGAAAAATGAATGCAGCAATATATAGAGATATCCTGGATGAAAACCTGCTCCAGAGCTGCTGAAAAATGAACCTTCGCCCCAGCCTGAGGTCAACGACCCGAAGCACACAGCCAAGATCTCAAAAGATTGGCTTCCGAACCACTCCGTGAATGTCCTGGAGTGGCCCAGCCAGAGTCCAGACTTGAATCCGATCGAACATCTCTGGAGAGATCTGAAAATGGCTGTGCACAGACGTCTCCCATCCAACCTGATGGAGCTTGAGACTTATTGCAAAGAAGAATGGGCAAAACTGCCTAAAGATAGGTGTGCTAAACTTGTGGGATCATATTCAAAAAGACTTGAGGCTGTAATTGCTGCCAAAGGTGGATCAACAAAGTATTAAGCAAAGGCTGTGAATACTTATGTGGCCAATTAACCTAGCATGTTTTTGGAATGTGGGAGGAAACCGGAGTACCCGGAGAAAACCCACGCATGCACGGGGAGAACATGCAAACTCCACACAGAGATGGCTGAGGGTGGAATTGAACTCGGGTCTCCTAGATGGGTTGTCGGCGTGGTAACCACTCATCTGCCGTGCAGCCAGTCCCAATTATTATATATATATTTTGACTTCTTTGACTTAATAATAATTTTAATATTTCTATATTTGTATGCCTTTTTATTCAATATTTTCAATTCCATATAGTTTTAATAAGAATATGTAATAGAAAAAATCAATCAAATCAATAAATCAATCAATTGCAATATTAGTTAAAGTTATTTGATTTCAATATTTGAGATACTGAATCAAAATTATTAAATTATAAGACAGATTCAGAGTTTTACTGTTTGAATTGAACTACTGACAAATTTAGTTTTCTATGCTATTCTAATTTATTGAGACAATTTATCGTCACACGTCTATGACATGAATTTTCAATTTTCAGATTTCCACATCAGTCGTCAGACGTGCAGGCAGTTGAAAAAAGTCTATTCCTGTGCATTAACACAGCTCAATTGACAGAAAGTGAAAGTGATGTGGACAGGCCAGTGTGGGGGAAAGAGGGTTAAACACTGACATGCTGCATGCAGGTATAAAAGAATATTAGTCCAAGAGATGGGCTCCTGCTCTGAGCTGACCGGGGCTGCAAAATCAGCACATTTAACAGACCCACACCTGCAATATGCATTAGATTTAAAAATAATAAAAAATAAAATCTCACATGCTTTATCCACTGGGGCTCCCCTGTCTGCTGCCCTTAGCATTCCCTTCATAGATAGGTGTGCTAAACTTGTGGGATCATATTCAAAAAGACTTGAGGCTGTAATTGCTGCCAAAGGTGGATCAACAAAGTATTAAGCAAAGGCTGTGAATACTTATGTGGCCAATTAACCTAGCATGTTTTTGGAATGTGGGAGGAAACCGGAGTACCCGGAAAGTATTAAGCAAAGGCTGTGAATACTTATGTAAATGTGATTTTTTTGTTTTCCATTTTTAATAAATTCAAAACATGTAAAAAAAAAAACCTTTTTTCACATTGTCATAATGGAGTATGGAATGAGGCTGTAACATGACAAAATGTAGAAAAAGTGAAGCGCTGTGAATACTTTCCGGATGCACTGTATGCTAAGGTCCATATCGCCCAACCCTAATATAATGTATATTACATTAGGTAAATATGATGTAGTTTATTAAACGTGCAAAAATCAATCCAATGGGATGCTTCCTAATTAAATAAATGTCATAAGTGGCTTCTGACATGATAAATTATAAACTGAAAATCGAAAAGGATGCAATTTTATATTTTGTAGAGCAACACGTGTAGATATTACCAGGTTCTATATATTTCAAGACAAAATATCCCGGCTTTGTGATCCATATCATATATGTTAGAATACGACTTTTTAAACTTCATTTTGGACTTTATATTTTTACTTTATTCATGTAAGACTTCTGCGGTTGTTGCTTTCTGTAGTTTTTATTTCCCGGTGATTTGTTTCTTCTTTTAAATCTTCTTCTCGTAAATTATGCAATTTCTCGAATATTTTGAATTTATTCCCATAATATAACTTTTCCCCAACCCAATTTTCCAGACATGACAACGTTGGGTGTTTATCTTAATATTACGATTAAAAAAAACAAAACACGTATTTTTTCTTCATTATCTTCATTATTTAAACATCATGCGACTAAAATGTCATTTTGTCATTATATTATATGAATGTTATTCTCATAAAATTATGACTATGAATTATGACTTTTCTGTGTTTTTATAAAGCCGCTGCCAAACAAAATGTATTATTTTGTTACTTGGTATCAGATCGATACACAATTTGTTCGCCTTTTGTTGGCTGCAGTTGAGCATTCCGCGTTCTGATTTGTTGTATTCCCTATCACTTTCTGCATCCTTAGTTGTGATTGGCTGACACTAAACTCTGCATCCTTCTCTCGCCGGACTCGGAGTAGGCGGGCGCCCCGAAGGGAACAAGTGAGGAGGGGAAGCAGCGGGAAAGCGTCACATCGCAACACCGAGTGGGGGTGTTTGGTGTGCATGGGAAATATAATCTTTCCTCATGCGGAAGAGATGTTGATGCCACACGACGACACGTTCGCAGGACGCCAAGTGGCAACCCGGACCAGCTCGTCGTGATTGTTTTTCTTGGCAACATCCTACTCCCGGTGCTGCGGACCGTGTCACCTTCCCTCCAGGTCAAAGCAGCACCTGCACCGGCATGCCCGTCCACGACACTGACAGCATTCTCAGCTACCAGGTACCAAACCGCCACCAGTTACACAGTGTACGTGTTAATGTAATGACTCAGCAGACAGTGCATTACACCTCATATTCCACCATAACATAACTTTAAATGCAGTACATGAATAAATTCTATAAATCCCAACAAATGATGCACATGTAGAGTCGGCGCTTACTTAGCTGCAGTATGATGGAGGATTGTTGTCATTGTTTTTGCACGTGCAGCCAGCCATCCATCACATCATTGGTTGGAAATGATGTATGTATGTACATTGCACCCCCCACCCAAAAAGAAACACACACACACTCTTCAGTGGCTTTGAAGTCTTGTTATTCCCAAATTACCCTCAAATGACCTTGACGCCATCCTTCCATATTATTGGTCGGTAGGGCAGCAGGAAGGGGAAGTAGGGCTTCTAAGGCGTACTGCACCAGGCTGGTGACAGCTGTGCTGATGCTGATGCAAGGGGAACGATGCAGAGAGGATACAGGATGGGCCATAGAGCAAACATGTTTGGTGCTTTGTCATGGCTGCAAGGACTGGCGTGTGTATGGGTGGTGTGTGTGATCCATGATGATATCATGCGAGGGCTGGGAGGCATAAAGCACAGCTGGGGCAAAATGTTTGATTAAATATATAGTTTGTGTTTTTCCGAATTATGCTGTCTGTGCTCTTGTGTATTCGCTTTTTACTTCTGTTATTATGATTGTGTTGCTTTGTGTTAAACGCTTTGTAAACTGCTTTGCTGTTGGTAAGTTGCAATACAGATAAATGTTGATTGATTGATTGATATTTCAAGACGTCTTTATTCAGCTGCCGGCCCGTGGGACAAATTCGGAACTTAAATAACATCAGAACTGTCTACTGTTACGTTTTTGGAGACGCTTGCTAAAGAAAACAGCAGAAAACCTGTCGTATTAAATATATGTGACTTCTGTCTTTTGGCCACAGCAAGTCAATCACATCAGGGATTTGTCTTAGGTCTTATGCTCGCCCGGCCTCAGGACCAGCACTGGAGAGCATTTATGCAGTACCTTCCAAAAAAGAGCAAAGCACTGTCATATGGAAGATCTTTGACTAGCGTTTTTGCACTGGGTATCTAATGACGGCAGAGAGCAGCGCGCTCCTGTCATGTAGCGGATTTTTGATGTGTGTTTTTGCAGTGGATCCTTAAAAACAGCTCCTGTCATATAAAGGATCATTAACAAGCATTATGCAGCGGATCCTTAAAAACAGCAGAGCACTTCTGTTATATAGAGGATCTTTGACTATCGTTGCAGTGAATCTGTAAAAACAGCAGAGTACACCTGACAGATCCTCAAAACAACAGAACGCTCATATTATATACTGCAGGGGTCTCAATTGAATGTATCACTGTTCCTTCTCAGAGAATCTACGAGGAGGTCTTTGCTGCAGCGGCAGAAAATTGGGCGGGAAACACAGAAGAGGAAGACGAAATGAAAGCAGAAGAAAAGAATTACCAAAAATGCCTCGTTAAAATCAAAAGTGTGAACTCGCTTTAATGCATGCACAACCACCTCGTTTGTTACCACGATCACGGTGACAACCTGCTGAACTTGAGAACAGCTAATAACTATTCCTAACTATTCCTAATAACTATTGACCTGAGTATAAGACCACTGCAAATATAAGACGATTCTTTCTTTTCTAGACCTGTTTTTGGACATATTTTTAGGTGAAATGAAAGTAATAAGTAAATAAGTGAATGTATGGCAAACACTGGCAGTTGAAATGTTTGTGTTGTGTGGGGAAACACTGAATTGCATGTAATTGATCTTTCAAGAAACCAAGTGCTCTCTAACAGTTTTTCACTTCTTATTGAGTGTTTCAAAAGGCTGGTAGCCACAAAGTCAAATGAAGCTGCTTGAAGCTGATCCTTGTAGAAGTAAAACAATTAGAGGTTGACGGCTGGATGGCCAGAATGGAACATGAGGCATTGAGCGAGGTGCGTACAGGATGACTCATGCTGCCTGTGGGCTCAAACGCCTTTCCTGTCTCGCCATTACATCCTGCCACGTATTGATGAGCGGCCACTGTCACATGTCTCTAGCCACGCACCGTTGTTAAGCACTGTGTGTGTGTGTGGCACAGAGACCACCCTGGCTCTCTCACTCTCAGATGCAATCCTCAGTCTGGAAGTGACAGGTCCGGTTGTTTGAGTCAGTCTCTGTGCCCCCGTGTCTACTCAGGGTGCTTCTACGAATACAGAAGCTGTAGAAGGAGTCTTGAAACATGTTTCACAACACTCTGGTGGGGACTGTTACATCAGTTTTAGCAATGCTCGACTGACCATACAGCGGTGGATTTCAATTCTCAGCATTTTAGAGTTACCATGTAAAGGACTAATGCTAATTGCTACCTCGTATATGGGATTTTTAATGTAAATTATGCATAAGGATAGCAGATTTTAAAAAATGTTGAATGTCACAGAGAAACTAGGTCAGGGGTGTCCAATGTGTGGTCGGGGGCTTTTTGTGTCTAAAATACTAAAAACGTAATTTAACATGAAAACATAAGTGAAAACATTTTTTTTGAATCGGGGTAATCTGACAAGAATTTTGTCAAAATATTAAGAGCAAAACATTTTTTATTTAATGAGAATAGCATCTCGTAAGTCGTAATATTACGAGAAACGAACACGACTTTGACAAAGACTAAAATTCATAGTATGGTCTTTTTCACATATCACAAAGCTGAGATACTGTTTTTCTTAAAAGATATGCAACTTCTTTGAATATATGTTTTAGAAAATATCAACGTGCCCCTTCCATCCTTTCATTTTTTACTATGTGTAAAAGTTTGGACACCCCCCTTTCCATACAGTTTGTGAATTCTTGTGTTCTTGTGACGGCAGTTCCTCTTGAAAGTACTCAGGTCTGTATGAGGACTACAAGTTGACATTGTGGTCAAACTTGGTGAGTAGGGTGGCCCTTATTTTCGTTTGTTTGAAAATTCAGTCTCCAAACCCGGATTCTTGTTCCACTCCATGAGAAAACCACGCGAGTAATTTTTTTTTTAAATCGAATAATATTTACCCGGTGCTCAACGACCTTAAAGTTTTACTATATAAGATCAATGAGTCGATGGGAGCCGTGTACTCCAGGGAGCCTGATGGAGGAGAACACAAGAGGACAGCGGTGGGGGATTTTGCACAGATGCAGTCGTAGCACAGTAAAGGGCCTTTCATGTGTGATAGTCATTTGTTTTTGGCTATACCTCATTTTATGTCAATATTCTAGTAAATAGTATTTTGGTGAACCTTACAAGTTGGTGGTGCAACCAGCAGATATCCAGCAGATATAATTTGTAAATGAGAGATTTGCTTTTATGGTACAATGGCATCAGTTTTATCAGAACTGAATTACATGTTCTTGAGGCGAGGAAGATTTTTTTTGTTTCTACAGATGTTTTGTATTTGTCAAAACATGTTGAAATAGAAGTATTCTGGTCACTAGGTGGCATGAATTACATTACATACATTACATTACCTTGGTTCTCTTCTAATTCTGTGTGGAAGTGGCTTAATTTTAGGATAAATTAATTTGTTAGCTAATTTGTTAGCCCGCTGGCTGGCTTGATAAGAGTTGAACAATGTGTAAAGATGAATAACAGGAGTGTAAAGGTTTTGGTTATTGGTTTGTTATGTCATGCCTAGAGGGCTCTAATAATTTTTGAAATTGTATTTAGAAAGTCAGAAACAGGTTTTCTATGCTGTAGCTATGAAAATATTTGATTTGCTATTTATTATTTATTTATCGTAGTCGGGTCTGAAACCAATTAACTCTATAGTGGAACCTCTAAAGTCAAATGCCTCTAAAGTCATCCAATTTGACCAAATTTACAGAGAATTTACAGAGAAATGTTTAAATCATACTTAATTATTTCCATTTCAGTTAACTAAAATGTTGAATAAGAAGTCATACAATTCAAAATTTTACTCCGATTGTCAGAAATAAAGTCATACATTTTCAAATTTAAATTAAAATGAATAGTGCCTCGGTTGTTTGTATGTACCCTGTGATTGGCTCGCAACCAGTCCAGGGTGTACCCCGCCTCTCGCTCGAAGACAGCTGGGATAGGCTCCAGCGGCAGAAAATGAATGAATGAATGAATGAATGAATAGCGCCTTTCTTATTTTTACTCTCGCCTGCACAGTTTGACAATTGAATAGATACGGCAAACATGTATTTAAATCAGAAGTAACTAATGGCTGTCCTTTAATTTATCTGTGAAGTCATATGATTCAAAATTCAGTTTATAAAGAAAATTGGCCCTGTAAAGTTCCACAAAAATTCCATCGTAACTTATCTTACTTTTAACTTTATAGAGGGGGACCCGGAGTGCTTGTGACTAGCGTTCGCTGAGTAAAATTTCAGAGTCGTTGAGCACCGGTTAAATATATTCCGATTTCAACGAAACTTTGCACAGCACGTTTCTGGGTCAAAAGGAACAAGAATCCGGGTTTGGAGCACAGACATTATTCGTTTGAAATTTCACCCCCTTACAGAGGGCCACCCTATTGGTGAGTAAAATAAATTGTTTGATTAAATGTCAGATTAATCACAGGCATTAACACATTATTTTTGACGGCCCTAATCAGTCATGCCCACAAAGTTCTTTGAACTTGATGCATTACTGTCCTGGGGGGTGGACTCTAATTATTGCTGCTCTGTTTGTTCAAGAGCCGATGACCTTTTCGATATATTTCAATGACCAAAACACTGAAGCTTGCCGTAGACCAGCGGTAACCAAAGTGCAACTCGCGGCTGTGGTTTATTGGCCGACAGTACATTCTAAAAATCTCAAATGTAATTTTACAAGAATTAAGTAAAAATATTAAGAGAAAAAGGTTGTAATCTAACAAGAAAAAGTTCTTTTTGTGAGAAAATTTTTTATGAGCATATCCTCATTAAAAAAACATATTTTCAAGTCATAATATTAAGAGAGAACAATAGATCTTTGGAAAATTAAGTTGTGGAAAACGTTGCAAGAATAGTGTCAACAGATGATGGGACTAAAGTCATACATAAGTCATAACATAATATGAGGAAAAATATTGTAATTTTAGTTGCATAAAGTTGAAATATTAGAGAAAACATGTTGTTATTTTAGGACCAATTATGCATTTTGCCCTTTTCTGACCTTTAAATGTAGTTGGAATGTTGGATTCTGGTCATAAACCATGCCAAAGTTTCAGACGATGAGGTTTGCGTATTTGGAAGTGAGCCCTGAAAGAAGTTTGGGATGGCTCGGAATGTTCAGTTTTAGACTTTTTGCTAATACTGGCTCACAGTGAGCTCTGCTGCACTGTTTTGTCTTGGAAGTGTGATGAATCCTATTTCAAAGCATGGCGGCAATATTTCAACTAAGTTTAACTGTTAGAGGCTAATTAAAAGTTGAAAACGTACCCTTGTTGTGATTGACCACTGTTGCAGTGTGGGAGGGGTACCGCAACTGCATGTGTTGAAGGGTCCTCCGGCAACACAAAGCTGCCTGGCAGATGCCTGTTTGTAAATCATGCAGCGGAAAAATACATCGCGAACTCATACGCGTATAAACTGATACCGATTCAAATAAAGAACGCAAATATCGGCCGATATATCGGTCAATCCTTAATGATGACGTCACCAGGCTAACAAAGAGAACAACAGTGTAAGCTAGCTGAAATTAACTTGTTTTCCTGTGTTATAATGCACAGAAAAGGGAAAGAAATATGTGTTCATGTTTCACATTAGGATCGTGAATGATGGGCAAAATAAAAAAAAAAAATTGCAGTTCCCCTTTTAATAATAATTAATTTCTTCCTTCCATCCTCGGCCATCTCTGTGTTGAGTTTGCATGTTCTCCCCGTGCATGCGTGGGTTTTCTCCGGCTACTCCGGTTTCCTCCAACATTCCAAAAACATGCTCGGTTAACTGGCGACTCCAAATTGTGCATAGGTATGAATGTGAGTGTGAATGGTTGTTTGTCTATATGTGCCCTGTGATTGGCTGGCCACCAGTCCAGGGTGTACCCCGCCTCTCACACGAAGACAGCTGGGATAGGCTCCAGCACCCCCCACGACCCTCGTGAGGATAAGCGGGAGAAAATGAATGAATGAATGAATTTCTTCCTTGTTAGCATCTGGCTTCTACATTGCAGTCAGGATGGCAATCAGCACCGTCGCTTGGAATGTATTAATCGAATTTACATTATTTCCAACCTTCTGGAACAGATTAATGATGCTAACTAAGGTTCTACTGTACACTCAAACCTCGGTTTTCAAACTCCCCAGTTTTCGTTAATAATAATTAAAATTTGTATTTATTTATAATAAAACCTATTTGGCTTTGATATTGTCTAAACTCAGTTTGTGGAAAAAATATCGGCATATATATCATATATCGGGGTATACGTTTTTGGTTCATATCATCCAGCCCGAACTGTATCTAATGGATGTAAATTATACATAAGTTATTGTCTCTTTAGAATATACAGGGTCAATAGACAAGAAGAGCTACAGACCGAAAATCTCCACCTGACCCCACTTTGGACACCCCTACTTGTACAGCGCTTGGCCATATGATGAAAATTGTACGTCATTATAAAATAGTAATGTGAGTGAGATGAGAGAAGAGTGTTTGTGTGGGAGTGTTGTGTGTTTCTGCATCACACGGAGGTTTAACAGCATCCTCCAGTAACTAGGACACCATGTGCAACTGCACTTTCCCCCCTCTTCTGCTCTCAGAGACAGAACATCCTTTTCAGACACATCTTGAAAAGAAAAGAAAAACATGTTGCATTAGTCTGGTGACCAAATCTGAAAAAAGCTATGTGAACTTAAGTTAGCGTACATCCTGCTTAGCATAAAACATGTATGCCAAAATTTTGCCTCGGTTTTCTGACTTTTTCTAGTTAGTGTACAATCTGGTGTGTCATGTTATTGATACGTGGTCCAACAGTGTTCTCAATGTATTTTCATCACAAAACTTCCCTGTTAGCATTTTGCTACTACATGGCAGTCATGATGGCTGTCAGCTCCATCTCTTAGAATGTATTAATCGGATTTACATTATTTCCAACCTTCTGGAACAAGGTTCCACTGTACCCTCAATCCTTTCTTTTCAAACTCCCCAGTTTTCGTGATTATTATTTTTTTACACTTTCGTAAATGGTTTGCCTCCATTTTTGTATAATGTCTCAGTTATCATATGATATTGTGCGTCGGAAACCAGTCAGTTTGCCCCGTACTGTATCATTCTGCACAATTGAGTGCTCAAACAACACACCCTACGTGTTTTTTTATTGAGTACTGCTATCAAATAGCCCACCATGGGGCCAAAGAATGTTGCAAGTGTCAGCACTAAAGACGATCACAATTGCTATTCGTTGCTATTCAAAGGTGACTATGAGGAGATTACTATCAGTGTTAGAAGGTTCCTATTGCTTCAATGTGCCAAAGGCTATCAAATGCAAGTTTGTTACATGTAATATTGCACAATGACTATGTACAACAGGGGTGTCCAAAGTGCAGCCTGGTGGCCTCTTTATTTGCTCGTGGCACGTTCTAAAAATATAATACAAGAAAAAAAAAAAACAATATAAAAGAAGAAAGGCACATGCATGTAGGACCTTGTGAGGTGATCTGCAATTGGTTGTGCCGGGGATGAGAGGTTTCCTTACGGATGCCCCTTTGTCCTCAGCATTCCTCTGGCTTGGTCACCCAATTTTAACCGCACCTTAGACATTCAGTTCTGGGGGGGATCTGGGCAGGCATGGGACCCACCATTGCTCAGCTTCCCTCCATTTTTAATTACTCCATATGATACATACACCACACATAGGCCAGCCCTTTGGTGCAGGCCTATTTTTAATTGCACAATCTACACCAGGGGTGGGCAATTAATTTTTATCAGGGGCCGCATGAGAAGCCTGAATTGTGTCAGAGGGCCACCAACTTTCTTTCATTGTAAAATACTTAAATTAAATATTTTGAATAGCTGGTACTGATAATCAGAAGAATAAAGCACTCTGTAAATATGTATATTAGGTTATGTGAAACTGTGGTCTATTGGTTCAATAATTGGAAAAACAATTATTGAACCAGTGCAATTTATTTTTTAACTTGTTAATCTCCACAAACAATAACTTGTAATGCTTTCCACCTCATGTTACCTCTTCAGTGAGAATAATCCAGTCTGTTCTGGGCTTGAACAAGGGCATTGAAATCTGGCGGAATGTCTGAAGTGGCTATGCGAAGGACAGCTGAGAGGTGGTCATCACCCGCGATGTCCTCAATCCGCCTCGTTACAGTGCGTCGGGAGAGTGAAACGTTCTCAAATGCGCCTTTTTTCTCTGGGCACATCAGCGCAGCAGAGTCCAATAAACACTCCTTAATAAACTCTCCGTCGGAAAACGCCTTACTTTTTCTGCCGATTTTGTGAGAAATGACATAACTTGTCCTGACGGCTGCATCTCTGGGAGTGTGAAGTTTAGTGAAAAATCCTTGTTGGGTTTGTAGTTTTGCAAGCAATGCATCAGACTCCCTTGCACGCTCTTCACCAGACAGATTTCTGTATTTATCTTCATGCTTGGTGGTGTAGTGGCGATTCAAATTATATTCTTTAAACACAGCAACCTGTGTACCACAGACTAAGCACACTGCTTTGCCTTTACTTTCTGTAAAGAAATATTTGGAAGTCCATGTTTTGTTGAAAATACGGCATTCGTTATCAACTTTTCTTTTCTTGGGGTGTGCCGACATCTTGGGGATAACCTCGCGAACAGCATCACCTTCACTCACACACGTGTATACGCGAGTGAAGGTGCTACGTCTACGACGTGCATACGTAGCGACGTAACGCTTTTCAAAATAAAATTTCAAAATAAAAGTTAAAAAAAAAGTTCAATTTATGGTGTTTATGATTGGCCTCACGCGGGCCGGACAGGGACGTACAAAGGGCCGGATGTGGCCCGCGGGCCTTAATTTGCCCAGGTCTGATCTACACAATACCATCTTATTACACACACAGGCGTGGCGGGCTGGACCGGAGAGCCTTCTGCCTATCCCCGCGATTGGCCCGCAGGTTGCTGGGGCATGACGGCTTGCTCAGGGTGCCCTGGGCTGCAGGATGTTTTGGTCTGGTCTGCCTAGCCTTCCTGGAGGTCCCACTGGAACCAGCTGACGCTGAGGCTTGCCCAAGGGGCGCGGTTGGCGCTACCTCCCTTGGTCTGGGGCCTGCTGGGGGGGACGATGCTCTCCCGGGCATTTGGGTGTCTGCTACGTGCTAGCCCTTGCGCTGGTCTTGACTCCTCGGCTCTGGTGCTTGGCCTCACCGTGGCTTGGAGCTGTGGCACTTCCTCTCCGGGGGTGAGCTGCCCGGCGGGTGTCGGGCGGCGCGGTGGAGTGCCTTGCCGCGCGCCTGCGTGCCCCCTCTGCTTGCTCATGTGTGGGCCTCCTCCCCTCGCCCGTTCCTTTGTCTGCCTCACTGCTGTAGCCCCGAAGCCGTGGTCGAGGGGGGTCTGGGGTGCTATCCCTTGGCGGTCCGTGTCTCCCTGGGCTCGGGGCCTGGTTGTGGGTCTGGGAACCCTGGGTCCCCCGCCCTATAGCGCCCTGGACGCCCCACCCGGGGACGTCCACGGTGTGTGCTTGCGTGTGTGCGTATTGAGTGGATGGGGTGTGCACGTGTGACTGAGCTATTTTTATGTATTTTATGTATTTTATTTATTGTTTTAAATACTTATTAATGATTAGTTCTATTAATATTATATGTCTATCTAGTATATGTTCCATCTCTGCTGCCCGGTCCTCCATGGGGCAGTGAGCCTCTTCTGTCCCGGCCGGGGTGGTCCTGTGTCGGTGGTCAGGCCTGGGGTTACCTGGGGCGGGCCGGGTTCCGCTTCCTGGGGGTGTGTGTGGGGGGGCGGCGCCTCTGGCCATGGATGGGCTCCATTCCGGTTGGCGGAGGCACCCTTGTGCCAGCAGGTGTGTGGCCCTCGATGCCCTTCTGCCCTAGTGGGGTATGGTCTCCCGCCGGTCTTGGGTGTGTGATTCTCCTCCGGCCTGCTGGCGCCCTGTTGCTGGTTGGGATTGCTCCTCCATGGCCCCTTGCTGGTCTCTTCGGGGGGATGCTTCGGGGTCTTGGGGAGTCGGCCCTGGCTTTGCCCGCACCAACGGGGCCGGTGGATCTCTGGCGATGAGGGCTTGACCTGGATGCGCGGGGCGGGGTTTACTGGGTGGTAGGCAGTCCCTCTGCTTTTGTCATTTTCAGTGACAAATACACATTCACACACACACACATTCACACATATGAGCACACTTGCGCACACATATATGAATATGCACACAGAAGTACAGAAGTACACACCTCCATATGGGCACTAACAGCACATGGGTGCTTCTCTACACAATCTACTGTCTTATCCTTGATATCTTTATGCTATTGGTATGCTATTATTACAGTAATAATGATATCAAGCAGCAAGATTTTAATTAGTGCAACTGTATTGCTGTAATTCTGTTTACTATCACAGTTCATGCCTTCATTGTTACTATTGCCACTGGTAAGTTTGACTGTTTAATTTCAGTGATATCATCTCCATTGTGACCCTTAGCCATCATTGACATTTAACTGATGCAGTCCTGTTTGTCACTGTTGTTGTCATGGGAATTGTTGTTGCTGCTGTTTTAGTCTCTCTCTCTGTACTGTCCCCCCCATGCCCACCCCAGTTTCTCTTCTTCTTCTTGTCTGTGTTTCTTCTTGCTCCGGCCGCTCCAAATTCACATAACAAAAACATCAAATAACGGTAAATAAAATTTCTTAGTACAGGGAAGTTGTAACTTACACTTTTCCTGACACAGAGCAAATCTGTTTAGCATGTAAGGGCACATTTCGATCTACAATACTAATAAAACAATACTAAACCAATGGCTGGACGGGACAAAAAAAAAAATAAAAAAAGGGGTACTTTCAATGTGAGTGCAGACATGCCAACATGTACAAATATATTTTACACAACATGATTTTGTTACATTATTATGGATTCAGTTTCAAGTTCAGCCTGTACAGTACATATAAATAAATAGATATTATCAGTTTCTCTTACATTTCAATTTGCATGGGACATAACATATCTGTCCCTTTGGAGGGCATGACAGAAAATGATTGAGAAACACTGCCTTAACCATAGTTGCGAGACATGACAAAATGCTACCAAAGCAAACCGACCTCAAAGTTGATGATATTGCACAGGTCCTGCATTTTGTATCCACATCTACATACTTCACATATAAATGACAAATACTATACAGACACATATGTATATGTGTCTCTTCTATGTGCATTCTAACAAGAAAAAAACAAGTTGGGATAAGCTAGCTAACAATGCACGTCATTGGAACCTACCTATTTTGGCTCTAAAGCTCTAACATTAAAACCCTCAAAAAACACCAAAGCAACAGTGTTCCATATTAACCAAGCTACTACAGCTGTTGTAGCAGCTAACAAAACAAAAAAATGTAAAAGCTACAAAATATATATTTATATACTGTATTTTCTGGACTATAAGTCACACTTTTTTTCATAGGTTGGCTGTTCCTGCGACTTATACTCCAGAACCACTTATAAATGAAAAAATATATATGTGATTTCACAGACAGCCACAAGAGGGTACTCTAGACTTACGCACTGATATCTCCTACTCCTTAACAATTCAATAGTTAAACAGTAGATGTTAGCTTATGAAGACAACCGAGAACGACCACAAATGCCCCCCAAAAGAAAACATATTCTGCAGACTACAAGCTGCAAGTAGTAAAATTTGCAGCTGAAAACAGTAATCGAGCAGCAGAGAGAAAGTTTGGAGTAATTGAGAAACTTGTTAGGGACTGGCATAAAGTGGAGGCTACTCTTACTACGATGAAGAAAACAAAAAAAGCTAACCGCGGGCTCAAAGCTAGATGGCCCCAGCGAGAGGACCGAGTTCGCCAGTGGGTGTTTGAACAACGTTCTGCCTGTAGAGGCTTGTCAACCGTGCAGTTACGTCTCCATGCCCAGGTCGTTCCCAAGCTTCTGCTTCATGAAACGCAATTGCCTCTCAATCAGAGCACGGACAGCGGTGTCACAAAAACTGCCAGCAGATTTTCAAGCCAAGATCGATAGTTTCTGTGAGTTTGTTGAAAAACAAGTAACTGAGCACACCGTGATACCAGATCTTATCACATACTACAGTGTTAATTGGCCCTGTACCCTAGAAACCGCCCATGAATGATACGGGAAAAGGCCGAAATGATACTGTGTCAATGCCCAGGGCAGTGATACTGATAAACTATAGAGTTTAACCATGTCAGTATCAGCCCCCGTAGCTGTCCAATCAGAGCGCGCTGCTCTGGTATCGTGCCCGTGAAACAACCAATCAGAGAACAGCGCACAAGGGTTTGTTTTGCTGCCGTCTGTGCTCTGTCAACATGTCAGCGGTTGACACTCCCGGCGAAAGAAAAATAGGGGTAATAGCAAACAGAATATTAGAAATGGAACGTTTTATCACCATTAATGAGGAGGACACTCTTGAAATGATCGAAAAACTAAAAATGCAAATACAAGTCGGAAAACCAAGGGCGACTGCAACTGCAAGAACGAACGAAGACTGGTAGAAAGTACTCCCCAAAGACAAATACGTGTCTATTTTTATTGTAACGTCGTTGCCGACGCTATGGAAAGGACACGACTGTGATCGCTAACAAGCTTTTATTACACAACAATACTGGCTACTGTCGGCCGTAACCACGCCGTTGCAACCACCGCCAGCAACACAACAGTGCTTCCTCAACACGACACGCCCCCACCCCTGGTGCATTCACAGTCACGCGGAACACTCAAGAGCACAACATTTCAACATGAACACGTCAGGGTCGCTACATTATTTTATCAATCAGAAAAGAAAATGGGGATGAATACGAGCCTGATTCTCTCAAATCAAAATTCAACTCTCTGGCACGATGGAAAAACGAAAGTACGTGATAATAAGCTCATGATTAAATAGTATGTGATAATAAGATCATCACATGGTTTGTCTGGTATCAGGCCCAGTATCATGCCCCCGGGGCATGATACGGGGCCTGATACCAGACAAACCATGTGATAACCTCTAAATATCATCAACATGGACGAAGTCCCCCTCAGTTTTGACATCCCCATGGGTCGAAGTGTCGCAGAGAAAGGGCAAAAGCGCATGAATATAGTGACAACTGGCCATGAAAAATCACGCTTCACAGTGGTGCTAGCATGTTGTGGCGATGGATCAAAGTTGCCACCATTAGTTTCACATGACCATTGTAGATAATGGGCAAAAGTTTAGCTTTAACACAAGAAAAAAGGAACATAGAAGACACAAGAAAACAGGACAGAATGTGCGAAGGAAACAACGAAGGTGTGTATACTGTACTTTTGTAGTGTTAAGTTACTGTGTGATGAAATTTGTTTTGTTCTCAGTAAGATGACACTGTGAGTCAGACTGTTATATGGTTATACTCCTGCAATTTCCACTGGGTGACGAGCTCATTGTGCATGCACTGTGTTTGGCTTCTGCCAAGAGCTACTGTTTCCTCAGACTTGCGAGTGGCACGGTATTTGATCGACCAATTTTTGGGGCCGGTGCCGATAACGATTTTTTTTCCATCACCCTTAGCCGATGGCCGATTTTACTTGGGCCGATATTTGTGGCCAATACTGCTTTTGATCCCTCAATTGCTGTTGATCCCGCAACATGTTTGTGTCTGTTGTTATATGGGAGCCAGGCAACGACATTTCATTGGCAATTTCACTACTGTGTTTTTGTGCAATGACAATAAAGGGAGTCTATCTATCTATCTAACATGAAAAAATGACAATGATAACAAATATTACAGGTCTCAAGTTTAAACAAATATTTATTGAAATGTAAACACTGAACACAGTAGAATTCAGCTTTCTTAAACACACATTTAAACGGCATTATCAACTTTAAAAAGAATAAATATTCAACATGTGCAAAGCATTTCTGTTGTAGTTTAAGTTTTAGCTAGCATCCTCCGCGGTGAGACGCATGGAGGTGTGCGTCCACACACACAAACACATCACACTGACACAATTTAGTACGATATATAAAACATTTCTCTCATCATTAAAGTTCGTGTTGTGCATGCTAAAGACCTCTGATAAGCAGACACGGCTGCTCCAATTCGTTCTGTGTGTGCGTGCGTGCTCGGAGAGAGCGCACACACATAACACAACGCGCATTTAACCTCAGCCTGGCGTTGGCTGAATGAAACTCCTACAAACACCATGGGACTGAATTGCCAACGTTGACATTAAAGCGGTGTTGGTAACAGCTGTACATATTAGCCTCCAACTACATCAACAGCTCCCTAATTACAACGGTAGGCACTTTTAAAGATGAAGCATTCAGCAAACTAAACTATATTTTCAAGCACGTATATTGCATGCACTTGGCGTTCATGTTTCCTATTTCAAAGCAGGTGACAATATTTCAACTAAGTTTAACTGTTAGAGACTAATTAAAAGTTGAAAATGTACCCGTGTGATTCACCATTCTTTCAGTGGGGGAGGGGTACCGCGACTGTGTGTGTTGCAGGGTCTTCAAGCAACACAAACCTGCCCGGCGGATGCCTGTCTGTAAATCATGTGGTGGTAAAATGCATCGGTGAACCCACTCCGATATCGATTCAAGTACAGAACGCAAATATCGGCCCGATATATCGGCCGGCCGATGTATCGGTCAATCCTTAATCACTATGTCAGAGAAACTAGTGTTGTTTCCTTTATGTTGGTGTCTAGACCTGTTGCGAGTCAGCTCCCTAAGGCTAGCTTCAATGTTGGATGCTCTCACCTATAACTAATGTGCGGGAGCCAGTAGACTGTGTCTGAGTAGGGCTTTCTAAGGGAGTATACCTGTTATGCGTCTCAATTGGCTCACCGCGGTTAGCAGGCTGCTTAAGGCTAATGCTAATGAGACTAGTAGGATGGCTACAACCTACGCTATCCGGTGTGCCCGCTACATCTATCGTTACAAAATTACTCTGCTCTAGTTGGCGGACACAGGGAAAGCCTCTCAAGGAGGACGTAACAGGAGTTGCACGAAGCAATACTCACGTTTTTTGTTGATCGGCGAGTTAGCAGGAAACTTGAAGAACAAGTCCGTTGACACCGCTGGAAGTCCAAGCCGATGGGGCAATCTTGGTCTAGTCAGTCGTTTTAGTGTTTGGAAAAAATTGGTTGAAAAGAGAAGTCCAAAAGAAAAGGTCTGAAAGAAAAGGTCTGTTGAAAATCGGAGTAAATGGGGCTAGCTTAACCAGCGAGCAGTCTGTCAACACCGATAACAACAGACTGTAATTCCCTCCTTAATTTCAGTGCCATAGAAGTTAAAATTTGACTTTTTATTGGTATTTACTTTCATTTTTATTATTACATTTGTCCAAACAGTTATTTAGCTTCTTGATAATTTTAGAAAATTGTGGTAATAAGGAAACTGGTCAGTAGTTAAAAGGGTATTCTGTTGTACTGGTTGTTATACTTACTGTTTAAAATACCCCAATGAAGTATATGCAACATCATCTCAGCAGCCATGCAGCCTTTGAAGTAAATTGATTCACAATTGATGATCTGATGCTGTGTGTCTATTTCTGGAACAAAAAGCTTTCATGGTGTTTCTCTCTCACGTTTGTTGTCCATATGTTTGGTAACAGTCCAGCTCTAATGGAGCCCAGTGCCTCCAGCTTGACGCACACTGAATGGAAGCTCTCATTTCACCAACCACAGCTGCAGTGACTGATAACGCTTTCTGTGAGTGTGTGAGATTGTGTTGTTTTTATATACAGTAAGACGTAGTGACATTAGAACAGAGGTGTCCAAAGCATGCACAGCTGTTTTTAATTGCCCCACGGCACACTCTAAAAAATATACAGTAATGGACTGCGAAGGCAGTTTTTAACCAATCAGAGGCGCTGATGGCGTCAGAAGAAGCTAAATGTGGACTGTTCACGAAGTAGCGTTACTTGGCATAGTTTATTTCACCTTTGTTAGCAAACTTTGTTGAATATAAAACTTAGGATAAAACAAGGTAACCTGTTACTATGAAATATAACCAATTCATATGTGACCTTTTAAATTATCTCTTCTCTGCTTCCTCTGGAGCAAAAGGCAGTAGTATCATCTACAAATAATACCAACAGTTTTGGTCCCAGTATTAACTCCTGGGGTACTCCACACGTAATATGTGTTTAAACGTGCATATGTGTGTTCTCCTAGCTTTACATGTTACTTCCTGTTAGCTAAGTAGCTTTTGACCCAATTCAAAACTAATCTTCTGATTCTGTACCTTTCTAATTTTGTTATTGAAATGTCATGATTGATTGCAAAGGCTTTAGTCAGATCAATAAATACTGAAGCTGCACACTTTCTATGATCTGTAACATTATTGATCAGTGAGGTTGAAATGTTAGCTTTGTATCCATACTGACTTTCTGCAAGTAATTCATTTGCATTCATAAATTTGCCCAACCTGTTATTGAATAGCTTCTCTATAATTTTAGAGAATTGTGGTAATAAGGAGACTGGTCGGTAGTTTGTAAATAGATTTTTGTCTCCATTTTTAAAAATTGAAACTACTTTAGCTGCTTTCAATTTGTTAGGGAATTTTCCAGTCTGAAATGATAAATTACTGATGTATGTCAGCGGTTCTACAAACTCATTGATAACCCTCTTTTACAGTTGGGCAATATGGACTTTAGCATATATCACAGTATTTTTAGGATGTATCCCGATATGACGATGAAATGATATAAAATGTAACTTCAACAGAGTCTTGTATAAAAAGCTACAAACATTAAGCCATATAATGAATTACACGGCTGCACGGCGGCGAGTGTTTTACGCACAGACCTCACAGCTAGGAGACCCGAGTTCAATCCCACCCTCGGCCATCTCTGTGTGGAGTTTGCATGTTCTCCCCGTGCATGCATGGGTTTTCTCCGGGGACTCCGGTTTCCTCCCACATTCCAAAAACATGCTAGGTTAATTGGCGACTCCAAATTGTTCATAGGTATGAATGTGAGTGTGAATGGTTGTTTGTCTATATGTGCCCTGTGATTGGTTGGCGACCAGTCCAGGGTGTATCCCGCCTCTCGCCCAAAGACAGCTGGGATAGGCTCCAGCACCCCCCGCGACCCTCGTGAGGATAAGCGGTAGAAAATGAATGAATGAATGAATGAATTACTCTTCTCTCAAATTGTAAAACACATTTATTTATTGGTAACAATCTGGCTAACTTGTCAGCCTCTGCACACATTGCTAAGTCTGTAACAAACAGTAATGCCTGTCTGTGTTTGTGGTTAAGGAAAATGTAGACACCCATGCAATTCCAACTGCATATGGAAGATATTTATGACACTCTTGTTTTGTGTGTACAGTGTGTGTGGAGATTGTGTATTTACGGATAGAGACGAGCTATGTTCAAAAATAGACATTCTTCTTGTATTTTGTCACTCAGAACTTCCAGGTCGTCACTGGGCACTATAAACCGTTCTTTACCTTAAAGCCGTATCATCATCGAGCCCGAGTCGCGCATACACAACCATACAAGCTAATTCCTGCTGGCTTCCATTCACGCTCTATAAGAGGAGATCTAGCCAACTTTCACCGGGGTTTATCGCCAATTCAACCTGTTTAGGTCAGAAGAGGATTGTTGAGTGTTTATAATGATTTTGTGCTATGACTGAGCAGTCTGCTGAGTAGATACTTCCACCCACGAACGTTCCTTCTTCTCACAATGACAGCACTTCATTCATCTTATATAACCGCTGCGGCACGCAGACATCCACTCGGCTTGTTCACCGGTATAAGTCATTAGGATTCATTTCTATCGTTTCATTCCTTTCCTGCCTTGTCCAGAATTTTGGAATTCCCTCTTTCAGTTTTGGACTAATATTTACAAAGTAGTTGTTGAGCTTTTCAGCAATCTCATTTATACCATCATTATTGGAGTTTCCAACCGTGAAATAATAAGGGTAGTCTGTTTTCTTATTACTTTTCCTAATAATACTGTCTAAGATCCCCCCTTTTGTTTTTGTGATTTTTATATTTATTTTTTTACATACCATAGGATTATACACCCTCTATGATATTGTATTTATTTTTGTATTATGACATCGATCTAAAATCTTGTCAGAATCTGCCACAAATACAGTGTTTTCTGTGCGTTTGCGTGCTTGCGTGTGTGTGCGTGTTTCTGGTCACAGATTAGTCAAGCACTGAGGTACTGTATATATTGCAGTTGGCACAAGGTCATGCAACTGCTCAGCTGTCTGCTTTCAATTATGGATGTTGTTAACAATCTCAAACTGTTGTATCGTTACAGCATGTGTGTATTGATTGCATTGAAAAGGTTGCATTTAAAAACAGAATATGTGTGTGTGATGCAGCTGAGAAAAAGACAAATGTCTGTGATGATGATGAGTAAGGTAAGACTGTACTTAACTGTCATGTTGTGTCTGTCCGTCCACCAGCGGCCAGATGAGGAGGTGGTGGTAGACCAGGGTGGGACCAGCTCAGTGCTGAACATCCACTATGAGAAAGAAGAACTTGAAGGTGAGTACAAAGATGACACAAGCAAAACAAAATGCTAAATGTTCGGGGATACAATGTAAATAACGATGAATAATTGGAGATGAACATACTGTAGATGCACACACTCATTTCCTTCCAATATTGGCAGCAACTGTCCTTTATAACACGGAGGAATAGCCCTGATATTAACATTAAATCATTAAATCTGACAATAAATCGACTATTCATTATAATAACAGAGGCAGGTGTGGAAATTTCAACAATACCATGTCATGGAAGATGTTAATGTATCGTAAATTAATATGCTCTTGCATATCTTGCATTAATTAATCAAATTCTAGTCTTTAATCATCAAGTTTATTTTATTTTCTATTTTTAACTCAAATTGGATTTATTGTGCACACTTTATTTTTAGTACTTTCTCTTTCTTTCATCACTACATAAACTGTATTTGCTTATTAGTTTGTGTAATTACTATTAATAATTTTAGTTTATTTTACTTTATATTTATTTTTTTATTTGATTGATTTCTTATCAATTACTTACTTATTTTTTTTTACTTTGTATCCCAGCATAAGCTAATTGTGTGTTTTACTTTTTTACTTTACTTTTACTTGTTTTACTTTTTTACATTACATAATACTTCTCTGGCAGTGTCAAACAAGACTGTGTGCCTTATTATGTTTATCAAAGATACAGCTCTATCTTTCAGGTGTACTAATGCCGTGTCCCTGTCACGTCATTCCCAGGCCATAGGACCCTCTTTGTTGGGGTCCGGATGCCACGGCAGAGCCATCGGCACCACAAGGCTCATGGGTCTCGGCATCGTAAGAAAGACAGGAGGGCAGGAAGCATCTCAACGCCACACAGCGCGGAAAGTGAGAAGTCGCCCTGTCATGGTACGCACAGATACGCCACATTTTCTAACTCACACATTGGTCCATAGTGTTTTGGTCATTCCTGTTCAGTCACGCCTGTCAATACAGTATGAACACACATCCACACACCCATGTAGATACATGCCTAAAGGCCAATATCGACAAGCTGCTAATTAGCAGAGAGACCCGTTTGCAAATTTTACGCTGGTGTGCACAACCAGACTAGTAGTAATCATAGAGACTCACAATAGTGTGCAATCACACACATTTACCAACACGGTCTCACAATAATGTACACAAAAATACAGTAGTTACTGAGGAACTAATGACTAAGACACATACATTTAGAGCAGTTACTGAGGAACTAATGAGGAACTAATAAGGAACTAATGAGTAAGGTTTGGGTTAGGTAGGTTCGGTCCTCATTAACTACTGTACTTTATTGTGTGTTATTACCCACACAGTCCCTACATCTAGTAGTATTAACAATACTACAAATCATTTTATTTAATTCACCAAAACTCAATCACCACATTAAAAAGAAAGGATTGCTGAACAAGAAGAACAGGCTATGCTGCGCGTCCGATGTTTTTGTTTTACATTTCCGTGATTCCCCTTACTATCAGCAGTGGTTGACAACCTATCCCTTGCTTATTGCGGTTAATTGTTTAAAGATCCAATAGGATTCCTTAAAAATTGAATATTTTTGTAGTTTGAGCACAAGACATAAGAGTCCCTTGTTATTATGTATTATGTATTATGTATTATGTATTATGTATTATGTATTATGTATTATGTATTGTTATGCATAAAAATCTTAATTCAGGCAGCAAATTAATAAAATGTGCTTTGATATGCATATGTTTCGACTAATAATAGACTGCATTCAACCACGAAACAGCCTTGAAGCTGCAAAATTAGAGGTAACAAGATTGTTATTATTCAGTATTCAGTAAATTCTGTATATTCAGGATTCAGTAAATTTAAATTGATTAAGTAACTTTTTAGCCAAAAATTCAAGCAGTGTGAAATAAATACCTGGATACTGGACAGTGCAGGTGACGTTTCCTAGATACGGCATCAGGTATGAATGATAAATAGTGCTGATAAGTTAAATATGAATACGAAAAGCGAATCAACTGTATTTGACAGGTCCACTACAACTCCCATGACCACCACATGCCTTGAGGAAGATGACGTCACTGACAAAGAGACACAGATAATGTCTTGATCAAGTTTTTATCTTTTAAAAGTGCGACAAAACGCACATCACTATGAAGCCTGCCATGCTTAAATTCAATGCTTTATGTCCACCCATCCATTCATTTTCTATTGTTTATCCTCACCAGGGTCACAGGCATGCTGGAGTGAATGCATGGCTTTTCTCCGGGAACTCCAGTTTCCTCTGGAGTTTCCTCAGTTTCCTCCAAAAACATGCTACTCCAAATTGTTCATAGGTATGAATGTGAGTGTGAATGTTTTTTCGTCTAAATGTGCCCAGTGATTGGCTGGCGACCAGTCCAGGGTGTACCTCGCCTCTCACCTGAATACAGTTGGGATAGGCTCCAGCACCGCCTGCGACCCTCGTGAGGATAAGCGGTAGAAAATGAATGAATGAATATTTAATTGTAAATAAGTTCTGATTATTGTTGAATTGTGCAAGGGTTAATTGTAACTGGCATGTCCGAACAAACAAATCATAACTCTAATGTCAAAGTATGGTGTCCCCTCTTCAGACACGCCGTCCCAGCGAGTCCAGTTTATTCTGGGAACTGAGGAAGATGATGAACACATGGCCCATGAGCTATTCACTGAGCTGGATGAGATCTGTGTGAAAGATGGCAAAGATGCTGAGTGGAAGGAAACAGCCAGGTTAGTATTTCCTCTGGGAGCCATCAGCATCCCAGCCTGGTAATAAAATCTTCTGGTGGCATGGATGTTTACATTTAGAGCTTACTGGACCTGGAAGGGCTCAAGTGCTCTCTCTCACAGGAATACAACATAGTGGTTTAGTTGTTTTATTCTGACGTTGTTATGTGATCATTTAAAACAGAGATTCCCAGCCCTAGGGAAACCTTTTGAGAAGCACATGAAAAAAATTATACAGGCATATTTCAGTACCTGGACCCCAATGATATCGACCTTGTCTGTCCTCGCAGGTGGCTAAAGTTTGAGGAAGATGTGGAGGATGGCGGTGAGAGGTGGAGCAAACCGTACGTGGCCACGCTCTCTCTCCACAGTCTGTTTGAGCTACGGAGTTGCATCATCAACGGCAGTGTTCTGCTCGACATGCATGCCGACTGCATTGAGGAGATAGCAGGTGTGTTTGTGTGCAACATTTTCAAATAAAAACTATTTTAAACAACTAAAAAAGTATTTTATGTATTCATGTTTTTGCAAGGTTGTGGCTTCACGCTATACAGTTTTTCCCAAATGTATACATTTTGTGGCTGAATAGGTCATATTATTGGTTTAAAATAACAAATGTAAGCACACTTGTATTGTATGTATTTCTTAGCATTTTCAAGCATAAAAATGTCTAAATGAAGTCAAAAACTAAATTAAGGCATTCAGAAGATGCATTCAGACGTGATGGCGTGTAGTATGGTCACTCATTGTCAGCAGTATTGTATTGAGGATACAAAAGCCACCACAGGAAATACTGTACAGAACAGGAAGTTAAAAATAAACGTGTGGTGAGTCTTTTTCATGTTTTGTATATCTTAATTTCTCTTATTATGTCAGGCACTAGGAGTCCAACTGTGACTTTAGGGGTTTTATTTCATGTTCTAATTTTTAAATAAGGAATCCTACTTTATGTAAATTCACTTGTCACGGTTGTCTCTGGAAACAATTAATTGCGATAACCGAGGGATTACTGTATAGAAAAATAGCCTGCTTGCTTGCTCTTGGCCTGTGCTGATGGATGATTAAGTAAATGCTCATGACTGAACGACCCCTGAGCAACCTATATCCAGACACACACACACTTTCCAATGTGACTCCTGCCACAAGCACCTGCACAAAGATCCGTTTCCACACATTTGAGTCTATTTTTAGTTACTTTTAGCTCGGTGTGAGCTAAAAAAAAAAAAAAGGGGCAACACACTGTACCGTACTGTAGGTGTTTTTAAACTTCTCTTGCAGAAAATGTAGCATTAAAAATAAGTCACCTTGCACTGATGGACTTGTCAATGCATGATAGCTCTCAATCACTATTTAGCTTCAATATGATTAGGCCTGCCATGATAATGGATAAATCCATTTATCAAACAATAAAAAAACAACAGGTTGATAATTATGGGCCATGTACATGTACATTTAATGCGCGTCTGTTCCATCTGCTCGTCCCTGTGGTAACAGGCTGGATGAGAAGAGGGTTCACTCTGCATGTGTCTGCATGCATTGTCTCTATATGAAATGGACAGAGCACAGAGTGAGCTTTTCATATATTAAGCATTGTTGTCCGAGTAGTGGAGGCGGGTGGCTATGCAGTGCTCTCAGTTAGCACATAGACGCAAATATGAATGAAGCTACAAAAGCCATAGTTTCTATGCCAAATGCCACAGTTTCAGTGGGTATATTAAGCAAAGCCTTTGTCGTTGGTGTGCGTTCACAGTGTTGCTTGCTAATTGCAAAAGAAATTTAACCTGTCAACGATTGAAAAACAAACATTTCTGGAAATGTTAGACAGACGTTATTCTGAATTATACGTTGGTAGTGTCTCCTCTGTTTTCATCATATCACATTTCATCATTCATATTTCGTTGCTGTGTGTAGTTCTTTTGACACCGTGAATAGGATTAGTATGTAAATTGGGGATGTCTAGCCATACTTTGACATTAATAGGAGACCTCTGTGCCGTGCACAGGTATGGTATGCTTGAGTACCATGTAGTGGCTCAAATGTGACATGACGTCATTGAATTATAATATGGTTCACCCCCCCCCCCCCCCCTCTCAAAATTATCGATAAATTATAGCACAATTATTGACCAGCAAACCTTGTTATCATGACAGGCCTAAATATGATAAAGGTGTATTTCCACCAGCATGGTACTGCAATGCCCTTCGTTAGCGGTCTAATTAGCAATGCTGACCACACTGATGCTTCTCAACAGGTCAGCACTGACTGACCTTAAGATGTGCTCAGATTTAATGTGGGTGGTGTGTGTGAGAGTGTGCAGACTGTCTGGCAATAGAGGGGCATAGGAAAGTTTGGAAGCTGCTGAGTCAGCAGCTTATTTGCAAAGAACTGAAGGACAGAAGAAGACAAGGCAGCGAGATGAAGCTCTGCTGATGAGTCATTGGTAGAAGACGTATTGGCCAAACCTGTAAATGATGAATGATTGCATTTATTGACCTCACCTGTCCAACATACAGCACATCTCCATTATTAATGGCTGCAATCCTATGACCTGTATGTTTCCAAAGTGGCTACACCAATGGTCATAGGGGGTACGGGAATAAAAATGAAAAACAATTAGTGTCTAACACTCACAATTACAACTGGGCCTGAAGGCCTCACGGCGCAGGGAGAACGAAGCACGAAAGAAACAGAGCATGAAGTTGCTGTGTGGGTTTTATATCAACATTTTATGAACGTACTGAAAACTTTGAAAACAGGATGAAAGAGGATTCCCACAAAATGAATTAATATTTGCTGGTTGTGTATATCTTTGTACTTCTGATACTGCTTTATCGCCTCATAAGAAAAAAACAATCAATTATGTTGTAATTTGTCAAATCTTAATAATGTTTTCGGGAGTTGAAGTGGGAGGTGCCCTTGATTGCTGAAAAATGCATCAATTGCGTTTCCGGTACAGATTGCATCGTGACATGCCTAACATGTGACAAATAATGTAAAAATAGGCAGGCCGGATTGTCGACACCTTCTGCACATGTGTAGCACCGATTGCGTTTCCAGTGCGGATTGCGTAGTGACATCCCATTTTCCCTTCTGGATGGGTGGAGTCACGTGACTACTCATGCTGTACCTCACCTTAAAGGGGAATGAACATAGCATACCAGCACACACAGGCAAAACAGGCAAAAAAAAATATTTTCTTTTTCATTAAAACATTTACATATTTATTTACATTTACAGACGTCGGTAAATTTTCAGTTAAATCGCCAAGGCCAATTGTGAACAGCAGAATAATTACGGATCAAGCCATTTTGTGGACATAAAACAAATTAAGAGCCAGATTAATGAACTGAAATGCTCACGCTGTCTTGCCTGCAGAATAGAGGACTTCCATGCTTTCAATTATCGGTTGCTGTTTTTAACCAACTCCTAATGGCGCCAAAAACACATTGAAACAGACTAACCTAATTCTGACACATCCCCTGCCTGGCATATCAAGCAATATGCCTCTAAATACAAACATAAGACAGAGGTATCTGTTTACTGTTGACAGGAGACCTCTGCTTGTGAATGGCTTTTTACTGTCGGGGACAAAGAAGGTGAAAATATCTTGCATAATGTTCATGTAAGTCGTCTATATCACGGCTGAGATCTTTGATATCATTTGCCCTTTCTTGTGGAGGACATGAATTCATCATTTCCATACAGTTTTCATGCTACCCACACCGCCAAGAGCCATGAACCAGCCACATGCCCCAAGACAGCCCCGACAGCTGTGTGTGTCTGGGCTGTTCTCTGTTGGAACACTGGCCTCCAATTGACAGCAAGTGTAGTGTCCTGTGAACAATGTAACCCTGCCTGGGTGTGTCAACTGGACATAATTTTCTTCTTTAGGAGCTTCTTTGAAATGAAGCTGGACATGCTGGGTAATGTAGTTCTGGAGTTCAGTCCATTTTGACATAGTCTTTTGGAAGTTCAAAGACTGAAGCGATTACAAGTTTCCACACTCGGCACAGCGGTCTCAAACGTAATGGCATCTGCGTGGGCTACTTCAGCTTCTCGCTGTTGATTAATGTAGCCAATCCTGGCTTGGAGCTTGGTTTGCTCAATTTTGAGTCCGGTCTCCTTTTCTGCAAAGGCCAGTCTGGTTTTAGCTGCCCCAGTTTTGGCCTAGGCTCTAGTTGCTTCAAAGATCACTCAAGAGCTTGTTGATGAACATGAAGAGCGTAGTTTTATGTAGTGATTGCAAGAGGAATGAGCTGGATTCCATGGCATCTTGTGGGCCTTTGCAATTTTCAACTTCCACATATTTAATCCTACCCTCCATCCGATTTACACCAATTACAATACATTTGTGTATTCCAAATGTACTCTATGCATAATTTTAGCTGTTTGAAAATGTACTAAATCAACAAATTTGTATAATGGTAATTTTAGAAACAGAGGACTTGTTTGTTCTCTATATGTAGCGTATATTGTGAGGGAGGATTGTATAACACATTTTTCTGTGTGTGTGTTGCAGACATGGTCCTGGACCATCAGGAGGCATCCCATGAGCTAGATGACAGTGTGAGAGTCAAAGTGCGTGAGGCTTTGCTCAAGAGGCACCACCACCAGAACGAAAAGAAGAAGAATCTCATGCCCATCGTGCGCTCCATCGCCGAGGGAACTCGTAAACAGTCGGAGCCTCATCTGACGGGTAATGATAAGACTGGGAGTTCATAGCCATCTATTCTCTGCGGCACTTGTCACAGGCGTATTGAGATGGTTCAACTTTTGTGTCTTTCATCACATTGCAATTTCAATACAGTGCAGTGAAGAAGTGATTTCCTGAATTCTTATTTTTCTGCATGTTTGTCACATTTAAATGTTTCGGATCATCAAACAAATTGAAGTCAATCAGTCAATGACAACACAACTGAACACAAAATTCAGTTATTAAAGTGGACCAGTTATGCTCATTTTTCAGCACTCTGTATTGAGTTGTGGAGTTCTGTTGGGATCAGCCATTTCAGGTAAATATAACATTTAGCAGACGGACAAAGTGATAGATGATAAGTGACATGAAGTTTATAGGATTTACAGAAAGTGTGCAAACACAAGTAGGTAGGTGCCTAAATTTGGACACAGAAAAATGACATCAATATTTCGTAGATCCTGCTTTTGCAGAAATAAATGCTTCCTATAGCGTCCACTGAGGTTCTAGATTCTGGTTGAAGGTACTTTTGACCATTCTTTTTTCCAAAACATCTCCAGTTGAGTCAGGTTTGATGGTTTCCAAGCATGGACAGCCCGCTTTAAATCACACCACAGATTTTCAATAAAATTCCGGTGTGGGGACTGAGATGGCCATTCCAGAACGTTGTACTTGTTCCTCTGCATGAATGCCATAGTACAGGGATTAATTAATTAATTCATTAATTTTCTACGGCATATCCTCACGAGGTGTCGTGGGGGTTCTGGAGCCTATCCAAGCTGTCTTTGGGCGAGAGGTGGGGTACACCCTGGACTGGTGGCCAGCCAATCACAGGGCACATACAGGCATCCCGCAATTCCCACCCACATTCATACCTATGGACAATTTGGAGTGGCCAACCTAGCATGTTTTTGGAATGTGGGAGGAAAACCCGGAGTACCCGGAGAAAACCCACGCATGCACGGGGAGAACATGCAAACTCCACACAGAGATGGCCGAGGGTGGAATCGAACTCCGGTCTCCGAGCTTAGTACAGGGACGTCAAAGTCAAACACACCAAGGGCCAAAAAAAGAAATTAGCTACAAGCCGATGGCTGGACTGGTTCAATGTTTATTAAAACATATTGAAATGATTGCACATAGCCTATTGAACCGAGACCTAAAACAGTGTATATTATTAAAGAAGTAAAAAAGTAAATAAATATTTTCTTATGGATCTGTCACAAATGTCCAGTAAAAATATTTTTCAACAGGCAAATAAACAAAAACGAACTTCCTTCAAAGAAAAATAAAACAATAGTTTGTTATGCCTCTGTCAGTAACTTCAAGGGAAACATTTTCAACAGGCAAACAGCAAAAAAGTAAATGTCCTTTAAAAACATTAAGATAAATGCATAAATAAAAGTGGATGTATTATAAACTGACAATGCATTATTGTGCTATCATCCTACTGATCACTGTTTCAATCAAACAAACGGGCGCACATGCAGGGAAATCAATTCAACACGCAGCGACAGCAAGCCTTTGAAAAATGATTTGAGATGAATGAATGAAAATGGAGGCATCTGAGGAAAGTCAGAAGACTGAAGAAAAGGAAATGCAGTTCCAACAAGGTTACCTCAAGATATGACTGACTGACTAAGACTGACTAATTACAGCCTTTGTGGTGAGCTCCTTATTGGTAATTCATGTCTAAAAGATTGACCTCTTTGCTAGCGGTTTGTGTCGTTTTTTTTTTTTAATGCAGATCATTTCAACTGCAATTCTGTGTCCTGTGTTTTTGTTTGTAGATCTATAGTTGTTATTTTCTTTGCATGCTTCCTGTAAATCCTATGAACTTCATTTGACTTCTCATACATCACTGTGTCCGTCTGTTATATGATATATTTAACAGAAATTGCTGATCCCAACAACCAGTGATTTATAAAGGAAAATCTTGAAAATGATTAGGGGTTCCCCAAGTTTTTCATACCACTGTAAATCTATGGTGGGTGTCTCTCCTGGGTGGGTAACAATAGGGTTGTTGTTGTGTCCTGCATAACAATTTAGTCATTTGCCTTCCTTGTGGCAACAACTCACAAGCATGCACTCTTTCAGTAGAATGAGACAATCATTGGAAGAGAGATGTCCTAAGCATACAATGTAGTTGATGGCACAAATCTTACATGAAATAGATTCTTTCACACCACTTTCAAATCAGCTTTTTGGTACAAAATGCCAAAGGCCATGCAAGTATCTATTTGTAGATAAACATACCACATAGAATATACTAATTGTGTCGAATTCCACTCTAAAGCAGGGTCAGCCATATCACCTCAGCCTCCACCTCCTGCAGACCCGGTTAAGAACGGTGCTGGACAGGACACGCATCCAGTGGATCTCAGCAAGGTAAATAAAACATACATTGCATGATTTTGTTGATGTATTCCTCTCTTTTCACTTCCTTGCAATCCATGCAAGTCCAGTGTTTATCATCTAATAAATTGCATAAATATGAGAAAATTCTGCTATACAGTAGCCAAGTGGTTAGCACGCAGGCCTCACAGCTATTCAGTTCCACCCCCGGCCATCTCTATGTGGAGTTTGCATGTTTTCCCTGTGCATGCGTGGGTTTTCTCCGGGTACTCCGGTTTCCTCCCCCATTCCAAAAACATGGTAGGTTAATTGGCGACTCCAAATTGTCCATAGGTATGAATGTGAGTGTGAATGGTTGTTTGTATATATGTGCCCTGTGATTGGCTGGCCACCAGTCCAGGGTGTACCTCGCCTCTCGTCGCAATAGAATAGGCTCCAGCACCCTTGCATCCCTGGTGAGGATAAGCGGTAGAAAATGAATGAATGAATGAGAAAATTATCCTTTAAAGTCCTTAAAATCTTCTTGTGGCATTGCTATTACTTTGATTGTAATTGATAAGAAGATTAAGCAATATTTAACATAGTTATATTTAACTATTTAATATTTAACTTTAATTCTCACATCTTTGTGATGAAAAGTGTGTACGTTTGTCCTCTTTTTTCCTCTCGCCTTCTCTTCTTCCCCGGTCCCCTGGGTAACTCCACTTAATTATTCTCCAAACCGCACAAACAAGTTTGTTTGTCCAGAATCAATCTACATATGCACAGTAACATGGAATAGTCCATTGCATGAGAAGGGAGGGGGGATCAGTCGAAACGGTCACGATAGTTCACACATATTGACGTAGTTTTAAGCACATGAATTAAGACTAAAAGAGTAATATGTACCTGCTCATGAATAATATCACAGTATTTAACTGTGCAACAGTGTATCTAATGTTACCCATTTGTGTAATTTCCACTTTCGTCAGCTGGGTGCGCATGTGCCCCACACACATAGTGAGGGCATTACTGTCTAAAACAGTGGTTTCATATTTTTTTCTGTCATGCCCTCACCGGGGGACAGAGACGATTTTGTGCCCCACCTCTATTTTAATTACTTTTGAGAATCTGATATCTATTTATATGTATATATGTATATCTATTAATCTGTACTATACAGACCGAACTCAAGACTGAAACGAAATCCATGCTAAACAGATTTGCTCTGTCAGGAAAGGTGTAAGCTACAACTTCCCTGTACTATGAGATTTTATTTGCCGTTATTTGATGTTTTTGTTATGCAAATAGGAGCGGCCGGACCGGAGCAAGAAAAAACACAGAAAAGAAGAAGAAGAAGAAAACTGGGGTGGGGGTCAGGGGTGAGACAGTAGAGAGAGAGAGAGACAAAAACAGCAGCAACAACAATTGCCATGGCAACGACAGTGACAAACAGGACCGCATCAGTTAAATGTCAATGATAGCTAAGGGTCACAATGGAGATGATACTGAAATGAAACAGTCAAACTTACCAGTGGCAATAGTAACAACGAAGACAGGAACTGTGATAGTAAACAGAACAGCCATACAGTTGCAGTAATTAAAATCTCACTGCTTGACGTCATTATTACTGTAATAATAGCGTACCCATAGCATAAAGACATCAAAGATAAGACGGTAGATTGTGCAGACAAGCACCCTTGTTCTGTGAGTGCGCATATGGAGGTGTGTACTTCTGTTGGTGTGCATATTCATATATGTGTGCGTAGATGTGCTCATATGTGTGAATGTGTGTGTGTGAATGTGAAATTGTCACTGAGAATGACAAAACGAGAGGGACTGCCTTCTACCACCCAGTAAACCCCGCCCCGCGCATCCAGGTCAAGCTCTCACAGCCAGAGATCCACCGGCCCCCTGGGTGCGGGCAAAGCCAGGGCCGACTCCCCAAGACCCCGCCCCCAAAGCAATCCCCCCGAAGAGAGGGGGTGCTTCTCAAATAATGGGGTGGGCTCGGTGAACTGTCAGGGGGTGGGAGGGACTTTCAATATTAGGGCAGACCTGCCAACGTATGAATTTGTCATACTCAGCAGGCTGTATGCTTCACTGCTCTTTATATTATTGTATTTCAGTCTGTGCAGTGCAGATGAAAAATAGACAGTTTCTTAAATTTCAAATCGGGGGACATTTCTGTACCCTGATGTGGGCATGACAGAAAATAATTGAGAACCTGAAGCGCCGAAGAACTGGAGTCTGAGGCGGAGTGTCGAATTTGGGAGAAAACTTTATTTTTCTTGCAAACATTAACTTGCACTCTTTGTTACGTAAGACATGAAAGCCCCGTCTCTCAACCACAATAGGAAGCCGAAAACCCCCGTCCTTTGCACCCCTATCGATCGTTCCGGGGTGAATTATGTCCCGGTAACCTTCCACTACACAAGCTCCCCCCAGAATTCACCCATAGTCAAAATCGTCCGTGCATGCAGGGACAACCGCACAGCCCCGCCCTGTGCGCACTGCTTGTGGCAGGGGAGAAGGGTGTGATGAAGGGGACAAGATTGTCCACGCGGGGGTTGGCACGCCTGGCCCGGCAGGGGGCGCCTTGCCAGGGAGCGGGGGCCTACCCCGGTGAGGGGGCTCCGCCAGTGTCAGGGGTTGGGTGTCGTCCACCAGCGCAACCTTCAGCCGGTCCACCGAGACAGTCTCCCGTCGTCCAAAACAAAATACTTGTCGCCGTGCTCCAGGACCCTGTATGGTCCGTCATAGGGTGGGCGTAAAGGCCCACGGTGCGCGTTGTGGCGGACAAATACAAAACGTGCCCTGCCCAGGGCAGTGGGAACATGTGGGTCCACCGTGCCGTGGTGTGATGCAGGGATGGGTTTAAAGGTGTCCACCGCCTCCTGCAGGGTGGACCTCTGTTGGGCGGCGGACCAGGGTACAGTGGCGTCCGGAATGAAGTCACCGGGGACACGCAAGACCTGCCTGTACACCAGCTCGGCCAACGATGCCTGCAGGTCTTCCTTGGGGGCGGAT
Organism: Doryrhamphus excisus; assembly: GCF_030265055.1. Classification (NCBI taxonomy): domain Eukaryota; kingdom Metazoa; phylum Chordata; class Actinopteri; order Syngnathiformes; family Syngnathidae; genus Doryrhamphus; species Doryrhamphus excisus. The sequence continues at coordinate 3,839,490 of NC_080483.1, read as the reverse complement.
CGCAGACCAAGCATGACCCACGTCAGCCTGTCCACCCATCAGGCTAGCCCGCAGCACCGTTTTCATTGAGCGGTGAAACCTCTCGACAAGGCCGTTTGCTTGGGGGTGGTAGGCAGAGGTGCGGTGTAGCTTGACCCCGATATGGAGGGCGGACGCCCACGGGCTGTCAGAACGGCGGACAATGTGCAAACGCTCCATATTGGTGAACTCCGACTTGGCGACTGCCAACTTCGCGGGGTCGAGGCGGCGGGCTCCGGCGTGGACAGGTGGACCAGTGGTGTCAGTGTGGTGTTCCACACCATGCTTGGCAGAGAGGGCGGAGAAAGTGGGGCTGGTGAGGCTGGGAAACTCCTTGAGGAGGCGATGGAAGTCGTCGCCCTCTGATTGTGAGCACAGTCCCCCGTACCGCCCTCTGTCCCGGACACAGGCGAGGGACGAGAACGTTAAAGCATCCACCAACCGGCCATTCTTAATGTCCACCAATAATCCGTGTGTGCAGAAAAAATCTGCGCCGAGCAGGGGACAACGATGTCCAGCGTAACAAAGTCCCACACAAAGCGCTGTCCATTAAAGTGTAGTTCCACCGCACGGGTTCCATAGATCCGGATGGGGGTATCGTTGGCGGAGGCCAGAGCCGGTCCATGCCCGCCCCCCGCGATGTCTTTAGCCGTCGCGGGAACCACGCTTCTCTGAGCGCCGGTGTCGCAGAGGAACTTCCTTCCCGAGAGGGAGTGCCTGATGAACAACAGCCGGTTCGCTGTGCCTGCACCCAGGGCTGCTACTGAGCGCAGGCCTCCCCGTTTCCCTTAACTTTATAAGTGCACGGGGGGCGGCATCTCCTCACCTTCACACCAAACCTGGCGTGGAAGAAACACCATCCATCCTCGCGCTCGGGGGGCCTCTGGAGACTCCCCCTGGCCGGCGACGTTGTTTGCAGGGGTGCGCGGGCTTGCACCGGGGCCAGATGGCCGGGCGTAGAGCGCTGGGCGGCCAAGGAGAAGAGGTCTGCCTCGGCCGCCAGGGTCCTCTGGTCGGAGGCTGCAGTATTGGCGAGGGCGGTTTGCACCTGCGGGGGCATGTGCCGTAGGAAAAGCTCCATGAAGAGGAAATTAGGCTCCTCCGTGCCCAACAGGTTCAGCATCATCTCCATGCGCTCCGACAGCTTACGGTCTCCCAACCCGGAACTGTCCAGGAGCCGGCGTGCACGCTCTTGCCAAGAGAGCTCGAAAGTCTTCAGCAAGTGCGACTTGAGACCGTCGTACTTCCGCTGGGCCGGCGGGGAGGTGATGAAGTTTACCACTTTAGCGGCCGTCAAGCTGCTCAATGCGGCAACAACATGGTAGTAGCGAGAGTCGTCGTCATCCACGAACTGTGCCTACGCCTGTGCGAACCACGCCGCCGCTGCTGATTCCCAGAACTCTGGCAATTTTAGGGTGGCGTTTGTAGCCATGTTCGCTGTAGCTCCGAACACTTCGGGACTACTGTCGGGGTCACCAGTGAAGCGCCGAAGAACTGGTGTCTGAGGCGGAGTGTCGAATTTGGGAGAAAATTTTTCTTGCAAACATTAACTTGCACTCTTTGCTACTTAAGACATGAAAGCCCCGTCTCTCAACCACAACAGGAAGCGGAAAACCCCTGTCCCTTGCGTCCACCCCTCCGGGTGGCAACCCCTCCGGGTGGCAACCCCTCCCCTATCAATCATTCCAGGGTGAATTATGTCCCAGTAACCTACCACTACAAACCACTGTTTTAAGGCAAAATAAGGTTCAGACCTTTACTATGAAAAAAATGGCATACATAGACCCAACTCAGTAATTGACGTCCTAGAACTCTCCTTTATTGCGGAGTAGCAAGCACAGCACTCACTAGAATCATGCAGAAGTTTGATGAGGACAATTCATTTCAAAAAGTTTTTATAGTCTTGAAGGAGCTTTGGTGAGAAGCTGTATTATTCATCGCTGCTGTTTCTGGGTTTATTTTTTTGTCAAGTGAAAACTGTGCAAAACTGTGAGTCAAACTGTATAGCATCCTTAGCATAGCACAGCTATCACTACTGATTTTAGTATGTTACTTGGCTTTAATTTTGTGGCACGATCCCCACTAGCCTCTTCTTAGTTTTAGGCTCTCTCAGATGACTGAGAGACCGGGGCGGAGTGTAAAAATGTAGAAAGTCAGAGAGGTACGCTGAGGCAAGGCCGTTGAGGGATTTAATAGCAGCTAAAAGAATGTTGAAATGAACCATAAAATGTATAGGCAGCTGGTGGAGTGAAGCTAAAATGGGGGTAATGTGCTCATGTTTTTCTGTGCCAGTTTTAAGACGTGCTGCAGCGTTCTGCACCAACTGGAGCCGAGAGATGGCTGACGCACTGATCCCCACATATAATGCGTTGCAGTAATGCGTGTAACAAAGGCATGGATTACCGACTCAAAGAAGAAAATATGTTTTATTTTAGCCAGCTGCCCTCAGGTGGTAGAAATCGGAACTAACGACAGAACTGATCTGGCTGTCGAGTTTGAGATCAGGGTCCATCTTTACCCTCAGGTAAGTAATGGACGGTTTCATGTACTGGGTCAGGGAACCAGGATCTGGCTGGGGGTCTCAGAGGTTCCACCAAAAAACATCACCTGTTTTATTGTCATTAAAATTGTAACGGTTAAAAGCCACCCAGGCCTTGATGTCATCAAGATATTTCAGCAGTGCAGTGACAAGTCTGTGTCATTTTTCTTAAGAGGCACATACATTTGACTATCATCTGCATAACAATGGAAATAAACGCCATGTTTCCTAGTAATGGAGCCAAGTGGGAGCAAATAAAGCGAAAAGAGGAGAGGACCAAGCACTGAGCCCTGTGGGACCCCACATGAGAGGGGAGCAGAGGAGGACACAGAGTCGCCAAGGCTAACACAAAAAGTTATGTTGGCCAAGTACAACCACTCCAATGCCATACCTCTATTACTCACCCACTGGTCCTGGCGAGAAATTCGGATCTCATAGTCCACTGTATCGAAGGCTGCTGTTAAATCTAAAAACACGAGAATTACAGAACCACCAGAGTCTGTCATTAAAAACTCTTAAAAGTGCAGATTCGGTGCTGTGCAAAGATCTAAAACCGGATTGGAAATCTCTAGATTGTCATGCTTTTCCAGAAAGGTCATTAATTAACTGTGAACTATGTTGCCGATAATCTTTGACGGGAGGGACAGTTTAGATATGGGCCTGCCTTGGTTTTTTAATCAGTGGTTGCACCATCTCATGTTTAAAATTTGACCTCAGTTAAGAAAACCTCTTTAAAAAGCCAAGCAATATCATTCAGGGGACCAGTGGGCTTCAGTGACCAGCAATCTCCTGTAAAGAAGACAGAGTCACAGGGTCACACTGGTTAAAAACAGCAGAGCCGGTGACTTAGATTGAGGGGTAATAAGCAGGGGGAGAAATTAGAGCCCTAGTAGAAGAGACCTTGTTGATAAAGAAGTGAAGAAAACCTTCACAAACAGCAGGGGAGGCCTCCATGCATGCTGACTGTGGGAGATTCAGGACAGAGTCAATTATTTGAAACAATATGCAAGGTTTGTGACAGTTTGACAGGATAATGTCAGACAAATATTTTCTTTTAGCAGCTTTCACAGTTGTTTGATAACATCGCCAACAGTCCCAGTTAACATTTGAAAATACACCTGCAATTTGTCCCTTTTCCATTTGCGCTCGGCTCTGCTGCACTCCTGTCTCCTGTTGTGTCATTCAGCCAGGGCTCATATCCCTTTGCGGTCCGTGCCTCTCTGGGCTCGGGGCCTGGTTGTGGGTCTGGGACCCCTGGGTCCCCCACCCTATAACACCCCGGACGGCGTGTGCTTGCATGTGTGCGTCTTGAGTGGATGGGGTGTGCATGTGTGACTGAGCTATTTTTATGTATTTATTGTTTTAAATACTTAAATTACTAGTTGTATTATGATTGTGTGTGTGTGTGTGTGTGTGTGTGTGTGTGTATATGTATATCTAGATATACGGGGGGTGGGTCTGCCACTGGGTGTTCCATCTCTGCCGCTCGGTCCTCCATGGGTCAACTGATGCAGTCCTGTTTGTCACGGTTGTTGTTATGGGAACTGTTGTTGCTGCTGTTTTTGTCTCTCTCTCTCTCTCTCTCTCGACTGTCTCCTGCCCCCCCCCCCCCCCCCCCCCCCACACACACACACACACCCACCCGAGTTTCTCTTCTTGTTGTCTGTGTTTCTTCTTGCTCTGGTCCAGCCGCTCCAAATTGACATCACAAAAACATCAAATAACGGCAAATAAAATTCCATAGTACAGTGAAGTTGTAGCTTACACCTTTCCTGACACAGAGCAAATCTGTTTAGCATGTAAGGGCATTTAGATCAACAATACTATCTGCCCCAATTGCTGGACGGGACACAAAATAAATAAATAAATAAATACAAAGTACATAAATAAATACTAAGAACACGGCAGCGCTTCGCAGCAGCGGCAGCTTTGACTGAAGAATTACAGGCAAGAGCGACATCAAATATTACCAGCATATGACCGGAGAAAACTACATTACATACCTCAAGATTAAAAACAGGCAGATAAACCAAGGCACGTCGAGTGTGTGTCGGCGTTCTTGTGTGGGTCCAGAGACAGACTGCACAAGCTTAAAAGAGTCAATGAGGTTTAAAAAGTCATTTGACAAAGTTCGCAGACATCCCCGGGGAGTTAAAATAGCAGCATTCCTGTGGCAAAAGTTCAGTAAAAGCGCTGCACTCATCAAAAGTCATCCACGTCTCAGTCACAAACATGAAATCCAATCCATGTGAAGTAAAGAATCCAGGTTGCAATGATTTATGAGGAGAACGGGTACCGCCGGACTCTGAACACCTCATTCGGGCCGCTAACGGGTGTCCGGCAGGGGTTGCCAGGATCGAGCGAGCGCCACGCACAAAACACATAAAACCAGTCCGTTATATTTATATTTTGCATTGACATTATTATTATGCCAAAATTACTGTGTTAAACAAGCTATGTCGAACGAAACACTTGCTATAAAGCTAAATGAGACATTTTGAGTTGTATTTGTTTATTGCTGTTGTTTATTGAGCAGCTGGGTTGTAATTTAATTCATGTTTTATGGCTAAAGAAAAAAATATACAGTACAGTTATTGAGTAGATATTGTAGCGACCCTGACATGTTCATGTTGACATGTTGTGCTCTTGAGTGTCTGACTGTTCCGGGTGACTGTGAATGCACCAGGGGTGGGGGCGTGTCGTTGTTGAGGAAGCACTGTGGAGTTGCTGGCTGTGGTTTTAGCGGCGTGGTTACGGCCGGCAGTCGCCATTGTTGCCATGATTGTTGTGCAATAAAAAAGCTTGTTATCGACCACAGTTGTGTCGTTTCCATAGCCTTACATTGGTGTCAGAAGTAAAAGAAAAAAAGACGGACAGCATGACGGCTCGGCAGGTCGACGGTGGCGGCCACCCGAAAGTTAAGGAGGAGGTGGTGGATGCTGTTGGCTGTCAAATGACCACGAGCTGACCGAGCTTATCTGTGCTGCAGCACTGCAATCACCGCAACGCAGATCTCGTTCTCGCCGTGGGCCTTCAGGGTGTTGGGTGTGTGGCTGTCTTGGCCATATCAGCGCGCATTGACCCATCGAGGGAACTGACATCCAGGGAAACGCCCCAGGGTCTGTGTGATAGGGACGACACAGACCCCTGCACCTATGTCCCAGAATGTGTGGCTTCCCAAATACGGAGTCCAGCTGCACAGACGGGGGAGTGGAGCCACCCGAAGCAGATGACAGCATTGAGTCGGCAAGAGTGGTAGGGTGGACCATGTGAGGAATTTTTGCCATGTCCCCGTCACCCTGGCGAGGGGCCCATGCATAGCCCTTGGGACACCGGATCCACAGCAACTTTGATGAGACCCGATGTGGTTCCACCTGGGACGCAGTTGTAGCCCACTGCTGTGAAGCTGAGAACGGTGACTGGTGAGCTTTCCCCTATGCTTGGAAGGGGAGTGGTAGCCGTTCAGGTGGGGGGACTGAAGGTGAACTTTTGGGTGTGGGTGGCAGCAGTGCAAGACCCCTGCATATTAGGACTGGATTTCTTGCGGGCAGCCCGCTGTGTGTTGGACATGGGCAGGAACACCCTGACCTTCCCAGGGGGTACCAGAGTTGAAATGGTGCACCCCACACAGGCTCCAAGACCACACCCCCCAACCTCTCGCCTGTCGGGGGCGAGACCCTCCAAGTATAAACTCCTCCACAACCCCACCACCTGCTCACATCGACACGCTGCCCCTGACCCGAATCCAAACGCAAACTTCAGCAGCCGGGACGGACAGAACTGCCGCAGTAAGAGACGTGTGGGAACGCAGCCGGGATAACTTGGATCCCATACAGCAGGAGGAGCTGTGGCAGCTGCTGGTCGAGTTCAAGGACATCTTTGCGCTGACGGAGGAGGACGTTGGCCTGACGAACATGATGCAGCATGACATAGATACCGGTGACGCAAGATCTATCAAAGCGCGCCTCCGCCGCCTCCCACTGGCTCACCGGGCAGATGAAGACAGCACCATTGACGAGATGCTGAAAGCTGGCATTATTGAGCCATCTGACAGCCCTTGGTCCTGGTGGGTCGTGATGGTCAAAAAAAGCTGACAAAAAAAGACTCGTACCCGCTGCCCCGCATCGACGAGTCCCTGGACGCGGTGTCTGGTTCATCATGGTTTTCCTCATTAGACCTACGTAGCGGGTACTGGCAGGTACCCCTGAGCACTGAGGCCAAGCCAAAGACTGCCTTCTGTACCGGCAGAGGTTTGTGGCAGTTTAGAGTCCTCTCCTTCGGCCTTCGCAACGCACCAGCTATGTTTGAACGCCTCATGGAAAAGGTGCTGGTGGACAGCCCTCAAGAGGAATGTGTGGTCTATCTGGACGACATTCTAGTCCATGGGAACACCTTCCGAGCGGCCTTGGGGTCCCTGCGGCGGGTGCTGCAGAGACTGTCAGCGGCTGGTTTGAAGCTCTACCCCGACAAGTGCTGCTTCCTGAGGATGGAGCTGGAGTTTCTTGGACACAGGATCGGAGGAGAGGGCATCAGCGCGCTGCAGGACAAAGTCCAGGCAGTGAGGGAATGGCCAACCCCCACCAATTTACGAGAACTGAAGGGCTTCCTGGGACTTGCGTCCCATTATAGAAGATTTGTGCGAGGCTTCTCGTGCATTGCCGCGCCCCTCTTCCACCTCCAGCGAAAAGACTCAAATTTTCCTGAACAGGCCTTCAACTCTTTAAAGCGGGCCTTGACTGAATCTCCGGTCCTTGTTTCCCCAGACCCCAACCTGCCGTTCATCCTGGACACGGACGCCAGTGACGTTGGAATGGTGGCGGTGTTGAGCCAGGTTGGGGGAGAGGGGGAGAAAGTGGTGGCTTATTTCAGTAAGACTTTCAACAAGGTAGAGTGACGCTACTGGAGAAGAAAGATGGTGGTGGTCCCCGGGTCTCTGAGACAACTGGTGCTGAACTTTTCCCATGGGACTACTGGAGCAGGCCACTTTGGAATGGTGTGTCAAAGACACTTTGTCGGCTCTGGCAAAGTTTCTACTAGGGACAGCTCAGGAGGGATGTCGAGGACTTCTGCCGAAAGTGTGACCCCTGGGTCCCCCAGGTCAGTCAAGTGCCCAACAGTCACGTGCAGCTGACAGTGGGGACCCCGATGGAGAGGGTGGCGGTGGACATACTGGGCCCGTTCCCTCGCACAGACAACAGCAACCGGTACTTCCTGGTCGCCATGGACTACTTCACCAAGTGGCCTGAGGCGTATGCCATCCCGGACCAGGAAGCACGCACCGTTGCAGATGCTCTGGTGGAGGGCATGTTCGCACGATTCGGCGCAGCGGAGGTCCTGCACAGCGACCAAGGGAGGAACTTTGAGTCGGCTCTGTTCTCAGCAATGTGCAGGCGAATGGGAATTCAGAAGACGTGGACCTCCCCCCTGTACCTGCAGAGTGATGGGCTGGTTGAGCAGTTCAACAGAACCCTCGCGAAGCAGCTCGCCGTCCTCACGCCAGCCCGTGAGCTGCGCACGCCAAGGGAAATGGTCTTTGGCAGGCCTCCAGATGCGCCGGGGTCCCGTCTGGTCCTGAATACGCCAGGAGGCTGCAGGATAGGATGGACTCAGCGCACGCTTTGCTCGAGACCAGCTGCAGAAGGCGGGCGTAGGGCAGAAGAGGAATTACGACATGAGGGCCACGGGCAAAGATTTTGAAGCTGGGGACTTGGTTTGGGTGTACAGCCCAAAGAGGAAGAGGGGCAGGTGCCCCAAATTGGACAGCCACTGTGGGGGTAGGGGAGAAGCTGGGGGAGGTGGTATATAGCGTCCAACTGCCACCGAGGGAGAGACGGGTGGTCCTCCACAGGGACAGGTTGGCCCCGTACTTGGGCCTTGTGGGAAACCACAGCCCCACGCCCAAACTCCCCTGGGTGCTCCCCGCGTTCTTCCCCATTCCAGGACTTATCACCTGCCCCCCATCAGGTTTCCCCAAGACTGCAGGTGCAATCCAGAGAGCCCCCTGCGGGGCGGCCTCAGAGGGAGAGAAGGCCTCCGGGCCACCTTAGGGACTTTGTGTGACCCCCTTGGGGTGAGGGTTTTTGTACGGGGGGGACAACGTAGTGACCCTGACATGTTGTGCTCTTGAGTGTCTGACTGTTCCGGGTGACTGGGAATGCACCAGGGGTGGGGGCGTGTCGCGTTGTTGAGGAAGCACTGTGGAGTTGCTGGCTGTGGAGTTGCTGGCTGTGGTTTTAGCGGCGTGGTTACGGCTGACAGTAGCCATTATTGTTGTGCAATAAAAAAGCTTGTTATCGACCACAGTTGTGTCGTTTCCATAGCGTCAGCAACAACGTCACAATATATTGAAATATGAGAACATGAAAATTAGAAACAACTACTGCTTTACACATTTTTTAATTTTCAGGCAAAAATTCAGAAGAACGGCAAACTAGAGCTGGGATCAGCAATGCTGGAGAGCATGAAGCAGGCTTACACGTGTGGAGGGTGTGACTTCAGTGACAAAGTTGGAAAAAATACAATCTCATCATACAGATAAAACAAGACAAAACTAAATTATACTACCCGGGTAGATGGACACTAACTTGACTGTTTTCTTTATTAATTTATTATTAATGTTGTACCACATTTGGTGAAGATTTTGTCTGAATCCAAACTATACTCCTTGAGAAAATCAGTATCTTCCGAACGGCCCAATTTCGTACCAAACCAGACATTACCTGTCACTTACCAGGTGGACCTTCACTTTATGAAGAAGATCCCAGAAGGAGCAGAAGCCTCCAATGTGCTTGTAGGAGAGCTGGACTTCCTGGAGAGACCCATTGTGGCTTTTGTCCGGCTCTCCCCAGCTGTGCTGCTCACTGGCCTCACTGAGGTTCCGATACCCACCAGGTATCCATGATATATAGACATACAAATACATGACATTTGTCAAAATTATCATCTGATCATGTCACTGCAGGTTCCTCTTCATTCTCCTGGGCCCGGATGGAAAAGCACAGCAGTACCATGAAATTGGACGATCCATGGCAACAATTATGACAGATGAGGTGAGGGCTTTCCTTCTCAAGCTTCTCAAAACTAAGTCACAAGTGTCACAAAACACAGTCACAAACTTGTGTTTTAATGGACTGAGAAATCATGATGTACAATTTCATGATGTTAAACTCCAGCCCTTGAGGTACCGCTCCATCTCCTGGATATGGTCGGTCGTTGCCCCATTTGGCACGAATAATCAATACATTATCCTTGCCAATATGTAATGGATTCTGGTACATTGGCAGCACAATGATATGATAATAATGGTAATGATAATGTATTATAATTTGAATGTGTTTCCACGTGTCTTTTACATCTCTGTGGTCTAGATCTTCCATGGTGTAGCTTACAAGGCCAAAGACAGAGGTGACCTACTAGCTGGCATAGATGAGTTTTTGGACCAGGTGACTGTCCTACCTCCAGGGGAGTGGGACCCTTCCATCCGTATCGAGCCACCGAAGAATGTTCCATCTCAGGTACAACTTTGGTGCATCAGAGAAGCTTCTTTGATATGAGAGATCCCTCCTTTTTGCTGGAGTTCAGTTCCAGGTCCACTCGCAATTCGCAAAAATCTCAGAGTATATGCCAATAAAAATGTCTATAATTCGGTAAAATTACAATAAAATAATTACCTTTCCAATCTACTTGTATAAATGTATAAATTATTAATAACTTTAGAGTGAATCAGATTGCTTTCTGCAAAAAATGCCCATTGTATTAGCACTCAACAAGGTAATCAAATCTAACTGTTCTGTCCCGCAAATTAGTATGAGATTTATTTTGCGCATTTGGTACCCTCTAGCGGTGGTGTTAATTGTGGTCGGCTGTTGGAGCCATAAAGTTAATTTGAATCGGCTATTTTTGTTTACACTGTGTCGGTGGGAGACAGACGCATTGTATCTCCCTCCATCCTTGTTCGTCTTGTTCTTGAAGAAGCACAAACTGTAAGTTTATTTCATTTTATATCCTTATATACGATATTCCATTGATATTATTTACATTTGATGACATATTTGTTCGTATTTTACTTTAGTACTCATTAGAATGTACGTATGTATTGTTTTTCAGTTTTACACGGCTTCCATTAAAGGCATCTAAAGCCTACAACAGTCTCTGGTGCCCTTTGGGAGTGTTTAACTCGCTGCTAACCCGTGCATAGAAACGCACGATGAGGGCAGAAGAGTAAAAAGTTTCCTTCACACTAAGAGCATCTATGCTACCGGGAAACCACATCAGCGCTGAGATCAACATGTCGGTTACACCCAAATCCAGCAATGCAAGTGACTTGGAGGTCAGATCACAATGCAAATCATCGCCATCATCATTGTCAGTAACTTCCCGTTCCAGTAAAGCTAGTGTCAGCATTAGGGATCGACCGATATGGTTTTTTGGGGGCCGATGCCGATACCGATTTTTTTCCATCACCTTTAGCCGATGGCCGATTTTGCTTGGGCCGATATTTGTGAAGAAAATTTGTGAAGAAATGACCATGATACCAAATATTTATTGAAATGTAAACACTGAACACAGTCGGATTCAGCTTTCTTAATCACACATTTATACGGCATTATCAACTTTAAAAGGAATAAATATTCAACCATGTACAAAACATTTCTGTCATAGTTTAAGTTTTATCTAGCATTGATGTGATGACTGCTCCTCCGCAGTGTGACGCGCAACCCCCCCCACCTCCACACACACAAACACATCACACTGACACAATTTAGTACAATATATAAAACATTTCTCTGATCATTAAAGTTTGTGTTGTACACTCTTAAGACCTCTCATAAGCAGACATGGCTGCTCCAATTCCTTCTGTGTGTGTGTGTGTGTGTGTGCGTGCGTGCTCAGAGAGAGCGCACACACATAACACGACACGCATTTAAAGTTGCATAGTTGTTCATTCTTGTTCTGCTCAACTAGTGAGAGTGCTTTTATTCGTCTGTTGCGTTGGTATGTGATGTTTTTGGGCTTTCTTGTTGTCACACCGTGACTTAAACTGTTATGCCAAGCGATCACCCAGTGAAATGTGATGGGCTTGGTAAAGTGTTAAAAGCAAGCTAATTCTATTACTTGTGAAAACGTGCCCTTGATGTGATTCAACAGTGAGGGCGGGGTACCGCGACTACGTGTGCTGCGGGGTCCTCTGCCGCCGGGGCAACACAAAAGCTGCCTGACTGTAAATCATGCGGTGGAAAAATACATCGGCGAACCCATGCACATATCGGCCGATACCGATACAAGGAAAAAACGCAAATATCGGCCCGATGTATCGGTCGATCCTTAGTCAGCATCACTGCGATAGACACACGAGCAAAAGCTGAAGCTGCACGTGTTCAAGATGCATATGCAAAACGACAAATAGAGATGACTGTTGAAAAGGCTCGTATGGACGGCACATTGAACGCTTTGAAAGAAGAAGGTGAAGCCGAAGCTGCATTAGCAGCGGCTGAAGTCTTCGAAGCAGCTGCGGACCTAGAAAATAATAAAAACAGGTCTAACATTTTTGTAACTACTGAGCCATCGGCGCAACGTACCTGCGACTATGTCAGCAGGCATTTCCATGATCAACGGCAGGACACATATAGTGAAAATATGGACCACAAAGCAAGATATACTGTTCCCCAGGCAACAGATGCTTTGCAGCCCACCCATCCAGAGAATGTTGTCACCGCTATCAGTCATGCTCAACATGCCTCAACTCCCCAACAAATTTTACCCCAACATGGACACCAGCCCATGGGCCACACTCTGGTCGAAGTTAATGACAGCACCCCCCTTCTACCACGCAACAGCAACAAACGTGACCAGCCACAGAGGGCGGCAAGCACTTTTGCTGACGTGTCTGATCTTGTCACTTATTTAGCCCGTTGTGACCTAATCCTATCAGGGCTAAAGACATTCGACAATCGTCCAGAAAATTATTTGTGTTGGAAAACTAGTTTCTGTGAAGCTATTGAGAGGTTGAACCTCAAACCCAGTGAAGAACTTGATCTACTTTCCAAGTGGCTTAGTGGGGAAGCACTACAACACGTGAAGAGGATCAGAGCAGTTCATATCAATTACCCAGCTAATGGTTTGAAGATGGCATGGCACCGATTAGATAGGAGTTATGGGTCTCCTGAAGCTATTGAAACATCCCTGTTCATGAGATTGGAGAACTTCCTGAGAATCCAGAGCAAAGAATACCACCGTCTACAAGAATTAGCAGATCTGCTCATTGAAGTTGCTCTCCAACTCTCCAACAGCACTGATCAAAGATGTGAACGCCCGCCAGCAAAGTGGAAACTCAAGACCCCTGTCTCAGTCAACAAGGTTCAAGTTCGCAACTCATCCCCAGACGTGGATGAGAAACCTCAAGAAAACCCATCCAAACAGTGCCCTATTCACCAAAAAACACACCCCTTAAGCAGATGTAGGGCTTTCAGGGAAAAAACACTGCAGGAATGGAAAGAATTTCTTAAAGAGCACTTAATATGCTTTAAATGCTGTGCGTCAACAGCCCATCAAGCCAAGAACTGTAGGGCAGACATACACTGTTCAGAATGTGACAGCAACACTCATGTTTCAGTCCTTCATACTAGTCCACCCTCCTGGGCTGCTAAGGAGTCAGTCTCATCCACCACAGGCCATGGAGGGGAGCAGTTTGCAGAGGCGCTGGAGGTTGCCACTTCAAGCTGTACAGAGATATGTGGAGGGAACTTTCAACGCAAATCCTGTTCCAAGATAATTCTGATCAACGTCTATCCTCAGGGACAACCTCACGAGAAGAAGAAAATGTACGTCATGTTGGACGACCAGAGCAATCTATCACTGGTAAGGTCAGCCTTCTTTGACACATTCGGGATCCAGAGGGGCGCATTCCCTTATACCAGGGGTGTCAAACTCATTTCGCATCGTGGGCCACATACGGCCTAGGGAGATGTCAAGTGGGCCGGACCATTAAAATTATACCATACTCTGCTATAAATAACAAAAAATATCATGTCTTTCCTTTGTTTTGGTGTAAAGAAGCACAAGAACATTAGGAAAATATTGAAATTTAATGAACTATCCTTTTACAAAACATTTCATGAAACACCTCATATTTCCTTAGACAAATGTGCAATTTACTTTTATCATTCACAAATATGCATTGCAACTGATCCCACTGATTGTACAAAGGCACAAAACTTTAATTGGTACTGAAAAATATAGTAATGCACTTTAAGATTAAATGAGACTTTTAAAGAAAGGGATTTTTAAACCACTTACACATACGCATATAAAATCTAAATGTAATCCCTGCGTACACCTTACAAACTAAGGAGAGTGATTTTAAATGTGTAATGAAGAAAGTGTTCGCCTGTTCTGTAAATCTGTAAACTTCATACATGAAAAATACATACATATACAATATATACTGAAAATTTATGGAGTTGTATGAACTGATGTTGTTTTGAAGCTGCTGACTAACATTAAACTGCACATTTTTTAAATCACCACAGTAAGGATTCATCTTCACAGAGCTGTATTCTTTCAATGCAAACAGTAAGCCGTCATATTTTTCGCTGTGATGAGTCTCGTAGTGGCGTCGAATATTATATTCCTTCAATACCGAAACTTGTTGCAAACACACCCTGCACAAAGGTTTTCCATGCATCTCTGTAAATAAATAGGACGTGGTCCATTTTTCTTTGAAAAATCTACACTCCTTATCTAATTTTCTCCGTTTGGATAACGACATTTTGGCTAATGAGGGTGTAGCGGAGAGGTAGAGACCAAGGTATTAACAACGTTGTAACAAGCAGCAGATGGCGCATTGATACCGCCTGCTGTTTTCAGTCTGTCTCAGTGATGCGGCTTGTCTTCTACTCTGATGGAAAGAGTGCGCCCCTTAGCGGATAATCCATGAATTGCAGCGAATTAAAAATATTAATTCCATGTCTTTTTTGCATTTTTTCCACTTTCAAATTATCCTGCGGGCCTGATCGAACCTCCTTGGGGGCCGGTTCCGGCCCGCGGGCCGTATGTTTGACACCCCTGCCTTATACCCTCAAGACATGCTCTTCGGTCGAAGATGAAATCTTCCTCGGCATCATGAATAAAGAGTTCACCAAGGACAGCTCCAACAGTTGGGTGGCTCCTCTCCCGTTCCGTAGTCCCAGGCAGCGTCTGCCAAACAATAGGCAACAAGCACTCAGTCGCCTCATGCTCCTCCGCCGAACTCTACTGAGGAAGCCTGAGATGAAGGACCACTTTGTGGATTTCATGCAATAGTCATGCCAAAGTTGCACCGGCACTGGAGAAAGATCAAGAGTGTTGGTACCCACCAAGCTTTGGAATCTACCACCCAAAAAAGCCGAAACAAATCAGAGTTGTGTTCGACTCAAGCGCACAGTACAATGGCATATCTTTGAATGAGGTGTTGTTACAAGGTCCAGATTTGAACACAGCCTGATTGGAGTCTTCCTCCGGTTCAGAAGTGAACCAGTTGCTGTCATGTCCGACATTCAGCAAATGTTCCACAGCTTCGTAGTCAGAGAGGATCACCGCAACTTCCTTCGGTTCTTGTGGTTCAGGGACCATGATCTCAATGGCGAAGTGCTGGAGTTCCGCATGAAGGTCCATGTTTTTGGCAACCGTCCTTCACCAGCCGTCGCAAGTTATGGGTTGAAGAGGACTGCTATCGAAGGTGAGCGAGAGTTTGGTACAGAAGCTCGACGCTTTGTGGAACGTCACTTCTATGTGGATGATGGTTTGAAATAATTTCCTGATGCAAAGAAGGCAATCGACGTGCTGAAAAGAACACAAAACATGTTAGCACAGTCGAACCTCAGGCTCCACAAAATCAGCACTAACGTGTCTGACGTCATGAAGGCTTTCCCAGGGGAAGACATAGCTAAAGGCCTAAAAGACCTTGACATTGGTCATGATTCTCCACCACTGCAACACAGTCTGGGTCTTGGATGGGATCTGGCCACAGACACTTTCACCTTTCATGTCTCATCTAGTGAAAAAACATTCACGCAACGCGGCGTGCTGTCAATTATCAACTGTTAGTTTGACCCTCTAGGATTTGCTGCACCTGTCAGCATTCACGGACGCGCTATGTGTCCTGTGATTTGCCCAAGGCTGCTTGGTTCTACTTGATTAAATGTAGTGCATAGTTATATGGTGAGATACAAAAAAATAGGAGACAAACACACAGACAATCCTTCACCGCTGAGGGACAAAGTGTAGTAGGCTTCATTCTCGGCAAAGCCAAACTAGCCCCCAAACCTGACATCACAGTACCCAGACTCGAGCTTTGTGCGGCAGTGCTGCAGTGGAGCTGAGTGAGGTGATTGTAGAGGAACTGGACATCAAAGTGGACGACGTCAAAGTCTTCTCTGACAGCAAGGTAGTACTTGGCTACATATCCAATGACTCAAGACGATTTTATATTTATGTGCAGGGCTCGACAATAACGATGTACCGATGGCCCAGGGCAAGTTAAAACAAAATTGGGGCAAGTAAATCCAATCAGTGATATTCCCGTCGGGCAAGTGCACTTTGGCATGCCATACTGCCAAGAGTTTTTTTTCTCGTTGAGTGTTGGTAAAACACGGACTGCGTAATTCCGGTGGTAATTTGCAATCCAATCCTTGCAAATCTTGAAATGGACCAATCAGAATTGTTTATTTCAACCGCGGTCCGAAATCCACAGTGTCGAGATCAACCAATCACCGATCGTTTGACTAGGAAAACATCTATATGGCGTCCCTGCCAACATGGTCTAATTCTTCATAACGTGTGAAGGAAAACAGCAAAAAGTGATGAACCAGTGCCTCCTAAACAAGTATTTTATTAGTGGCAGCAAATCAAATGATGGCACAGGTGAGTGAATCACATTGCTGTGACAATTTGAAGTGGTCACAATGAAACACCACCGATTAGATCCAATACCAAGTGCTGATTTTGCACAAGCTACAAAATCTAGTGCTTCCATTTCTCTGTGTATTTTTCTCACCTTTGCTTCACAAATCATTGTTTGACCATTGAGCATTTTTTTCTGGATTAAAAACACTTTACTAGTACACAAATGTGTCTATCCAATAATGTTTCATTGTGGTGCACAACTTATAAATATCACTGCTTACTTTATTTATCAAGGCAAAGTGCCGAGAAGTCTCTTGACAATCCAGATTTCCATGCAACGTCATGATCTATGTAGGAAAACAACCACAATAATTAATAATAATAATTTAATTTTTATTTGAGAATCTCATGTGATGCCACAAAAATGAGATGATATCATTATGGCAGTCTTTTCATTTTACATGGGGCAAGTTCGGGCAAGTAGTTCTCACCTTAAGGATTCCCCATGGGCAAGTCATTTTTGGTAGAGCCCTGTTTATGTGCATAATCGAGTCTAACGGATCAGACGATCTACACAAGTGAGCCAATGGAATTACGTTTGCACCGACCAAAACCCCGCTGACCATGCCACCAGAGCTGTGTCAGCCAATCAGCTAGCTCTCTAGCTAACTGGCACATCTTTCTTCACTCACGTCCAAAAAGTTTAGCCAAATGCAGAACCATTCCAGCTAATTGACCCTGAAAGAGATGTGGAAGTTCGCCCTGCAGTAAATGTGTGTGCCACCAAACTCTCTGTCAGCATGCTCGGTAGTGCACGGTTTGAACGTTTCTCAAGTTGGACATCTCTCATGTGAGCTGTGGCACTACTATAACACATTGCACGCTCCTTTGTACGAGCGTTCAAGGACAATCCTTGCAGTGGCTGGCACATCTGCGACAAGGCTCTAACCAAGGTCCAGTGTGAGCAGGCCAAAGCGGTAGTGATTCTCATCTTGCAAAGGGAAGTCTACGGTGAGGAAATACAATGCATTCAAGCTGGAAAGTCAATTCCCAAGCACAGCCAGCTCAGCAAACTGTCCCGTCATGGACTCGCAGGGGCTCCTCAGAGTTGGAGGTTGTCTTGCCAAGGCAGAAATTACTTCTGATGAACCCCATCCCATTCTGGTTCCAGGCAAGCAACATATTGCTACACTGCTGATCAGGCACTTTCACGAAGTGGTTCATCACCAGGGTCGGCTCTTCACAGAAGGAGCTATAAGGGCTGCAGGCTTTTGGATAGTTGGGGGAAAGAGAGCTGTGAGCAGTAGGATCCACACCTGTGTAATATGTCGCAAGTTACGAGGGAAAAAAGAGCAAAGAATGGCACAAGTGTGGACCCCCCCTTTACCTATGTAGGGTTAGGATGTGTTCGGCCCTTGGTCTGTGACTTCACGAAGGACAAGAGGAGGCCAAGCAAACAGCAAGCGATGGGCGGTCATCTTTGTGTGTATGACTTCAAGGGCAATACACATCAAAGTCTTGGAGTCGATGGACACTTCCTCCTTCATCAATGCCCTCAGGCGCTTCCTAGCAACACGAGGCCCTGTGAAACTGTTCAGGTCTGAACAGACCACAAGACTGTGAAACCAACTTCGTAGGAGCCTGCAAAGAACTCCAAATTGACTCAGAAGGCTGCATACACAAGAAGGTGCTCTGGAGCCGCCAGACTTACGCGTGAAGTTCTTGTGACATTCATGGCTGAGGTCACAGCAATCGTCAACACAAGGCCTTTGACTTCAGTATCAACAGATGCTGAGAATCCAGTCATTCTCACTCCAGCGACTCTACTTACTCAGAAAGTGGGGCTGACTCCTGTACCTCCAGGCCAGTTCGATGACAGCAATCTGCTGGAAACGGGAGATGTAAATGTAATAACTATTACATTTGCAGGAAATTATTACAGATGTGGGAAAGTGAAAATCTGTAAATGTAATAACTTCCCACAAATATAAGACAAAATAATGGTTTTGTGGTTGTTGTTTGTTCTTTCTTCTTTTAATGAGGGAGAAGGTGTAGATGTCATTTTGAGGATTTTAACAAGATAATTTTTTTCTTTTTTTTGTGGAAAAAATATTATTCAAAGAGTATCATTTGAAAACATTAAAGGAATCTTTAATTATTAAATTATAATTTATTGTAAATTAAAAAAGATAACATAATTGCGAAAATTGCAATTGTAAAAATGTTATTACTATTATTATTATTATTATATTTTTTTATTTCTTTAGTTTGTGTGTATATATACATATATGTGTGTGTGTATATATACTATATATATATATATTATAATGTAAGATTAACATCAACATCAACAAATGTAATTTTTGAATCATTCATTCATTCATTTTCTACCACTTATCCTCACGTGGGTCGCGGGGGAGCTGGAGTCTTCGGGCGAGAGGCGGGGTACACCCTGGACTCGTCGCCGACCAATCACAAGGCAAATATAGATAAACAACCATTCACACTCACATTCATACCTATGGACAATTTGGAGTCACCAATTAAGCTAGCATGTTTTTGGAATGTGGGAGGAAACCGGAGTACCCGGAGAAAACCCACGCATGCACGGGGAGAACATGCAAACTCCACACAGAGATGGCCGAGGGTGGGATTCAACTCGGGTCTGTGCGCTAACCACTCGACCCCCATGCAGCCTTGTTGAATCATATAGAATCTAATTGTATTGTGTGTACTAAGGGTGTGTACTAAGGAAAATAATTGCCATTAATCGATACAGCGATCTTCCGCTGCCTTCCAAATTGTCCAGAAGCAATTTGTCCGTCCCTGCAACAAGTGCCCCCCCGAACGAGTGTTCAGCACAGCAGGTGACATTAGAACAGCACAGCAGTTGGCTTTTTCCTGAATTTTGAAACAATTTTAAAAGGGTATAAGTTGTTTTACACTTTCTGCTCGTCACTACTGCATTAGCCTACCTCCTCGTGCACTCATATTGGCAGTATGTTTTGCAGATAGGAATATAAACAAACATTGATTGCACTGTTGAAAGTGTCACTTTAACTTTGCTCTTTTACAGCAGTAATTATTGTATACTTGTTTTATCCACCACTGAACCACTGCTCTTGTAATTGCATAGCTGATGTGAAAGTGTGAGGAAAGTTGTTTTTAAAAAGTCGTTGCTGTTTTAAGATGGTAAAAAGAATTATCAAGAAGTGGTACATAGCAAAAAAGACAAACAGCACTTTTGTTGAATTTACTGCCAAGTACCTAGAAGGAATAAAGCCAAATACTTTTTGTAGGACCATACTGAATTCCATTTTTTTCCCTTTGCTTATTTGCATCATGTTGAATTGCATCATATCGCAAGAAATTGCACCATATCATATCAGATTGCGTTGATTTGAAATAAATGATTATTGCATTGTGAAGAGGGTGAATCGTATTGCATCGTATCGCCAGAAAATTTCATGTATCGTTTAAGTATCGTATCACTGGCAGTTCATTGAGATGTGTATCGAATCGTCCTCGGTGCTGAGATTCACACCCCTAGTGTGTACACTGTATCAAATTGACCTAATAAGTCAGTTTTGATTTGTATCTTAACTTGTGTATCTAGATATGTATGGAAGCGTTTACCACAAAGGCCACTTTTTTTTTTAATTCATTCAGTATATTTTTCATTGTTTTATTTATTTTTTAAACAATCAACAATTTCAGAAACCTTTAGAGAAATGTCTATTTATTAAATACAAAGTATTGGAGAAATTTATATTATTTCTAAACGGCATATGTAAATTTTTTAAATGACCAAAAATCAGCAAATATGCAGGGGGTCATGAATGTGTGGGGATTCGCTGTAATTGACCTTGTTTTTGTCTGTTTGGTGGTCATTGTAGGAGAAGAGGAAGATGCCTGGCATCCCTAATGGCACAGCCTACCAGGTCGAGGAAGATCCCCATGCTGAGCACCATGGGCCGGAGCTGCAGAGAACTGGACGGTGAGTCATGGACAGTTGGAAAAAAAATGAGAACAAAGAACTTGAGACATACCACTTAATCCTTGGACTTGTGCTACATTTGGGTCCATCCCAATACATTTTTACATTTCTGTTTGTCAAAGGATAAATGACAAAGAGCAGCCTTGAAACTTCAGATCAAATTATGCCTTAATAAATACAGTTACTTGTAGTAGGCACAGCCCTGTCTGATGATGTTGTCACCAGGTTGTTTGGTGGTCTGATAATGGATATCAAGAGGAAGGCTCCCTTCTATCTGAGCGATTTTAAAGATGGCCTCAGCCTGCAGTGTGTGGCCTCTTTTCTCTTCCTATACTGTGCTTGCATGTCACCAGTCATCACCTTTGGTGGGCTTCTGGGAGAGGCAACAGAGGGACGCATTGTAAGATTTAACATGTTTTGCACTTTTAAGATGATTGATTAGTACTCATGAGCAAGATATTATGTACGGTATGTGTGTTCCAGAGTGCCATTGAATCCTTACTCGGTGCATCCATGACTGGGGTCGCCTACTCGCTGTTTGCCGGCCAACCTCTCACCATTCTAGGGAGCACAGGACCCGTGCTGGTGTTTGAGAAGATCCTCTTCAAATTCTGCAAGTATGTCGTGACAACTTCCTCATATTGTGACATCTTCTGTGATGACACAATGTCCCCTTTGCTCTCTAGGGACTATGACCTCTCCTACTTGTCGCTGAGGACCTGCATTGGCCTGTGGACGGCACTGCTGTGTTTGGTGCTGGTGGCCACAGACGCCAGCACTCTGGTGTGCTACATCACTCGCTTCACAGAGGAGGCCTTCGCTGCCCTCATCTGCATCATCTTCATCTACGAGGCCTTGGAGAAGCTGTTCCACCTGGGAGAGATTTACCCCTTCAACAAGCACAGTGATCTGGACAAGCTGACGCTGGCATAGTGAGGCACACAATCCTACAATTTTGAATGAGAACTTAGCAAGAAATCATATAAATTGAAATTCTTTCAAATCTAAGTACTGTCCATCTTGGTATGCACCCGTTTTTGTATGATTGCTTTTTGTTTTCATTTACTGTCTCGTATTGTTTATAACAAACTAATCCATTTGACGTGTACTATGGAAAACAAACAAAGCACCCTACACGTTACATTTTTAGACTGTGGTTAGTAAAATAACCTGTCACCGGGTCAATGAAATTGCAATTTCAAGTTGCAATTTCATAATGAGGGTAAAAACCATCTAGGAATTTAATCTTGCTAATGTTGCCCCTCCACAACCTGGAGAGGGGTCTGCATTGAAAATCCTGTGGTACAGAATAAGGAAGACAATCCACGATGACTTGACGTATATTCACCTCAGGATTTTTTATTTTATATTCACCTCAGGGCCTTAAGATTGTTTTATTGGCCCATGGCATACTTTTGTCTTCCTCTGTGTTGCAAAATGTTAAATATATCAAAGGGGCCCCTCGCATCATTTTTGTCCGTGATGGTACATCCTTGATGCACAAGAAATCTGCATCATCAGGCGTAACCACAGGAAAAATGTAGTACAAAACAAAAGACGCTGCTTAAAACCAAGCAGGAAGAAAGTATAACAAAAAGGGCTGCTGAAAACCAAGCAGGAAGAAAGTATAACAAAAAAATGCAGGAAAACGTAAATGCACTGCAACCAGAAACAGACAGGTGGCAACAACGCAGCACCCCAGAACATGACGATGAGTGTACTCCACCCAGGGGAGACAGGACGACCACCAGGAGGGGTGCCGGTGGCAAACGCACTGCAGGGCGGCTTCCAAATCCTGGTTGGCTGACTCCGTCTGGCCGTTGTCCAGAGGATAAACTGACAGATGTCCCCAAGGCCTTGCAGAGCACCTTCCCGACCTAGGAGGTGAATTGGGGCACTCTGTCAGAGACCAGGTCCATATGAATTCCATGCAGGCGGAACACATGCTTGACTAGCAGCTGGGCGGTCACCAAGCCAGAAGGTAGCTTGCACAGGGCTATGAAGTGTGCCATGTTGGAAAGTCTGCGTATAATGGTTTTACCTTGAGCAGTAGGAAGTCCAGTAACAAAGTCCAGAGCAATATGTGACCCCAGGGAGGGCATGGGCAATGGTTGGAGTAATCCAGCGGGTGGGCGGTGACACCTTGGCTCTGGCACACACTCTGGCTGCAGGTATGATGGAGTCTGGGGTTTTCGCCGTCTCACCCGGGCCAAACACTCTGGAGAGAGTCCATCAGGCTTAATGTTCCGTGATCCGGGTCGGTAGGTTGGAGTGAAGTCAAATCTTGTGAGGAATAATGACTAGCAGGCTTGATGAGTTGGCCACGCCCTCCAGCCAATGCCTCCACTTCTGCAGTGCGAGCTCAATGGCCAGCAGCTCACGATTCCCCATGTCGCAGTTCCCCTCTACTGTGGTGAGGCAACACGAAGAATGCACATGGATGGAGTCACTGGTCGACCAAGGGCCACGAGGACAGGACCGCACTACTGTAATACTGTAAAAAATTGCATAAATGGGTCAGGATGAGTGAGAACCGGAGCAGAAGTAAACAAAGATTTAAGCTTAATAAACATTGCCTCAGCCGCTGAGGTCAATACAAAAAGTACCTTAGTGGATGTCAGCCTGGTCCCGCCATACTGCTGAAATTGCGAATGAATCTCCTAATCTCCTGTAGAAATTTGCACACCCTAGGAACCTCTGCAAGTGCTTTGTACCTTGGCGGGATCGGCTCTAAGCTTGCCCTTCTCCACAAATGAGACGGATGATGAGTGGCTCGCACTTCTCTGCCTCAACATAGAGGTGATTCTCAAGAAGGCACTCTAGTACATGTTCCATCAAAGAGTCAGAAAATGTTACGATATCTTCAAGATAAACGAAACAAAACTGGTTAAGCATGTCACAAAGGTTCTGGAACATGGCTGGAGCAATGGTAAGGTCGAACGGCATGCTGTTCAAAATGCCCTAACGGAGTATTGAATGTGGTCTTCCATTCGTTCGCATCTCTTGTCCGTACCAGGTGATATAAAGATCCAGTTTGGTAAATATCTTAGCAGACTGAAGGGAAGAAAATGCTCAGCCCATAAAGATAGCATATTTTTGACAGTAATTTAATTGAGTCCAAGGTAATTGATACAAGGACCAAGAGACTTAGCTTTCTTCTCAACAAAAAAGAACCCCTCACTCCCAACGGGGAGGAAGAAGGACAGATGAAACCAGAAGCTAACAAGGAAAAGATATAGTCCCTGAGTGCCTTTTGCTCCAGGCCCAAAATATGTCTGGAGTTGGGCAAAGGAGCATCCGGGAGCAGCTTAATGGCGTAGTCATATGGCTGATGAGGTGGCAAACTCAAAGGCTTGTCTTTACTGAATACTTGGGCTAGGTATTCGCTAGGTATATTGGGCTTGGGCTAGGTATTCGCTAGGAACACCAGACATATTGATTTCCTCTGTGTGTGCCACCTTCTCACTCTCGGTCACTGCAGAGCGCAGGCAATTAACGTAACAGTAGCTGCTACAATTAGCTATGCGGGTCTTACCCCAATCCACCAAAAAATTATGTACCTTGTGCCAGGTTAACCCAAGAACCACAGGCGCAAATTGAGAAGGTATGATGTAGAATCTAATTAATTCATGGTGATTGCCAGAGAGCCGAAAAGATAAAGGTTCGGTCTTGCTAGGAGGCGACCTAGCCTAAAATTAAGGCTGGTAACTTAATTTTAAAGAAAGTATAACAAAAAGGGCTGCTGAAAACTTAGTCAACAAGATATTAACCACTGCCGGAGAAGCAGGGAATACAAGGTATTCACAAACACTATACAGGTTTGACAGAAAGCACGGCGGGGTAGCACAAGGCAAGGATGCACAGGAGACAGGCAGGGAACAATTGATAATCTGGCATAGAGTAGTCCACACTGCACATCTTAAGTGGTCACAGGGAATTTGGAAGTATTATTAATTATATTGTTTTGATAACATAAAGTATTTTTGCTCTTATTTTTGTGTGTCTGAAAGAAATTAATTTGGTTCATGGTCCATGCTTAATTTTTATTGCCTTCTCTCTGACTTTAGCTGCCAGTGTGCAGAGCCAGCTCATCCCAGCAATAAAACCGTTGAACTGTGGAGCAAGAGAAATATCACTGCTGCAGACGTACCTTGGGCCAACCTCACTGTCAAGGTAACCTATGTCAACACATGCACAAGTTCCATGTTTGCATTTGTTAACAAGCAACTGACCCCTTCAGTCTCTCCAAAGCAACTCACCTCTCTGTAGGCACTAATAAGGACATTCCATCGATTTGCTTTTCTCCACTGAGCACATGGTTGTTTTTTGAATGCTCAATGAACTTTTCCACCTCAGTCATACTACACTTACTTACTTATACACTGTATGCTGTACTCACCTAACACAGCATAGAAGTCTTCCATCAAACTATTTGTGATGCTGCATTTTTATCATCTCTCTACAGGAGTGTTTGAGCCTCGAGGGAGATTTTGTCGGTACGGCATGCGGCCACCATGGACCCTATACCCCAGATGTCCTCTTCTGGTCTGTCATCTTGTTCTTCTCCACCTTCTTCTTGTCAGCGTTCCTCAAACAGTTCAAAACGAGTCGATACTTCCCCACCAAGGTAATCCGCAAAAGGCCTGCCTTCTTGGGTCAGGGTTTTCAAAGTGTGACACCACATAGTATATACCATACAAGTTTGTGCTTTCTTAGCAGTTTTGAAAAAAATGTTTTTTTGTTTATTTTTAGAAATCTGCTGCACCTGCACCACAGGGTCACCTCACCCTTTGAAAAGCCCTCATTTATGCTATACTACTCCCCTGCTACTGCTGTACAGTAATTGTATCAAAATGATGCTTTTACTTCCAGAATGTCTGAGTGTTGTTTCCTGGGTCACACAGGTGCGGTCCATGATCAGTGACTTTGCTGTATTCCTCACTATCGTGGTCATGGTGTTGCTCGACTACATCATCGGCGTGCCCTCCCAGAAGTTAAAGGTTCCCAGCAAATTCCAGGTAATCAAGAACGACTGTGTGCATACCTTCCAGTTGATGTTTGCATCTCCTTCATGTGTGCCACCTTCAGCCCACTAGAGAAGACCGAGGGTGGTTGATCAATCCAATAGGACGTAACCCTTGGTGGACGGTTCTGGCAGCCTCCATTCCGGCTCTTCTCTGCACCATCCTCATCTTCATGGACCAACAAATAACTGCTGTTATCATAAACCGGAAAGAGCACAAATTGCTGGTACATTTATTTTTTTCAGTGTGCTAATCTTCCACTTCTTCCACAAAAAGAATATCAAAAGTAATACCTGCAACCTTCTGGATGGTGCCGTCAGTGGAAAAAAAAAGACAATGAATCATACATGAATTCGGCTTTTGACTTTGTGTATGCAATTGTTCCACAGAAGGGTTGCGGCTACCACTTGGACCTCCTGATGGTGGGTCTCATGCTGGCCGTGTGCTCCATCATGGGCTTGCCATGGTTTGTAGCCGCGACCGTTTTGTCCATCACTCATGTGAACAGTTTGAAGCTGGAGTCAGAGAGCTCTGCTCCAGGTGAGCAACCTCGCTTTCTGGGCATCCGAGAGCAGAGACTCACCGGCCTGGTCATCTTCTTGCTCATGGGATGTTCTGTGTTCATGACTGGAGCACTTCAGGTGAGTTTACCCTCATTTTGCGTGACACTATAGTAAGGGTATTTATTCATTTTGTTTAAAAAATCCTTCATTTGTTCCACAGTTCATTCCGATGCCAGTGTTGTATGGTGTCTTCCTTTACATGGGTGCCTCATCATTGAAGGGCATACAGGTATAGCTCAATAAGCACTCAAAAGTGCCATCTAACAGTCTTGATGCATCTGTGATATCTCATACATATTGCTTACAGTTCTTTGATCGTCTGAAGTTGTTTGGGATGCCAGCCAAGCACCAACCAGACTTTATCTATCTGCGTCACGTTCCCTTGAGGAAGGTTCATCTGTTCACGCTCACACAGCTAACCTGTCTAGTTCTCCTGTGGGTCATCAAGACCTCACCTGCTGCGATTGTCTTCCCCATGATGGTGAGAGGACCACTCTCTCTGTCGCACGTCCATTATCTCAAACCGCATTGTCTCTCTCCTTTTATTGTCTGTAGGTGCTGGCTTTGGTATTCATCCGCAAACTGCTGGACTTCTGTTTCTCCGATCGGGAGCTCAGTTACCTGGACGATCTCATGCCTGAATGGAAGAAGAAAAACCTTGATGATGCTTCCAAAACGATTGAGGAGGTATTTGTTGAACATATGGATGACAAAGGATTAATTTGCAAATATTAACAATTGTCTACTGCAGGAAACCCAGGTTATGCTGGGTACCAAAAGCGAAGATGGTGCAACTGTTCAGATTCCCATGGAGAGCAGTCAGCCAATGCAGGCCTCAAAGTCGCATGACCCCAGGTGGGTGGGGACAGCATGGGCATGGTCATTACAGTGCATACCGTATCAGTGTAAATTTAACCCTTACAAACACATTAACTGTCCTAAAATGGAACCTCTAAAGCATTGAGCTTAACTTTATCTCATTAAGTCCCCAAGTGACGTATAGGAAACTTTTAGGAGTGGTTGTCAATCAATCAATCAATAAAACTTTATTTGTAGAGCACTTTTCATACATAAAATGTAGCACAAAGTGCTTTAGATTTAAAAAAAAACAACAAGACACATATACACACACACATATACACAAGATGTTTGTTTGCCTGAGTACAGAGGAACCAGGTCAGGAAGCGGTGCCATCTGCGCTGCAGTGGGGGCAGCGCCAAAGAGCCCCCACCCACCCCAGCCAGTGAGCCCCACGAGAAGAAAGAGAGTGTCATGTGACAATCCTAGGACATGACTTCTCCAAAATATTATCAATCAAAATAATTAAATAATATTCAGCAAATTCATGTATACCCGATTAAAGGGTATCTTTGTATTGAATTGTGCATTCTTATAGAGCAGCTACACACAATAATCTACACAGAAAACTCTCTAGATCTTCCAGAATCTGTACCTTTTCCAGCTGTATTTTCTTGGATTTTTGCTTCCCGCCAAAACTTTGTTTTAATGTATTCCACTCACGGCCCACCTCTGGGCACACCCACTCCGCTGTGATTGGTCACACACCCAAAATGCTTCCTAACTATGAATGAACCCCATTTTCTAATATAGTGGGTTTGATAATAAATTGATAAATGTCTTTGGAGAGCTAATTGAAAAGTGTTTAGGAGCTACTGGCAGCATATGAGCTACTGGCTGGAGAGAGCCGGCAAGAGCACACTGCTTCTGGCTTCAGCAACACTTTGGCAGATATTTCCCGTTTATGTTCACAAAACAGTCCAGTGTCAAATGCCGTTGACAGATGAAAATATTTTTTTCTTGTTCCAATAACTTCTGCCTGAGCTTCCCTCATAAACCGAGAAGCAAAGCTTGGTGTAGGGCAAAGAGCTGATCAGGCTTACAGCCACGCGCATAAGGAACCCCCTCCCCTGTGACATCACAAAGGAACAGTTTTGCGACACCCTCTGAAACCGAATGCTTTCAGCCATCCCAAACTTCTTTCAGGGCTCACTTCCAAATGTGCAAACCTCATTATCTGAACCTTTGGCATTGTTTAAAGGGGACCTACTAAACATTTTCTGACCTATAAATGTAGTTAGGATGTTGTATTCTCGTGTTGAACAAGTCATAACCACAACATTTTGTAACACAAATTGCCATAACTACTATAACTATAAATGCCATAACGTTGAAAGCCATAACCACAAAATGTAAAACAAAACACCCCTACAAGCAAACGTGTGACTGTATGACATAATACAAAACATTGCAAAACGAATTGCCATCACCACGAAGTATTGTAACGTTGGAATTGGTGATGCGAGGATCGCCTGTACTTTGGGTGTGATGGCAACATGGGTTGCATGGATTTGACGGATTGTAAATGTACAGTATGTATACAGATTGACATACAATTGTGTTTATGCGGACACACACTATCCTTAAAATGCTTTACCTTTCCTGCATGTGTGTGTGGTTTGAAGTACACCCTGTTAACTAACACTGTGACACTTCCCACTACTTTCATCATTTCTGAGCTCCTCTCCTCCCTTCCTTGCTCCTCAGGTGTGATCCCTCTGATATTAATATCTCTGATGAAATGTCTAAAACCACCATGTGGAAATCCCTCAGCTCCAATCAAAAGGATTCTCAGCCTGTGTCTGCTAAGAAGGCAAGACCAGACCTGTTCTCTGTTCTTACCCTATGAGTCGCTTTTCTGTGTCCATGTTAATGTCCTAACAGCTTCTTATCAAACTGTGTACATTAGTGTCTCAAAATGGGTATTTTACTTCTGCAGGTTTGAAGAGATGACCTTCATTGATGAGTAACGATTCCCACAGTCCGTGCAGCTGTGACATATAACGAACTGGACCTCAGGATGTCCTGATTTGGTTATTTGGACTATCAGCTGTCTGAGCTAATTGGGAAAGTCTTTCCGATTTCTACCAGCTCCATGTAACACCTAACAGTACAGTTCGTCAACACACACACATACATACGTCCATACGACAGGGGGATTTTTATTGCGGTCTCACAGCAAGAAGGTTATGACAGATCTTCTTGTCAGATTTTGGAGTTTGTGCTGTCTCCCTCCTATGGATCAATAACATGTAATAGTTAAAATAAAAGTCAACTGGGGACCTCAGTTATTACCGTACAATTTGATAATCCAGGAAGCCAAATAATGAAGGGGCAGCAAAGTAGTCCTAATACAGGATGTCCCGAAAGTCTGGACAACAACATTTTATTCAACTAGAATATTAACAAATAACATCTTTAATATGCAAAGGTTGATGGGCTTTGCAAGAATCACATGAACTTTTTTCTGTCCACACTTTAATGCACCTCTTGCAAATTCTCCAATTTAGTTGTTATTAGTGTGAAATTCTAAAAAAAGCTTTTTATTTAAAACTATTTATTTTTCTCTTTAATACAAATCCACAAGAAATTCCAGTGTTTTTGTCCTTGGCTGCCAGTCCCACCAGGTTTTTTTTTGTGGAATTTGGTTGCTTGATCCTGCTAATCTACCAAAAACCTACTTTCATGGTGTCCAAAAATTAATGACCTGTATCATTAGATATGAAACAAATTTATGTTGTAGTCTATAACATATTGACCTACACTGGGTTGGTTTTAACATCTTTCATGTACAATGACCCCCTCCATTTCCTTGGAAATTTTTCCAGAAAAAAATTGCTTAATAGCCCTGGTTAAGAGTATCACAAATTTGTATGGCTTCTTTAGGGCTTCTCATGGGTGTGTCCATGTTTTGTGGTGTTTCACTATTCATTGGGGTCTGTCGTAACCCCCGTGAACAAGATTCTGAACAATGAGCAATGTTGAAGACTTGAAGACTTGCAGAGACCTTGTCACACTTGTATCAAAATCCCCCCAAAAGGGAGATTATAGAGGGAAAGTGTGTATTCACAACTGCAATCATTCCCAGTTACATGCTTGGCTCAAAACATACCTAACCTTGCACTGGTTGCCGCTGGCAAGTACAATACAAGCATGGCTGTTATGCAGAACTATTAATGCTGCATTTGGGGCATTATACGAGGACAAGATATAAAAAAAAAACACTAAATTACACATCAAATTATTCTAACCCTTGAGGGCAGAGACTAAAATGAAACTTTCATTTATGTATGAGTGTCTGTCGCTCATTGTTTCTCATATTTGTTGTGCACAGTTCTCTCGTTTGTGATGACATGGTCAGTAATTTGGGACTCACATTGCAGACCCAACCCTGACCCTCCTAACCTGAACCCTAACATCCTATCACTGATCCTCCTATCCCGAACCTCCTAACCCCCTTGACACTGACCTTCCGAGCCCTAAACCTCCAACCTAACTAACCCCCAACTCCTAACGCTAACTCCTCTAACACTACCCGTCCAACCCCTACCCCGCAACCCTAACCACACAACTCTAAACCCTCCAACACTGCCCTTTCCTACTCCTATCCCCCTGACCTCGAAACCTCCTTGACGTTAACACTCATGCCCCAACCCACCAACCCTAACCCTTCGTAAAACTAACCCTCCTCCTCTTAACCGAATAATGTCCCCCCAATCCCTAATCCCCTAACCTTGGTTAACCTCCTAACCCTGTCACTAACCTCCCAAGCTTAACCCTAAGCCCTTTACCACCAACCCTGACCTCCTAAAGCCCCGACACTAACCCTCCTATCCTTATCGCTATGACCCTTAGCCCTATGACCCTTAACCCGAAGGCCCTAATCTTAACCCTATCCCTAACCTCCTAAACCTAAACCTAACCTCATTTTTGAATGTAAATGTAAATGTGTATTTTGTGTAGTGAATAAATATTAAATATTAGAGGATCCACATGAGTGGACACAGCCAAAAGTACTCTAACGTAGTAGTGTCTTATTTCTTTACCTCAGACTAGTTTGTTTAAACTTATGCAAGGCACTTTGTGGGGAAGGTTTTGGGCGTGTCAGAGGGCAGTGATAATGATTTGCTCTATTTTTTTTGTGGCGGAGAGAAGTTATTGGAGCAATAATTGACCCAATCTCAAGTGAACAATAACGATATCAAATATACATTAATAATTATTATTATCATTATTACAATCTTCAGGGATGCTTTGTGCCAGTTAACAGAAATAGTAACATTTGAGCAGTGACCGGTGCCATTCAGTCCTTTTTGACTTTAAACTGTGCTTTATTTGTGGTAGCACTTTGTGTAGATACATCTGTTTAAGATTAAGATGATTTTATTTTTAAGAGACCTATTTCACAGTTACAATCACTTATTTTTGATGAATGACTTTCTGTATAAAGCGTAAGAAGCTAGGATGTGTTAAGAGGAAGATTGGCGTATTATTTCCTGTTTTGGTGTAGGGCAAATAAACAAAAAGCAAAAAAAAGTTTTTGTTAGGGGCCTTAGAATCTGCCTTTTAGAGGGAATAACGTATACTCTTTTTGCCTATCTTCCGTCGTCATCTTGTAGGCACATTAATCCATGACTGTAACACGCTGTAATGCCTCCTCCTTGTTCTTATGGTCTGTATTTGTGTCTTGTATTTTCAAGTAAGGCATTAGAATGTTAATATTAACTGTGTGCACATGAGGATGACAAAGTTTGTGGAGGGCATGACTTAATATTCATTGTGTACAGTCATATGAATTAATGAGGACAAATATATGTTAGGGCTGTCAAATGATGAATACATTAAAAAACACGTATGTATTAAGAGCTCCAAATGAACTGAATATGCCAATCAAGATCAAATACACCTCACAAGTTTAGGTAGCTTAGCTATTATGCTCATTTTTTGTCCCTTTGTATAGCGTTGTGGACTCCCATAGAGCAGCTACACATGATAACCAGCACAGAAAGCGTTCCTCCAGAATCTGCACCTATTCAGCTGTATAAAACGGTCTGTTTATTATTTATTCTGCCCACAGCCCGCCTCCAGGCACGCCCAATTTGCTGTGGTTGGTCACACTGCAGAGTGCATAGAAACACTTCTGGTTTGTGTTGTCAACTCTATATGAGTTGATAAACAGCGATTTATCTTTTTCAAATGTCCGCTTTTAACATACAGCCATATGAGTTGGATCCAAAATCTGAGTGTACAGTGGAGACTGTAGATCTGGGCAGGCATGGGACCCACCCTAGCCCAGCTGCCTTCCACTTTTAATTACTTCATATGATACATACACCACACATAGGTCAGCCCTTTGGTGCAGGCCTATTTTTAATTGCACAATATACACAATACCATCTTATTACACACACAGGCGTGGCGGGCTGGACCGGAGAGCCTTCTGCCTACCCCGCGATTGGCCCGCTGGCTGCTGGGGCGCGGCAGCTCGCTCGGGGTGGCCTGGGCTGCGGGATGATTTGGTCTGGTCCACCTAGCCTTCCTGGGGGTCCTGCTGGAACCAGCTGATACTGGGGCTTGCCGGAGGGTCGCGGGCATCTCTGTGCCCTTGGGGGGGCGTTCAGCAGTCTCCGGGCAGTGGGGCCCATGCTGCTGGTGGCCTGAAGTCTGCGGCGGTGGCTTGGGGTTGCTGCGCTGTGGTGGCTGCTGTGGGGACCGAGCTGTGTGTTGGGGTGGGGCCTGATCTCACTTGTATGGACGGGGGCCTGGGTGGCTTGTGGGGGGCGTGGTCCTTGAGGTCAGGCCTGCTGGGGGGGGGGGATGCTCTCCCGGGCGTTTGGGTGTCTGCTCCCACCAGTCTTTGTACTGGTGGCTTTGCCCGTCCCTAGTCTGTGCTCGTCGGGGATAGTTCTCCGGTGGTGGGTGGTACGCTGCTGGTTCTGGGGTTGTGGGGGAGGTCGGGCCTCCCGGTGAATAGTGGGGTCCGTCGGTTGGTCTAGCGCTGGTCTTGAGGGGATGGGGGGACTGATGCTGCCCTGTAACGCCCCAGACGCCCTACGACTACGGTGTGTGCTTGCGTGTATGTTGAGTGAATGGGGTGTGCGCGTGTGTCTGAGCTATTTTCATGTATTTATTCATTATTAGTATTATTATGGCGCTGGGTGTTCCATCTCTCCTCCATGGAGTAGTGGGTCCTTGTCTCTTATGTCCCGCCCGGGGCAGTCCTGTGTCGGTGGTCGGGCTTGGGGTTGCCTGGGGCGGGCGGGGTTCCGCTTCCGGCCGTGGGTGGGCTCCCTTCCAATTCCCGCTGGTGTGTGGCCCACAATGCCCTTCTGCCCTAGCGGGGTATGGACTCTAGCTGGCCTCGGGGGTGTAGCTCTCCTCCGGCCTGCTGGTGCCCTGTTGCTGGTCAGGATTGCTCCTCCATGGCCCCTTGCTGGTCTCTTCGGGGGAGGGGTCTTGGGGAGACGGCCCTGGCTTTGCCCACACCCATGGGGCCGGTGGTTCTCTGGCGGTGGGAGCTTGACCTGGCTGCGTGGGGTGGGGTTTACTGGGTGGTAGGAGGCAATCCCTCTCCTTTTGTATACTCTAAGTTACAATTACACATTCACACACACATACGTATGTGCACATTTAGCACATATATATGAATATGCACAACAACAGAAGTACACACCTCCACATGCGCACTCACAGCACAAGGGTGCTTCTCTGCACAATCTACCCTCTTATCCTTGATGTCTTCATGCTATTGGTATGCTATTATCACAGTAATAATGATGTCAAGCAGTGAGATTGTAATTACTACAACTGTATCGCTGTAATTCTGTTTACTATCACAATTCACGTCTTCATTGTTACTATTGCCACTGGTAAGTTTGACTGTTTCATTTCAGTGATATCATCTCCATTGTGACCCATAGCCATCATTGACATTTAACTGATGCAGTCCTGTTTGTCACTGTTGTTGTCATGGGAATTGTTGTTGCTACTGTTGTCTCTTTACTGCCCCCCCTTTTTGTTTCTTGTTTCTTCTTCTTTTCTGTGTCCCTTTTTGCTGCGGTCCGGCCGCTCCAAATTCGCATAACAAAAACATGAAATAACGCCAAAAAATGTAATAGTACAGGGACGGTAGTTTACACCTTTCCTGACAGAGCAAATCTATTTAGCATGTAAGGGCATTCAGATCAATACTACAGATAGTATTGATCTGTAGTATCAATACTACAATATTACCACTGTCCCGATATGCTTGGGGCTTTTTTTTAAATCCCAATTCTGCACCCACACCAGTGGTGTTTTCATCACCATTGCTACATGCACCGTATGTTGTCTTTTAGGGAAAATATATGAATACGCTTCGATGTCCCCTCCTGCGATTTGTTTATTTATGATACTGGTTTTAAATTCTAAATGTTTGTGAGTAAAAAAGGCTATTTAGAAACATGCAGAAACAATTTTTATTAAATATTTGCCTCAATGCACCTTTCCTTCATGAAATGTACAAATGTAAATACCTAAAAACACAGGGCAACAAAAAATGCTAATTCCATTTCATTTCTCTTTTAAAATACATGGAAATTATAATACTCTATTAATTGGAAATCCAACAGTTTTTTAATATTTAATACGAGCTGCGACTTGTCCTACTTTGTTTGACAGTCATTGAACACAGCATCTACCGATGCACAGAGGGATGTATGGCTGTATTCATTCATTTTCTCCCGTGTATCCTCATGAGGGTCGCGGGTGGTGTCTTCGGCCAGCCAATCACAGGGCTCATATAGACAAAACCATTCACACTCGCATTCATACCTATGGACAATTTGGAGTGGACAATTAACCTAGCATGTTTTTGGAATGCGGGAGGAAGCCGGAGTACCCGGAGAAAACCCATGCATGCACAGGGAGAACATGCAAACTCCACACAGAGATGCCAGAGGGTGGAATCGAACTTGGGTCTCCTAGCTGTGTGGCAAGCCTGCTAACCACTCGGCTGCTGTGCAGCCCCGTATGGCTTTATTTGTATTTTCCCCCTTTTCCCCTCACCTCATACTTGCTCCCAAATGCTGATACTATGTGGGAATGCATAAAGGTCAGATTTGATGACTTTGAGAGCTGCATCATTGTCTACACCAGTGATTTTCAACCACTGTGCCGCGGCACACTAGTGTGCCGTGAGAGATCGTCAGGTGTGCCGTGAGAAATTATCCAGTATCACTTTTTTTTTATAAAGCGGTAGAAAATGAATGAATGAATGAATAATATTT
This sequence comes from Doryrhamphus excisus, assembly GCF_030265055.1. Lineage (NCBI taxonomy): Eukaryota > Metazoa > Chordata > Actinopteri > Syngnathiformes > Syngnathidae > Doryrhamphus > Doryrhamphus excisus. The sequence continues at coordinate 3,804,343 of NC_080483.1, read as the reverse complement.
ATTAATCATTTTCTACAAATAGTATGTCATTGTCGAGTGTCCGTGCTGTAAAGACTGGCAGAGTAATGTAATATTCGTCCGTGTGGCAACACGGAGCTGATTGGCTCGTTCCTCCAACAGAATTAGTGATGCACTTGAGAAGTCGTGGTGAGTCATGGAGAAGTTTTTAAAAAGGACAACTGCAAACTCCGAACTGGGCCCTGGACAAGATTCTGACCCGGAGGAAGGTCCTAGTATGAGTGGTGGGAAAAAGAAAGCAAAGACGGTGAGCTCAAGGCAATATAGTGAAAGCTATCTTTCGTTTGGATTTACCGTCACCGGGGATGAGACAACACCTATTCCATTGTGCCTGGTATGTGGCGAGAAGCTATCCAACAGCGCCATGGTGCCAAGCAAGCTTAAACGCCATCTCCAAACGAAGACACCCGTCGCTTCAAAACAAGCCAATGGACTATTTTGTTCGCCAGCGTGTTAACACAGCGAAACAGGCAACATTTATGAGAAGAACCACAAAAGGTAAATGAGAAAGCGCTCAAAGCTAGTTACCTAGTTGCCGAACTCGTTGCTAAATCCAAAAAGTCGCACACTGTGGCAGAGACATTAATACTACCTGCCTGTAAAACTAAGATTTTCTGATCTTCCTTTGGACAGTTTTTGGTTGACTGCTGCAAAGGAGTTCCCCATTCTGGCCAACAAAGCTGTTCTGACATTGCTCCCATTTTCCACAACATATCTGTGTGAGCTGAGCTTTTCAAGCCTAACTGCTAGTATAAAAACTAAAAACAGAGAGAGACTGAGAGCTGTTGAAGAAGAGCTTCGTGTGTGTCTTTCTTGCATTCCTGCTCGGATATCGGCTTTGTGTTCATCTAAACAGGCCCAGGTTTCACACTGACTGAGTACAAATAAATTACGAAATTATATTGTAATTAAATATACTGTGCAGTGTCATTTTGTAATATTTTTGGTTAGTGGTGTGCCACAAAATTTTTCCAATGTAAAAAATGTGCCGTGGTTCAAAAAAGGTTGAAAAACACTGGTCTACACAACCTCTGAAAAACAAAGTCCACCAAACGGGATGGTGGCTCTGTATTCATTTAGTGCTTTTCATTTGATGTTGGTCCTGCCATAGTTTTATACAATACATCATGAATAGGATCAATCACATCACTATAATGTACGTATGTTTTACCCAGATGAAAATCTTCCCCTAGCTAGTTCCATGCTAAATGGAATGCTAAATGGAATGCTAGCAAAACACTGGACTTCAGCCACAGTCAATCACATTGACAGCCTGTCAATAGCAGCTGTAACTCCAATTTCGCTGGCAGTTCAATGCCAAAATCATCAGAAAGATGTAAAAATGTGAAAAGCACTGGTTAGTTGGGCCACTCTTATGCCAAAGTAGCATTGTATATGACAAAAAACAATACCTGCACTGCTCCAGTCTCTGGCAGGCCGTATAATCTGTGATAAGTCAAACATAGCGACAGTAGATACAAATAACTTTGGTCTTGCTACAAGAGCCATCTGCCAGGGCTTTGAAGCTAACTTTACCAATCTAAATTTTCCATTTCCCATCAATATGTTCCAACTTGTGGCTACAGAGTTACCGTGCTTCAACCAAACTACGCTGGGGGCCGAGGGTCAAACAGGAGGAGTGCACGTTAATCGTACGTCAAAAAAATGACCGCCATTAAAGAAAACTTCCATTAATGCGTCATTAACGATTTAACTTTGACAGCCCTAATATATATATACGTATATATATATATATATATATATATATATATATATATATATATATATATATACACGTATATAAATGTATACTTTTTTCTTTGTAAAGCTGCCATCCAGGATGTGTGCTAACAAAATATTATATTCATTCATTAGTAGATATGAATGTATGGCTGACATGCTTACGAATCTGTATATAAACCATTTCCTGTAGAATTATTTAATTATTTGAGATGACAAATTAATCTATGTGTCACAACTGGAGTTTTTTCCCAAAATATCTGATCATATAACTGTACTACAGTTGATAAGGATTCATAAAGGGTGACAGCTGTCGCTTCAAACATCAATGATTGTCTCAAATTCATGTGTACGTGTGTGTGTGTACGTGTGCATGTGCAATGTCATTTTTCATGATGTAAAAATACAAATAAACTATTGCACTTGAATTTAAATAGTGCTCAATTTATGTGTTCATGATTTCTTTCGCAAAAAAATAAAATACAGACCTAATCAAAATCTTAAGATCAATTGAAAATTTGCTGGAATATGCATTTTGCACATTTGGACCTTAATTAAGTTTTCCGTAGAGCTACAATATACAAAAGCAAGAAAAAAAAAACATTTGGTAAAACCATCAGTTCACAATGCTGGCTTGACCAAGGACTTCCTCAGAGAGAATAACATCATTCTCTTGGACCATCCCACATGTTCCCCTGATTTAAATCCAATAGAGAACATTTGGGGATGGATGGCAAGGGAAATTTATAAAAATGGCCATCAGTTCCAGACAGTTGATGCCCTTGGTGAAGCAATCTTCACTACTAGGAGCAATGTTCCCAAGCATGCCGAAACCAATTTTTAAGTGGTTAACAAGAACAATGGAGATACTGACAAGATTTTTTTTGTCCTGATTGGGAGAGTTTTTTGTAATTTTTTTGAGCGATGGTCTTAAACTTTTGATCAGCTGATAAACAGCCTATTTCCCTTTAATTGTTGTTTTCAATAAAATCCTTCATACTCTACTTAAACAAGTAGAGTCAAGCTATTTTTCAACTGGTCTAAAGATTTTGACCAGGTGTCGTGACAAGTGAATGAGTTAGAACTCATCACTTGACCCTTGTATTATTGTATTCATGATTTGTTGAGTTATGTCATTGATAATAGTGCTGTATTAATCCACGCTAAATTGGGATTCGTTAGGAACAGGTGTACAGAGATCATCTTACCTGTGGATACTTACCAAGGGAGTCATCTGCAGGAATGTTAGGGGAGGAGCCGCCATGAGTCTCTGTGTTTTATAGGTTTGGTGATGTCATTAGTGACATCATCAGACCATACCATGTACTGGGGCTGGAAGAGGGGGTTGTGAGGTTTGATGAGTATTTATTCTTAGGTTCAGGTAGGGAAATATGTGTATGTGTTAATGTTTTATGGAGAGTTGTAGTAGCAGTGGGTTCACATAAGAGGATAGTGTTGAAATGCAGTTTTGAGAGTTTCATGATTAGATGTGTTTTGTAGACCAACCTATGAACAAAAGTGGACATTCTGGGCAGATTGAGAGCCCTATAAAAAAAGCAGTTGGGGCTTCTTTGGGAGGAACAGAGTGATGTGTGGTGGTGTTGCTGCTGCAGTACTATGTTACAATGATGTGAGTGAAGTTTTTTTTTAGTGATACCGAGATGAAGCCTCATGAGGCTTTGATCCATTTCAACCGTTTGAACCGTTTGAGAAGGGGTTCATTTCTTGAAGTTTCATGTGCACACGAAACCACCTGCTGGCCTTAGATACAATTGCAGGCAGCTCTATCTCCATGTGTGATGCATTGAATTCAGATGTTTTGGCTCTTATAATTATGTACTACACAATTTTTATTGCCAAATGAGTCATCTAAAAAATGTAAGCAAAATTTTACAGTATATATAAAATGCTGAATGTTTTCATGTCAATAAATGCTTCCAGCATCACGTGATATGGCTTGCTTCATCATGGTTTTATGTTACCTGGCATGGGCTCATGCAGGCAGAGGACAGTTAAAGTGCTTGTGTAACTTGGAATGGGGCACTGAAGATGTATGCTTGTATAACTTGGACAAGACATTGGAGATTTTATTGATTTTAATTCAAAAATAATAGTTTTTCAACAATTTGTGGTTTGAGGTGATTCCTCTTTTTTGATACAACCCCTCCGGCCGTCGACAAAATTCTTTCGCATGGCACTGAGGATGCAGACATGCACAAAAAGGTTAAAGCCAGCCTGTATAAATTAGGGTACAGAGTTTAAAAAAATAATTATTATAAAAAATAATTATTATTTTTACAAGTTATACATTAATAATATATATATAAGTAATATCATTATTCTAATAATACTATGTATTCGTAGATTTGACATTGAAATTATATTTAGTTCATAGATTTTTATATTTCATTGTTAAGTAGAATTTATTGACTATTGTATTTAATGTACACAGCTATTATTGCCCTGTGATTTGCTGGTGACCAGTCCAGAGTGCACCCGACCTCTTGCCAGAGTCAGCTGGGATCCATACCTCGTGACTAGAGTGAAGATACGCAACATAGAAAGTGAATGAGTGAATAGTTATTATATACACTGTTGCAAAAATAAAACATTAAAATAACACATCTTAGATATGAATGACACATTCAACATGACAACAAAATCCCACAAAAATTATTAATGGAAACAAAATGTAAAAATTAGAATCAAAATTAAAATTGAAACACACACTACACTACTTGACCCAACCTTGATCTGATGTCCTTAAAACAAGTCAAAATGAGGCTCAGTAGTGACACAGTAGTGTGTGTGGCCTCCACGTTGGTTTTCACAGAACTGTGACTGAGTTGTGTTGTTTCAGTGTTCCCTTTGTTTTTTTAGCAGTATATAATATGATCTATTTTCATTTAATTTCTTATTAATAATGTTTTTTTTATTTTAATAATATACATACATTATTAATAATATAAGGAAATTATGAAATATTAATAACTGTGTATTAATTTATTTGTTATATTGTTTATATTGTATTTATCATAATAATTTTCTTTATTGTATTATTATTTACATATTGTAATAACCATTATTAGTTCATTGATCATTTATTATTGTTAGTATTGATGATGTTATATTTTCAATACTTTCTCCAGTATTTCAAACAATACAGTATTTGTCATTAACTAACATGAAGTTTGGTGTTTAACAAAATACAAGAGTCAAGTTTCCAATCCCAAAAAATATTCTTTGTCGAATTTCCTTGCATATACTCACACAAAAATATATATATAAATGAAGCAGTGATTGACTGATGACATGTAGTAATGTTTTGTACCAAAGGAGGGCAGCCACAACACTCTTTTCTACCTTGCCCTTGTCCTAATTTGAAGGATCTCCTTCCATATCCGGCTCTTCTCCGTCCTGCACATGTGATCCTTGAGGTGCGAGCAACAGTGTGCACATCTGGACTACAAAGACGTATAGCCTGTGGGAAGGCCTACCAGGTTAAAGATGCACAGCCACCTTTATGTATATCCAATCATGCACGCCAAGCCCCAGGGTGTCATGCGATCCCCAATGCCAGCTCCAGTGATTACAAACAGCTGGCGGGCTGCAGCTTTAGCCAATAAGCCAGCGGTTGGCTGTGATGTCACCTGGGAGGAGGGGAAGTAGGAGGAACATTTGAGATGACTTTTCACCCCTTGAGTTTAAACAGAGATCACTGATTTCACTGACAATCTTATATTGTTCTATTTTAATATATAATTGTATCATATTGAGGGGTCCGAGGGCTGGAACAATTAAGGAGGCAAACTTAGAACCTCTAAGCCCAGGCTGGGCGTGTTTATTATGCACAAACAGAATTTCAACATTGCTACTTTACGTGACCCCAATGCTACAAATACAGTATAATAAAACACCCAGGATTAAATTACCAGAAAACCTATAACCCCCGCCCATGGTATGGTCTGTTGATGTCAGCGATCTACCGTATGAAACCAAGAAATCTATGGCCTACTCCTCCCCAACCATTCCTGCAGGTGAACAGCACTGCATTGGTAAGTGTTCAGAGGTAAGACATTCACCTGTTCCTAATAAAGCCAACTAAAATTAAACAGCTGTTGAGTTTAGTTTAAATTAAACCAGTATTGATGCCAATCAGGTCAACTTTAACAAACAATGAAATAACTAAATTCAATGCATTCCGAATCTTCCGAATCAAAAGATGAGTTCTAAAGTCATTCACTATTCACTTTTATGCACATTGCAATAACACCAAATTCCAAATAATGGGTGGTGGTTGCAAAAGGGGTGGGCGGGGCTACACAGCCATTACAATTCAATGTATTCACTAGCTCTGAACTGAGTATTAAATAAGAACACAATGAATATATATATATTTATATTAAAGCTATGCAAGTTAGCACATTAATGACGTGTTAACGGAAGCTTTCTTTAACAGCAGTATTTTGTTTTACATGCAATTAATGTGTAGTCCCCCTGTTTGACCCTCGGCCCCCACCGTAGTTTGATTGAAGCACAGTAACTCTGTAGCCACGAGCTGGAACAAATATTGATGGGAAATGGAGAAAGATTGGTAAAGTTAGCTTCAAAGCCCTGGCAGATGGCTCTTGTAGCAAGACCAAAGTTATTTGTATCTACTGTTGCTGCGTTTGACTTATCACGGATTACTTGGCCTGCCAGAGAAAATAAATATAAATATAATGTAAATATTTGAGACAAATCTTTCTGCTTTATTTCACAAATTTGCAAAACATCTCATGTTCAAAAGCATTCATACCCTGGTTTATGATGACACTTAATCTTAATAGTCAATGGCATAGCCTTTGTTTGCAATTACAGATTCAAGACGTCTCCTGTAGTTGACTACGAGGTTCCGGCACGTTTCCACAGGGATTTTGGCCCATTCCTCCTTTGAAATTCTCTCCAGGTCCTTCAGATTGGATGGCTTCCTTGCACTGACCTTCACCTTGAGTTCCCGCCACAGATTTTTGATAGGGTTGAGGTCCGGGCTCATTGTCCTCTAACCATTTCTTGACTTTTTTGGCCGTGTGTTTGGGGTGGTTATCTTGTTGGAAGAGCCAATGTGGACCTAAACCAAGTTTTGCAGCAGACTGCCGGATGTTCTGCTGGACAGTCTTGATGTACTGTTCCATCCGCATGCCGTCCACCTTAATGAGGTTCCCTGTCCCACTCGTCGAGAAACAGCCTCACAGCATTATGCTTCCTCCTACATGCTTAACAGTTGGCACCGTGTTCTTTGGTTTGAAAGCTTCACCTTTTTTTTGCCAAACGTAAGCAACATCTCTGTGCCCAAATAGCTCCATCTTCATCTCATTTGACCACAGAATTGACAACCAAAATGCCTTGGCTTTGTCTAGGTGTTTTTTGGCGAAGTCCAGACGTGCTCTTTTGTGGTTGGGCTTGAGGAGTGGAGTCTTGCGTGGTCAGCGTCCATTGAGTCCTGCCCTATTCAATGTCCTCTGGAGTGTCTGTCTTGAGATATTGCTTCCCTTTTCACCGAGGTCACGCAACATCTCCTTGGTGGTGATATGGGGGTTAATGGACTAATTACTAAGTACTAATTTTCTCGCCTGCCTGGCTGAGACTTTGGGCTTCCTTCCAGGTCTTCTCAGGTTCTTCACTGTGTGCAATTCTTTAGATTTCTTAATGATGCTCTGGACTGTGGCTCAATGGACCTGAAAGCGCTTGGATATTTCTTCTTCTGTCGCCCAAACCATCCCTGTGTGCATCCACAATACAGAGGACCTCAGGTCCTCACTCAGTTCTTTCTCCTTGATCATGGTGGAGAATCTGGCAATGACTTTGAACTGACAGTGACCTCACCAATCCCCTCAATTTATAGTTAATTTACTTGGAACAATGAAAAACAGATGACTTTTTACTTCAGGAGGACAAGGGTATGAATACTTTTGAACAGGGGTGGAAATACAAATGTTATCATAAATGTAATAATGGCCATCAACCCAAATCAAATGTGCCTTGGATTGTTGCATAACAACAATGTCTCACCTCATCAAGGTCTATTCCAAACATCCACGCATATTTGTAGAGAAGAATTGAACATTACTGGATTTTTCCAAGTGGTATGAATACTCATGAGCACAACTATACGTATATATATATATATATATACAGGGTCAGGCAAAATGATCTGACACATTTGTAGGTCGAATAAAAGACAAATAAAGTAAAGAAACAAAAAAGTGTTTTTATTTTCGAAAAGTACATATGCCATTTTTTTCACATACTGCCATTTTGCTTTGTTTCTTTATAATGCCATTGTTTTTTGTTTCTTTTTCCGTTGCTGCCATGAATCGGACTGGTGAGCACCGTGCTTTCATTGTGGGAACATTTATCAAAACAAACAAATCTGTAACTGCAACACAACGAGCATTCTGTTTGCCCTTCAATCTTGGTAGACATGATCCCGTATCAGCAGGAAACACCATCTTGTTATGGGTTACCAAATTCAGAGCTACTGGATCTGCATTGAAACGAACATTAGCTGGCCGACCTCTCACCACCAGAACTGATTTAATTTTTTGAACATAATGAAAAAAAAAAAAAATATATATATATATATATATGTATATATATATATATATATATATATATTATTTATTTACTTTATTTGCCTTTTATTTAACCTACAAATTTGTCAGCTCATTTTGCCTAACCCTGTATATATACAGTATAAAACATTTTTATTGACTTAAAAGTGGGTCGCAACTTAAAGGGCAACGGCACTGTTTTTTTGGAATTATGTTTCACATAAGGATTGTGAATGATGGGGAGGCAAGAACGTCAAGACCTTCAAATTGTGCTTTATTGAATGGCTAAAATCTAGTGTCCCAGAGACTAAAGTGAGGAGGTGGCCAACTTCACTACAATCAGAGCAGCCAGGAACACAAGCCTGTGGAAAAGCACAAAGGGGGTGGGCTAGCACTGTATATGAATACACTGTAGTGTCATTCCTAGTCAACATTAATGTTCATCAAGTCAGCATTTTAAAAATATTCTTTTTGAAGGAAAAATCCAATGCCGATGTCAACCGATATCAAATTTTTATTGCTGCTATGGGGCCACAATCTTTAGGGAAAAGGCTAAAGCAAACCCACCCCCTGTCTGCACACTTTATAATGATACACAGACAAGTGCTTTTGCTATGACTTAAACAAAATAAACACAGGACACTGATAAATTGATACTTGCTGCTTGCTCTTCTGTCTCTTTGACATGACCAAGTAACATTGGAAAGGTGTTGGCTGCATACTAGTCCATTTCACACAAGTCCAGTGTGAAATGCCATTGACAGATTTCTGGTAGGTAATCAGGAACTCCAACCACTTGTACTTGATGGTCGCATCTTTAGGAATGGTAAACAATGTAAACAAAGAAGGAGAGCTTGGGAGAGGGCAGAGACCTTATCTGGCTTACATCACCCCCATATAAGGATGTCAGCTCCTCTGTGACATCACAAAGGGTCAGTTTTAGCACACCTTCTGAAACTAAGCATTTTGAGCCATCCCAAACTTCCAAATGTGGAAACCTCATTATCTCAAACTTTGGCATTGTTTAACACAAGTTAAAGTTTTTGTAATGGTTACTTAATATTCTTCAACTGTTTTCTAATAAAAGCTGTAGCAATGATGATGTAATCTTTCTGTTTAGCTGTTTTTATGTGTTGGCGTGTAAATGAATCTTTGGTTGCCTCTTGTTTCATGCGGGACTCTGAGCTATGTCACTCTTTTCTCAGAAAACAGAGGTGGCTGTGGGCCGGGCCCGCCCCTCCATCAATCGCTGTCATAAATCTGTCACAGCAGGAAAAAAGGAACTGCTGAATACAGATTTGTCAGCAATTAATCTAACCTCTACTACCAGGCTGGGATATTGTGTCCTCTATATCTGGGAACAAAAAAGCAGTCAAATACACACTATAGCAATGCATCTGTGTGTGTGACTTCCTTTTTGCTCATGCACTCCCTCCTCAGCATCACTGCTGTTGTCTATAATTGGAAAATCATTGAGACTGAGCATTGCCATTAAAGCTCGAGGAGACACTGAGGACTTGGCAAGTTCGCTCAGCCAAATGACATTCTGAATTTGATAAGGAGCGAGTGCACAAAAGAATGTGGGCCTTATTCCATGCATGTGTGTTCATATGCATGTGGTGGGGTGGACAGGGCGAATCCAAGGGTAGTGTCCATATTGGATCAATACTAGTTTGATTAGATAGATAGTTTTCAGTTCTTTTCTATTTTTTTTTGTTGCTGTGTTGTTCATATTGTCTGATTGTTGATATTGTTACAGTGACTGTGCATATTGTATATTTACATTGTTGTCTTTAGTTTTTGTTTTGTTTTACATTTTCAATCATTTTCATTCATTCTTTTCTTTTTTTTTCTTTTTTTTTCGTTTTTCTTTTTTTTCTTTTTTTTTGGAGTCGCCAATTAAAAAAACTGTGTGCCAACCAATCTCCCTGCCATGCAGCCCTTGTTATCAAATTTATCACATTTCCACTTTATCATGATTAATCACAATTTGGACATATGCGTGAAATATGCCAAATTTACTGTATTTTATTAACATAATATAATGTCAAATGTTTTATTTTTCTTGTGCATTTATTATTTCTCTTTAAACAGGCAAAAATATGCTTTTTCCGATTACTCGATTAATCTGCAAAAATTTCTGTAGAATTTTGCCTTCATCGAGTTCTGCCACCTAGCGCATGCTTATAAACAGACTAAATCTTCAAATGTGCATGACTCAAGGGCGTAACTTTGGGGGGTTAAAATTTTTGTCTGTTTATTTATTGAATCATTTCTTTTTTTAATCACGCACTTGGCATCACTTAGAAGGAATCTTTCACGTGAGTGCAATGTTTTCTTAGTGTTCTTAATGTTATATTAGTGTATGATGTAATTTACTGTACGTTGTTCAGCTGCAAAGTGTCATGTCCACACGCTTCATGATACAAAACTCTACAAGGGAACGTGTACATCTTGTCAAACGCCGACTTTGGCAACATACTTCCTGCCCATGGCTTCAGCACATTGAAGCCCAGTTTCAACTGCTAGGAATAACACAGATCCTCCAATTTCGCCATCCATTCATCCATTTTCCTCTGCTTATACGGGTCCGGGTCGCAGGGGCAGCAGTCTCAGTAGGGAAGCCTCGGCCACCTCCTCCAGCTCCACCGGGAGGACACCAAGGCGTTCCCAGGCCAGCTGTGAGACATAATCCCTCCAGCATGTCCTAGGTCTGCCCCAGTGCCTTTTCCCGGCTGGGCATGCCCGGAACACCTCACCAGGGAGGCGTCCGGGAGGTATCTGAACTAGATGCACAAGCCACCTCAACTGACTCCTCTCGATGTGAAGGAGAAGCTGCTCTACTCTGAGCCCCGCCCTGATGGCTGAGCTCCTCACCCTATCTCTTAGGGTGAGTCCAGCTACCCTACGGAGAAAACTCATTTCAGCCGCCTGTATCCACGATCTCATTCTTTCGGTCATGACCCAAAGCTCATGACCATAGGTGAGGGTGGGAACATAGATCGACCGGTAAATTGAGAGCTTTGCCTTCCGGCTCAGCTCTCTTTTCACCACGATGGTCCAGTACAGTGACTGCATTACTGCCGCAGCTGCGCCGAGCCGTCTGTCGACCTCTCGCTCCCACCTTCCCTCACTCATGAACAAGACCCCGAGATACTTCAACTCCTCCACCTGGGGCAGGACCTCATTCCCAACCCAGAGGGAGCACGCCACCCTTTTCCGACTGAGAACCATGGCCTCTGATTTGGAGGTACTGAGTCTCATCCCAGAAGCTTCACACTCAGATGCAAACCGTCCCAGTAAACGCTGACGTCTCCACTGTAAACAGTGTGGACTGGGCACTGCTTCCCTTTTCTGAGGCCTGGACGGTTTGCCAGAACCTCTTCGAGGCCGACCGAAAGTCGTGCTCCATGGCCTCACCGAATTCCTCCCACACCCGAGTTTTTGCCTTGACAACCACCGAAGCCGCGTGCCGTTTGTCCTGACGGTACCTGTCACATGCTTCAGGAGTCCCACAAGCCATCCATGCTCGATATGACTTCTTTTTCAGTTTGACGGCAGCCCTGACCTCTGGTGTCCACCATCGGGTTCGGGGGCCTGCCGCTACGACTGGCATCATTCGCCTTGCGGCCGCAGCTCTGGTCAGCTGCCTCAGCAATGGAGGCACGGAATGTGGCCCATTCGGATTCAATATACCGGTCCTCCCCCGGGATGCAGGTGAAGCTCTGCCGGAGGTGAGAGTTGACAACTTGACCAACGGGAGACTCTGCCAGACCTTCCCAGCACACCCTAAGTACTCGTTTGGGTTTCCCAGGTCTGTCCAGCATCCTCCCCCACCATCTAATCCAACTCATCACCAGGTGGTGATCAGTTGACAGCTCAGCCCCGCTCTTTACCCGTGTGTCCAGAACATGCAGACGCAGGTCTGATGATACAACTACAAGGTCGATCATAGACCTGCGGCCGAGGGTGTCCTGGTGTCAAGTGCACTTATGGACATCCCTATGTTCAAACATGGTGTTAGTTATGGCCAAACTGTGGTTCGAACAGAAGTCCAGTAACCAATTTCTCTTATACCGTAATATGAGCACCATTTCAGTTTTTTTGAAAATGTGACATTTCATACCACAAACCGGTTACTGACCCATGCTTAATACCAGCATTTTCAAAAACTGCCCATCTCTAATGTGACTGCTGACATGCAGCTCCTCTCTTCTTTATAGTTTTTTTGGGGGGGGAGATTAGAAGATTTCGGTGTCACTACTGTGACAGAAAAATATGAGGAAAGTAGAGCATCATCTACTGTATACAAAATTACCCTACAGGAAGGCCTCTCCTACAGTGATATTGCACCAGCGGATACTGTATCAGCATGTCTGCCTTTAATGGTCCTCCACCATCTTTGCAGTTGCACAATGGGCCTCCAAACAATATAATGTGCCAGTAGATGGGCACGTTCCTCTAAGGTAAGACATCCAGTCCTTTTTGTAGGGCTTTGAAATTTCAAACAAAATAACTAGTCTGAATAGAAAACAAAAACACATATTTAATTCTCATCTATCATGGAACATACAGAAAAAAAGGTTTTACAACATATGAATATATTTTAAAGTGGAGTGCTCCAATCAATCAGCCGATATCAGTGAAAAAAGGCTGGTATCAATATTGACCAATATATGCTTTAAAACACAGATCAGCTCCGCCCCCACTGCAGGATTCTGAACAACTATGTCTGCTGTGTGAGAGTGCCTCAAATATGTATGCATTGTGCACCATTTCAGCAGTGGTGCCAAGTTGGTGGATGAGTACCAGCATTTTGTCTCTTGAGGGAGTCTGCTACATCTGTGCATCAGGAGGCAGCGGGTGTGGCTGGAGGAGCCCAGCAGAGGTTGGCAAACCTGCTTTTCATTCAGGTTTTCCGTTAATAATGTGAGAAGACTAGAAGTAAATGCATTGTGAAATACAAAACCCGAGTTGTGGATACTAGCATTTTGTTAATGTTCTGGTAAAACAAGCATATTGGTTTTGTTTGGCTTGAAATAAGCTATGAAATGTTTTTTTACAAAAATGAGTAGCTCTTGGCAATTTTCATTTTGTAAAAATAGCTCTCACGAAAAAAAAAACCTTGGTAACGCCTCTTTTACTGGATAACCAGTAGTACATTTAAACATTTACACTTCATGTACTGCATGTGATCTGTATCGAACGGTTTCACTCATGGATTATTGTGATCGGTATTGGCAGCATAAAACCCTTATCAGAACATCCCTAATACAGTATATTTTTACATTTTCTTTAAAAACCTTATCATTGCAATGCAGGCAATGTCCTGCAGGAACACTGTTGCATGCAGGAGACATTGCTGACAACATTTCCATCATGTTTCCTGTTCCTTTTTTCAGAAGATATCCTCTTCCTGTTTTTTGTTCCTCACTCTTTTACTATTGTACATTTCACCCTCCATATCAGTGCTGGTAGGCATGACATTTACAATGTCATGAAAATATGTTTGCCGCTCCTGATTTCTTTCTTTTTCATGTTATTGTTTATGTATGTTATGTTTTTATATTTGTTATTTTATTTGCTGTTAGAACAACTTAGATTAATTGAGAGGCTTTAATTTTCAGAAGTTTTGAGAAACATTTCTGTTTGTTTGGTTTACAATATGCAGACATCTTTTATTTACATTGTTGTACTAGCCATCTAGACTTCTATTACCCAGCCTGTTTTGGTTTGTCTATACTGTTAATAACAACTGGTACCCTTTGAGTCTCAGTGGATGTCAGGGGCTTCACTGAGTGTTTTGTTTTGCTTTTTGCCCTCACCTGGATTTTGCACCCGTGGACCCTTTTCTTTCTTTATTTTATTTTCACTGGTTCAGCAGCAAGTGGAGTCTGTTTTTGCTCAATCTGTGTTTTTTGCATTTTAATAAAGGATTTTCCAAAAAGTCAGGAATTTATTGCTCATTTGTATACATAACACTTGATATGATGAAAATAGGCAAGAACCTAAAGAACAAGAATATACGTATCTGGCAAGAAAGTTTCAGCCTGTCGAAGACATTTAGTGAGCAACTTGTATTGCATAAGTAGAAGATTTTTAGTATTCACATTTTTCCCATTCAATTAGATTCAAATTTGCTTCATTGGTGTAAATATAGCTAGGAGACCAGGGTTCGATTCCACCCTCGGCCATCTCTGTGTGGAGTTTGCATGTTCTCCCCGTGCATGCGTGGGTTTTCTCTGGGTACTCTGGTTTCCTCCCACATCCCAAAAACATGCTAGGTTAATTGGCGACTCCAAATTGTCCATAGGTATGAATGTGAGTGTGAATGGTTGTTTGTCTATATGTGCCCTGTGATTGGCTGGCGACCAGTCCAGGGTGTACCCCGCCTCTTGCCCGAAGACAGCTGGGATAGGCTCCAGCACCTCCCGCGACCCTTGTGAGGAAAAGCGGTAGAAAATTAATGAATGAATGAATGAATGGTGTAAATATCACAACAATATTTACAAAGCACCAAAAATCAATTCAACAAAAATTAATGAATTTCATGAATTAAATCAAGAAAAGATTGCATTGTACTGTTAAAACTCGCTCTGTTTGTGGGCGTACAAAATCACACATACAATACTGTAACTAAAACGTTACAGTATATTATTGTATGTGTGATTTTATGTGTATATGGGGAAGAAATAATCAAAAGAAATAATAAAATATAATAATAATTATAGTAATTAAAATTTTATTAAAACAATTTCAATTATCACAATTATGTTATATTTTTTAATTTAAAATAAATTACAATTTAATAATTAAAGATTCCTTGAATGTATTCAAATTATACTCTTTGAGTAATATTTTTTCCACAAAATAAGAAAAAAAAAAGAATTATCTTGTTAAAATCCTCAAAATGACATCTACACCTTCTTTCTTATAGGTTACCAACCCCCGCTCGGTGGTCTGACGAGACAAAAGTTTACATTTTTGGAAGGTGTGTGCCCTATTACCTCTAGTATAGAAGTAACACAGCATTTCAGAAAAAGAACATCATGCCAACAATAAAATATGGTGGTCTGGGGCTGTTTTGCTGCTTCAGGACCTGGAAACTTGTGATTACTCCACGTTTTTCCCATTTGTTCTCACTGTGGTTGGCTGGAGTCTTTTCCTTTGTAATATGTGGCATGTATGGATGGGATGGCTTTATAGGATGAATGCACTGTGCATGGTCAAAAATCTTGCCTAGTGCAGGTCAAGTAAATTTACTGTCCCACCAGAGAAAACGGGGTTTGGTTTTGTGATACCATGACATGTAAACATTTAAGATATTTATTTGGAAATGAGTTTAACATTAATTATCTAAACTTTCAGAATATATTAAAGCACACATATACTGTCGACACCAATTAAATGAAGTTACCTCCTGTAAGATCTACAGTTGTGTGGCTAATTTCTGGCCAGTAACACTTCCCTTTTTCTAGAAAACTAGTATCAGCTGAGGCTGAAGACTGCCCAACCGTGAAGGTCGTCACGAAAAGATGTTTTGTAATTCGCTGAATTTCAGCATTCATCTGTTGAACATAAAAAAGTGTGAGGAGACAAACAACATTGGGTTTGTTTATTTTTGTAATACACATCGTGAAATCACGGCACAGTGGAAATGCCACATACGATAGTGTGAACGATGGACCGCAGCCGCTAGGCTCCTCCTCCCCCTCCTCCTACCCCGTCACCCCCCATATTAACCAAATCAAAGTCCAACCGACTCAAGTTAATCTTAACTCACCATTTCGAATTCTTGCACAGTCTAATACTAGGAGCATTAACAAGCTTGTTTTGGTGGCTAGCTTAACGATGTAAATTAAATACTGTAGGTCTATACTGAATATACAATCATTTAAATAAAGAAAATAGGGCTCATATCGTAAGTACGACATACAAGTGTTTATTAAACTTACCCAAACTAATCAGAATTCAGGTTGCAATGAGAGCAACAAATACCTGCAGGGTGGACTCCAGGGTGAGTTGACCTGCAAAGTTTGAAAGTTATTAAAACCGGATGTTATGAGCAATTTGGTTAAGCTTATTTTTTTCAAGCTACATTTAATTTAAAAAAATACAATGGTCTGCACAGTAGCATTTTGGCCACACAGTCAGGAGATCAGGAAGATCAGGGTTCAAATCTCCGCTTGGGCATCTCTGTGTGGATTGCATGTTATCCCCGTGTGTGTGTGCAGGTAGTCTGGTTTCCTCCCACATTCCAAAAACTAAAACTATTAGTTTCATTGGCAACTCCGAATTGTCCAGATATGAATGTGGGTGGGTATGGTTGTTTGTCTATATGTGCCCTGTGATTGGCTGGCCACCAGTCCAGGGTGTACCCTGCCTCTCGGCCAAAGTCAGTATACCCCAAACACCCTAATGAGGATAAGTGGTATAGAAAATGGATGGAAAATACGATATTGTCATTTTTCAACAATGTATGTTGAAATTACTTATATTTTATAAATTTAGTGAAATAACACAATTGTTTCTGTTAAAATATGTTTGATTAATATAAGTAACATCTCCTATGGGTCAATATCACCTTTATCACCTTTTTCAGTGTGCAAGCAGTCCAGTTTTTAAAAAGATTTGTGCCACGTTTAACCTCCTTCCCTCATGTGCGCATGCACACACACACACACATACACACATACACACACACACACATACAGCCTATTATAATCAGTGTTACAGTTCTGTGGCGCAGTGGGCCAGTGCTCAGCTGCTTGGGACAGAATTAGAGTGGCAAACAGCTGAGCTTCTCCAGGGTGCTATCATGTGACCTATCCCACCCACAAGGCCAAAAGGACCCTGGCTAGAGTTACCGTGCGCACTTTCCAGCACGGCCTTATGTGTCAATGTTTCCGAAGTGCATTTGTCTTCGATCAGTGCACCAACCTGCTGATAGGTACGCCTTTATTCCACTCATGACCACACAGTCTTTTGTTTTGTCCCAGTGACCCACTTTGGGCCACACAGTGACACACACACATAGGTGTTCCTTATGTAACAAGAGAGCACATCTGGAAGCTTCAGCTCAAATGTTGAAAAGAAGAGCCTCTGCAGCACATTGTGGCATTGTTTCCATGCATTGTTTCCTTCCCTGGAAAACAACTGCCTGACTTTTTGGTGTGTTTTTTTTTTTTGTTCTGGTTTTTTTGTTAGTTTTTTCAGTGTCTGTCAGCAAAGCAGGAAAGTGTGAAATAGCTGAGCGCTGCACCAGGCCTTGCTCCTCTGAAGCCGCTCATGAAAGATAGCAAGACTTCACTTCGACTCTTGAAGTAGTCCCGATTCAAGCCATGGAGCATGGCATCATATATAATGGTCATCTGACTGTCAAGCAGACCAAACAATGTCTAAAGAAAATTTATTAACGTATTATTAAATGTTAAATGTTATTTTTCTTTCTTTTTAAAAAGAAAGAAAGAAAGAAAGAAAGAAAGAAAGAGAAAATTTATTAACGTGTTATTAAATGTTAAATGTTATTTTTCTTTCTTTTTAGAAAGAAAGAAAGCAAGAAAGCAAGAAAGCAAGAAAGCAAGAAAGAAAGAAAGAAAATTGCCATATTTTACATTTTGCACTTTTGGAACCTTGGAGGTAGTAAGTAGAACTTCAAAGTGTAAAAAAAAAAAAAAAAGAAACAGAAGAAGGAAAACGCACTTTCAGTGTCCCATGTTTGATCTTCTTCTGCAAATTCCAAATGTCCAATTTTGAAGGAAACGAGCGCTTTGGAGACATTGAATTTAAGACAACAATTTGAAGACAATTTTTCTTCTAAAAAGCATTCTCTCACAGATGGCATCGGATCCTCCGGTTTAGGGTCAATTACATTTTTTTGGGTCTACCACATGACCTTTTGTGTTCATTAGATCTGGGATCTTTGAAGAAGTTACAGAAATTACAGAGTTTGTCTGCTTTCTTCTAATTTGGCCGATGAGATAAAAAACTTTAGACAAACATGATGAGATAAAAAACACAAAAACTTTGTTCAAACTGTGTTTTTTGAGAATACAGCGAATAATTCTGACAGATTATTTCCCTGTTTGTCATCATTGCATGTTTGCATGAATTACCAACTTCAAAAAAGTTCAACCTCAAAAAATAATGAAATAATGAACTCTGACAAATCCCTTACACACATAGACAGTAAACATATAGTGGAATAACAATAAATATAGCAACTTCTGATCAATACACGTCAATTTCAGACTTAAAATAATGTATGATGTAAGCCCCACCTATTTTCCGTGAAAACACATCCACTTCCGTTTTATGCCCAGCCTGCACCGAGTACAGCTACGGATACAGATCATTTAGATGGGTGAACAGATACAGATACTGTAGTGGTGTACTCCTTCATCCTCATCCCTCATCCCTATTTATAATTTTCCTACTCTCATTGTAGTATTCATCTGTCTCTCAGTCCATAATTTTTGTTATGTTCATTTTTTTGTCCTGTTTATGAACTCAACTAAAATGAAACAATATTTTAGGAAATTGTATTTAGGACAAATGTATTTAACAAAACTGAATGTGAGTGTGAATGGTTGTTTGTCTACATGTGCCCTGTGATTGTCTGGCCACCAGTCCAGGGTGTACCCTGTCTCTCGCCCAAAGACAGCTGGGATCGGCTCCAGCACCCCCCGCAACCCTCGTGAGGAAAAAGCGGTAGAAAATGAATGAATGATTGAATATGTTATTGTGAATAAATAATGGTATTCATCTACCTACTGCAATGCTTGTACAGCTAGCAGTTAGCAACATAAACAAATGCACAGCAACATAACATCTCAGCTATAAGCAGTACACTAAACACACTGAAATAGCGTGCTAACAATATCAATTGGTGGCAATGCTGACAAGGCTAACTTAGCTCAGCAGTTAGATACCAGCTCGGTGTCTGAATCCCAACACACTCCAATATGATGGTGCAAAAAGCGTCTAGCATTGAAGGAATGAGAAATAACCAGGTTACTCACGTTTATAAACTTGCACGGTTAGTTGAACATCAAATGTTATGACAACTCTGAAACCTGTGCGGCTGCCCTGGTGCATTCAGGTGCTCAACTAGTGTTGTAAATGGGAGTTGTAAAGAGAAGACAGAGTCTGTGGGACTCTGGGGAAAGGTACACTGTGCTACGTCTGTCAGCATAACAGAGAGCGAAATGTGATCAAGTTTGATCAACTTATTCTATCTTATCCCAATAAGATTGTTACTTTCAAAGTATTTATTTTCAATTTAATTTGAATTAAATTTCAATTTCAATTGAATTTCAATTTTCTGCATTCTGCGATAGCTTTTAAGAGGCAGGATGGTGTCTGCGTTAAAGGGAATTCTAGAAAGTACCATTCATTCATTAATTTTTTTCTACCGTCGCGGTGGTGCTGGGGCCTATCCCAGCTGTCTTTGGGGGAGAGGCGGGGTATACCCTGGACTGGTGGCCAGCCAATCACAGGCCACATATAGACAAACAACCATTCCCACCCACATTCATACCTATGGACAATTTGGAGACACCAATTAACCTAGCATGTTTTTGGAATGTGGGAGGAAACCAGAGTACGGCGCGGGGAGAACATGCAAACTCCACACAGAGATGGCCGAGGGTGGGATCAAACTCCGGTGTCCTAGCTGTGTGGCCTGCGCGCTAACCAGCCCGGCTGGTTATGCAGCGCAGAAAGTATCATGTTAAGTTAATTTAGTTTAAATATATGTACACTATATTCTTTAGAAAGCCCTACAAAGTACAACCACAGAGGGCAACAAAGGGCTGTCAGCACCTGTTACAAATATCTTGGCCTCTGGTTGGACTCATCCCTCTCCTTTACCACCCACATCAAGCACTTACAGTCAAAAGTCAAAGCTTGCTTGAGCTTCCTCTATCGCAATAAGTCCTCTTTCACCCGTTCAGCAAAACATACACTGGTCAAAATGTCCATCTTGCCCATTTTTGATTATGGTGACACCATCTACAGGATGGCATCTCAGTCCACTCTCAAGGAGCTGGATATTCTTCACCCCTCCGCCATCCGTTTTTGCTACTAGTGCCCCTTCACCACTCACCACTGTGAACTATATAAGTTGGTAGACTGGACATCACTTCATACCAGACGGCTCCGTCACTGGCTCCAGCTCATTTACAAATCCATACTTGGCATCACACTTTTCTATCTCTCTTCCCTCTTACATCTGTCTCACTCTGCTCTTAATCTAAGGTCCAGTAATTATATCCAACTCTCCATCCCCAAAGGTCGCACCGTCTTTGGACGCAGCACTTTCCGGTTTGCTGCAGCTAATGAATGGAATACTCTACCTGACTTTAAACAAAATACATCTGACTCATGCACTTGCTTTATTGTTGTTGTTTAATGCTTTTGTATTGTATGTATTACACATATTTATTGTATTAATATTTGTAATTTTATATAACGTTGTTCTTATCTTCAGCACTCCCCTTTCCCATCAAAGTGCTTTTTCTCTTTGTTTAGGCTGCATTTGTAAATAATAATTTGTTCTTAAATCTCTTGCCTGGGTAAATAAAGGTATCATCATCAACTTTTGACTTACCACGCAGGCCACACAGCTAGAAGACCTGAGTTAGATTCCATCCTGGGGTATCTCAGTATGTGTATATCTCAGGGGTATGTGCGCAGTTTGCATGTACTCCCGGTGCATACGTGGGTTTTCTCCGGGGACTCCAGCTTCCTCCCACATTCCAAAAACATGCTAGGTTAATTGGCCACTCCAAATTGCCCATGAATGTGAGTGGGAATGGTTGTTTGTCTATGTCTCTCACCTGAAGACAGCTGGGATAGGCTCCAGAACCCCTGCAACCCTGTGAGGATAAGTGTTCGAAAATGAATGAATGAATGCAATGGATTACAATCGTTTAAATTTCATACCTTCACTCTATCATGGTTTTTCAAATTAAATGAGTTCATAAATTAGCACTGTTTTGTGGTTGACTATGGTTTAGTGAAAAAAACATGCATATTTAAGCAAATTTTGCAAGTTCTTGGCCTAAATAAAAATTTTCAAGCATCAAAGTGAATTTAATAAATGAATGAAAATACCAATGTAAGCTAGACACAATACAGTATCTAGTGTTCTACATTGTTAATGAAGCAATAACCACGGTAGGAAGTCCGCTGTCCAGAAAATTCTGTCATGCCTTATTTCCAGTTATATGCCACTATCCAGGGTAATAGGAGTATAGAGGTGATTATAGGTGTGTTATTTCATGTTCAGAGGGCGCTCATAATGCAACAAATCGGATTTAGAATGTTGTAAACTGTTTTCCCTTAATATCAAATATTCAAACAAGGAATCCAACTTTGCGGATCCTACTGAGGGACTGTACTGTAATTGGATTGACATTATTTCCAATGGAAAAAATACTTAAATTTTGTATGTTTACTAAGCGTATACCATATGATACATGACAGAACGGAAGAATCGACTCACACATGTCAGAAGTGTGTATGCTTGTTGACAGAGGGCCTGCCTGGTGTTTGTGGTGTGTGTTCTGCTGAGCCATGAGCATTTACAGCTAAGTAACATGAGGAGTTGAGCAGCTTGTCCCGCCTACACCATAATTCTAAATGCAGAAGCACAGCTGTGTTTCCACGTTGAAGAGGCTAAACAAAACAATGGATGATACGAGTGAATTGAAAGCAGTGTGCTCACATGATTCCTAGTTGAGATGTACAGGTGAGGACATTAACTAGTGTTTTAGTCAAAAGATTAAGGCCAAAAACTGAGGTAATTTGCTCTTTTCCATGCATGCTTGTGCATGGGGTAGGGGGCATCAGGAATTAGGTAATATTGACACGGTTGTTGCAACCCCACCCATCCAACAATGCTGGGATCAATGTGGTGGATCAATAGAAGTCATTAACAATAACCGAACTTCTCATGTGGTCACCCGAAGAGAAAATTCAACATTTTTAACCCCATTATTCCGGCATGCATGCTCATTAATCAAACTGTCCCAAAAGATAACACACACATAATGCACACACACATGCAAGCATGCATGCACATATTTATGCAGCACAGCAGGAGGCTTGCTCTTCTGACATGGCTTGATTGGTCACTTTTTCCCTCTCTCTCTTCCTGCTGAAATAGTTTGAACAAAAGGGGGGAGGGTTCTGCAGTTGGGGGAGGGGATGTATATGCTGCTCTGTTGTCACTAGGAGAGGGAGGGAGCTGAAGGGCGATCTAGGGAGTGGAGGAGAGAAAGATATGGTCCCACAAGAGAGTCCAATCCTCACACACTTCACACACACACACACACTCTCTCACACTGTTTTGCCGAAGAGTGGATTACTTTTTTAAATCAAGCCGATGCGTGATCAGGTGTGTAAAATGTGTAAAATATTTTACACGTGTTCCACTGTATATGTTGTTGCTTGGAGTGTGTCCTGTGTAGGTCAACCCAAGGATCGTCCTAACACTCATCATGTTTGATACATTCTTTGCATGTCCTCTCTTGCAATTGCTTTCAGGAAGGTTTTCTCCGTCTGTTTGTTTTTGCATGCGTTGCTATGCTTGTGAGCTTCAGGGGATTAGGAACTTGTCCGTGTATATTAGAACATTTGGCATTCCAAATCACTTGAGCACACGAAGATCTGCAAAAATGTTTTTATCGTCACTCTCCTTGCATCAATAGAAATTGACGAGACGGTATCTCTGGGTGTCTGACGCCTCTGCCTGTGTGCGTTCCTCAGGTGGCCGCCTGTCCCAGCTGCCTCAAGGTGTGACATGAACCATGGAGGAGCGCAGAGGTCCACTTGCTAACTCGCCTCGCAGCCTTCTCACTCCCCGGAGCCCGGTGGGGTCCTGCAGCATGCAGCTGGCGTCTCACTAGCACCAAGTGGACCCGGTCCTGTCCTTTTTTTCGTGGGGCCGGGGCTGCAGAATGCTCAGTCCTGTCACTCCTTACAGTAAGTCTGCATGAATGCACCATAAGGTCATCCTGTAGCAGCAGAGGTAGGCTGGTGTGTCTAAGGTAAATCCTGAACAGCAGTGATTCTCAACTGGTTTGGCTGTGGTACCCACCATCACCTGCTCAGTGACAGGCAGCAACACAAATTGTGGAATTTTTTCAACTCAAACATCTCAAATAAGCGTAGCACGCTAATAGCACAGACAAACTGGACATTGGGTAATGACATAACCTTTTTTTGCCAGTGCAAAGCCCCACCAGAATCAGTGTTGGCGAGTGGACAGACATACTAATGGCTTTTACAGCTGAGTCTCCAGGCTTTGCATTGAGGAATTTCACAGAACGTGTTCAGCCTCTATGTGAATATAGTGCAAGTTTGTTTAGACAATAGCGTCTGTGCTCTCATGTCTTCCCAACTTGCCAAACAACTTGGGCTGTTGTTAAAGCTATATAGCGCATTTCACATTATTTCAGCTCAAAAACTACAGTACATAAATATGGCTATATTGCCAGAAAATAGAAAAATGGGCATATACTGTGCTTAATCACTATAAAGTGTGAAAGTGATAAGTGGGATAAGTGGGTACCTGCGTAACTCATGTAGCTTGAAAAAGTACTGCAATTAGGGTTTGGAGCTAAACCAGTTGAAAACCACTGCTATACTGCCTCACGTTCCCAAAGTAACACTCCCAATTACGAGTGTGCCTGAACACCTCATGGCGACAGAACGGAACTTAAAGCAGAAAGGAGACTCATTGCTCTGTGTGCATCATATGAACAAATAAGTGAGTTTGATTATTTTCTGCATTTAGAGTATTTAATCTTGAAGATTTAATTTATAGTGGTGTTCCATTGATCTTGCTTGATGTTACAAGGAAAAACAATGCCATAACAATATAAGGAAAATAGCCCTAGACCGAAGGTTAAGAATACTTAAATGATATATAACATGTACTTTATCATATGGATCTGAAACTTAAACAATGACTAAGTCAACTGCAGCAAGACTGGAAGCTTTTGAGGTGTGTTGTGTTTGTAAAATAGTAAAGAAAGAAAGAAAAGCCAACAAAGAAATACAAACAATGGCAAATCAACAAATGCTATGAGAAATGAAAATTAGCAGCTAAAAAACGGTGGTACTGGCAAACCATGACTTTCAACCTACAATGATAAAATAGAACAAAATGATGATGATGGTGTCTCGGTCCCCACATGGCACAGCAGTGAAAACCTTTCACTGTGAGTGCAGATTTTGTACTTTTTTGTACTGCTTTATTGTCATTGTAAACATTCCCATTCAGTTTGGAGTTGCCATTGTGAGGGAACAAAAAAGTGATGCAATTCAAGCCATTCATATGGGATGGTGCCAACACTGTAGGCATCGCACACATAGGTGTGTGGTGCCCGAAAAATGTTTGTCTCTGAGGTGGGGCTTGCAGCATTTTAGCCAAAAATAAATCATTGATCGGTGTGCAAAATCCTGGTCTAGGAGAAACTGGTGTCCCAGTAAGACCAGTTCTCCAGGTGCATAAACACATCATTGTGCAGCACTCATATATTTGCGATGATCAGGCTGATGAATATGCTGCCACTGAATGAGTGAGTTATTGATTAAGGCTAGCTTTAACAGGATTAGGCCACTAACCTGATTGGAATAATGCAACAGGGATTTATTTCTGCCTTTTTGAAGCACAAAAGGAAGAAAAGAAACTGAGTGTACCTTCCGGGAGCAGGAGGGTCTTTTTTTAGGTGAGACACAAGCCATGCTAGCATGCATATGTCACATTCCTCCCTCCGAAAAAGACTCACAGCTTCTTGTTAGATTTCTGCTCATGTATTTTTAACACTGGTGCTATTTTAATTGCTTCTTGGTTGCAGACTGCAAATATTGCTCTCATTACGGGGCTGTGTTGACATCAAGAGTGCGATGTAAGCTTGTTTTAGTGGCCAGTTACCAGGGTGGAACGGTTGTGTGAATGTAGGCTGGATCGTTAGTAAGCTGGTGTCAACAGCCTCTCATTAGTCCTGCACAGGAGCACACATTAACGTGCCCTCCTCTACACACACACACACACACACACACATTAGGCATCTATTATAATTAAAGCAGCTTGTTAAGCAAATTAGAGCACATCTTCAGCCCTCATTGAGTGTCTTTTGGCAAGTAAAAAAGCAAAGTGAAGGGCAGATGGAGACGACGTGAGGAGGCACTGGTCAGCTGCAGCCTGATATATGAGTGGACACAATAAGCAAAAGGGGGCCGGGTTGGCCTCGGCCACATGTGTGTGTGTGTGTGTGTGTGTGTGAACTGAAGGGCTGGGGGAGGGGAAGATTGACCACACAGGCTCGGACACAGTCGTCTTTTACAATGAGCTAAAGTAGAAACCAGAAGGATCATGCAATAATGTCTTCATACTCCATTCAAAAGGAAGACATGAGTGAGGCTTTGTGTCTGATTGTTATGACAGGATACAGTTGATTGTGTGCTATGCAGGCCTGCCGCAAGGAAAGGCAGAGGAGCCTTTTTCCTTTCCCAGCTTCATGTTGGACTCTGCTTGCTGCTTACATAATAATGCAGTCCCCTTGACTCTGTTCGCCAGAGGAGATAAGGCTGTGAGGAATGAAAGTGAATGCTTTATCGGCCCTACGTTGTGTTATATGGGAACCGGAATCAACTCTTCACAATTGAGCTAGTAATGCACAAACAGCTGATGCGCAAGTACAGTCTGTGTGGAAGTGGACAGTTCATGTTGAGGATATGTGCTGTGTAAATAGAGCGCAGGTTAGATTCCTGGCATTCCAGCACGCTGACTCATCTGAAAGATGACCAGGACTGTGTGTCTACACTACAGTACACAAAGACACACTTCAGCTTGTGCAGTTGTGTGTTTGTGTTCCTGCTGGACATGTTTATTGGAAGTGGAGTGCAAGAACTCCAGGCATGGTGTGTGTTTTTGCCTTCCACAGCCACTTCTGATGTTTCACAACCCCCAAAATCCCATTCCTAGTCAGTCCCTTCCCCCACCTCTACTTTCATCTAATTAGCCCTTAATGACTCCAAGTGACCATGCAGTGGACCACGGGTCCTGCGAGCTTCTGTAAACATTCAGAACTTGCATCATTTGTCTTCGTCTTCACTGAGAATGCCATACATATATATGTACTGCAATACCAGATTTACTGCCGTTGCAGCTGTTTGCATCAATCTACTGTATTTATTGGATGAATCGTTGTCTGGTTAATACAGGAAGTGTTGCTTGCATTATGCATTTTTTTGGTAATTATATGCAAGCAGTCAACAAAGGTGAAGTATCCGCCAGGTGAGATCCCTCTTTGATTGTGCAGCAGTAGTGCAATGCCTGTCCAGAAGCTCTAAAACCTCCATTATGCAGCCCAATAGAGACCAACACACTCCTCCTTAGCTTGGCAGCACCTTGTCTTGCTGGCAAAACACACATCCAAAGTGCTGCAGTGGCTATCTGTGGAACTGGCCTCATTGCAGAAGTAATGGTAATGGTAATGGTTTAATTTCATTTGAGCATGCATCAGATTACAATTGAGTGCATCACATAATCAGTTCACAGTTCCACATGTCCAAAAGGAGTAGGAAGAAGCAAAGCTTATCAAATCCTACCCTTCCATCTGGTACTTTTACAATCAGTAACTGTTACATTTGTTCACTTCCTGCTTTCCTAATACAATTTAAGTTTTTTTATGATTATTTGTTTTTATTTTTATTTTTTTTATTTGTATTTTTATTTTTTTTTGTCACATACCGAAGCATGAGATGATATGACCATACAATGACATAATGGGTGCCATAGTAACTGTCAATATAGTGATATATATAGCACATCATGACTGGTTCAAGACTCTTTCATCCTTGTATTTAGCAAACATCAACTGCTTGGATTGTTTCTTGACTTGGCTCATCGTTGTGCTTTGTTTGAGGTCCATACTCAACCCATTCCATAGTTTGATTCCACATACTGAAATGCTATGGCTTTTTAACCTTGTCCAAGTGTTTCACATTTAGTTCTTCCCTGAGATCACATTTCTCCTCTCTTGTAGAGAAGTATTGGATGGAATTTTTAGGTAATTGGTTATTTTTAGCCTTATGCATTATTTTAGCTGTTTGAAGATTAACTATATCAGCAACTTGAAGTATTTGTGATTTTAGAAATAAGGAGTTAGTATGTTCTCTGCAGGCGGCATTCTGAATTATCCTTACTGACCTTTTTTGGTCAGTAAAGAGTGAAGATTGCTTTTATAGTTATTACCCCATATTTCCACAAAATGAGATAAGTGTGATAGTATGAAAAAAATGTGAAAAAAAATTAGTCACATATGCCAATTACGCAACTTTCACAGAAGACGTCATATTAACAAAAATATTGCATTACTATGATTCACTATTTATTATGCTAATAAATATTTTCATATTATAACAGATTCTTTTTTGCCTCAACTGTAGACAGTAATGTTGTTTAGTGTCAATTTGTGGGACAATAAACATTTCAAAACTCACCTGCATGGTTTTGTGACTCGTTCATATTTTTTCATTGTAATTAATGGTAAATGTCATCTTGTCTCAGTTTCATGGGTCCAATCTTGTGTGTAGTTACATCTCGCGAGTTGGGTTGTGATACTCCTACTTTTGATTGTTCCTCCAACTCTCCCTTGTTGCATTTACTCTGTAAACTTCCTCTGCTTCTCCTCCTGCCTCAGCGTGTTCTGTAGTCTTGCCATCCCCTCCTGTGACAGTCTCAACTACAATAATATGACGTGCGGACCAAAACTGACACAAATTGACTTTCCAAGACTGAACGCAGTCCGAGCTGCTATGCTCAATGAAAATGGACTTAATTGCTGGTCCGCTCTTTGAGACTGCTTTTTGTGTACATACGTGCTCATACTGCAGACATGTACCATGCATGTATATATGATAATTTGCAAAAATCAGAAAAAGCTTTTTATGTTGCCATTGGGAGTTTGAACATTGAGGGGATAAAATAATGTAATTCATTTAGAGAGATGTGTGATGAGCCCAAAACTGGCAGTAGACTGTATGATGCTCACACTGATTAAGGGAAGCTGTCCCAGTACCAAGCCGGCTTAGTTCTCATCTTTGTCTCCTGCTAAGCCAAGCGTAGCCAAGAATGGAGGGCTCTCGACAAGTTCCCAGCCAACACCAGTTGCTAGATTAGGGCCAGGGCTCCCTCACTCATCCCTCCTAATTCCTGAGCCAGCCCTCCACCAACTCCCTCCACAACTCGCGCATACACAACTAATACCCTTGCTCTAACACAAATGTATGATGCTACAGCAATGAATGAGTAAATGAGATATATGGCCAATATCCCTAAAAAATGTCTATTTTGACACTCATTCATCAAACCACGCTCCTCCCTCACTCATGGTGCAACAAACACAAAACACATGCAAAATGTAGCTGTGCCACATTGACTGTGTGGGTATCAAAATAAATAGAGAAGTGTGGAAGTGTGACCCGTAGTGACCAGAATATGACATATCAGGTGACTAATAGTCAACCATGAAACATCATTTGTTAATGCATTGTTTTTTGAAAAACTGCAATTGAGTGAGGGAGTTTTAACCCTAATATGGCAACTGTATGCGGGGGGTATTAATTTGAGTTTCATTCCATTTTGTTTTTTTAAGGGCGGTCCCTGTAACTTTACAGTATACCCCCGCGACCCTAATGAGCATTAAGCGGCACTTTGCGCCGGTTCTGCTGGGGGTGCTGTGCTCTCCCGGGCGTTAGTGTACTGGCTCTTGTGGGGCTGGTCTTGATTTTATTACAGTGATTGTGATAACTATAGTTATTACAATCATGTGCATTACAGTTATTGTCATTCTGTTCACTATGGTTAATATTGTCATTACTACAATTACCTCTAATATGTACAACTGTTTCATTTTGGTATTATCGATGTGGTTTTTATTATTTTGTCCATTAAGGTCTTTATGGACATTTTCCGATTTGATGTTGTGTTTGTCTCTGTCCCCCCTCTGTTTTCTTTTCTCTTCTTTTCTATCCCCTTCTGCTCCAGTCTGGCCACACAAATTAGCATGGCAACAAACAATCAATTCAAGTCAAATAAAAGTTTTGCCTGGCAGAGAACCATGCTCCATAGATTTCCCTGGCAGAGCACAAAGGGAAGGCCACAGGCAGACCTTGGGGGAGGGCAGAGAGTTTATATATAAGGAAGTCCGCAACTCTGTGATGTCACAAAGGGGCAGTTTTACCATGCCCTTTTACACCGAGCATTTTGAACAATGCCAAACTTCTTCCAGGGCTGACTTTCAAATGTGCAAACCTCATTGTCTGAATCTTTGGCATAATTTAACACGGGGATACTACATTCTAACTGCATTTTTAGGTCAGAAAAGTGGGAAGAGCATGATAGGTCCCCTTCAAAGATAATCAAACAAATTTAAATATTAGTCAATTACAATAAAACTAAACAAAAATGCAGCTTTTAAATTAAACTGTTGAAATTCCAAAACCTACATGTGAGAAAGTGTTCCACCTGTTCAAACATGACTTAACTGAGATTAATTGAAATCTATCAGTCTGGAAAAGGTTATAAAGCCATTTCTAAAGCTTTGGGACTCCACTACAATGAGAGCCATGAGGAAAAAAATGGAACAGTGGTTAACCTTCCCAGGAGTGGCTGGGCAACCAAAACGACCCATCCAAGAGCTCACAAAAGACCTCACAACAACATCTGAACTGCAGGAACTGCAGGCCTCACTTGTCACCCCACTATAACAAAAACAATGGGCAAAAACGTCCTACGTGACAGACCAAAACCAAGACCAAAACCACTGTTGAACAAAAAGAACTTTAAGGCTCTGCATTTCAGACAACATACCAACTGTAAAATGTGGTGGTGGTAGTGTGGTGGTCTGGGGCTGTTTTGCTACTTCAGGACCTGCAAGACTTGCTGTGATAAATGGAACCATGAACTCTGTTCTCTACCAAAGACTGTTGAAGGAGACTGTCCGGGCATCTGTTTGTGACCTCAAGCTGAAATGAACTTGGGTTCTGCAGGAGGACAATGATCCAAAATACACCAGCAAGTCCGCCTCTGAATGGCTGAAGAAAAACAAAATGGAAGACTTTGGAGTGGCCTAGTCAAAGTCCTGACCTGAATCTTATTGAGATGCTGTGGCATGACCTTGAAAACACGCTTCATGCTCAAAAACCCTCCAATGTGACTGAATGACAACAATTCTGCAAAGTTGAGTGGGCAAAAATTCTTCCACATCACTGTAAGCGATTCATTGCAAGTTTTCGCCAACGCTTGATTGCAGTTGCTGGGTGGCTCAACCAGTAAAATTAAAGATTAGATAAAGATAAGTATTATTAAAGAGCCTGATATATGCTCACTATATCATTGCTAAAACCCAAAAGCTACACAATAGTTTCATATGAATACAAAATTTGATGACAGTCATCTAGGGTTGAATTTCTACATTCTTGTATTTATCATATTTACTGTATGGCTCCATGCTTATCAAATAGGCTTCTACACAAGGATATTACCAATATTTCTCTCCAGTGGTGCCACTTCTCCACTTTGTTTAGCCTGAGTGTCAGACTGTGACACTCCAGCGAGATAAAGCCTGCTCTAATCCTTCATTAGTCTGCTTTCTCAATCTGCGCACCCTCCAGCTTGGTGATCCACTCAAAGTTTTTTTTACATTCCTCTGTCCAATTTTCAGGGGGGGGGGGGTTCCATGTCCCACTAGATTACTGCACTGGAATAGGCCTTCAATCGATGATGAGCCATCTGTTGAAGATAAGCACTAACTGTTGGCTGTTTAAAATACATGCAAAGTGCTTTATTGATGTCTGTATATAACATGCAAACAGGGAAGTCCCATGTCCCATGTTTACAATGACAGATTACTTACTGGATACTTTTGGACTATCCCTTCTCCATGTCTCAGGTATTACTCATAGTTGGTTCACTCGCTTTGGTTGGTGTGTTAAATAATGAATACATTAATTAATAATAATATATTGACCCATATGTTGTTTAATTTTTGGCACAGTAACACCATGTTGACTCAGTTAATGTAAGATGATGGAAATGTGTGCAAAAACTGAACATGAATATGACGGCTTTGAGCTGTATAGTAAAAAACTGCTGTCTTTTGTTTCTTTGTGTGAGTGTTTTTGTGACCGTGTAATATTTATTGTGCCCCCCGTGTGTGGGTCACTGCCATGATCGGGAATTCCCTCGAGTGTAGGGATTTCTCCCATCCTGTGCCGGCCTAGAGGGCTGCCATCCCTGGTTGGATGAGCGGGATTATTGGGCTGAAGGATCATTTAATTTAGGGATCAACATGTGGACCGTTTAGAGTCCCATCTGGTGGTCCTGGTGGACATGTGACGCGACCTGCAGTAATCTGCATGTAGACAGTGACAGTCTGTGTGTGTGTGTGGAGTGTGTGATAAAAGCCAAAAACAAACTTTGCACTCTGCAGTTTGATTATATGAAAAGCCGACTGTGACCTCAAATGCCTTCATAGAAATGAAGCTATATTTTATTGTTAAATTGTATCCATTATTTATTGAAAAATGAAAAGTCGGGTTTGTTCTGAATGCTTTATAAATGCCGGGCACTTAGTAGTTTGACAGCACCGAAATCCAAGGAAATAAGTTAAGCTCCATGAATTTTAGATCTACAAAAATTGGGAAAATCTTTCAGATTTAAAGCTATGGAACCATAAAATCGGTGTAGAGGCGATTTTAATTACTGATTTCCTACACGATGCCTTATTAAAGACATGGCCTCAAACAATAGTAAAGAATTCCTGCTTCAAATCTATATAAGACACCCATCATAATGGCTTCTTTCTTGGGTCGAGAGGTGGAAATTGGTTTTATATATTTTGTGTAAACTGCTGTCAAATAGCAATTGAAACTTTTTTCATTTAGTAGAGTGGGGCATATGGCATTCATTTCAACTTAGTTGAATTGGCCATGTCCGGTTTGCTGCTGTGTAAAACCTGTAGTGTTATTGTGAATTAAATGTGCTTTATCAAGGACACTGTCAGGTGTTGCTGTATGGAAGACACTTGTCCCAAGCCTGGGATCAAGACAGATTAAAATACTCGACAATGCATGGAATGTCAGCCAGGCTGGGCCAAACGGGCTGAGGAGGCCATTGCAGACACTCTCTTCTTTTGTAAGCGTTTATAACACACATGAAAACAGCTTTTGCGGAGTACTGTCACTGACAAAGTACTCTAATTTACCCTTGCTACACACTAACCCCACCCTCATTCGCGCTCCCTGTCCAGCACACCCCTGAGGTTTGAGCCGAATTAGATCACACGCTCAGTGGGGGCAGCTTTGTTGACTAAGAGACTCGCTGAGAAACAACAATAGACCCAATGTGAGAGAGAAAAAGGAAGAGGACAGAGCTCCGGCTGATGGAGGCTTATCGCCGTGGAGACCAGGCTGGGGGCTATGTTAGCGGCTTCTCATAAAGATTAGAACAGTTGCTCCCCTCCCCCGCCCTCCGCCTCAATGAAATGGTGTGGAAGAGCACAAGCTAAGTGCTGATACAATGCTCAGTTAGGGCAGGCTAAAAATGTTCCATTTTAATCTGGATAATTAGATGCTATTCAAACTAGTTACACACAACAGAGAACTGGTGTTAACAATGAACAATAACTCATAAAACTATGGCCATGGTTTAGCAAAGCCAAGGTCAAAATTGGACGTATTATTTTTTGGCATTTACATTTTTGACGTTCTCCAAATTGTTGTTTTTTTGTTTCCTGAAGGGTGTCATTGTGGTGAGCATGAAGGAGAAATATCTATGGAGGATATCTAAGGAGAAATGCAAAATATATGAACATGCGTTGGCCGCACTAATTACACATGTAGGTCAAGTATGCAGGATGTGCGCATAACACACATAATCCGTGTGTGACGTATGAATTTCTCTTCGAAATTAAAGTGTATGTATGTATGAAAACATTTACATTTTGCCCAAAACATGAAACATATGACCCAGAAAGACGTACAACGTGTGCAAGTTTGTCTTGCAACCTAAACAAATGTAAATGCCCGTTGAGTTAGTTTGACAAGAACCTCTGCGGTCAGTCTGTGGCTCAAACTTAACTTATCCTCCCCTTTCTCTATGTATCAGCTGTTGTAGCCACCAAGTAATGTTCATAAATTTCTATAAATAATACAAATATAAATAAATAAATCCATAAATGTAAATAAATAAATCCACAGTCATGATAGAAAACCGCACCTTTATCAGTGGCCTTTTAATGTTGTCAGCCGAAGGCACGCCTGTTGAATAACCATGCTGTCTAATCAATATCTTCATATGCCACAACTGTGAGGTAAGTGGATTACCTGGGCAGTGGAGAAGTGGTCACTAACCTAAAGCTTGTATAATCTGTGATAATAATAAGATGTGACCTGATTGTGCTGTCTCCAGCAGGTCTGTTGAAGATGCACTGGTCTCCGGAGCACACCGCCCCTCTATCTCAGTGGCCTGAGCAGCACCTAGATGTCACCTCCACCACATCACCCCCGTCTGTCCACAAACATGAACCCTATTCCGCCGCTCGCCGCAATTACGCCCACGCCGGTTACCCTTGGGCCAGTGACGACATATCAGCCCTGACAGCTTCTTCGCTTCTCAAGCGTTATGCAGAGAAATACACAGGCCTGGACCTGCCCTACGAGCGTCCTGCCACAGGGGCCTACACAGAGCCTGGCGCTTTCCTCAAAACAGAATCTGATCCCTGGGCTATCAGCCAGGGCATCGAGTGCTACCCCGGGCTTGAAGCACTAACTGGCACCAAGATGGGCTCCGGCATTCCCGCCACAGGAAGTGTGACTGTTGTGAGCAGTAACTCAGCCTCAGACACAGGCTACAGTGGCACCAGCCCTTGCAGTGCCCCATCATCACAGGACTATCCTCCTGCCTACAACAGCACATACCTCTCCTCAGGATATTGCCCTCAGCCTGGCACAGCACTTCCCCCTGCCCCTCTTCACACTTTGCAGGCAACACCCACTCTCGTGCATAGCTATAGCGCCAGCACTCCGGTCTACAACTACCCACCGGGCTGCTATCCCCAAAACAGCCTCTCTTCTGGATACAGCCACCCCAGTGCCTCCTATCTACCCTCTGGGATTAGTACCCCTACTCCACTGACCCCCAGGCCCACTATGATGGGGGGCAGTTACGGCTACCCATCTCACAGCCTGGGAGCAGGTGCCGAGGCTGGAACAACGCTGAAACGCAAGGCCTTTGCGATGGGGGAGGATGAACAAGAGGAAGCTGAGGTGGAGGGATCGCGCTATAGAAAGTACGGCAACGGCGTCAGCAAAGGCAGCAACTATGACGTCAGTGGCTCAGGTTCTGATCCGCAGGCCTACAAACCCGCAAAGTCCCTTGTGTCACCCTCTTATCGTGGCACAGGAGAATACAGCCCCCAGTCCGGCCTGCCCGTGGAGAGTGTGTCAGGGGAGCACAGCTTTTCTCAGCAGAGGATGTCTATGAAGATAGCGGCATCACACACACAAGCTGAGGACCCTACTGGAGGCCATTACGAGATTCCCTCACAGCTGAAAACCAAAAACACATAATTTTCAACTACAAGTGGGCACAAGAGCCAAGTTTATGATTATCCTTGTCTTTTTCCATGTTTTCCCAAAGATAGACGGTGCATTGGATCCTGTAAGGTGTATTCTGTTTATGTTGTCTATACATTTTCTGCATAGGCAGCATTTACGGTATCTTAGGATCTATTTATTTCCTTCCAGCAGTAGAAATGCTGTTTTGTTTTGTTTTTTAATGGCAGCGAGTGTAATGATATATGGCCCTAAACAGCAATGTTCTCTACCAGCCCACAGAGATCATTTCGTTACCAAAAAGTAAGGAAAGCAATAACTCAAAAGTTGAGGTGGTCATGCTGTTTCAACACAATCATGACCATTTGTCCTTTTTTGCGTTCCCTCTTATTTTTCTGCTAGCCTGCATCTTGTTTCCCACTCAATGCTACTGTTGTCCAGGCATGCGGCTGAAATTAACCTGGCCTTTAAGTTGTTTCAGTGCAAGATGTCATCGCTGCACTTTGAGTGTTTTTGGCATTGACAAAGTCAGTATACTTAATAGGGGTGTAACAGTACGCCATAATCATGGTTCGTGGGTACAGTGAAGGAACAAATGCAAAGCATAAAATTGCAAAGCTTGTATGTAGGGGAGGCATGGTTCAGGTGGTACAGTCGTCTCCCAACTTGATGGTTGCTGGTCCGATCCTCTGTCCTCCCGTGACGACGTTGAAGTATCCTTGGGCAAGATATGAACACCTAGTTGCTTCTAATGCTGTGTTATGAGTAGGTGAATGAGGTAACAGTGTCAAAGCACTGAATACCGTAAAGGTATACAAGCTACTGTATACAAGTATA
The DNA here is from genome assembly GCF_030265055.1 of Doryrhamphus excisus. Classification (NCBI taxonomy): domain Eukaryota; kingdom Metazoa; phylum Chordata; class Actinopteri; order Syngnathiformes; family Syngnathidae; genus Doryrhamphus; species Doryrhamphus excisus. The sequence continues at coordinate 3,768,521 of NC_080483.1, read as the reverse complement.
TAACAGCTTTAATGATTTTTTTTCAATGAAACATAAGGAACTGCAAAATGCTGAGAATTAATTATTGAATATTATAATTCTCAATTAAAATACAAACATTAAACAAGAAAACTCAGATATCATTATATAGTGGTATATACAGTGGTATGAAAAAGTTGGGCAGTCCTGATAATTTTCAAGATTTTCCTTGATAAATCATTGGTTGTTTGGACCAGCAATTTGAGTTGAACACAGTTGGCAAGAATCCGCTGATACTGACTGGTATCCATGCGACCTTCAACTTGAACAGGATTGCCAGTACCTACACTTGCCACACAGTCCCACAGCACGATGGAACCACCACCAAATGTTACTGTGGGAAGCAAGTGTTTGTTCAACTGTTTTGTTCTTACGGCCCCTTGTTATTTCCAAATAACTTTAGCTTCATCAGTCCACAGAGCCTTATTCCAAAATGAAGACTTGTCCAAATGTGCTTCAGCATACCTCAAACGCCTCAGTTTGTGGCATGTACACAAAAGGCTTGGTCCGCATGACTTTCCCAGACAGCATCCCTCTGTGCAAAGTGTGCTGAATAGTTAAATGATGCACAGTGACACCATCTGCAGCAAGATCAAGATTTCATATGATTGGCTTATGAAGGTCAAGGGTCAATGAGTTTACCAAACAAATTTTGTGGTCCAATAATTAGTGCTAAAGGTATTCAAATCAAGAAAACAGCAAGGGTGCCCAAATCTATGCACCTGTTTAAATAATTACTGCACACTTTCTGTAAATCCTACACTTCTCATCTATCACTTCTCATCTATCACTGTGTTCATCTTCTATATGATATATTAACTGAAATTGCTGGCCCCAACAACCAGTGATTTATAACGGAAAATCTTGAAAATAATCTGGGGTGCCCAAACTTTTACATACCACTGTGTGTGTATATATTAATATATATATATAATAAAATATAATAATATAATATATATAATAATAATAAAAAAATAACATAGCAGCGTTTCCCATAGGACGGCAATGCATTTGTGGCATTGTCAAATCACCGTTGGGTAATTTGAATAATTGCCCATGATGCATGCGCATGTAATTATTTATGCATGCCGTGGGAGACCAAAAGTGGGACAAAACAGAACAAATATTTTTAGAAACACAAATGAACTTTTTTCTGCTGCTTCTTTTGTTCCCTTTTTGTTCTCTTGTTTTCTTATGTCAAAAGCAAGAGCGAGAAGAAGAGCTAGAGGACTCAAAATATTAATTTAACACACTTATAAATATATATCTATATACACACACACATACATATACGTACATACATTTGCAAAACTGATCCCTCATCGTCTTATTCTTTGACAGATGGTGAAGTATAATAACTAGTTACAATGTTATCTACTCTTCAGTTTATTATAAAAGACAAAGGGATAATGAAAAATAATTAATTAAAAATAATTTATAATGAGCAGGTAGCGCTAATTTTATTTGTGATGACCCTAATGTATTAGTGCTGGGCCGCCACAAATAAATTCATGGGAAACACTGTATATAATTGTTTACAACAACCGAACGTTCCATACCGAAAAAGCCAATTTCATATATACGTACTGTTACACCCCCAATACTTTGGGGCATATTGTTTACATGCAGGTGCTGAAGAGCATTATTGTTTTTAAAAGCCTTTCTACAAGAATCCAGCTTATATTTTGACTATGAGCAACAATCATGCAACATACTGCTGAACTTAGCAGCAAACCGCTTGTGTTTCCATGCACACAAGACTTGCATTAACTTTTTTTTGCCTCTGGAAAGGAATATTTGTTGTCATGTTATTGTATACTCAGGAAGAATATTATTACCTCAGACTGATGATGAATACGAATGAATGTTATTACCGCTTGTAGGGAGCCCTTGGAGCCATACTGGAGCTGTCGAAAAGCAAAACACACTTTCAACTCTTCAGGGAATTGACATGGCCTTTGATAATACACGCACACATGTGTACACAAACACTCACATGCACACACGGGAAAGCGGCGATATTTTCACCAAGGCCTGAAATATTGAATGTAATTGAGATATTTTTTTTAAAGAAAGGACAATACATGCCATATGGATGACATTTTTAGCGATATTAACTATATTTTCTTCATGTATAGATGCCCTCATAGATTTTGGTGGAGAGATTAATGATGTTAATGTGTTTAGTGTGTGTAGTTAGCAGCATCACTCTATGATAAGCAAGTGACAAACTCAATGCTACAATACACTATGTTCTATATAGCTACGTTTATTAAAGGTCTTAATAAAGTCTTTGTGTTCTAAAACAGCAGCTTGTGGAACTGGAGTTGACCATATTGCTTCAGGACATTTTGGGAGTACATTTAAGAGCACATGCTGATTGGTTGAAGGATTTTGGCAAAAATATTTTCTTTTTAATTCAGTGTTCACGCTTGTGGTTTGATGCTGGAAAAAAGACTGCATTTCTCTTAGCATTCACACTGGCATTTTTGTCACATGAGCAAAGGCTGCTCAGTTTAAAAAACAAAAAATAATGTATTAAGTGATGTAACTCAAATATTCCAAACCAAAACGCAGTCTGCTGCATGATATTTGATTGATATTTTTATATTCTGCTAAATTTACCATCTTAGATTTCACCACTAAATAAAATAAGAGCCCCCCCCCCCAGAACTGAGCAGAACTGAGTGACTTTTCACGCATTTTCTTTTATGTATTTGTAATCCCTGCATGCGTTTTGCAACTGCAAAATGCACTGATGTATATTTGCAGTGATGAACTAAACAAAAGTCCAAAATGTTAATTAGTAAAAAAATAAATCATGCAAAATATACCAGAAAATAATAATTCAAATTACAGAATAAAATGAAAAAGAAAGAATTGTTTCTGGTGAATTTCTCTGGAGCAGGCGCATTCAAAATCTACCAAGGGTATTTGTGAAATATATATACACACACACAGACGGAGAAGACAGCAAACACTAAATAAATAAAATAAAAAGTTAATTATGCAAGAAAAACAGCAAATATTAAAATTACACAACAAATTAAAACAGAAGATTTATTTCTGTAGAATTTCTTTAGAGCAGAGGTGATATTCACATACATACTGTAAAGTATATATAAATACTGTATATACAGAAGGAGACAGCATAGAAGAGCAAAATGTATGATGTATTTTCTGTAATTTTTGCTGACATTTGAATACTGATCCACACATTGTGTTCACATTTGATCTGTGTCGAGTGAAACACCAGCCATCACTTGCAAGCAGAGGGTTGGGTCTCGGAATTGTACAGAGCAAATGCACTAGAGTGACAAGTGTGAACGCACCTTTAACGTGTGACACAATGATCACACACCAAACATGTATTGGAACTCCCTTGGGTGCAAAGTATTTAAACTTGCATTTAAGCTACAAGAATTGATGCTCTTCAATGTCCTCCACAAGCTGTTAGTTCTCATTCAGTGTCCAACCCAATATAAATTTCCGTGTTATCTTTTTTTTGGTTATTTCTTGTTGTTGTGCATCCTCCATAACCGTTTCTACCTCATTTTGAAGACATTGTACATGGAAGTATTTATTTCATGTCCTTTCATATGCCAGTTTATTAGGAGCAACAATGTTTCTCCATTTTAACACATTAAGAGTCTACCTCATAAAAAATAAAATGAAGATATTGTACCAAAAAAAGAGAGAGGAAAAAAATGACTGAATCTGATTTTTTTGGGAGGGGGGGGATCTATCAAGCCAAAAATGTTTGATGTTTGACTGTTGTCTTTCACTAAAATGTATGTTGACAACTTCATGTGGTGCTGGTGTTTTATTTCTTCCACTGCATCTCAAAATCAGAGTAAATGTAGAACTGGGAGAATCTCCTTCCACCAGCTCCCCCTGGAGAGATGACTTAAAAGTTGCATAAGCTGGGCTGGTGGAATTCCCTTAATCACTCATTCATAATCAATAGGATCAATGTCAATATTATGTTTTTGAACAAATATATTATAATCGTATGATGTTGCATTTCTATCAAAAAAAAATATGAGAAAAAATGTTATTATTTTCCAGGCATTGTTCGTGGAACATGGACTTGGTTCTATGTAAGATGTATTGATCATTTCAGACAATCCAATTGTGAGGAGTGAAATTGTGTTTGCAAGCTAACTTCCATGAATCCAATGCTTGTTTATGAAAATGGGACAATTTAACAGTTAACTTAGGACATTCAAAGTTACAAGTCAACAGGAACTTGTGGCCACCACATTTTTTAAACAAAAGGTTTGGTAAAACAAACCAAGGACCAAACCAAACCAATTTTTTTTCACACATGAGAATTGACTGTCGTTATTATATGCAAATGTATGTATGCAAATGTATGTATGTATCTCGGAAACCTGGCTGAACGAGGATGAAGGCACGGCCTTTGAGTTGGAAGGTTATGAGATGACCTGCATCAACAGGAACAACACGAGGGGAGGAGGAGTCGCCCTGTATGTGGACAAACAACTACATTACAAAGTGGTAAAGAATATGTCAGTTGCTATTGACAATATCCTAGATTGCATAACAATTAAAATCTGTAAAGAACAAAGCAAAAACGTGTACGTAAGTTGTTTATACAGAATGCCACACTCAAGGATAGAAATGTTTGAAGATTGGATCAAAACAACCTTTTCAGATAACAATCAAAAAACAATTTTCATATGTGGAGACTTCAATATTGATCTGCTGAATCCACACAAGAACAAGGTAATTGACGATTTTATAGATACAATGTACAGCTTAAGTTTGTTTCCCAAAATCACCAGACCAAGTAGGCCATTGTGCCACTCTAATCGACGATATATTCACTCATGACTTTGATAACAAAACCACTAGTGGCCTGCTAATCAAAGACATCAGTGATCATCTTCCAGTGTTCATAATTTATAAATATTGTTACAACAATAGACCAATGGAGGCTACAAAAACTGTCCAAAGACTACGTTCAGAGGACAGAGTCAATGCTTTCAAGAAGGATCTAGAAGAACAAAAATGGGAGTGTGTGTACATTGCCAAAGACATGGATGAAGCATACGAACACTTTCTACATACTCATATGAAGCTGTATGAAAAACAACCAGCCATGGATGTTAAAAAGACTTAATAATGCTTGCAAGAAGAAGAACACACTACACAGGAAATTCATCGTTCAACAGACTAAAGAATCAGACAGAACATATAAGACTTGTAAAAATAAGTTAACTACAACCCTAAGAGCGTGTAAGAAGGAATATTAAAGCCAACTATTAGACAAGCACAAAAACAATATTCAAGCAACCTGGAGCATTCTAAATAGTATTATCAGGAAAAGTAACAAGAAGATAGACGACCCTAATTATTTCACAGTGGGAAACATCTATAATGATGATATGGATGAGACAACTAGAAGAAGGGATTCCGAAAAATAGGACAAGCGAGGAAAGGAATGAAACAATAGAAAGGAATCCTAATTCTATGTTTCTGACAGATGTAACAAAAAAGGAAATCATCGACATTGTCAAAAATTGTAAAGCAAAAACATCAACTGATTGTAATGGAATCGAAATGGACACTATAAAAACGGTAGTCACTGAGATCGTAGAATCGCTGATATTTATCTTTTCAGACCGGAAGATTTCCCCAAGAAATGAAAACAGCTAAGGTTGTTCCAATTATTTAAAATGGCGACAAACACCATTTACAAACTATCGGCCAGTCTCCTTACTACCACAATTCTCCAAAATTATGGAGAAGCTATTCAACAATAGTCTGGATACATTTATTAATGCCAACGAATTACTATCAGAAAGTCAGTATGAATACAGAGCTAACATTTCTACTTCCATGCCACAAAATTACGGAGGAAATCACTAACGCTATAGATCATAGGAAGTGTGCAGACGCAGTATTCATGGATCTGACAAAAGCCTTTGATACAATCAATCATGACATCCTAATATGTCATGCCTGTCATTGCCTACCCCGCCAACCTTGGAGACCCCGCCTCCTGCCTGATTGTGTTCAGGTGTCCCTCATCACCTGATTTCCGGCCTACTATTTATTGCCTCAGATTCCTCCTGTCTGCTGCAAGTTCGTTGTACTCTCATTTCTCGTTCTAGCATTCCTTGTTATCGCCTCGCCTGGTTTTCGACCCTTGCCTGCCCTTCGACCTCTCCTTCTGCCTGCCGCTCTTGGATACCTTTGCCTTATTGGACTGACTTCCTGTGTACCGACCCTCACCCTCGTGTAGAACCTTACCACGTGTAGTGCCTGCCAATTCTGCCTTTGGGTCCTTCTTCCCACGTCCCGCCTTGACATAATAACTAAATTAGAAAGGTACGGAATAAGAGGATTAGTTCTGAACTGGGTCAAAAGCTACTTAGCTGACAGGAAGCAATACATAAAGCTAGGAGAATACACATCTGCAAGTTCATATATTACATGCAGAGTTCCCCAGGGGTCAATACTGGGACCAAAACTGTTCAACTTGTAGATCAATGATATCTCCAAAGTCACGAAAGACTTAAAGTTGGTATTATTTGCAGATGATACCATTCCTTTTTGTTCCGGAGGGAGTACAGACGAAATCATTAGAAAGGTCAGAGAAGAAATGGTCACACTAAAAAGATGGTTTGATGATAATAGATTGTCCTTGAACCTAAGTAAAACTAAAATCATGTTGTTTGGTAACAACAGAAAGGACATGCATCAGCAAATACAAATAGACGATGTAGACATTGAAAGGGTGAAGGAAAATACATTTTGGGGGTCACAATAGATGAAAATATAAGCTGGAAACCTCATATTACAAATATACAACATAAGGTGGCCAGAAATATTTCAATATTGAACAATGCAAAATTTGTTCTCAATCAGAAATCACTCCACACTCTTTATTGTTCTCTGGTTCCATTGTGTGGAAATATGGGCTAATAACTATAAAAGCAATCTTCACTTGCTAAATGTACTGCAAAAAAGGGTAGTAAGGATAATTCATAATGCCGCCTACAGAGAACATACTAACTCCTTATTTCTAAAATCACAAATACTTCAAGTTGCTGATATAGTTCATCTTCAAACAGCTAAAATAATGCATAAGGCTAAAAATAACCAATTACCTAAAAATGTCATCCAATACTTCTCTACAAGAGAGGAGAAATATGATCTCAGGGAAGAACTAAATTTGAAACACTTATATGCTAGGACTACGTTAAAAAGCATTTCAGTATGTGGAATCAAACTATGGAATGGATTGAGTAAGACCCTCAAACAATGCACAACGATGAGCCAATTCAAGAAACAATACAAGCAGTTGATGTTTGCTAAATACAAGGATGAAGAGTCTTGAACCAGTCATGATGTGCTATACATATCACTATATTTACAGTTACTACGGTACAGATTATGTTATTGTATGGTCATATCACCACATACTTTTGTACGTGACAAAATTTAATTAAAAAAAGCGAAATTAGGTAACAGTAAATTAGTAACAGTTACTGATTGTAAATGTACCAGATGGAGGAGTAGGATTTAATAAGCTTTGCTTCTTCCTACTCCTTTTGGACATGTGGAACTGTGAACTGATTATGAGATGCACTCAATTGTAATATGATGCATGTTCAAATGAAATAAAACCATTACCATTACCTTGTTTAAGTTTAAATCTTTGGGAGGAACCTTCAAATGAAGCGACGCTGCTATTAATACCTTTATATATAGTTTGGAACATTTCTTTAAAGCCACCTCCAAAGCTCAACTAAGTGACCTAGGGCTGTTTAAAGGGACTCATGTTCTACAGAGTCAAATCCCTGAACTAATCTAAGAAAATAATGAGTGCTCCATCATCAATGAAATGTGTATGATCATATCCATCATATTTCATATCCAGCACTAGTCGGACATTGTCAGATATGTGACAGCCTTTCATGAAACCTGATGTAACTGTGTAACTGAGATCAACATTTTGTCGTAATAAGACTCCAATTTTCAATATAAGTAGTATCCTTATTTGGTTTAGGCAAAAGAGTAATGATGCCCTGTTTCATTGTTTCTGATCATTGGCCTCTAAGCTTCATTAAAGACACACAAAAGCAAATCCTTGATCTCATTCAAAAAGTTTTGAAGAATTCAAAAGGTAAACCATGAGGCCAGGGGCCTCATTTATAAAATTGCTCATGCACAAAACTGGGCTGGAAAATTGCCTACCTAACTTCCTACGCAAAGGTTGTGATTCATAAAACTAAACTTTGCATGAGAATGTGCGCACCGGTGCGCCAACCACAAAGTTGGCGTACACACCTTTTGGAGACCTGGCAAAAAGGCAACACACATTTGAAGTGTTGAAGTGAAATCATATGGTTGAAATAAATACGCAATGGAAGCCAATAAAGATGTATCCATCATTGCATGAAAACATCCCGATAAAAAATAATTAATAATAATTAGAGCTGTCAAAAATACAGCGTTAAAGGCGTTAACTAATTTATTTCATTAATTACATTAAAGTTTAACGTAATTAAGCCACCACTCTCTGTTATGATGACATAGAGCAGCACAGTGTAGCTCCCCACAGAGTCATACAGACTAGGTGGCCTCTTTCTAACTTTATTCTGAGCTGAACACATCATCAGCGGTGCAATTCAAGCACCATTTATGTATCCCAACTCTAAAACAACCACTACTCTAGTCCGTTCGTCATCGCAACACTTCCTCAGAAGACAGATTGCCAGATGCAAAGGACAATATATTTTAAAATACTTTAAACATTTGTACAAAAGACTGGTTTAGTAGTGTTCATTCTCTTTTGCTGCTTTAAGTGAACATGATTAAACGCAGGTCTCATTTCCGACATTAGGCACCTGAATGCACCAGGGCAGCCACGCATGTTTCAGAGTCGTAACATTTCCTGTTCAACTAACCTGCTGCAGACAGAGAGCAGCTGCACAGGACAGTCAAAGCAGTACTGAAGATCATCGGCTGCCCTATCCCCTCCCTGGCAGACCTCGACAACGCCCGGTGCATCAGCAGAGCTCTCAGGATCATCCAGGACTCTTCTCACCCTGCCGCACAATTGTTTCAGCGACTACCTTCTGGGAGGCGATACAGATGGATCAGGGCACGGACAAACAGACTAAAAACAGTTTCTTTCCTCGAGCCATCATCTCCCTCAACAAGATGTAACCAAGGCAACCAAATCGTAAACCCCTCGTTATTTATTATTTATTCTTCTAATTCTTCGATTTATTCTTTATTTATTCTTCTAATTTCTATATTTTGTACTGTCATACTGTCTTGCACTGAAAATGGAGCTGCTGCAATTTCATTCTACTATATGTAAAATGAGAATAAAGGGCATTCTGATTCTGAACCTTGTGCGCTTATAACATGAGTAACCTGGTTATTTCTCATTCCTTCAATGCTAAATGCTGTTTGCACCATGATATTGGAGTGTGTTGTGATTCAGCTGCTGAGCTGGTATCTAACAGCTAAGTTTGTCATTGCCACTGTGTTTCCTCCCACATTCCAAAAACATGCTAGGTTAATTGGCCACTCCAAATTGTCCATAGGTATGAATGTGAGTGTGAATGGTTGTTTGTCTATATGTGCCCTGTGATTGGCTGGCCACCAGTCCAGGGTGGACCCCGCCTCTCGCCCGAAGACAGGTGGGACAGGTTCCAGCACCCCCCGCGACCCGGTAGAAAATGAATGAATGAATGAACATCTAGTTAAAAGCAAATTGTCTCTTTGAGAAGTGTGTATTAAATTGGTAGCCTTTTGCATTCACCAGGACCCAAGAAGTAACGGTTCAAAAAGGTCGGTGACTCTGATCTAAAACAGAAATGCAAATAAAAACAATAAGTGGATATTCTTGTCACTCACTTTGAAACCATTAATGCTCAGAACATTTTACTGCTTTTAATAATGCTGGGAAATCCCATAAAATTCACTCATATCATGAGAATTCATCTTAAATGAAGTAGTGATTTTGAATGCAACTACTCATTGTTATAGTTTGTAGATCTATCCATTTTTCTACATTTACTTACTACTAAGGTACTTATAAAATTGCACTTCTGGTTGGATGCTAACTGCATTTTGTTGCCCTGTACCAGTGACATGAGCAATAACAATAAAGTTGAATCTAATCTAATCTAATCTAATCTAATCATTGCTCATAATAAAACAGTTCAAGTCTGATTCAAATAATCTGCTACTAAAGGTACCATCCATCCATCTTCTGTGCCGCGTATCCTCCCTAGGGTCGCACGGGTATGCTGGAGCTTATCCCAGCTGACTTCAGGCGAGAATTAAATAAAGCAGTGTTAGGTAAATAGATTTTCAGACATGTGTGCCATCTTTTCATTTGATTTTAAGTTTGCCGCTATTCATACATACAGATATACATAATCCTGCCCTATAATCTGTCTTTCTTTCAATAAAATATGTTAAAAATGGGCATATTTCAGACATGCTGAGGCATGGTGATTAATCATGATTCATTAATTAGAAAACTGATTAATATGATTAAAAATGTTAATAATTTGACAGCACAAATGATAATAAATAAATTATGATTCTGACCACACATAACCTTTGTAGAAAAATAAATGTTGGTCTCTGCAGCCATTGTGTGTGTGTGTGTGTGTGTGTGTTGTTGTTGTTGTGAGCCGGTTTTGTTGGGTAAGAATATACTCTCATTGAATTTCCATTTTCAAAATGCTTTTCTTGACTCAAAAGCATGGTAATTGACATTTATGGAAAAACATTTTAAATATATCAGGATTATCGAATATAAAAAATAAGTTTCTAATGGGAATCGTTTGGGCTAATTACATTTTCCAACAGTAACAGTTACAGTTCCAACAGATAGGCGCGGTCCCGCAGAAACACACAAGTATACACACAATTCACCTGCGTGAAAGTAAGCACTCGAAGATCATTGTAATAGCAAAAAAAAAGATGTTTTCTCATATGTGCAGTTGTATGCTGCAAATCAACTGTTCATCTCTAGCTCTATTTAGTGGAGGTGGGGGAGGATTACAACCTAGGTTGTTTAAAGGGACCCTTCATAGAGCTTGACACTACCAGAGGAAGCCCAAGCATATGAAATAGCTACTTTTTGCAGACAATTCAGAAAAAAATATCAGAATTATTGCATATCAAAATGATGCATTTATAATGGGAATATATTGAGGGGCAGAGATGGAATGCCCTGCGTCAGACCCCCGCAGAGCCCACCCCCGTATATCTATATATAACGTAGATAGTAGATGTAGATAGTTAATTTAGGGTATGCAGAACCTTCATCTAATAATTAGCTATTATGAAAAAGGCCTTGTAAATTAGGTCAATCCAAGCTTCATAGGAATTTGGACTTTTTAAGTGTTGCAAATGACATCCTGACATAACGACTATGAGTGCGACACACCCACAGCAGGGTTTTTCATGGGTTACAGTGGACTGTGACAAAAATTTAAATTGACTAAAATGTAAATGTGATTGCTCTTGTAGGGTTGTTCTTGTGTTGTAGGAAGACATAAATTACTATGAACTATTCCAGCCTAACCTTCATTGTTCCACATTAGGAAAGCACATTCTCCTGGAGGAGGAGAAGACATGTCATATGTGGCCGAAACGTGACATCTTTTTTGTTGAAAACTGTTTAACACTACTAACATGTACTAACATTAACACGGTAACACTTGAAGTCATTCACACACCGGGCAAAGTGTGTCATCATTTTAACTTCAGTTTGTTCCACAGGACACTTCTTCAGGATCCAGAGTTTGAATTGTTGAAGTTTGTTTGATGTTGTCCAGCTTCACAGATTACTGTTTGCAGATGTATCAAAAGGATAACATCATTTGATTTTACAGGGAACTGCCAATGCTTTTGAAAGTTCACACATGGGAAGTACATGTGTCAAGAGGGGGGAGATATATTTTTTTGCTAGAATTGGTTTCTCCAAAACCAAAGTGAGTCAAACAAATGTCGGTGTGAGTTCCAACATTAGAGGTTGATAATGATCAGTGATCAGCAGTAGTAATGACACTCCATGGATTGTACAACACGCTGAAGACTTTGGTAAGTTACTGTATCTTTTTTTTTTTTTACTATATTACTGTATTTGGTACTTTGCCTTCCATAGTGCCAATGGTCATGCGGTCAGACGATGTATTAGTTTAAATTCAGTGAAACCTTGCGTTGTTTGGCAAAAACTTAAATGCAGAAGGTGTATGTTAAAAGGCAACTTTCAAACACCAGTTAAAATAGATATTGGTGGCATGATGGGAGAGTGGTTGGCACTGCTGTCTCACGGCAAGAAGGTTTGAGAACCTTTCTGTGTGGAGTTTCATGTTCTCCTCATGCTTACGCGGGCTTTCTCCTGACGATTTGAAAATTTTAAGGTTCATTTACAGTCAATGTCAATGGCCAAAATATGAACAAAGTGTCGGTATTCAGTCAGACACTACATGATGGCCGTATATCTATATAGCCATACACACGCACACACCCACACACACACACACACACACACACATAGTATATATATATATATCTCCCGAGCCCAGGGAGATATGGACCGCCAAGGGATAGCACCCCCAGACCCCCCTCGACCACGGCGTCGGGCTACGGCAGTGTGGCAGACAAAGGAGCGGGCAAGGGGAGGAGGCCCGCACATGAGCAAGCAGAGGGGGCGTGCAGGCGAGTCGTAAGGCGCTCCACCACGCCGGCCGACACCCGCCGGGCAGCTCACCCCCATGTCCAAGCTATGGGGAGGCCAAGCACCAGAGCCGAGGAGTCAAGACCAGCGCAAGGCCACCGACGGACCTCACCATCCACCGGGAGGCCCAACCCCCCCGCCCCCAGAACCAGCAGCGCACCACCCACGTACCGGAGAACCATCCCCAACGAGCCCCAAGGCAAGATTGGGGATGGGCAAAGTCAGGGACACCGATGCAGCAGAGCATAGGACCAGTGGCAGCAGACACCCAAACGCCCGGGAGGGCACCGTCCCCCCAGCAGGCCCCACTCAGAGGTGCATGCCCCCCATCCCCACACGCCACCCAGGCCCCCGTCTCCATGAGCGAGATCAGGCCCCATCCCAACACACAGCCCGGTCCCCGCAGCAGCCACCACAGCGCAGCAACCCCAAGCCAAAAGTCAAAAGTGTGATCCTTCCAGTTCTAATTCGGCCACATTCCGCTTTAGTGGCTGGTGAACACCATGTCAGTAAACGTCTTCAGAACTCTTCAGTGGTCAGGGGAAGTGGGACAACTTCACTAAGCACAAGCAGGGCTGATATGGCCTCCCCGCACGCCCTCCTTACACCATTGTCCCACTCATGGTGCCCATCATCAGTCACAGGATACTTGCTAAGCATCCATTTGGATACGAGTGGCAATGTATATCTGGAAGGGATCGTTTGCAGTTAGAACACAGCTCATGTGATGGATCTTCTCAGGTCTTGGTGAAGATGAAACTGGACTCATCAACAAATATAGTAATTATTTCACGATTCTCACCGTCAAAAGACGTAGTTCCACTCTGATAAGAGACTCCAGTGGTGATGGTCTGGAGTCCTGGACGGTTAGCCCTCAAAATCTCTAAATGTCAATGACAGAGAGGCTGGAGGAAAAAATTAATTCCAGGATGATCAGTTGCTGTCCGTCACAGGTCCAGATCCAATCAGCCAAGGAATCCCACTTCTGACACCAAAATTGTTGTGGAAAAAATTTCTATCATCCTAAGTAGGATAGAGAATGCCTGAAATAAATACTTAACTCTGGTAGTTTTTATTACCTTTGCAAAACAAAGGGGTCAGACAACACAGTATGCATGTTGGCCTGTAGGTGTCTGGCCAAGAGTGGTCTCTTGGCGGGAACTTTTATACTCCATAGCATGCAAATGAATTACATTACAATAGAAAGGAGACATTCTTGTCACTCCCCCGATGCCGCCCTCATGTATGGGGTTAGCCTACACATCCAACCTTCTGGCACGGTTTGTCACACCCATGCGAGATAACCTCCTAGGGTCAACCATTTGGTGGTACCTCCTGATGTCCCCTGTCCCGTGAAGGGGGCGCTTTGATCAAAGAATGACCTCCTCCGACACTGTCCCTAACCCCAGGTTACAGATAGCCTCCTGCTGTGCCCACGATCCTTGAAGGGACAGCAGGATGTGCTCGGATGCAAACGTTGAAGCTCTACAAAAGGCTGTAAAGTAATTCACACAATGTGTAACCTATATTATACCTGTGAAATATAAATTTTCCCAACACAGTGCTACAGACCGAACTGACTTTGTCCGTCCAATCTGTGGTGCTGTGGTCTGACTCAACCACTGTACTGAGCTGGATACAGTCGGAGTCCAACCAGTACAAAGTATTTGTCGGTACAAGAGTTACTGAAATACTGGACCTCACCACACCATCATGGAGATACATCAACACCAACTCGAATCCGGGTGAGGATATCACTCGCGGGAAGACTCTCCTTGAATTATCCCAGCCAAGCCGTTGGAGTCAAGGGCACATCTCCATCACCAGCAGTGATGAGCCTGATCCTACTAAATACAGTACATGGACTGAACTACTGCAGGCTACCTACCAGTCCATTCACTGACCGTATTGAGATGGAGACTACTCTGCTGAGAAGGATACATTCCGACAGACTCCTAGAGGAACTAAAGGCTTAAACAGGGTAAACCAGTCCGTTCAGGCTAAGTGCCTAATATGGCTAATACGACCAAGTACTAGGCCTCATTCGAGTTGGTGGTCGCCTACGTAAAGGAGAGAGCCTGCTGGGAGACAGCCTTCATCCTGTGGTCATCAGCCCTGATCACCCAATCACAGCTCCTCGTAAAGGACTACGACCATCGTCTGCACCACGCTGGCCCTGAGAGAATCTTCGCAGAGATTTGGAGAAATTACTGGCTCCTACATGGTTGCCGGGTCATTAAGAATCATCAGAAACACTGTGCAGAATGCTGTTTGTGGCGAAGCATCCCCGTGGCACCAAAGATGGCAGACCTGCCGGCAGCATGGCTCCAGATGAACAAACCCCCATTCTGGTCCACCGGGGTCGACTGCTTTGGGCCCTATACAGTGAAAGTCGGAAGGTGGCATGAGAAACGCTGGGGCATTATATTAAAATGTCTTACATCAAAATGTGTCCACCTCGATCTGTTGCCACACATCGACACAGACTCGTTCCTACTGACCTTACGTCGGTTTATCTCACGACGAGGCAAGCCATATGAGATCTTATGTGATCGAGGCACAAACTTCCAAGGGGGAGAGCGAGCGCTCAAAGAATCACTGGAAGATCTCGAGCCATCATTAAAGCAACAGTTGGCCAACCAAAGCATCGTGAACGGCCCGACATGAACTATGACTAATTCCCGTGCATTTGTTTATTTCTGTCATCGTTTATTGGCCGTGTAGCTGTTGCTCTTTGGGGCTGCTATTGTATTGTAACCACCATATAACCACCGGGGCTGTTTCAGTTTAGTTTGGTCGCGTAACCTGCCTGCTGCGCCAGGCCGTTTGTGTTATTCATGACCCTACACTGTCACCTACTGGTGATTTTCAGTATGACATGTTGTATATGTCAATAGTAATTCAGGTTATTCTAACATTACTGCCACTGTAAATTAATTATCATTAATACTGTTATTATTGTTGTCTTTGCAGACATCAAAAACCACACACATACACACACACACACAATTAGAAAGGATACAGTGTCCTGTTATTTGGAAACAAGTCAATAAAGCAATCAAAGGGAGAGAAGTTGCTGTCTTCTCTGACCGGAGGATTAGGCCAGCTTATGCACAGCCAGTGTATCATCACCGAAGCTGTTCCCTTACCGCTATGATTTTTGGTGGAGACGTCCATCAGGCGTCCGCACCTAACACTCCAGAACCTATGTTCAAAAACCAGCGCCACCAACTGGTGGAAATGTATATCTGCCTTAACTTCCTTATGCATGGTCGGATGTCTCGAAATTTTTTTTGGTGGGTTGGGTCACCCTCCAGTTTGTGACTGTGTGTACATAGACTCTATAGCGCCACCAACTGGTGGTAATGTATATCTGCTGTCAATGTCTTCTGCGTTGTCCCATCGACCCAAATTTTTTTATAGGGGGATGGGTCAACCTCTGGTTTGTGACAGTGTGTGTCCATAGACTCTATAGCGCCACCAACTAGCGGAAATGTGTATCTGCTGTAACTTCCTTTTGCATGGTTGGATAGTCTCAAATGTTTTTTGGTGGGTTGGGTCAACCTCTGGTATGTTATTTTGTGTGTACATAGACTATATAGTGCCACCAACTGGTGGAAATGTATGTCTGCCGTAACTTTCTTCTGCATGGTCGGATCAGCCCGAATTCTTTTCTGGTGGTTTGGGGCACCCTCCGGTCCGTTACCATGTGTGTACATAGACTTTATAGCGCCACCCACTGGTGGAAATTTATATCTTCCGCACAGTCCTATCGTCCCGAAATTTTTTATGGCCGGTTCCCAGCCAACATTTTTATGTGGGGCCCAAGTGGGTACAAAGTGGGCTAAATAATGGGCCCCATGTGGGGTTCTCAGATCACACCCATATGGGATTGTCCGCGGGTTCCATATTGGCCCTCAAAGAATTGCTCATGTGGGTTCAAGGTAGGATTACACCAGGTTTTATGTGGGCCCCAGCTGGGCAAAACAGACAAGATCCCACCTTGGTCCCAGCTTTAATTCCTAAGTGGGACCTACATGGGGACAGTATGGCGTGAATTATGGGATGCAAGTGGGATTGTCTGCGGGTTCCATATTCGCCCACAAGGAATTGCCCATGTGGGTTTAAGATAGGATTACACAAGTTTTCACAAGTTTTAGGTGGGCCCCAGCTGGACAAAACAAACTAGATCCTAACTTGGTCCCAGCTTTAAGTCCTATGTGGGACCTACATGGGGATAGTATGAGCTGAAACATGGGTTGCAAGTGGGATAGTCTGTCGGTTGCAGTTGGGCTCCGACTGGGCAAGATATGCTAGACCCATTTTGGTCCCAGATTGTAGTCCTATGGCCCAACATGGGGACAACATGAGCTAAAACATGGGTTGCTAGTGGGATAGCAAGATGGGTTTAGCCCCACCTTGGCCCCAGCCTTAAGCTTCCTGGTCTATATGCTACCCCACTGACCGAAATGAAAAGATGTGAATAATTTTCAAATAAAATGATACATGCTGTCACGTCCGGTTGCCCTTGTTTGTGCCTCTGTCTCCCTCCTGTCCTTTTTGTTACTCCAGATCCGTTGCACCTGGCTGGAGCAAGACAGGCTGCTCCGACGTGCTGACCCCCCCTTCGCCCGGGGCTCCTTCGATGTTCTCTCCTCCAACAGCAGGCAACCCATTCCCTCGGGAACGCGCCCTATGCTGGCGTTGGAGGAACCCATGCAGCTTGGTGGTCATCGCCTCACGTCGGCCGAGAGGAAGCGTCGGGTGCAGCTCCACCTCTGCCTCTACTGTGGTCATGCGGACCACACGATCTCCCGCTGTCCCGTCCGCCCGGACAGTCAACGCTCCCAAGCGTCGGCCAAGCTTCTTCCTGGTTTGCCGGTGGTGCCTCCGACCACGCCCACTTCCGCGATCACGCCAGCGACCAATCGACTACAGTTGCCAGGTACACTCTCCTGGTCTGATATCTGTGTTGATATCACGGCATTTATCGACTCTGGCTCGGACGACTGTTTCCTCGACGAGGCGTTTGTTGCTAATTCTTCTATTCCTGTGTTACCGTTATCCTCTGCCAAGGTTGTTCGTTCTCTGGATGGGCGTCATCTGGCTAACGTCACTCACCAGTCCCGCCCCCTTTCGCTCTGCCTGGCAGGCAATCACATTGAGAACTTGACCTTTTTTATAATTCTCTCGCGCTCCGCCCCGGTAGTATTGGGTCTTAATTGGTTGTGCAGGCACAATCCCCACATAGACTGGTCTAAACCAGCTATCGCTAGCTGGAGCATTTTTTGCCACACGCACTGTTTCAGGGGGGCGTGTCCCCGTCCCTCAGACACTCGCGCCCCCGCACCAGAGAGGATCGACCTGACTTCGGTCCCTCCTGTCTATCATGACCTTTGCGACGTTTTCAGCAAGCACAGAGCCATGTCACTCCCCCCGCACCATCCGTACGACTGTTGCATTAATCTCCACCCCGGCGCTGCGCTCCCTTCCTCGCGGTTGTATAACGTGTCTAGGCCTGAGAGGGAGGCTCTCGAAGATTACATATCTTCCTCGCTCGCCGCTGGTCTCATTCGCCCTTCTTCCTCCCCGTTAGCTGCCGGTTTCTTTTTTGTCGGGAAGAAGGATAAGTCACTCCGCCCTTGTGTTGATTACCGCGCTCTCAATAACATCACTATCAAGAACAAATACCCACTCCCACTATTGGATTCCGCATTTAATTCCCTCAGTTCTGCTAAGTTCTTCACTAAACTTGATCTCTGCAATGCTTACCACCTCGTCCGCATCCGGAAGGGGGACGAGTGGAAGACTGCATTCAACACCCCCATTGGCCATTTCGAATACCTCGTCATGCCTTTTGGTCTCACCAATGCACCCACCGTTTTTCAGTGTCTTATTAATGACGTTGACCTTGATGATATTTTGATTTTTTCGGACTCTCTCACCCAGCAGGTGCGGCTGGTATTACAGAGGCTCCTTGCCAACAGACTCTTTGTCAAGGCAGAGAAATGTACTTTCCACGCTCCCTCTGTTTCTTTTCTGGGGTTCATTGTGGAGAAGGGGCAACTCCGAGCCAACCCTGCCAAGATCCAGGCTGTGGTCCAGTGGCCCCCTCCTACATCAAGGAAGGACCTTCAAAGGTTTCTGGGCTTCGCTAATTTTTACCGCCGCTTTATTCAGGACTTCAGTTGGGTTGCAGAACCTTTGAACAGGCTCACATCCCCTAAGAGTCCGTTTGTGTGGACCCCAGATGCCAATGCCGCTTTTGAAGACCTTAAATTGCGTTTCACCTCTGCTCCTGTCCTTGTTCACCCTGACCCCTTGTCTCAATTTTTTGTCGAGGTTGATGCGTCCGACACCGGCGTGGGGGCTGCCTCTCCCAGCGCTCCACCACCGACCACAAGTTGCACCCCTGCGCCTTCTTCTCACGTCGCCTGACCCCGGCAGAGAGAAACTATGACATCGGCAATAGGGAATTATTGGCCGTTGTCTTGGCGCTGCAGGAGTGGAGGCACTGGCTGGAGGGTTCTGAGGTCCCTTTTGTTGTACTCACGGACCATATAAACCTGGCCTATCTCCGTTCGGCTCACAGGCTCAACCCCCGGCAGGCACGATGGGCGCTTTTCCTAACCCGATTTGACTTTTCCCTGACCTTCCGCCCTGGCTCCAGAAACGGCAAGCCTGACGCCCTCTCCAGGATGTACTCCCCACCCTCGGACGCTCCTCCCAAGGAGACCATCCTTCCTCAGTCCCGTATCCTGGGGGGGCTTCAGTGGGAGGTAGAGAAGCAGGTGATGGATGCCATGGTGGACTCCTCCCCCCCGAGTGACTGCCCGGCCGGGCGTCTGTTTGTGGTCCCGGGCCTTCGGTCTCAGGTCCTTCGCTGGGCGCACGAGTCCAAGCTCGCCTGCCACCCTGGAATTGCACGCACCATCTTCCTCCTGTCTCAGCGCTTCTGGTGGCCTTCCCTGCGTGCTGACGTCAGGGAGTTTGCCGCCTGTACTACCTGTGCAAGAAATAAACCATCCCATCAGGCTCCAGCCGGTCTTCTGCGCCCTCTGCCCATCCCCACCCGGCCGTGGTCGCATGTGGCTTTGGACTTCGTAACTGGTCTTCCCCCTTCCAACGGCAACACAGTCATCCTCACCATCATCGACAGGTTCTCGAAGATGGCCCATTTTGTTGCCCTCCCCAAACTCCCCTCGGCGCTCGAGGGGAGCTCAACTCCTGGTCCGCCATGTCTTCAGGCTCCACGGCATCCCCCTCGATGTGGTCTCTGACCGGGGTCCCCAGTTCTCTTCGGCCGTTTGGAGGGCTTTTTGCAGGGCCATGGGGGCTACCGCCAGCTTGTCGTCAGGCTACCACCCGCAGACGAACGGCCAGTCTGAGCGAGCTAACCAGGACTTGGAGGCTGCCATTCGCTGCGTTTGCCACCAACAGCCCGCCTCATGGGCCATCAACCTGCCGTGGATAGAGTATGCCCACAATTCCCTCGTCTGCTCTGCCACAGGCCTTTCACCTTTCCACGGAGCGTATGGGTACCAGCCCCCAGCTTTTCCTTCTCTGGAGGCAGAGTCTGCAGTCCCTTCCGTCTCTGCCCACCTACGCCGTGCTCGCCTGGCTTGGCGAAACACCCGGAAGGCCCTGGCACGCACAGCCGAGCGCAACCAGCGTCTGGCCAATCGCCACCGCTTGCCTGCCCCTGAATACAAACCTGGCCAGAGGGTATGGCTGTCGACTCGGGACTTGCCCCTCCACACCAACTCCAAGAAACTACAGCCCAGATTCATCGGTCCTTACCCTGTGGAACGGGTCATCTGCCCCTCCTCTGTCCTGCTACGCCTCCCAGATGCCCTGGGAATACACCCCACCTTCCACGTCTCTCTCATTAAACCTGTCAGCGTCAGCGACCTCAGCCCTCCAGAGGTGCCTCCACCTCCTCCCAGGCTAATAGACGGCCACCCGGCTTTCTCGGTCAAGGCCATTTTGGATGTGAGAAGAAGGGGCAGGGGTTTCCAGTACTTAGTCGACTAGGAGGGGTACAGCCCCGAGGACCGCTCATGGGTTTCTCGTGCCCTCATTTTGGATCCTAAACTGCTCTCTGACTTTTACAACCGCTTCCCGGAGAAGCCAGGTAGGCCGCCAGGTGGCGCCCATCCTTAAGGGGGGGATACTGTCACGTCCGGTTGCCCTTGTTTGTGCCTCTGTCTCCCTCCTGTCCTTTTTGTTACTCCAGATCCGTTGCACCTGGCTGGAGGCGCAGCTGTTGAACGCACCTGAAGCTGATGATCCCTGTCCTGTATTTAAGCTCACCTCTAACTGCTGGCCATCGCTGGATTATTCTCCTTCGCCACCCGATGCTACCAAACCCAGTTGTTCTAGTGTATGCGTTCAGCGGCTCGAGCCTCCACCAGCCCTGCTCTGTATGTTCTTTTTCCATGGTGTATCCTTTTCTACACCATCGCCTTTTGTTACCTTTTTGGACTCAATAAACTGTTTGACCGTACTCACCTGGCTCCTGCCTCCGCGTCTGGGATCCTGGCCCAACCGAGCCGTGACACATGCATCCGTCTTTCACAAACCTGTTACCTTTTACTGATTTACACATAAAAATATTCCCTTACAACATCCTGGTTGAGTACTAATGAGTATAATTTGAATAAACACCCAATTTGAGCTGCAACAATTAATCAAGAAATAATTTCGTCATAAACAACGAGTCAGGCTCTATCTAGTTTAATTTCAACCTTTTATTTATGAATATTTCAGGTTTCCAACAAAACAATTAACATAATTACTAATCAGAATACCATATATTACAAGTTATTTACAAGAAAAACTAAACTAAACTGAACCAAACTGAAAATTGCACTCACTCATATTCTACCACTGCTTTTGGCACTGGCTGTCTTCAGGCCCTGCGTCTCTGTCTCTTGCCCCAGTGAACCATTTTGACAGTGCTCGCTCTGCTTCCTGCTGGTTCACCTGTGCCGTCAGCGAATTCTTCTCGAGAGCCTCTGTAAAACAAATTTGGTTGACAGTATGAGAGCTATGAACATTAAAAAAGCTCTCTTTAAACACAGTATAGTTTAAACACGCATAGTAGTATCATTATTATACATACATAACTATTATCAATATATTATTAGTATTATTATTATTACTATTATTATTATTATTATTACTATTATTATTATTACTATTATTATTATTATTATCAATTACTTTATTTTTATTTAATTATTTTTTATTCTCAATTTTTATTTTTGTGTATGGTAGGCATGTGTGAGTTATGGGGACCGTGTGCTATCGTCCCACTCTGGCTGTGGCTGTTTCCCGGGTGGGGCGCCTGGTAAGCTCATACGGGAGGGGGGGTCTTGTTTGTGCAGCTTGGGCTCTAGGTGGGGAGGTGCGGTGCTGGGGTGGGGCATTACCTGCTTCTCTCCCTTCGGTAGGGGGGTGGCTGGGTTGTGGTGGATGTGGGGCGGGCGGGTGGGGGGGCTGGCTGTGGGTGCGTGGGTACCGGGGCTGTCATATCCTGGTGCTCTTGCTCTGTGCCCCAGTCTCCTCCCTGTGTTTTCTTTCCAGATCCTCTGTTCCTGGCTGGAGGTGGAGCTGCTGAACGCACCTGAGGCTAATCACTCCACTGGCACTTAAGCCGACTGCTGACAGCCGGGGAACGCCGGATTATTGAATGGCATACGCTACGCTACGCATGTCGCTGCACCGCCTCCTAGAACCTTTTGTCTCTGCGTTCAGCAGCGCTCGCCTTTAGCCAGCTCCTTTGTGTTTTTTCCCATGGTGCTCCTTTCCGACACCATCTCTTTTCGTTACGACCTTTTGGGCCTAATAAAGCCTTAAAACTCACTCACCTGATTCCTGTCTCTGTGTCCGGGACCCAGACCCTCCAGGAGCGTAACAGAATAATCCGGCCATAAGAATGGATCCCGGCGACGCGGACCCGGTCAAGAAGTCCCTCCGTCTCCAAGCCATGCGCCTCTCCAAACAAGAGGAACAATTCGGCGCTCTCGGCGCCAGCGTGCAGAACTTGGCCGAGCAGCAAGATGCACGCATGGCCGCCCTCGAAGCCCAGCTCAACGCTGTGCTCTCGGCTCTGCAGGCTCACCCGGCTCCTTCCCCTCTGCCGGTGGTGCCCAGCTCGGCAGCCGTGTGCCCCCAGCTCTTGAAACCGGAGCGATTTTCCGGGGACACAGGTGACGTGCGCAGCTTCCTGACCCAGTGCGAGCTGCACTTCGAGCTCCAAGCAGCCGCCTTTCCCACGGAGCGTGCTCCAGTTGCCTTTGCCACCTCCCACCTCACGGGCAAGGCGGGCACCTGGCCACGGCAGAATGGAGCCGGCGCTCGGCCATCTGCTCCTCCTTCTCCTCGTTTGCAAAGGCCTTGGAGCAAGTGTTCCAACGGAATCTCCCTGGCCGCGAGGCAGCTCAGACCCTCCTGAGGCTTCGTCAAGACAGGCTCAGCGTCTCGGACTACGCGATCGAGTTCCGCACGCTCGCAGCCATGAGCGACTGGAACCCCTCAGCTCTCCTGGATGTGTTCTCCGACGGGCTCGCGGAACGAATCAGAGACCACATGATCCCCCTGGAGACGCCGAGCGATCTGGACGAGTTGATCGCCTTGGCCGTCCACATCAAAAAGCGCTTGAACTTCCTCGAGCAGGACCGGCTCCTCCGTCGCGCCGTGCCGACCTTCGTTCGGAGATTCCCCGATGAGCTCCCCCTCAACAACAGGCTGTCCACCTCCATGGGGACCACACCGGAGGAACCGATGCAGCTCGGCGGACATCGCCTCACGCCGGCCGAGAGGAGGCGTCGCATTTGGCTTCGCCTCTGCATCTACTGTGGACAACCCGACCACAACATCTCCCGCTGTCCCCTCCGCCCCGACAGCCAACGCTCCCGAGCTACGGTCGCGCCCTCTCCTGGTTCGTCTGTGGCCTCTCTGTCCGCGCCTCCTGCCTCAACCACGCCTGCTGCCAGCCGATTGCAGTTGCCAGGTACACTTTCCTGGTCTGATATCAGTATAGATATCAAGACTTTTATCGACTCTGGCTCGGACGACTGCTTCCTCGACGAAGCATTTGTGGTTAGCTCGTCTATCCCTGTGGTGCCGCTATCTACGGCCAAAGTTGTTCGCTCTTTGGATGGGCGCCACCTCGCTAAGGTCACTCACCAGACCCGCTCTCTTGTGCTCCGCCTATCTGGCAACCACGTCGAAAACCTGACTTTTTTCGTCATCCCCTCGCGCTCGGCTCCCGTGGTTTTAGGGCTTAAATGGTTGAGCAGACACAACCCTCACACTGACTGGACGAAGCCAGCCATCGCTAACTGGAGCATTTTCTGCCACACGCATTGCTTGAAGGGGGCGTGTCCCCGTCTGCCAGCCACTCGCGCCGCTACTCCCAAACACACTGATCTCTCCTCGGTTCCCTCCGCCTACCACGATCTCCGTGACGTGTTCAGCAAGAGCAGGGCCATGTCACTCCCCCCTCACCGTCCGTACGACTGTAGTATAAATCTTCACCCTGGTGCCACACTCCCCACCTCACGCCTGTATAACGTGTCTAAGCCTGAGAGAGAGGCACTTGAGGAATACATTTCTTCCTCTCTCACGTCGGGCCTCATTCGCCCCTCCTCCTCTCCTTTAGCTGCCAGCTTCTTCTTCGTCGAGAAGAAGGATAAGTCTCTCCGCCCATGCGTGGATTTCCGTGCCCTCAATAATATCACGGTCAAAAATAAATACCCACTTCCCTTGCTTGATTCTGCGTTCAACTCCCCGTGTCCCCGTCGACGTCGTCTCCGACAGGGGACACAATTTTCCTCAGCTGTATGGAAGGCCTGTTGCAAAGCTCTGGGGGGTACCGCCAGCCTGTCCTCGGGCTACCATCCACAAACAAATGGCCAGTCCGAGAGAGCGAACCAGGACCTGGAGGCCGCCATCCGCTGAGTGTGCCACCAGCAGCCTGCCTCCTGGGCCATCAACTTGCCCTGGATTGAGTATGCCCGCAACTCCCTGGTCAGCTCCGCCACAGGTCTCTCTCCTTTCCATGGGGCTTATGGTTACCAACCCCCAGCCTTCCCTTCTCTGGAGGCAGAGTCAGCTGTCCCCTCGGTGTCCGCCCACCTGCGTCGCGCTCGCCTGGATTGGCGCAACACCCGGATGGCCCTGGCACGCACAGCAGAGCGCAACCAGCGCCTGGCCAACCGCCACCACGTGGCTGCACCAGATTACAAGCCGGGACAGAGGGTTTGGTTGTCCACACGTGATCTGCCCCTCCACACCAGTTCCAAGAAGCTCCAGCCTAGGTTCATTGGCCCTTATCCCGTGGAACGGGTCATCAGCCCCTCCTCTGTGTTGCTTAGCCTCCCGGACTCCCTTGGTATCCATCCCACGTTTCACGTCTCCCTCCTCAAACCCGTCAAGGTCAGCGACCTCAGCCCTCCAGAGGTCCTCCTCCCAGGCTTATCGACGGCCACCCCGCATTCTCAGTCAAGGCCATTTTGGACGTGAGAAGAAGGGGCAGGGGTTTCCAGTACCTGGACGACTGGGAGGGGTACTGCCCCGAGGACCGTTCGTGGGTCTCTCGTGTGCTCATTCTTGACCCTGACTTGCTTTCAGACTTTTACTGTCGTTTCCCCGAGAAGCCAGGTAGGCCGCCAGGTGGCGCCCGTCCTTAAGGGGGGGTACTGTCATATCCTGGTGCTCTTGCTCTGTGCCCCAGTCTCCTCCCTGTGTTTTCTTTCCAGATCCTCTGTTCCTGGCTGGAGGTGGAGCTGCTGAACGCACCTGAGGCTAATCACTCCACTGGCACTTAAGCCGACTGCTGACAGCCGGGGAACGCCGGATTATTGAATGGCATACGCTACGCTACGCATGTCGCTGCACCGCCTCCTTGAACCTTTTGTCTCTGCGTTCAGCAGCGCTCGCCTTTAGCCAGCTCCTTTGTGTTTTTTCCCATGGTGCTCCTTTCCGACACCATCTCTTTTCGTTACGACCTTTTGGGCCTAATAAAGCCTTAAAACTCACTCACCTGGGGTGGGCGTGTGTGGGGCCCCGGTCCTCCCTGCTGCACTGCACCACCTCACATACATGTAGGACTTTGGGGGGTGTCCTGCAACTGGTTATGCCGGGGGCGAGGGGTTTCCTTGCGGATGCCCTTTTGTCCACGGCATTCCTCTGGCTTGGTCACCCTTCAATTTTAACCGCACCTTAGACACTCAGTTCTGGGGGGGATCTGGGTAGGCATGGGACCCACCATTGCTCAGCTTCCCTCCACACACACACATACACCACACACATAGGTCGGCTGACTATGGGGCAGGCCTACCCCCGCGATTGGCCCGCTGGCTGCTGGGGCTTGGCGGCTCGCTTGGGGTGCCCTGGGCTGCAGGATATTTTGGTCTGGTCTGCCTAGCCTTCCTGGGGGTCCCGCTGGAACCAGCTGACTCGCGGGCAACAACGTGCCCTTGGGGTGGCGTTCGCCGGCCTCCAGGTGGTGGAATCCGTGCTGCTGGTGGCCTGAAGTCTACAGTGGTGGCTTGGGGTTGCTGCGCTGTGGTGGCTGCTGCGGGGACCAGGCTGTGTGTTGGGAGGGGGCCTGATGCTGTTAATCGGGACGGGGGCCTGGGTGGCGTGTGGGGATGGGGGGCATGCTCCTCGGAGTGGGGCCTGCTGGGGGGACGGTGCTCTTCCGGGCGTTTGGGTGTCTGCTGCCACTGGTCCTATGCTCTGCTGCATCGCTGTCCCTGTCTTTGCCCATCCCCAGCCCATTGCCTTAGGGCTCGTCGGGGATGGTTCTCCGGTACGTGGGTGGAGCGCTGCTCGTTCTGGGGGCGGGGGTGGCTGGCCCTCCCGGTGGATGGTGGGGTCCGTCGGTGGCCTTGCGCTGGTCTTAACTCCTCGGCTCTGGTGCTTGGCCTCCCCATGACTTGGAGCTATGGCTCTCCCTCACGGGGGTGAGCTGCCCGGCAGGTGTCGGCCGGCGCGGTGGTGCGCCTTACCACTCGCCTGCACGCTTGCTCATGTGCGGGCCTCCTCCCCTCGCCCGCTCCTTTGTCTGCCACACTGCCGTAGCCCCGATGCCGTGGTCAAGGGGAGTCTGGGGGTGCGTATTGAGTGGATGGGGTGTGCGCGTGTGTCTGAGATTATTTTATGTATTTATTGTTTTAAATACTTATATAAATAATGATTAGTTTTATTATATATATATATATATATATATATATATATATATATATATATACATATATGTGGGTGTGCGTTTGTGTATATGGCTATATAGATATACGGGGGGGGGGCTCTGCGGGGGTCTAGCGCAGGGCGTTCCATCTCTACCGCCCGGTCCTCCATGAGGCAGTGTGCCCGGGCCTCTTCTGTCCTGGCCGGGGCGGTCCTATGTCGGTGGTCAGGCCTGGGGTTACCTGGGGCGGGCCGGGTTCTGCTTCCTGGGGGTCTGTGGGGGGCGGGGGGTGGCGCCTCAGGCCGTGGACGGGCTCCCTTCCGGTTGGCGCCCCTGTGCCCACAGCTGTGTGCCCTCGGTGCCCTTCTGCCCTAGTGGGGTATGGTCTCCCGCTGGTCTCGGGGCTGCGGCACTCCTCCGGCCTGCTGGCGCCCTGTTGCCGGTTGGGATTGCTCCTCCATGGCCTCTTGCTGGTCTCTTCGGGGAGATGCTTCGGGCGGGTCTTGGGGAGTCGGCCCTGGCTTTGCCCACACCCACGGGGCCGGAGGATCTCTGGCGGTGGGGGCTTGACCTGGCTGCACGGGGAGGGGGTTTGCTGGGTGGTAGAAGGCAGTCTCTCTCCTTTTGTCATTCTCAGTGACAATTACACATTCACACACTCACATTCACATACACAAGCACACTTACGCACACATATATGAATATATACATAGAAGTACACACCTCCATATGGACACTCACAGCACATGGGTGCTTCTCTACACAATCTACCATCTTATCCCTGATGTCTATATGCTATTGGTATGCTATTATTATAGTAAAAATTATGTCAAGCAGTGAGATTTTAATTACTGTAACTGTATGGTTGTAATTGTGTTTACTATCATGGTTCATGTCTTCATTGTTACTATTGCGACTGGTAAGTTGAACTGTTTCATTTCACTGATATCATCTCCATTGTGACCCTTAGCCATCATTGACATTTAACTGTTCTGTTTGTTACTGTTGTTGTTATGGGAATTCTTGTTGCTGCTGTTTTTGTCTCTCTCTCTACTGCCCCCTCCCCACCTTTCTCTTCTTTTTTTCTGTGTTTCTTCTTGCTCCGGTCCGGTCGCTTTAAATGCGCATAACAAAAACATCAAATAACGGCAAATAAAATTTCATGGTATAGGGAAGTTGTAGCCAACACCTTTCCTGACACAGAGCAAATCTGTTTAGCATGTAAGGGCATTTAGATCAACAATACTATCTGCCCCAATGGCTGGACGGGACAAAAAAAAAAAAAATACAGATGAACCGATATGTCGCATTTGTCCAAAAGGAGTCACAAGAAGCAGGGGAACACCACTAACGTACATGCTCACCTGAAATGACACCATCCTGTTCAGTTTTCCCAACTGGGGAGAAAAAATACCCCTGGAGGTGAAACAGACCATTCGTCTAGACAGCTAACACTTACTGAGGCTTTTGACCAGCAAAGTAAAGTGTGGCTCGCTATATTGCAATAAATGAAACCATTAAATACGGTTGAAAAGCCCTCATTTTGTAAAATGTTTGAAATGTTTAATGAATACTTAATTAAAGATTATTGCATTTGATACCATGTACTTGCTTTATCTCATAAAAATAATGAAAAAACGATCTCTGAACGTCAGTCAAGCAGGTGACAGACACACGAGTAGTACACGAGTAGTCCCATCTAGTGTATTAAATGTGCACTACACCTCATGATCTATGATAAATGTCATAAAAAATATGATGATATTATTATATTGCCGATATTGCATATTGCCGATATTTTGTAGCAAAATGATCAACCAGCAACATTTGTTATATTTGCCATATATACTTGCCATATTTTCATTATTTAAAACATTAACAAAACTTCTTTCCTTGGCCGATTGATTTCACATTGGGCATATAACCTTTTTAGGGGTTTTTTGTGAGGTCTTTAGCATAATAATTTTTTAGTAATTTTTTTCCTCTCATTTTTCCAACAGATGGAAATCCATAACGGCAATGGGGAACTTTAATCCCTGCAGATGGAATGTTTTTTCAACAAAAGAACGTCTACTGATATCTACTGAAATGGACTTACCGTACACAACGTTGAAAAGACGCAGGTCCTTTAAAAACATCCTTTTACCATGACGACCAAACATGTTGTACTCCAATGCCAGCTCATTTGACAGAATGTACTTCATCATTCGTCTTGTTGCATCATCAACACTTGTGCCCCCTATATCTGCCACCATGGCAACCTATGGATGAGAGCCAAAAGGAGACACAAAGGATTACATTAACTGCTAAGACAATAAGCGTCAAAGATTTTATATTCAGCCAGAAAGTCAACTAACCATTGGACATGAACTGTAGCCTTTATGTAATTTAGTATCATGTAATACATATTTTTATTTTGTGGGCAAATCTGAGGAAAGGTTTTAAAGAAAACTTACAACACCAGACGTGAGACCGCAGTCCCCAAGTTTCTCCTCAAGAGCCCCAACATCTGCTTGAATTTGCAGCGGGAAGACGAGACCATCAGGAACCTCCATCACAGATGCATCTTCTTTCTTCAAGAGGACATTCAGCATCTTCCCGTGGAGTTTCTGAGTTTCCTTAATTTCTTCGAGAAGTGTCAGAATTTTTGTGAACATGGCTTCACAATTGTGGCAATTGTTTGCAACCCTCTGGAGAGTGGAACCGGTCCCTCGCTGGGCAGTGGGGCTGGTGACCTCCTGAACAGTGGGGCTGGCAACTCGCTGGGCAGTGGGGCTGGCAACTCGTTGGGCAGTGGGGCTGGCAACTCGCTGGGCAGTGGGGCTGGCAACTCGCTGAACAGTGGGGCTGGCAACTCCCTGGGCAGTGGGGCTGGTGATCCATCTGGTCATTTTCTTTGTTGCTAGCCCAAGGAGTTTTTCTGGGGGAGTGGGTGGAAGTTCCTCCTCTGAATCACTTGATACTCGTTGCTTGCTCTGTTTTACCCTGGAGAGGTATATGGAGGAATATGAATTTGTAAACCATAACTGCTGCCCCAATTATGGAAATGACCTTTTAACGTCTATTACACCACCAACACCTACTTTCTCTTTATCACGACATCTTCGGTGTCAGTCAGGTCTGATGTATACTCAGCTTGATGTAGCTTTACCCTGGCCTCTACATAAGTGGCTGTAAAATATAATGACAAAATAAAACCAGTGAAGCAGACATCAAAATAGAACTAGCGTTTCATAGACATTTAGAATACGTATAATGAATCACAAAATTCACAATTTGGATCACATCACAGTTTTGAGTCACGATTCAAATAATTTTTCCGATCAGGACATGAGAAGAAAAGGATAGATTAGAGTTGACTGTCTGTAGTTTTTACAATGGTAAATATAATATGAAAAAAACGACATTACGTCATCTTGGAAGGCAAGTTCTAACAATGAAAGAATAGAGAACAGGCTGTATAGGTGTAATATATGCTAACACAATGGTTATTCAGCTACAATAAAAATAAACATGAACAGAAAAGGTGTCCAGTGTTTATGTAACATAAACAGTTTTATATAAACAGTCGCTATATAAAGTATAAAGTCGCAGGAACAGCCAATCTATGAAAAAATGTGTTAATGAGAAAGTTAATGAGAAATCAAAGTTACCTGCATTTCCCATCACTCGCACATTACAGACAATCCAGTTTTGAGCTGGTGGTGTGCCCTCTTTCACGGCCTTGGTCACATTTTGGAATGTGGCTGGTGGCCACCAGCATAATTTTCTTTCAGTGTCCACGAACCACTCTGATGGAACGATGTCCACCTTCTTGTAGCCATCAGGGTCAACTTCATCCACAAACTCCACCACACTGAATGAGGGCATTCTGCAAAATTCATCGTGTTATATGCAGTGTATCTGAGGCAAAGCCACTAACATTTTGCACAAAGGCAATAATATCTGTGGTTTTGTGAAGTCTGTCACTGGAGCACTGGCAAGCTGACCAGACAGTTTTGATAGTAAATATACTCCAAGACATGTCGAATCAATGGGGTAGCTGAAAAAACATGCCCCTGTCTCAAAAAGTTCATATACTACATGTGTTTCTGCTGCAGAATGTACAATGTTCCTCACAATTGCAACTCTGCCCCCCAGTTCAAAACAACTAATTGTTTTGGGAGTTTGAGATTATTGTGCCTTTGAGTTTATACAGTTTATATTGAACACCCTGATGCATGGGAAAATCCTTTGGCAGTGGTCCGCATGCATGGGGGCTGTTTCAGTTCAACACCTTCAGGCATGTCTTTTGACATGTGAGGAAATAATTGCCTTTCATAGACACGTCTGACAATTTGTTGCACACGACCCTGTGGTCTTCTCACCATTTTTTTCAACTGTCCCAAATAATTCTCAAAAGGAAAACATGACACTGAATCAAGAGGGCCTTATTTTTCAGCATCATCAGCTAAATGTATGAGACTGTGTGTATTGTTAACCAGAAATTGAGTCCCATATATCTTAAGGTCTTAAGGTAGTAACAAAGAATCTCAACAATTTTCTGGCAAAACCACAGAACTCTCTACAAAAAGGAGACAGAAGTATTCTCATTGCACATGACAAAACCAAGAAATTTCTGTAATGTTTACTGGGTAATCTTTGAAAAAGCACAACTGGCCCTGTATACAATAGGAACTGCCTGAATTCTGTAACCTTCCACTGACTATATTTGGACAAAGATCTTGGCTTTCTGCTGAAGCACCGGGGTAAGCTTTGTCTGCAAAGTTTCAAGTGATCAGAGATGGCAGAAAGAACAGAAGTCGGAACCCGACATTGCAATAGCCCCTTAAACCACAGAGCAATCAATTTACGCACAATGCCCAAGCAAACTAAATGCATGTAGTCCAGAGGAAAATCAGAAACCATGCCAATGCCTAGCCCTTGGAGCGGTGATTTAGAGTGGTGGTGGTCTTCGTCAGACATTTGTTCAAACTGAGTGTCTGTCCTCAGGCTGGAATCCATCTCTGGAAACAGAACTCTGCTGTTAACATAAATGCCATACTGTGTGCAACGCTCACAAAAACTATAGCCACTGTGACCTTTGATACATTTTAAAAAAGCTCTTGCTGGAGTGTCACAAATAAAAGCATCTGGACGTGGGACATTGTACCGTTTCCCACTTAACATTACACCAGTAGTTGTGATGGCTTTCTTTTTTTTTTTTTTTTTTTTTTTTTTTTTTTGTCCCGTCCAGCCAATGGGGCAGATAGTATTGTTGATCTAAATGCCCTTACATGCTAGACAGATTTGCTCTGTGTCAGGAAAGGTGTTGGCTACAACTTCCCTGTACCATGAAATTTTATTTGCCGTTATTTGATGTCTTTGTTATGCCATTTGGGACGACCGGACCGGAGCAAGAAGAAGAACAGAAAAGAAGAAGAGAGAAGAGAAAGGTGGGGTCGGGGGGGGGGGGGGGGGTAGAGGGAGAGACAAAAACAGCAGCAACAAGAATTCCCAAAACAACAACAGTGACAAACAGAACAGTTAAATGTCAATGATGGCTAAGGGTCACACTGGAGATGATATCAGTGAAATGAAACAGTCCAACTTACCAGTAGCAATAGTAACAATGGGGACATGACCCATGATAGTAAATACAATTGCAACCATACAGTTACAGTAATTAAAATCTCATTGCTTGACATCATTATTACTGTAATAATAGCATACCAATACTATATAAACATCAGGGATAAGAGAGTAGATTGTATAGAGAAGCACCCATGTGCTGTGAGTGCCCATATGGAGGTGTGTTGTGTATGTGAATGCGAGTGTGTGAATGTGTAATTGTCACTGAGAATGACAAAAGGAGAGAGACTGCCTTCTACCACCCAGCAAACCCCGCCCCGCGCAGCCAGGTCAAGCCCCCACCGCCAGAGATCCTCCGGCCCCGTGGGTGTGGGCAAAGCCAGGGCCGACTCCCCAAGACCCGCCCCCGAAGCAACCCCCCGAAGAGACCAGCAAGAGGCCATGGAGGAGCAATCCCAACCGGCAACAGGGCGCCAGCAGGCCGGAGGAGAACCGCACCCCCGAGACCAGCGGGAGACCATACCCTACTAGGGCAGAAGGGCATCGAAGGCCACACACCCGTGGGCACAGGGGCGCCCCCGCCGGCCGGAAGGGAGCCCGTCCACGGCCGGAGGCACCGCCTCCCGCCCCCCACACACCCCCAGGAAGCAGAACCCGGCCCGCCCCAGGTAACCCCAGGCCCGACCACCGACATAGGACCGCCCCGGCCAGGACAGAAGAGGCCCGGGCACACTGCCCCATGGAGGACCGGGCGGTTGAGATGGAACACCCTACGCCAGACCCCCGCAGAGCCCCCCCCCGTATATCTACATGGCCATATACCCACATACACATCCACACATATACATATATATATACATATATATATAATTATAATAAAACTAATCATTAATTATCTAAGTATTTAAAACAATAAATACATAAAATAAACTCAGACACATGCACACCCCATCCACTCAATACACACACATGCTGTGGACGTCCCCGGGTGGGGCGTCCGGGGCATCACAGGGTGGGGGACCCAGGGGTCCCAGACCCACAACCAGGCCCCGAGCCCAGGGAGGTACGGACCGCCAAGGCATAGCACCCCCAGACTCCCCTCGACCACGGCATCAGGGCTACTGCAATGTGGCAGACAAAGGAGCGGGCGAGGGGAGGAGGCCCGCACATGAGCAAGCGGAGGGGGCGAGCAGGCGAGTGGTGAGGCGCTCCACTGCGCCGGCCGACATCCACCGGGCAGCTCACCCCCGTGAGGGAGAGCCATAGCTCCAAGTCACGGGGAGGCCACGCACCAGAGCCGAGGAGTTAAGACCAGCGCAAGGCCCCCGAAGGACCCCACCATCCACCGGGAGGGCCAGCCCCCCCCGCCCCCAGAACCAGCAGCGCTCCGCCCACGTACCGGAGAACCATCCCCGACGAGCCCTAAGGCAAGACTGGGGATGGGCAAAGACAGGGACAGCGATGCGGCAGAGCATAGGACCAGTGGGAGCAGACACCCAAACGCCCGAAAGAGCACCGCCCCCCCAGCAGGCCCCACCCCGAGGAGCATGCTCCCCATCCCCACACGCCACCCCGGCCCCCGTACCCACGAGCAGGATCAGGTCCCCCCCCCAACACACAGCCCGGTCCCCGCAGCAGCCACCACAGCGCAACAACCCCAAACCACCACCGTAGACTTCAGGCCACCAGCAGCGCGGACCCCACTGCCTGGAGGCCGGTGAACGCCCCCCCAAGGGCACGTTGGCGCCCGCGACCCAAGACAGATCCAGGGAGGTAGCGCCAACCATGACACCAGGGCAAGCCCCGGCGTCAGCTGGTTCCGGCGGGACCCCCAGGAAGGCCAGGCAGACCAGACCAAAATATCCTGCAGCCCAGGGCACCCCGAGCGAGCCGCCAAGCCCCAGCAGCCAGCGGGCCAATCGCGGGGGTAGGTAGTAGGCTCTCCGGTCCAGCCTGCTACACCTGTGTGTGTGAAGATGGTATTGTGTAGATAGTGCAATTAAAAATAGGCCTGTCCCATAGGGCTGACCTATGTGTGTGGTGTATGTGTATGTGTGTGTGTGTGTGTGGAAGGAAGCTGAGCAATGGTGGGTCCCCTGCCTGCCCAGACCCCCCCCCCAGAACTGAGTGTCTAAGGTGCGGTTAAAATTGAAGGGTGACCAGCCAGAGGAATGCCGAGGACAAAAGGGCATCCGCAAGGAAACCCTTCGCCCCCGGCAAAACCAGTTGCAGGCCACCCCCCAAAGTCCTACATGTATGTGAGGTGGTGCAGTGCAGCAGGGAGGATCGGGGCCCCACACACGCCCACCCCGCACTACCGGCCAACCGAGCCGGGCAAGCTGTGATGGCTTTCAATTCTTGAATAAAATCATGCATGTAGTCGTTCACAGATTCAGGTTTACAGGGACCTGCATATACACCTATGATTTACACTTTTGCTTTTTGTAGCTCAACTATTTGGCCTAAAATAGGCCACAGCTGCATATTTGAGCTCCTTGAAAGAGGCAGCCCATCAACATTCACCCGGATAGTCAATGTGTCTGTTGTCAGTTCATGCTCATTTGTGTTTTTCAGTTCTGACAGTATTGCACTTGCAAGCCCAAAGTGGTAGTAACTTCCCTGTCCCATTTCTTTGACCTCACAGTCTTTCATTGTACCAAGGAGAGTTCTGGGATCCTTGGGTACATCCAGACCTAGCTCCAAGAGTATTGCCAGTAACTCTGACAGTGCAGAATGAGACACCTGACGGTTAGCTGCCCATTCAGCTAGTTTCACCTTCGCATCAGAGTGAGGTTGCTCTTCAGTAAAATCACGGGCAGGATCCCCATTACAGTCAGTCCACATGTACAAGTTATCATCACTGTCAAAGTCCAACTGCAGATTTAAAGCCTCATCAGGGTTATTCTCCATATAGTATTCCTCAACCTGCACATCCAGATCCACCGCCTGCACATCCAGATCCACCGCCTCCTGCACTCCTTCATCACCCGCCTGCACTCCTTCATCATCCGCCTGCACTCCTTCATCACCCGCCTGCACTCCTTCATCACCCGCCTGCACTTCTTCATCACCCGCCTGCACTTCTTCATCACCCGCATGCACTCCTTCATCCGCTCGTTGCACCGGCTGGTCCACAGCCTCAATGGCAAGGGTCATTAAATGCTTCTGCACTCTACATTTGATTCTTCTCCTCCTCGTCCTTGAATTGCCATGGAAGCAATCCATTTAGCTAAAATACACAGGAGACCATAGTGTTTTCCACACGTCATGTGTAAAATGGCTTATACCACATCATAATTTTGTTCGGTTGGTTTGAGGTAACTAGGCCTCCTGTGTAAACACAGCCCACTAAACAAAAATATAATGTAAACTGTAGGTCTAATCTAAAATCAAATTCAACTTTTAGCCTTTCAAGTGGCTTAACTTAACATCTCTAAGTGGGAAAAGTACCCACTACTCAGTGGCTGAAATATTTTGTTTTTAATTTACAAGGAAATCTGGCTTTAAAATAAAAAAAATTGCATTAAAAGGTTAAAATTATCTTTGAATGAAAATGTAATAGTTATGATCATGACTTTGGTTGGAGAAAAGATCTGACTCAATAAACATGGAAACAATATCCAGAAATAATATTTTTATATCACTTTTAAGAGGGGAACATTTTTTTCAGCGAGGGATCTCTACATTACTTGGGGGTGCACAACGGTTAATATTGTTTCAGGAGTAACAACACTATTTAGCTAATTTAATTAAATATTGTGTCCATCATCAGAATGAATGAAATTCAGCAGAGGGGGCAGCGACAGCCTACCATCATGCACTTCACCTGGCCTATTACAATTTTGTAGCTTGCAAATGCAGGAATATCAGAACTGAAAATGACAAATGAGCACGAACTGACAACATGTACATTGTGCAAATGTGGCAAACTAATACATTTAAATTACTTACGTGGCAAAGAACACTTTCTGGCGGTGTGATCTGGACAATTCTAAATGGGACAGGAAGACAATGGTTGAGAGAAGTTAACAAGGGGCACTTTCTATAATTGAAGAGCTTGCAACCAAAAGGCGCTAAATCCAATTTTCACTAAGTTGCATGTTTTTCATGAGTTTAATAGACCTCTGTCATGTGTATCCAAATCACATATTTTGGTCTTGAAATCATTTTAAAAAATATGAAAAAAGTGATATGAAATGTATGCTTTCAACCAAAAGGCGCTATTTCCATTTCAGATTTCAACCAAAAGGAGCTAAATCCCTTTCTTTATTCTTTATTCTGATTGGCACAAGTTTCCCATCTATTGATAATCTGGCCAATCAGAGAGAAGAATACAATTGGCACTGCACATACAGAAAGCCAGTATCAGTGCGCATCCTGTTTTGTTTGTGTACATTAAGTACACGTATGATAGTTACAGTATGTTATGCAATTCAGGAGAACACAAATTGTGTTTTTACAGTATTCTGTAACATGGAAGTTTTTTTTACGCCATAGGCATGTCGCTACCTTGACACCTCCAACTTTCATGAGAAACATTATTTTACTTGTACTAAAAAACATACAATGTAAAGAGTTTGTAATGAGATGCTTTTTGTCACTGTCACCTTCATGGTGCAGTCAAATATGAGCACTGCTTTTAATAAATTTTTTATTAATTTAATTAATAATTATTATTTTGTATTGTATGTTGAGAATGGCTTCTGTGTTGTAATTATTTTATTAGCATAGCACGTTAAAGCACCTTACATTATTTTACAACAATGCCATTGAAGAAGTTAAAGGTGACTTCAAATTTATTTCAGCCAAAAGGCGCTAAATCCGAAAAAAAATAAATGTAAAAAAATATATTAAATACATGGTGTGTGCAGGATTTTTATAGCATGCGTTTTTATGACCTATATTGATAGCTCTTTCATTTGCAATATAGACTTGATGACCAAATAGATTGATATGTGCGTAGTTAAAAATCATTGATTTTCTCGAAATCAGTCAAAATGGATTTAGCGCCTTTTGGTTGCAAGCTCTTCAATTGTTGTTTTTGGCTTTGTGGTTAACATTCACCCACCAACT
The DNA here is from genome assembly GCF_030265055.1 of Doryrhamphus excisus. Taxonomy (NCBI): domain Eukaryota; kingdom Metazoa; phylum Chordata; class Actinopteri; order Syngnathiformes; family Syngnathidae; genus Doryrhamphus; species Doryrhamphus excisus. The sequence continues at coordinate 3,730,911 of NC_080483.1, read as the reverse complement.
ATAAAATACAATTTCAGGTCAAATTCACAATTTTAGCACAAACTATACACTAGCTATAACTGCCAGCCTAGATGTTGAACAATGGGTGACTTTTTTTCTCTCCAGGTTTTCTAAGTTATTATGTCAGATGCACTCACACATATTAACTGACGAGATGATAATTAAACTCATTGAATCCCTAAAAGCTACATATTAAGCACAAAAACAGGACGGGGGCTGCTCTTGGATTACCTCACCTTGTACAGTATCTACAGTTAATGTCTATAGTTACCGTATTATTAGGAAAATATAGTATTATGTATATATAATATTCATTATATTTATATGTCTTGGATCTCTCTCTCTCTCTCTCTCTCTCTCTCTCTATATATATATATATATATATATATATATATATATATATATATATATATATATATATATTGATATAATGAATATATATATATATATATATATATATATATATATATATATATATATATATATATATATATATATATATATATATATATATATATATATATATATATATATATATATATATATATATATATTCATTATATCAATCCATTATATATATGTATATATATATATATATATATATATATATAAAATCAATCAAGGTTCATTCGTTTTTCTACCGCTTATCCTCATGAGGGTCTCGGGGGTGCTGGAGCCTATCCCAGCTGTCTTTTGGGCGAGAGGCGGGTACACCCTGGACTGATGGCCAGCCAATCACAGGGCACATATAGACAAACAACCATTCACACTCACATTCATACCCATGGACAATTTGGAGTCACCAATGAAGCGAACACGTTTTTTGGAATGTGGGAGTACCCAGAGAAAACCCACGCATGCACGGGGAGAACGTACAGCAATTATGATTACAAAATAGTCAACCAATGTTTAACTGCTATTTTGGTGTTTTTAAAGATGCAAACAACAAATGGAACAGCTGTTCAGCAGACAATACCCATAAAAACAACACAGCAAAGCTGTCTAATTTGGCCTGTATAGCACAGGGTCATGTGCTTTAATAATATTAATAATAATGATGATGATAATAATCATAATAATACATTTTATTTGATGGTGCCTTTCAAGTCACCCAAGTCACCTTACAGAAAATAAAATGTATAAATAAAAATAAATCTTATCTTCACTATGGTCGCGGGTATGCTGGAACCTATCCCAGCTGTCTTCGGGCGAGAGGCGGGGTACACCCTGGACTGGTGGCCAGCCAATCACAGGGCACATATAGACAAACAACCATTCACACTCACATTCATACCTATGGACAATTTGGAGTCGCCAATAATCTAGCATGATTTTGGAATGTGGGAGAAAACCCACCCACGCATGGGGAGAACATGCAAACTCCACACAGAGATGCCCAAGCGGAGAATCAAACCTAGGTCTTCCCGAACTCCTGTGTGGCCTATACATGCTAACCACTCATTATTAAAACATTAATCTAAAAAAATCAAGTGCAGTGTGCAACGTTACATCCAAAACAGTCTTCATTCGTCTCAAAATGGTATTTTGTCTCCAAATGACGCACACAAGCCACTATATGAACAAACATTTGTGATTACATCATATTCATCATGACTCTGGCCTTTTTGTGTTCAGTGTGAAACAAAATATTTTAGAATTGTTTCTTGTTTTTTTGGTATTTTTTTGACTCAGAACACAAAATTACACAGAAATATATATTTTTATTATTCACAGAAAAACAATCTACGAAGTTTTCATCACAGCCAACACAAAGATCCACATACAGTGGTCTGCATCTAAATGTATACAGCTTCAGTTAAAGAAATAATAATAATCATCAACAAAAAATCAATCAATGACAAAGCAAAAGAATATGCTGCATCACGTCTTCTGTTTGGGTCAGGCCACAGCACCTCATCCACATCACATGCAAGGTTTTCTCTGGCCAAGCAGCGGGGGAAATATCGCCTCGCATGGCGAATCCAGCCATGGAAAGCATCCCCTGGAATCACTCCACATGCATCTTCCATAGCTTGGAGAAGGGGATTGTGTGTTTGTGGATTTCTGACCCTTTGCCCAGCCTCCCTCATTGTTAGACTGCTAATTGTCCAAATGTGTGACAAGTGTTTACCCATGTGATGAGTCAGTGTGAATAATAGGAATATTAATTTGACTGTTTTGAGTGGCATTGTGTTCTTTGTGAAAACAAGAAGTTTACTTCATGAAAATTGTGCCAAAACTCAGAGAATTGTGTGTAGTGTTTTGAAAAAAGTGTGTTGTAGATCTGCATTCTGAGTGTAAAGCAAGAATTGTGCTTATAGTTTAGCAGACTTGGTTCATGGAGTTGGTGCATTGGTTATAAGTTGTGGTCATTGGGTCTCAGGCATCACAAATTGTGTATAAACAATCGAGAAAAACTGTAATGCAGCAGGTAGCAAATCATTAACCGGGATTTTGATGCTGAATTGGGACAGTGATGGGCAGAGATTTTTCTGAGGTGGAAGAAGGCAGTCCAAGCTTGCACTCTGGCCACAGGAACGAGCACTGGAGAATTTATATTTGGGATCAAGGTAAGAATTTAACACAGCCTACTATAAATTACACCTGCCCTGAAACAAGTGTGGATTAATTGAAATATGCCAGCCTCAGCCCTCCAGAATCTTAAAGTCTCAAAACTCACTTCTGAGGTTACGTCTTGTAGGAGTGTTTAAGTCCGAGACACTTATTTAAAAAAAAAAAGAGGATAGTCGTTTGCTAAATCCTGGGGCCAATAGTGTGTGCCCAAACTTTGGGAGGTGTTCTAGGGCCCGAACTGCAGCCATTTCAAATTTGACACAATTTTTGCAAACTTAAGTTAGCATAATTGTAAAAAATACAAAAAATTAAATTATTGAAGCAACAGTGCTAAATATCTATAGTTCCATCTCATGCCCACTTTGTGGACTCATATCCCTTATCGGTCCCACATGATCAGCCCCATGGGCTTCCTTTGTGGGACCCGTGTTACTGAAACCATATGGGGCCTGCACAAACCTGCCTATCCACTTAGCCCACTCTTGTCGCTTATGGGCCCGCATGGGGAGCCCGTATGGGTTAACCATGTGGGCCCAAGGTGAAGGAACAATGTGGGACCCAAGGAATGATACCCAGTTCTGACCCATACCCACTCTGCCCACTTACGTATATCACCTATGAGACCCATGGAGTTGGCCCACATGGGTTTTTCATGTGGGGCTCATGTCAAGTTACGCATATGGGACCCATATAACTTGCCTACTTCCATCTCATGCCCGCTTTGTGGACTCATATCCCCTATGGGACCCATGTGATCAGCCCACATGGGCTTCCTTTGTGGGACCCATGTTACTAAAACCGTATGAGGCCAACAAAACCTGCCCACTTCCAGCCAATGTCCACTTAGACCACTCTTGTCACTTACAGGGCCCACATGGGATACCCACGTGGGTTGACCATGTGGGCCAAAGGTGAAGGAACAATGTGGGGCCCAAGAAATGATACCCAGTCCTGACCCATGCCCACTCTGCCCACTTATATCATCTATGGGACCCATGGAGTTGGCCCACATGGGTTTTTCATGTGGGGCTCATGTCAAATTACCCATATGGGACCCACATAACTCGCCTACTTCCATCTCATGCCCACTTTGTGGACTCACAACCCCTATGGCACCCATATGGTTACCCCACATGGGCTTCCTATATAGGACCCATGTTATTGAAACCATATGGGGCCCAGACAATTTGCCCAGTTCAAGCCCATGCCCACTCGGTACCCATGCTGCCCCTTTGATACCCATATGGGGCCCACATGTACATGTTGGCTGGGTTGAGGCGTGAAACGGGATGTGACCACTTTATCACTATGATATATTGCGGGGGAAAAGCAACACTGATACATTCTATCAGTGTTGCTGTTCTCATGTCTTCGTGCAGCAGTGCCTACTACAGAGGAGACAAAGAGAGGCAAGTTAGTAATAAGTCAGTAATTGAAGAAGCTGAAAGTATTTAATGCCTGGCAAAGCTTTGTTAATCACAGGACACAAAATTATTATGGAATTCTTTATTCTGGAATTTAGAATTAGGTGGTTGACTACTATTTTTAGAAAAGGTATCAAAGTCAAGAAAGCAATCTCTGTAAAATAACTGCAGTGGTTCTATACCCTGCCACATAAAGAGCATCCTCTTAATATCTTGTTACACATTTCATTTGGATCCAACAAAAATACTACCTAAATACCTCAATATCTGCACAGGCATCGGTGTAGCAACAACAATGTTCACACATTTCTGTAACAAGAGTTGGCACATTGAGATATGTACTCAACACGATATACAAGTGTATGGTTAGAAATCATAAAAATGTACAATTTCTAGAACGAGAATTCAAGTCTACATACATTACTAACTGATGAAATAACCGTTGGACAGCAGAATCTGTGGCAAACTGCCAACTTGTCAAAGAACAGCACTCCTTGCTGTTTTGCTATCAGCAAGCAAAAGATCACCTAAACATAAAAAGACCCACACACTGTAAGGACAGACTATTACCATTCCACTACAAACTATTTATTATGCTGAAGAATGCATAATATTTAGAATATTTACCTCAGAGTTGACTCATGCACCCACACACACACGTAGCTTCTACTTGGCTCTCGTCCAACCCTCACTTGCCCGTTCATCTAACCGCCAAACAACCCTTCACAAACAGCACACTGACCCCTTGCGCTGTCACGTTGAACTGCACCAAAACCATTTATTTCTCCACTGGGTTACAGAATACTGTGACTGATTATAACATAACATAACAGCCTCTAGCAGGCTATTATAGTGCGTACTGTGTGTGAGAGAGAGAGAGAGAAAGAGAGAGACGTTATTAGAATGTTCCATGTATAAGTGACAAGAAGTTTCAGGAATTAGGTAAACATGACAATATTGTCTGTGATTGGCTGGCGACCAGTCCAGGGTGTACCCCGCCTCTCGCCCGAAGACAGCTGGGATAGGCTCCAGCACCCCCCGCGACCCTCGTGAGGAAAAAGCGGTAGAAAATGAATGAATGAATGAATGAATGACAATATTGTCATGTCTCCTTGTCCAAGTGTGCCTGACGCAGCTTCGCATCCCATACTGTACAACACTTTCACCTGGCTGAGAAGCACCGCTGTGGAGTTAGAGCAAAAATGAGAAAATGTGTTTCTCTCGCTGTAATAATGTATCTCAAGCAAGCTATAAGCTTTGTGGTAAAAATTTTCTCCATATATGGCACATGTGTGCCACGTCCAAAAAAGCACTCCAATCGCTCAGAGAAGGCCTCCGACGAGCGTTTTGGCACTTATGGAACACATTTAGTGTGACGTGCTTTATTGCTTGGCACACACAACCTTTGTTCAAAAAAGCACTTTATTCGCTCTCAAATACATTGTGAGCAAAGGATGATATGGCGCGTCATTGTGAACCTGCGGAAGGTGCCAGGAGGCTCATTCCAAGTGTGCCTGACGCAGCTTCGCATCCCGTTCTATCTGCAACAGTTTCATGTGGCTGAGAAGCACTGCTGTGGAGTTACAGCTAAAATGAGAAAATGTGTTTCTCTCGCTGTGATAATGTATTTCAAGCAACCTATAGGCTTTGAGGTAAAAATTTTCTCCATATATGGCACATGTGTGCCACGTCCAAAAAAGCACTTCACTCGCACAGAGAAGAGCGTTTTGGCACTTATGGAACACAGTTAGTGTGATGTGCTTTATTTCTTGGCACACACAACCATTCTTCAAAAAAGCACTTTCTTCGCTCAGAGAAGAGCGTTTTGGCACTTATGGAACACATTTAGTGTGATGTGCTTTATTGCTTGGCACACACAACCATTGTTCAAAAAAGCACTTTCTTCGCTCTCAAATACATTGTGAGCATGGGATTATACGGCGCGTCATTGTGAACCAGCGGAAGGTGCCAGGAGGCTCATTCCAAGTGTGCCTGACGCAGTTTCGCATCCCGTTCTATCTGCAACAGTTTTCGGTGGCTGAGAAGCACTGCTGTGGCGTTACAGCTAAAATGAGAAAATGTATTTCTCGCGCTGTGATAATGTATTTCAAGCAACCTATAGGTTGTGGTAAAAATTTTCTCCATATATGGCACATGTGTGCCACGTCCAAAAAAGCACTCCAATCGCTCAGAGAAGGCCTCCGAAGAAAAATGGCACTTATGGAACACATTTAGTGTGATGTGCTTTATTGCTTGGCTCACACAACCATTGTTCAAAAAAGCACTTTATTCGCTCTCAAATACATTGTGAGCAAAGGATGATACGGCGCGTCATTGTGAACCAGGGGAAGGTGCCAGGATGCTCATTCTAAGTGTGCCTGACGCAGCTTCGCATCCCGTTCTATCTGCAACAGTTTTCGTTGGCTGAGAAGCACTGCTGTTGCGTTACAGCTAAAATGAGAAAATGTATTTCTGGCGCTGTGATAATGTATTTCAAGCAACCTATAGGCTTTGTGGTTAAAAATTTCTCCATACTTGGCACATGTGTGCCACTTCCAAAAAAGCACTCCACTCGCTGAGAGAAGAGCCTTTTGGCACTTATGAACACATTTAGTGCTTTATTTCTTGGCACACACAACCATTGTTCAAAAAAGCGCTTTATTCGCTCTCAAATACATTGTGAGCATGGGATTATACGGCGCGTCATTGTGAACCAGCGGAAGGTGCCAGGAGGCTCATTCCAAGTGTGCCTGACGCAGTTTCGCATCCCGTTCTATCTGCAACAGTTTTCGGTGGCTGAGAAGCACTGCTGTGGCGTTACAGCTAAAATGAGAAAATGTATTTCTCGCGCTGTGATAATGTATTTCAAGCAACCTATAGGCTTTGTGGTAAAACTTTTCTCCATATATGGCACATGTGTGCCACGTCCAAAAAAGCACTCCAATCGCTCAGAGAAGGCCTCCGAAGAAAAATGGCACTTATGGAACACATTTAGTGTGATGTGCTTTATTGTTTTGCTCACACAACCATTGTTCAAAAAAGCACTTTATTCGCTCTCAAATACATTGTGAGCAAAGGATGATACGGCGCGTCATTGTGAACCAGAGGAAGGTGCCAGGAGGCTTACTCCAAGTGTGCCTGACGCAGCTTCGCATCCCGTTCTACCTGCAACATTTTCAGGTGCCTGAAAGGCACTGCTGTGGAGTTACAGCTAAAATGAGAAAATGTGTTTCTCTCGCTGTGATAATGTATTTCAAGCAACCTATAGGCTTTGAGGTAAAAATTTTCTCCATATATGGCACATGTGTGCCACGTCCAAAAAAGCACTTCACTCGCACAGAGAAGAGCGTTTTGGCACTTATGGAACACAGTTAGTGTGATGTGCTTTATTTCTTGGCACACACAACCATTCTTCAAAAAAGCACTTTCTTCACTCAGAGAAGAGCGTTTTGGCACTTATGGAACACATTTAGTGTGATGTGCTTTATTGCTTGGCACACACAACCATTGTTAAAAAAAGCACTTTCTTCGCTCTCAAATACATTGTGAGCATGGGATTATACGGCGCGTCATTGTGAACCAGCGGAAGGTGCCAGGAGGCTCATTCCAAGTGTGCCTGACGCAGTTTCGCATCCCGTTCTATCTGCAACAGTTTTCGGTGGCTGAGAAGCACTGCTGTGGCGTTACAGCTAAAATGAGAAAATGTATTTCTCGCGCTGTGATAATGTATTTCAAGCAACCTATAGGTTGTGGTAAAAATTTTCTCCATATATGGCACATGTGTGCCACGTCCAAAAAAGCACTCCAATCGCTCAGAGAAGGCCTCCGAAGAAAAATGGCACTTATGGAACACATTTAGTGTGATGTGCTTTATTGCTTGGCTCACACAACCATTGTTCAAAAAAGCACTTTATTCGCTCTCAAATACATTGTGAGCAAAGGATGATACGGCGCGTCATTGTGAACCAGGGGAAGGTGCCAGGATGCTCATTCTAAGTGTGCCTGACGCAGCTTCGCATCCCGTTCTATCTGCAACAGTTTTCGTTGGCTGAGAAGCACTGCTGTTGCGTTACAGCTAAAATAAGAAAATGTATTTCTGGCGCTGTGATAATGTATTTCAAGCAACCTATAGGCTTTGTGGTTAAAAATTTCTCCATACATGGCACATGTGTGCCACTTCCAAAAAAGCACTCCACTCGCTGAGAGAAGAGCCTTTTGGCACTTATGAACACATTTAGTGCTTTATTTCTTGGCACACACAACCATTGTTCAAAAAAGCACTTTATTCGCTCTCAAATACATTGTGAGCAAAGGATGATACGGCGCGTCCTTGTGAACCAGCGGAAGGTGCCAGGATGCTAATTCTAAGTGTGCCTGACGCAGCTTCACATCCCGTTCTATCTGCAACAGTTTCAGGTGGCTGAGAAGCACTGCTGTGGAAATGAGAAAATGTGTTTCTCTCGCTGTGATAATGTATTTCAAGCAACCTATAGGCTTTGTGGTAAAAATTTTCTCCATATATGGCACATGTGTGCCACGTCCAAAAAAGCACTCCAATCGCTCAGAGAAGGCCTCTGAAGAGGGTTTTGGCACTCTTGGAACACATTTAGTGTGATGTGCTTTATTGCTTGGCACACACAACCATTGTTCAAAAAAGCACTTTCTTCGCTCTCAAATACATTGTGAGCATGGGATGATACGGCGCGTCATTGTGAACCAGCGGAAGGTGCCAGGAGGCTCATTCCAAGTGTGCCTGACGCAGTTTCGCATCCCGTTCTATCTGCAACAGTTTTCGGTGGCTGAGAAGCACTGCTGTGGCGTTACAGCTAAAATGAGAAAATGTATTTCTCGCGCTGTGATAATGTATTTCAATCAACCTATAGGCTTTGTGGTAAAAATTTTCTCCATATATGGCACATGTGTGCCACGTCCAAAAAAAGCACTCCAATCGCTCAGAGAAGGCCTCCGAAGAAAGTTTGGCACTTATGGAACACATTTAGTGTGATGTGCTTTATTGCTTGGCTCACACAACCATTGTTCAAAATAGCACTTTATTCGTTCTCAAATACATTGTGAGCAAAGGATGATACGGCGCGTCATTGTGAACCAGAGGAAGGTGCCAGGAGGCTCACTCCAAGTGTGCCTGACGCAGCTTCGCATCCCGTTCTACCTGCAACATTTTCAGGTGCCTGAAAGGCACTGCTGTGGAGTTACAGCTAAAATGAGAAAATGTGTTTCTCTCGCTGTGATAATGTATTTCAAGCAACCTATAGGCTTTGTGGTAAAAATTTTCTCCATTTATGGCACATGTGTGCCACGTCCAAAAAAGCACTTCACTCGCACAGAGAAGAGCGTTTTGGCACTTATGGAACACATTTAGTGTGATGTGCTTTATTTCTTGGCACACACAACCATTGTTCAAAAAAGCACTTTATTCGCTCTCAAATACATTGTGAGCAAAGGAAGATACGGCGCGTCATTGTGAACCAGCGGAAAGTGCTAGGAGGCTAATTCCAAGTGTGCCTGACGCAGCTTCGCAACCCGTTCTACCTGCAACAGTTTCAGGTGGCTGAAAAGCACTGCTGTGGAGTTACAGCTAAAATGAGAAAATGTGTTTCGCTCGCTGTGATAATGTATTTCAAGCAACCTATAGGCTTTGTGGTAAAAATTTTCTCCATATATGGCACATGTGTGCCACTTCCAAAAAAGCACTCCACTCGCTGAGAGAAGAGCCTTTTGGCACTTATGAACACATTTAGTGCTTTATTTCTTGGCACACACAACCATTGTTCAAAAAAGCACTTTATTCGCTCTCAAATACATTGTGAGCAAAAGATGATACGGCGCGTCATTGTCAACCAGAGGAAGGTGGGAGGCTCATTCCAAGTGTGCCTGACGCAGCTTCGCATCCCGTTCTACCTGCAACAGTTTCAGGTGGCTGAGAAGCACTGCTGTGGAGTTACAGCCAAATCTGAAAATGTGTTTCTCTCGCTGTGATAATGTATTTCAAGCAATCTATAGGCATATGGTAAAAATTTTCTCCATATATGGCACATGTGTGCCACGTACAAAAATGCACTCCACTCGCTGAGAGAAGAGCCTTTTGGCACTTATGAACACATTTAGTGCTTTATTTCTTGGCACACACAACCATTGTTCAAAAAAGCACTTTATTCGCTCTCAAATACATTGTGAGCAAAAGATGATACGGCGCGTCATTGTCAACCAGAGGAAGGTGCCAGGAGCCTCATTCCAAGTGTGCCTGACGCAGCTTCGCATCCCGTTCTACCTGCAACAGTTTCAGGTGGCTGAAAGGCACTGCTGTGGAGTTACAGCTAAAATGAGAAAATGTGTTTCTCTCGCTGTGATAATGTATTTCAAGCAATCTATAGGCTTTGTGATAAAAAATTTTCTCCATATATGGCACATGTGTGCCACGTCCAAAAAAGGACTCCACTCGCTCAGAGAAGGCCTCCGAAGAGCGTTTTGGCACTTATTGACCACATTTAGTGTGATGTGCTTTATTTCTTGGCACACACAACCATTCTTCAAAAAAGCACTTTCTTCGCTCTCAAATACATTGTGAGCAAAGGATGATACGGCGCGTCATTGTGAACCAGCGGAAGGTGCCAGGAGGCTCATTCCAAGTGTGCCTGACGCAGCTTCGCATCCCGTTCTATCTGCAACAGTTTCATGTGGCTGAGAAGCACTGCTGTGGAGTTACAGCCAAATCTGAAAATGTGTTTCTCTCGCTGTGATAATGTATTTCAAGCAATCTTGAAAAAATTTTCTCCATATATGGCACATGTGTGCCACGTACAAAAAAGCACTCCACTCGCTCAGAGAAGGCCTCCGACGAGCGTTTTGGCACTTATGGAACACATTTAGTGTGGTGTGCTTTATTTCTTGGCACACACAACCATTCTTCAAAAAAGCACTTTCTTCGCTCAGAGAACAGCGTTTTCGCACTTATGGAACACATTTAGTGTGATGTGCTTTATTGCTTGGCACACACAACCTTTGTTCAAAAAAGCACTTTATTCGCTCTCAAATACATTGTGAGCAAAGGATGATACGGCGCGTCCTTGTGAACCAGCGGAAGGTGCCAGGATGCTAATTCTAAGTGTGCCTGACGCAGCTTCACATCCCGTTCTATCTGCAACAGTTTCAGGTGGCTGAGAAGCACTGCTGTGGAAATGAGAAAATGTGTTTCTCTCGCTGTGATAATGTATTTCAAGCAACCTATAGGCTTTGTGGTAAAAATTTTCTCCATATATGGCACATGTGTGCCACGTCCAAAAAAGCACTCCAATCGCTCAGAGAAGGCCTCTGAAGAGGGTTTTGGCACTCTTGGAACACATTTAGTGTGATGTGCTTTATTGCTTGGCACACACAACCATTGTTCAAAAAAGCACTTTCTTCGCTCTCAAATACATTGTGAGCATGGGATTATACGGCGCGTCATTGTGAACCAGCGGAAGGTGCCAGGAGGCTCATTCCAAGTGTGCCTGACGCAGTTTCGCATCCCGTTCTATCTGCAACAGTTTTCGGTGGCTGAGAAGCACTGCTGTGGCGTTACAGCTAAAATGAGAAAATGTGTTTCTCTCGCTGTGATAATGTATTTCAAGCAATCTATAGGCTTTGTGATAAAAAATTTTCTCCATATATGGCACATGTGTGCCACGTCCAAAAAAGGACTCCACTCGCTCAGAGAAGGCCTCCGAAGAGCGTTTTGGCACTTTCAAGCAACCTATAGGCTTTGTGGTAAAAATTTTCTCCATATATGGCACATGTGTGCCACGTCCAAAAAAGCACTCCAATCGCTCAGAGAAGGCCTCCGAAGAGCGTTTTGGCACTTATGGAACACATTTAGTGCGATGTGCTTTATTGCTTGTCTCACACAACCATTGTTCAAAAAAGCACTTTATTCGCTCTCAAATACATTGTGAGCATGGGATTATACGGCGCGTCATTGCGAACCAGCGGAAGGTGCCAGGAGGCTCATTCCAAGTGTGCCTGACGCAGCTTTGCATCCCGTTCTATCTGCAACAGTTTTCGGTGGCTGAGAAGCACTGCTGTTGCGTTACAGCTAAAATGAGAAAATGTATTTCTGGCGCTGTGATAATGTATTTCAAGCAACCTATAGGCTTTGTGGTAAAAATTTTCTCCATATATGGCACATGTGTGCCACTTCCAAAAAAGCACTCCACTCGCTGAGAGAAGAGCCTTTTGGCACTTATGGAACACATTTAGTGCTTTATTTCTTGGCACACACAACCATTGTTCAAAAAAGCACTTTATTCGCTCTCAAATACATTGTGAGCAAAAGATGATACGGCGCGTCATTGTGAACCAGAGGAAGGTGCCAGGAGCCTCATTCCAAGTGTGCCTGACGCAGCTTCACATCCCGTTCTACCTGCAACAGTTTCAGGTGGCTGAAAGGCACTGCTGTGGAGTTACAGCTAAAATGAGAAAATGTGTTTCTCTCGCTGTGATAATGTATGTCAAGCAATCTATAGGCTTTGTGATAAAAAAAATTCTCCATATATGGCACATGTGTGCCACGTCCAAAAAAGCACTCCACTCGCTCAGAGAAGGCCTCCGAAGAGCGTTTTGGCACTTATTGAACACATTTAGTGTGATGTGCTTTATTTCTTGGCACACACAACCATTCTTCAAAAAAGCACTTTCTTCGCTCTCAAATACATTGTGAGCAAAGGAAGATACGGCTTGTCATTGTGAACCAGCGGAAGGTGCCAGGAGGCTCATTCCAAGTGTGCCTGACGCAGCTTCACATCCCGTTCTATCTGCAACAGTTTCAGGTGGCTGAGAAGCACTGCTGTGGAAATGAGAAAATGTGTTTCTCTCGCTGTGATAATGTATTTCAAGCAACCTATAGGCTTTGTGGTAAAAATTTTCTCCATATATGGCACATGTGTGCCACGTCCAAAAAAGCACTCCAATCGCTCAGAGAAGGCCTCTGAAGAGGGTTTTGGCACTCTTGGAACACATTTAGTGTGATGTGCTTTATTGCTTGGCACACACAACCATTGTTCAAAAAAGCACTTTCTTCGCTCTCAAATACATTGTGAGCATGGGATTATACGGCGCGTCATTGTGAACCAGCGGAAGGTGCCAGGAGGCTCATTCCAAGTGTGCCTGACGCAGTTTCGCATCCCGTTCTATGTGCAACAGTTTTCGGTGGCTGAGAAGCACTGCTGTGGCGTTACAGCTAAAATGAGAAAATGTATTTCTCGCGTTGTGATAATGTATTTCAATCAACCTATAGGCTTTGTGGTAAAAATTTTCTCCATATATGGCACATGTGTGCCACGTCCAAAAAAAGCACTCCAATCGCTCAGAGAAGGCCTCCGAAGAAAGTTTGGCACTTATGGAACACATTTAGTGTGATGTGCTTTATTGCTTGGCTCACACAACCATCGTTCAAAAAAGCACTTTATTCGTTCTCAAATACATTGTGAGCAAAGGATGATACGGCGCGTCATTGTGAACCAGAGGAAGGTGCCAGGAGGCTCACTCCAAGTGTGCCTGACGCAGCTTCGCATCCCGTTCTACCTGCAACATTTTCAGGTGCCTGAAAGGCACTGCTGTGGAGTTACAGCTAAAATGAGAAAATGTGTTTCTCTCGCTGTGATAATGTATTTCAAGCAACCTATAGGCTTTGTGGTAAAAATTTTCTCCATATATGGCACATGTGTGCCACGTCCAAAAAAGCACTTCACTCGCACAGAGAAGAGCGTTTTGGCACTTATGGAACACATTTAGTGTGATGTGCTTTATTTCTTGGCACACACAACCATTGTTCAAAAAAGCACTTTATTCGCTCTCAAATACATTGTGAGCAAAAGATGATACGGCGCGTCATTGTGAACCAGCGGAAGGTGCCAGGAGCCTCATTCCAAGTGTGCCTGACGCAGCTTCACATCCCGTTCTACCTGCAACAGTTTCAGGTGGCTGAAAGGCACTGCTGTGGAGTTACAGCTAAAATGAGAAAATGTGTTTCTCTCGCTGTGATAATGTATGTCAAGCAATCTATAGGCTTTGTGATAAAAAATTTTCTCCATATATGGCACATGTGTGCCACGTCCAAAAAAGCACTCCACTCGCTCAGAGAAGGCCTCCGAAGAGCGTTTTGGCACTTATTGAACACATTTAGTGTGATGTGCTTTATTTCTTGGCACACACAACCATTCTTCAAAAAAGCACTTTCTTCGCTCTCAAATACATTGTGAGCAAAGGATGATACGGCGCGTCATTGTGAACCAGCGGAAGGTGCCAGGAGGCTCATTCCAAGTGTGCCTGACGCAGCTTTGCATCCCGTTCTATCTGCAACAGTTTTCGGTGGCTGAGAAGCACTGCTGTTGCGTTACAGCTAAAATGAGAAAATGTATTTCTCGCGCTGTGATAATGTATTTCAAGCAACCTATAGGCTTTGTGGTAAAAATTTTCTCCATATATGGCACATGTGTGCCACGTCCAAAAAAGCACTCCAATCGCTCAGAGAAGGCCTCCGAAGAGTGTTTTGGCACTTATGGAACACATTTAGTGTGATGTGCTTTATTGCTTGGCTCACACAACCATTGTTCAAAAAAGCACTTTATTCGCTCTCAAATACATTGTGAGCAAAAGATGATACGGCGCGTCATTGTGAACCAGAGGAAGGTGCCAGGAGCCTCATTCCAAGTGTGCCTGACGCAGCTGCACATCCCGTTCTACCTGCAACAGTTTCAGGTGGCTGAAAGGCACTGCTGTGGAGTTACAGCTAAAATGAGAAAATGTGTTTCTCTCGCTGTGATAATGTATTTCAAGCAACCTATAGGCTTTGTGGTTAAAAATTTCTCCATATATGGCACATGTGTGCCACTTCCAAAATAGCACTCCACTCGCTGAGAGAAGAGCCTTTTGGCACTTATGAACACATTTAGTGCTTTATTTCTTGGCACACACAACCATTGTTCAAAAAAGCACTTTATTCGCTCTCAAATACATTGTGAGCAAAAGATGATACGGCGCGTCATTGTCAACCAGAGGAAGGTGGGAGGCTCATTCCAAGTGTGCCTGACGCAGCTTCGCATCCCGTTCTACCTGCAACAGTTTCAGGTGGCTGAAAGGCACTGCTGTGGAGTTACAGCTAAAATGAGAAAATGTGTTTCTCGCGCTGTGATAATGTATTTCAAGCAATCTATAGGCTTTGTGATAAAAAATTTTCTCCATATATGGCACATGTGTGCCACGTCCAAAAAAGGACTCCACTCGCTCAGAGAAGGCCTCCGAAGAGCGTTTTGGCACTTATTGACCACATTTAGTGTGATGTGCTTTATTTCTTGGCACACACAACCATTCTTCAAAAAAGCACTTTCTTCGCTCTCAAATACATTGTGAGCAAAGGATGATACGGCGCGTCATTGTGAACCAGCGGAAGGTGCCAGGAGGCTCATTCCAAGTGTGCCTGACGCAGCTTCGCATCCCGTTCTATCTGCAACAGTTTCATGTGGCTGAGAAGCACTGCTGTGGAGTTACAGCCAAATCTGAAAATGTGTTTCTCTCGCTGTGATAATGTATTTCAAGCAATCTATAGGCATATGGTAAAAATTTTCTCCATATATGGCACATGTGTGCCACGTACAAAAAAGCACTTCACTCGCACAGAGAAGAGCGTTTTGGCACTTATGGAACACATTTAGTGCTTTATTTCTTGGCACACACAACCATTGTTCAAAAAAGCACTTTATTCGCTCTCAAATACATTGTGAGCAAAAGATGATACGGCGCGTCATTGTGAACCAGAGGAAGGTGCCAGGAGCCTCATTCCAAGTGTGCCTGACGCAGCTTCGCATCCCGTTCTACCTGCAACAGTTTCAGGTGGCTGAAAGGCACTGCTGTGGAGTTACAGCTAAAATGAGAAAATGTGTTTCTCTCGCTGTGATAATGTATTTCAAGCAATCTATAGGCTTTGTGATAAAAAATTTTCTCCATGTATGGCACATGTGTGCCACGTCCAAAAAAGGACTCCACTCGCTCAGAGAAGGCCTCCGAAGAGCGTTTTGGCACTTATTGACCACATTTAGTGTGATGTGCTTTATTTCTTGGCACACACAACCATTCTTCAAAAAAGCACTTTCTTCGCTCTCAAATACATTGTGAGCAAAGGATGATACGGCGCGTCATTGTGAACCAGCGGAAGGTGCCAGGAGGCTCATTCCAAGTGTGCCTGACGCAGCTTGGCATCCCGTTCTATCTGCAACAGTTTCATGTGGCTGAGAAGCACTGCTGTGGAGTTACAGCCAAATCTGAAAATGTGTTTTTCTCGCTGTGATAATGTATTTCAATTTCACATGTGTGCCACGTACAAAAAAGCACTTCACTCGCACAGAGAAGAGCGTTTTGGCACTTATGGAACACATTTAGTGTGATGTGCTTTATTTCTTGGCACACACAACCATTGTTCAAAAAAGCACTTTATTCGCTCTCAAATACAATGTGAGCAAAGGAAGATACGGTGCGTCATTGTGAACCAGCGGAAAGTGCTAGGAGGCTAATTCCAAGTGTGCCTGACGCAGCTTCGCAACCCTTTCTACCTGCAACAGTTTCAGGTGGCTGAAAAGCACTGCTGTGGAGTTACAGCTAAAATGAGAAAATGTGTTTCGCTCGCTGTGATAATGTATTTCAAGCAACCTATAGGCTTTGTGGTAAAAATTTTCTCCATATATGGCACATGTGTGCCACGTCCAAAAAAGCACTCCAATCGCTCAGAGAAGGACTCCGAAGAGCGTTTTGGCACTTATGGAACACATTTAGTGCGATGTGCTTTATTGCTTGTCTCACACAACCATTGTTCAAAAAAGCACTTTATTCGCTCTCAAATACATTGTGAGCATGGGATTATACGGCGCGTCATTGCGAACCAGCGGAAGGTGCCAGGAGGCTCATTCCAAGTGTGCCTGACGCAGCTTTGCATCCCGTTCTATCTGCAACAGTTTTCGGTGGCTGAGAAGCACTGCTGTTGCGTTACAGCTAAAATGAGAAAATGTATTTCTGGCGCTGTGATAATGTATTTCAAGCAACCTATAGGCTTTGTGGTAAAATTTTTCTCCATATATGGCACATGTGTGCCACGTCCAAAAAAGCACTCCAATCGCTCAGAGAAGGCCTCCGAAGAGCGTTTTGGCACTTATGGAACACATTTAGTGCGATGTGCTTTATTGCTTGTCTCACACAACCATTGTTCAAAAAAGCACTTTATTCGCTCTCAAATACATTGTGAGCATGGGATTATACGGCGCGTCATTGCAAACCAGCGGAAGGTGCCAGGAGGCTCATTCCAAGTGTGCCTGACGCAGCTTTGCATCCCGTTCTATCTGCAACAGTTTTCGGTGGCTGAGAAGCACTGCTGTTGCGTTACAGCTAAAATGAGAAAATGTATTTCTGGCGCTGTGATAATGTATTTCAAGCAACCTATAGGCTTTGTGGTAAAAATTTTCTCCATATATGGCACATGTGTGCCACTTCCAAAAAAGCACTCCACTCGCTGAGAGAAGAGCCTTTTGGCACTTATGGAACACATTTAGTGCTTTATTTCTTGGCACACACAACCATTGTTCAAAAAAGCACTTTATTCGCTCTCAAATACATTGTGAGCAAAAGATGATACGGCGCGTCATTGTGAACCAGAGGAAGGTGCCAGGAGCCTCATTCCAAGTGTGCCTGACGCAGCTTCACATCCCGTTCTACCTGCAACAGTTTCAGGTGGCTGAAAGGCACTGCTGTGGAGTTACAGCTAAAATGAGAAAATGTGTTTCTCTCGCTGTGATAATGTATGTCAAGCAATCTATAGGCTTTGTGATAAAAAAAATTCTCCATATATGGCACATGTGTGCCACGTCCAAAAAAGCACTCCACTCGCTCAGAGAAGGCCTCCGAAGAGCGTTTTGGCACTTATTGAACACATTTAGTGTGATGTGCTTTATTTCTTGGCACACACAACCATTCTTCAAAAAAGCACTTTCTTCGCTCTCAAATACATTGTGAGCAAAGGAAGATACGGCTTGTCATTGTGAACCAGCGGAAGGTGCCAGGAGGCTCATTCCAAGTGTGCCTGACGCAGCTTAACATCCCGTTCTATCTGCAACAGTTTCAGGTGGCTGAGAAGCACTGCTGTGGAAATGAGAAAATGTGTTTCTCTCGCTGTGATAATGTATTTCAAGCAACCTATAGGCTTTGTGGTAAAAATGTTCTCCATATATGGCACATGTGTGCCACGTCCAAAAAAGCACTCCAATCGCTCAGAGAAGGCCTCTGAAGAGGGTTTTGGCACTCTTGGAACACATTTAGTGTGATGTGCTTTATTGCTTGGCACACACAACCATTGTTCAAAAAAGCACTTTCTTCGCTCTCAAATACATTGTGAGCATGGGATTATACGGCGCGTCATTGTGAACCAGCGGAAGGTGCCAGGAGGCTCATTCCAAGTGTGCCTGACGCAGTTTCGCATCCCGTTCTATCTGCAACAGTTTCAGGTGGCTGAAAGGCACTGCTGTGGAGTTACAGCTAAAATGAGAAAATGTGTTTCTCTCGCTGTGATAATGTATGTCAAGCAATCTATAGGCTTTGTGATAAAAAAAATTCTCCATATATGGCACATGTGTGCCACGTCCAAAAAAGCACTCCACTCGCTCAGAGAAGGCCTCCGAAGAGCGTTTTGGCACTTATTGAACACATTTAGTGTGATGTGCTTTATTTCTTGGCACACACAACCATTCTTCAAAAAAGCACTTTCTTCGCTCTCAAATACATTGTGAGCAAAGGAAGATACGGCTTGTCATTGTGAACCAGCGGAAGGTGCCAGGAGGCTCATTCCAAGTGTGCCTGACGCAGCTTCACATCCCGTTCTATCTGCAACAGTTTCAGGTGGCTGAGAAGCACTGCTGTGGAAATGAGAAAATGTGTTTCTCTCGCTGTGATAATGTATTTCAAGCAACCTATAGGCTTTGTGGTAAAAATTTTCTCCATATATGGCACATGTGTGCCACGTCCAAAAAAGCACTCCAATCACTCAGAGAAGGCCTCTGAAGAGGGTTTTGGCACTCTTGGAACACATTTAGTGTGATGTGCTTTATTGCTTGGCACACACAACCATTGTTCAAAAAAGCACTTTCTTCGCTCTCAAATACATTGTGAGCATGGGATTATACGGCGCGTCATTGTGAACCAGCGGAAGGTGCCAGGAGGCTCATTCCAAGTGTGCCTGACGCAGTTTCGCATCCCGTTCTATCTGCAACAGTTTTCGGTGGCTGAGAAGCACTGCTGTGGCGTTACAGCTAAAATGAGAAAATGTATTTCTCGCGTTGTGATAATGTATTTCAATCAACCTATAGGCTTTGTGGTAAAAATTTTCTCCATATATGGCACATGTGTGCCACGTCCAAAAAAAGCACTCCAATCACTCAGAGAAGGCCTCCGAAGAAAGTTTGGCACTTATGGAACACATTTAGTGTGATGTGCTTTATTGCTTGGCTCACACAACCATCGTTCAAAAAAGCACTTTATTCGTTCTCAAATACATTGTGAGCAAAGGATGATACGGCGCGTCATTGTGAACCAGAGGAAGGTGCCAGGAGGCTCACTCCAAGTGTGCCTGACGCAGCTTCGCATCCCGTTCTACCTGCAACATTTTCAGGTGCCTGAAAGGCACTGCTGTGGAGTTACAGCTAAAATGAGAAAA
The DNA here is from genome assembly GCF_030265055.1 of Doryrhamphus excisus. Lineage (NCBI taxonomy): Eukaryota > Metazoa > Chordata > Actinopteri > Syngnathiformes > Syngnathidae > Doryrhamphus > Doryrhamphus excisus. Next base: position 3,711,171 of record NC_080483.1, on the reverse strand, counting down.
TGTGTTTCTCTCGCTGTGATAATGTATTTCAAGCAACCTATAGGCTTTGTGGTAAAAATTTTCTCCATATATGGCACATGTGTGCCACGTCCAAAAAAGCACTTCACTCGCACAGAGAAGAGCGTTTTGGCACTTATGGAACACATTTAGTGTGATGTGCTTTATTTCTTGGCACACACAACCATTGTTCAAAAAAGCACTTTATTCGCTCTCAAATACATTGTGAGCAAAAGATGATACGGCGCGTCATTGTGAACCAGCGGAAGGTGCCAGGAGCCTCATTCCAAGTGTGCCTGACGCAGCTTCACATCCCGTTCTACCTGCAACAGTTTCAGGTGGCTGAAAGGCACTGCTGTGGAGTTACAGCTAAAATGAGAAAATGTGTTTCTCTCGCTGTGATAATGTATGTCAAGCAATCTATAGGCTTTGTGATAAAAAATTTTCTCCATATATGGCACATGTGTGCCACGTCCAAAAAAGCACTCCACTCGCTCAGAGAAGGCCTCCGAAGAGCGTTTTGGCACTTATTGAACACATTTAGTGTGATGTGCTTTATTTCTTGGCACACACAACCATTCTTCAAAAAAGCACTTTCTTCGCTCTCAAATACATTGTGAGCAAAGGATGATACGGCGCGTCATTGTGAACCAGCGGAAGGTGCCAGGAGGCTCATTCCAAGTGTGCCTGACGCAGCTTTGCATCCCGTTCTATCTGCAACAGTTTTCGGTGGCTGAGAAGCACTGCTGTTGCGTTACAGCTAAAATGAGAAAATGTATTTCTCGCGCTGTGATAATGTATTTCAAGCAACCTATAGGCTTTGTGGTAAAAATTTTCTCCATATATGGCACATGTGTGCCACGTCCAAAAAAGCACTCCAATCGCTCAGAGAAGGCCTCCGAAGAGTGTTTTGGCACTTATGGAACACATTTAGTGTGATGTGCTTTATTGCTTGGCTCACACAACCATTGTTCAAAAAAGCACTTTATTCGCTCTCAAATACATTGTGAGCAAAAGATGATACGGCGCGTCATTGTGAACCAGAGGAAGGTGCCAGGAGCCTCATTCCAAGTGTGCCTGACGCAGCTGCACATCCCGTTCTACCTGCAACAGTTTCAGGTGGCTGAAAGGCACTGCTGTGGAGTTACAGCTAAAATGAGAAAATGTGTTTCTCTCGCTGTGATAATGTATTTCAAGCAACCTATAGGCTTTGTGGTTAAAAATTTCTCCATATATGGCACATGTGTGCCACTTCCAAAATAGCACTCCACTCGCTGAGAGAAGAGCCTTTTGGCACTTATGAACACATTTAGTGCTTTATTTCTTGGCACACACAACCATTGTTCAAAAAAGCACTTTATTCGCTCTCAAATACATTGTGAGCAAAAGATGATACGGCGCGTCATTGTCAACCAGAGGAAGGTGGGAGGCTCATTCCAAGTGTGCCTGACGCAGCTTCGCATCCCGTTCTACCTGCAACAGTTTCAGGTGGCTGAAAGGCACTGCTGTGGAGTTACAGCTAAAATGAGAAAATGTGTTTCTCGCGCTGTGATAATGTATTTCAAGCAATCTATAGGCTTTGTGATAAAAAATTTTCTCCATATATGGCACATGTGTGCCACGTCCAAAAAAGGACTCCACTCGCTCAGAGAAGGCCTCCGAAGAGCGTTTTGGCACTTATTGACCACATTTAGTGTGATGTGCTTTATTTCTTGGCACACACAACCATTCTTCAAAAAAGCACTTTCTTCGCTCTCAAATACATTGTGAGCAAAGGATGATACGGCGCGTCATTGTGAACCAGCGGAAGGTGCCAGGAGGCTCATTCCAAGTGTGCCTGACGCAGCTTCGCATCCCGTTCTATCTGCAACAGTTTCATGTGGCTGAGAAGCACTGCTGTGGAGTTACAGCCAAATCTGAAAATGTGTTTCTCTCGCTGTGATAATGTATTTCAAGCAATCTATAGGCTTTGTGATAAAAAATTTTCTCCATGTATGGCACATGTGTGCCACGTCCAAAAAAGGACTCCACTCGCTCAGAGAAGGCCTCCGAAGAGCGTTTTGGCACTTATTGACCACATTTAGTGTGATGTGCTTTATTTCTTGGCACACACAACCATTCTTCAAAAAAGCACTTTCTTCGCTCTCAAATACATTGTGAGCAAAGGATGATACGGCGCGTCATTGTGAACCAGCGGAAGGTGCCAGGAGGCTCATTCCAAGTGTGCCTGACGCAGCTTGGCATCCCGTTCTATCTGCAACAGTTTCATGTGGCTGAGAAGCACTGCTGTGGAGTTACAGCCAAATCTGAAAATGTGTTTTTCTCGCTGTGATAATGTATTTCAATTTCACATGTGTGCCACGTACAAAAAAGCACTTCACTCGCACAGAGAAGAGCGTTTTGGCACTTATGGAACACATTTAGTGTGATGTGCTTTATTTCTTGGCACACACAACCATTGTTCAAAAAAGCACTTTATTCGCTCTCAAATACAATGTGAGCAAAGGAAGATACGGCGCGTCATTGTGAACCAGCGGAAGGTGCCAGGAGGCTAATTCCAAGTGTGCCTGACGCAGCTTCGCAACCCTTTCTACCTGCAACAGTTTCAGGTGGCTGAAAAGCACTGCTGTGGAGTTACAGCTAAAATGAGAAAATGTGTTTCGCTCGCTGTGATAATGTATTTCAAGCAACCTATAGGCTTTGTGGTAAAAATTTTCTCCATATATGGCACATGTGTGCCACGTCCAAAAAAGCACTCCAATCGCTCAGAGAAGGACTCCGAAGAGCGTTTTGGCACTTATGGAACACATTTAGTGCGATGTGCTTTATTGCTTGTCTCACACAACCATTGTTCAAAAAAGCACTTTATTCGCTCTCAAATACATTGTGAGCATGGGATTATACGGCGCGTCATTGCGAACCAGCGGAAGGTGCCAGGAGGCTCATTCCAAGTGTGCCTGACGCAGCTTTGCATCCCGTTCTATCTGCAACAGTTTTCGGTGGCTGAGAAGCACTGCTGTTGCGTTACAGCTAAAATGAGAAAATGTATTTCTGGCGCTGTGATAATGTATTTCAAGCAACCTATAGGCTTTGTGGTAAAATTTTTCTCCATATATGGCACATGTGTGCCACGTCCAAAAAAGCACTCCAATCGCTCAGAGAAGGCCTCCGAAGAGCGTTTTGGCACTTATGGAACACATTTAGTGCGATGTGCTTTATTGCTTGTCTCACACAACCATTGTTCAAAAAAGCACTTTATTCGCTCTCAAATACATTGTGAGCATGGGATTATACGGCGCGTCATTGCGAACCAGCGGAAGGTGCCAGGAGGCTCATTCCAAGTGTGCCTGACGCAGCTTTGCATCCCGTTCTATCTGCAACAGTTTTCGGTGGCTGAGAAGCACTGCTGTTGCGTTACAGCTAAAATGAGAAAATGTATTTCTGGCGCTGTGATAATGTATTTCAAGCAACCTATAGGCTTTGTGGTAAAAATTTTCTCCATATATGGCACATGTGTGCCACGTCCAAAAAAAGCACTCCAACCGCTCAGAGAAGGCCTCCGAAGAAAGTTTGGCACTTATGGAACACATTTAGTGTGATGTGCTTTATTGCTTGGCTCACACAACCATCGTTCAAAAAAGCACTTTATTCGTTCTCAAATACATTGTGAGCAAAGGATGATACGGCGCGTCATTGTGAACCAGAGGAAGGTGCCAGGAGGCTCACTCCAAGTGTGCCTGACGCAGCTTCGCATCCCGTTCTACCTGCAACATTTTCAGGTGCCTGAAAGGCACTGCTGTGGAGTTACAGCTAAAATGAGAAAATGTGTTTCTCTCGCTGTGATAATGTATTTCAAGCAACCTATAGGCTTTGTGGTAAAAATTTTCTCCATATATGGCACATGTGTGCCACGTCCAAAAAAGCACTTCACTCGCACAGAGAAGAGCGTTTTGGCACTTATGGAACACATTTAGTGTGATGTGCTTTATTTCTTGGCACACACAACCATTGTTCAAAAAAGCACTTTATTCGCTCTCAAATACATTGTGAGCAAAAGATGATACGGCGCGTCATTGTGAACCAGCGGAAGGTGCCAGGAGGCTAATTCCAAGTGTGCCTGACGCAGCTTCGCAACCCTTTCTACCTGCAACAGTTTCAGGTGGCTGAAAAGCACTGCTGTGGAGTTACAGCTAAAATGAGAAAATGTGTTTCGCTCGCTGTGATAATGTATTTCAAGCAACCTATAGGCTTTGTGGTAAAAATTTTCTCCATATATGGCACATGTGTGCCACGTCCAAAAAAGCACTCCAATCGCTCAGAGAAGGACTCCGAAGAGCGTTTTGGCACTTATGGAACACATTTAGTGCGATGTGCTTTATTGCTTGTCTCACACAACCATTGTTCAAAAAAGCACTTTATTCGCTCTCAAATACATTGTGAGCATGGGATTATACGGCGCGTCATTGCGAACCAGCGGAAGGTGCCAGGAGGCTCATTCCAAGTGTGCCTGACGCAGCTTTGCATCCCGTTCTATCTGCAACAGTTTTCGGTGGCTGAGAAGCACTGCTGTTGCGTTACAGCTAAAATGAGAAAATGTATTTCTGGCGCTGTGATAATGTATTTCAAGCAACCTATAGGCTTTGTGGTAAAATTTTTCTCCATATATGGCACATGTGTGCCACGTCCAAAAAAGCACTCCAATCGCTCAGAGAAGGCCTCCGAAGAGCGTTTTGGCACTTATGGAACACATTTAGTGCGATGTGCTTTATTGCTTGTCTCACACAACCATTGTTCAAAAAAGCACTTTATTCGCTCTCAAATACATTGTGAGCATGGGATTATACGGCGCGTCATTGCGAACCAGCGGAAGGTGCCAGGAGGCTCATTCCAAGTGTGCCTGACGCAGCTTTGCATCCCGTTCTATCTGCAACAGTTTTCGGTGGCTGAGAAGCACTGCTGTTGCGTTACAGCTAAAATGAGAAAATGTATTTCTGGCGCTGTGATAATGTATTTCAAGCAACCTATAGGCTTTGTGGTAAAAATTTTCTCCATATATGGCACATGTGTGCCACTTCCAAAAAAGCACTCCACTCGCTGAGAGAAGAGCCTTTTGGCACTTATGGAACACATTTAGTGCTTTATTTCTTGGCACACACAACCATTGTTCAAAAAAGCACTTTATTCGCTCTCAAATACATTGTGAGCAAAAGATGATACGGCGCGTCATTGTGAACCAGAGGAAGGTGCCAGGAGCCTCATTCCAAGTGTGCCTGACGCAGCTTCACATCCCGTTCTACCTGCAACAGTTTCAGGTGGCTGAAAGGCACTGCTGTGGAGTTACAGCTAAAATGAGAAAATGTGTTTCTCTCGCTGTGATAATGTATGTCAAGCAATCTATAGGCTTTGTGAGAAAAAAAATTCTCCATATATGGCACATGTGTGCCACGTCCAAAAAAGCACTCCACTCGCTCAGAGAAGGCCTCCGAAGAGCGTTTTGGCACTTATTGAACACATTTAGTGTGATGTGCTTTATTTCTTGGCACACACAACCATTCTTGAAAAAAGCACTTTCTTCGCTCTCAAATACATTGTGAGCAAAGGAAGATACGGCTTGTCATTGTGAACCAGCGGAAGGTGCCAGGAGGCTCATTCCAAGTGTGCCTGACGCAGCTTCACATCCCGTTCTATCTGCAACAGTTTCAGGTGGCTGAGAAGCACTGCTGTGGAAATGAGAAAATGTGTTTCTCTCGCTGTGATAATGTATTTCAAGCAACCTATAGGCTTTGTGGTAAAAATTTTCTCCATATATGGCACATGTGTGCCACGTCCAAAAAAGCACTCCAATCGCTCAGAGAAGGCCTCTGAAGAGGGTTTTGGCACTCTTGGAACACATTTAGTGTGATGTGCTTTATTGCTTGGCACACACAACCATTGTTCAAAAAAGCACTTTCTTCGCTCTCAAATACATTGTGAGCATGGGATTATACGGCGCGTCATTGTGAACCAGCGGAAGGTGCCAGGAGGCTCATTCCAAGTGTGCCTGACGCAGTTTCGCATCCCGTTCTATCTGCAACAGTTTTCGGTGGCTGAGAAGCACTGCTGTGGCGTTACAGCTAAAATGAGAAAATGCATTTCTCGCGTTGTGATAATGTATTTCAATCAACCTATAGGCTTTGTGGTAAAAATTTTCTCCATATATGGCACATGTGTGCCACGTCCAAAAAAAGCACTCCAATCGCTCAGAGAAGGCCTCCGAAGAAAGTTTGGCACTTATGGAACACATTTAGTGTGATGTGCTTTATTGCTTGGCTCACACAACCATCGTTCAAAAAAGCACTTTATTCGTTCTCAAATACATTGTGAGCAAAGGATGATACGGCGCGTCATTGTGAACCAGAGGAAGGTGCCAGGAGGCTCACTCCAAGTGTGCCTGACGCAGCTTCGCATCCCGTTCTACCTGCAACATTTTCAGGTGCCTGAAAGGCACTGCTGTGGAGTTACAGCTAAAATGAGAAAATGTGTTTCTCTCGCTGTGATAATGTATTTCAAGCAACCTATAGGCTTTGTGGTAAAAATTTTCTCCATATATGGCACATGTGTGCCACGTCCAAAAAAGCACTTCACTCGCACAGAGAAGAGCGTTTTGGCACTTATGGAACACATTTAGTGTGATGTGCTTTATTTCTTGGCACACACAACCATTGTTCAAAAAAGCACTTTATTCGCTCTCAAATACATTGTGAGCAAAAGATGATACGGCGCGTCATTGTGAACCAGCGGAAGGTGCCAGGAGCCTCATTCCAAGTGTGCCTGACGCAGCTTCACATCCCGTTCTACCTGCAACAGTTTCAGGTGGCTGAAAGGCACTGCTGTGGAGTTACAGCTAAAATGAGAAAATGTGTTTCTCTCGCTGTGATAATGTATGTCAAGCAATCTATAGGCTTTGTGATAAAAAATTTTCTCCATATATGGCACATGTGTGCCACGTCGAAAAAAGCACTCCACTCGCTCAGAGAAGGCCTCCGAAGAGCGTTTTGGCACTTATTGAACACATTTAGTGTGATGTGCTTTATTTCTTGGCACACACAACCATTCTTCAAAAAAGCACTTTCTTCGCTCTCAAATACATTGTGAGCAAAAGATGATACGGCGCGTCATTGTGAACCAGAGGAAGGTGCCAGGAGCCTCATTCCAAGTGTGCCTGACGCAGCTGCACATCCCGTTCTACCTGCAACAGTTTCAGGTGGCTGAAAGGCACTGCTGTGGAGTTACAGCTAAAAAGAGAAAATGTGTTTCTCTCGCTGTGATAATGTATTTCAAGCAATCTATAGGCTTTGTGGTTAAAAATTTCTCCATATATGGCACATGTGTGCCACTTCCAAAATAGCACTCCACTCGCTGAGAGAAGAGCCTTTTGGCACTTATGAACACATTTAGTGCTTTATTTCTTGGCACACACAACCATTGTTCAAAAAAGCACTTTATTCGCTCTCAAATACATTGTGAGCAAAAGATGATACGGCGCGTCATTGTCAACCAGAGGAAGGTGGGAGGCTCATTCCAAGTGTGCCTGACGCAGCTTCGCATCCCGTTCTACCTGCAACAGTTTCAGGTGGCTGAAAGGCACTGCTGTGGAGTTACAGCTAAAATGAGAAAATGTGTTTCTCGCGCTGTGATAATGTATGTCAAGCAATCTATAGGCTTTGTGATAAAAAATTTTCTCCATATATGGCACATGTGTGCCACGTCCAAAAAAGGACTCCACTCGCTCAGAGAAGGCCTCCGAAGAGCGTTTTGGCACTTATTGACCACATTTAGTGTGATGTGCTTTATTTCTTGGCACACACAACCATTCTTCAAAAAAGCACTTTCTTCGCTCTCAAATACATTGTGAGCAAAGGATGATACGGCGCGTCATTGTGAACCAGCGGAAGGTGCCAGGAGGCTCATTCCAAGTGTGCCTGACGCAGCTTCGCATCCCGTTCTATCTGCAACAGTTTCATGTGGCTGAGAAGCACTGCTGTGGAGTTACAGCCAAATCTGAAAATGTGTTTCTCTCGCTGTGATAATGTATTTCAAGCAATCTATAGGCATATGGTAAAAATTTTCTCCATATATGGCACATGTGTGCCACGTACAAAAAAGCACTTCACTCGCACAGAGAAGAGCGTTTTGGCACTTATGGAACACATTTAGTGCTTTATTTCTTGGCACACACAACCATTGTTCAAAAAAAGCACTTTATTCGCTCTCAAATACATTGTGAGCAAAAGATGATACGGCGCGTCATTGTGAACCAGAGGAAGGTGCCAGGAGCCTCATTCCAAGTGTGCCTGACGCAGCTTCGCATCCCGTTCTACCTGCAACAGTTTCAGGTGGCTGAAAGGCACTGCTGTGGAGTTACAGCTAAAATGAGAAAATGTGTTTCTCTCGCTGTGATAATGTATTTCAAGCAATCTATAGGCCTTGTGATAAAAAATTTTCTCCATGTATGGCACATGTGTGCCACGTCCAAAAAAGGACTCCACTCGCTCAGAGAAGGCCTCCGAAGAGCGTTTTGGCACTTATTGACCACATTTAGTGTGATGTGCTTTATTTCTTGGCACACACAACCATTCTTCAAAAAAGCACTTTCTTCGCTCTCAAATACATTGTGAGCAAAGGATGATACGGCGCGTCATTGTGAACCAGCGGAAGGTGCCAGGAGGCTCATTCCAAGTGTGCCTGACGCAGCTTGGCATCCCGTTCTATCTGCAACAGTTTCATGTGGCTGAGAAGCACTGCTGTGGAGTTACAGCCAAATCTGAAAATGTGTTTTTCTCGCTGTGATAATGTATTTCAATTTCACATGTGTGCCACGTACAAAAAAGCACTTCACTCGCACAGAGAAGAGCGTTTTGGCACTTATGGAACACATTTAGTGTGATGTGCTTTATTTCTTGGCACACACAACCATTGTTCAAAAAAGCACTTTATTCGCTCTCAAATACAATGTGAGCAAAGGAAGATACGGTGCGTCATTGTGAACCAGCGGAAAGTGCTAGGAGGCTAATTCCAAGTGTGCCTGACGCAGCTTCGCAACCCTTTCTACCTGCAACAGTTTCAGGTGGCTGAAAAGCACTGCTGTGGAGTTACAGCTAAAATGAGAAAATGTGTTTCGCTCGCTGTGATAATGTATTTCAAGCAACCTATAGGCTTTGTGGTAAAAATTTTCTCCATATATGGCACATGTGTGCCACGTCCAAAAAAGCACTCCAATCGCTCAGAGAAGGACTCCGAAGAGCGTTTTGGCACTTATGGAACACATTTAGTGCGATGTGCTTTATTGCTTGTCTCACACAACCATTGTTCAAAAAAGCACTTTATTCGCTCTCAAATACATTGTGAGCATGGGATTATACGGCGCGTCATTGCGAACCAGCGGAAGGTGCCAGGAGGCTCATTCCAAGTGTGCCTGACGCAGCTTTGCATCCCGTTCTATCTGCAACAGTTTTCGGTGGCTGAGAAGCACTGCTGTTGCGTTACAGCTAAAATGAGAAAATGTATTTCTGGCGCTGTGATAATGTATTTCAAGCAACCTATAGGCTTTGTGGTAAAAATTTTCTCCATATATGGCACATGTGTGCCACTTCCAAAAAAGCACTCCACTCGCTGAGAGAAGAGCCTTTTGGCACTTATGGAACACATTTAGTGCTTTATTTCTTGGCACACACAACCATTGTTCAAAAAAGCACTTTATTCGCTGTCAAATACATTGTGAGCAAAAGATGATACGGCGCGTCATTGTGAACCAGAGGAAGGTGCCAGGAGCCTCATTCCAAGTGTGCCTGACGCAGCTTCACATCCCGTTCTACCTGCAACAGTTTCAGGTGGCTGAAAGGCACTGCTGTGGAGTTACAGCTAAAATGAGAAAATGTGTTTCTCTCGCTGTGATAATGTATGTCAAGCAATCTATAGGCTTTGTGATAAAAAAAATTCTCCATATATGGCACATGTGTGCCACGTCCAAAAAAGCACTCCACTCGCTCAGAGAAGGCCTCCGAAGAGCGTTTTGGCACTTATTGAACACATTTAGTGTGATGTGCTTTATTTCTTGGCACACACAACCATTCTTCAAAAAAGCACTTTCTTCGCTCTCAAATACATTGTGAGCAAAGGAAGATACGGCTTGTCATTGTGAACCAGCGGAAGGTGCCAGGAGGCTCATTCCAAGTGTGCCTGACGCAGCTTAACATCCCGTTCTATCTGCAACAGTTTCAGGTGGCTGAGAAGCACTGCTGTGGAAATGAGAAAATGTGTTTCTCTCGCTGTGATAATGTATTTCAAGCAACCTATAGGCTTTGTGGTAAAAATTTTCTCCATATATGGCACATGTGTGCCACGTCCAAAAAAGCACTCCAATCGCTCAGAGAAGGCCTCTGAAGAGGGTTTTGGCACTCTTGGAACACATTTAGTGTGATGTGCTTTATTGCTTGGCACACACAACCATTGTTCAAAAAAGCACTTTCTTCGCTCTCAAATACATTGTGAGCATGGGATTATACGGCGCGTCATTGTGAACCAGCGGAAGGTGCCAGGAGGCTCATTCCAAGTGTGCCTGACGCAGTTTCGCATCCCGTTCTATCTGCAACAGTTTCAGGTGGCTGAAAGGCACTGCTGTGGAGTTACAGCTAAAATGAGAAAATGTGTTTCTCTCGCTGTGATAATGTATGTCAAGCAATCTATAGGCTTTGTGATAAAAAAAAATTCTCCATATATGGCACATGTGTGCCACGTCCAAAAAAGCACTCCACTCGCTCAGAGAAGGCCTCCGAAGAGCGTTTTGGCACTTATTGAACACATTTAGTGTGATGTGCTTTATTTCTTGGCACACACAACCATTCTTCAAAAAAGCACTTTCTTCGCTCTCAAATACATTGTGAGCAAAAGATGATACGGCGCGTCATTGTGAACCAGAGGAAGGTGCCAGGAGCCTCATTCCAAGTGTGCCTGACGCAGCTGCACATCCCGTTCTACCTGCAACAGTTTCAGGTGGCTGAAAGGCACTGCTGTGGAGTTACAGCTAAAAAGAGAAAATGTGTTTCTCTCGCTGTGATAATGTATTTCAAGCAACCTATAGGCTTTGTGGTTAAAAATTTCTCCATATATGGCACATGTGTGCCACTTCCAAAATAGCACTCCACTCGCTGAGAGAAGAGCCTTTTGGCACTTATGAACACATTTAGTGCTTTATTTCTTGGCACACACAACCATTGTTCAAAAAAGCACTTTATTCGCTCTCAAATACATTGTGAGCAAAAGATGATACGGCGCGTCATTGTCAACCAGAGGAAGGTGGGAGGCTCATTCCAAGTGTGCCTGACGCAGCTTCGCATCCCGTTCTACCTGCAACAGTTTCAGGTGGCTGAAAGGCACTGCTGTGGAGTTACAGCTAAAATGAGAAAATGTGTTTCTCTCGCTGTGATAATGTATTTCAAGCAATCTATAGGCTTTGTGATAAAAAATTTTCTCCATATATGGCACATGTGTGCCACGTCCAAAAAAGGACTCCACTCGCTCAGAGAAGGCCTCCGAAGAGCGTTTTGGCACTTATTGACCACATTTAGTGTGATGTGCTTTATTTCTTGGCACACACAACCATTCTTCAAAAAAGCACTTTCTTCGCTCTCAAATACATTGTGAGCAAAGGATGATAAGGCGCGTCATTGTGAACCAGCGGAAGGTGCCAGGAGGCTCATTCCAAGTGTGCCTGACGCAGCTTCGCATCCCGTTCTATCTGCAACAGTTTCATGTGGCTGAGAAGCACTGCTGTGGAGTTACAGCCAAATCTGAAAATGTGTTTCTCTCGCTGTGATAATGTATTTCAAGCAATCTATAGGCATATGGTAAAAATTTTCTCCATATATGGCACATGTGTGCCACGTACAAAAAAGCACTTCACTCGCACAGAGAAGAGCGTTTTGGCACTTATGGAACACATTTAGTGCTTTATTTCTTGGCACACACAACCATTGTTCAAAAAAGCACTTTATTCGCTCTCAAATACATTGTGAGCAAAAGATGATACGGCGCGTCATTGTGAACCAGAGGAAGGTGCCAGGAGCCTCATTCCAAGTGTGCCTGACGCAGCTTCGCATCCCGTTCTACCTGCAACAGTTTCAGGTGGCTGAAAGGCACTGCTGTGGAGTTACAGCTAAAATGAGAAAATGTGTTTCTCTCGCTGTGATAATGTATTTCAAGCAATCTATAGGCTTTGTGATAAAAAATTTTCTCCATGTATGGCACATGTGTGCCACGTCCAAAAAAGGACTCCACTCGCTCAGAGAAGGCCTCCGAAGAGCGTTTTGGCACTTATTGACCACATTTAGTGTGATGTGCTTTATTTCTTGGCACACACAACCATTCTTCAAAAAAGCACTTTCTTCGCTCTCAAATACATTGTGAGCAAAGGATGATACGGCGCGTCATTGTGAACCAGCGGAAGGTGCCAGGAGGCTCATTCCAAGTGTGCCTGACGCAGCTTGGCATCCCGTTCTATCTGCAACAGTTTCATGTGGCTGAGAAGCACTGCTGTGGAGTTACAGCCAAATCTGAAAATGTGTTTTTCTCGCTGTGATAATGTATTTCAATTTCACATGTGTGCCACGTACAAAAAAGCACTTCACTCGCACAGAGAAGAGCGTTTTGGCACTTATCGAACACATTTAGTGTGATGTGCTTTATTTCTTGGCACACACAACCATTGTTCAAAAAAGCACTTTATTCGCTCTCAAATACAATGTGAGCAAAGGAAGATACGGTGCGTCATTGTGAACCAGCGGAAAGTGCTAGGAGGCTAATTCCAAGTGTGCCTGACGCAGCTTCGCAACCATTTCTACCTGCAACAGTTTCAGGTGGCTGAAAAGCACTGCTGTGGAGTTACAGCTAAAATGAGAAAATGTGTTTCGCTCGCTGTGATAATGTATTTCAAGCAACCTATAGGCTTTGTGGTAAAAATTTTCTCCATATATGGCACATGTGTGCCACGTCCAAAAAACCACTCCAATCGCTCAGAGAAGGACTCCGAAGAGCGTTTTGGCACTTATGGAACACATTTAGTGCGATGTGCTTTATTGCTTGTCTCACACAACCATTGTTCAAAAAAGCACTTTATTCGCTCTCAAATACATTGTGAGCATGGGATTATACGGCGCGTCATTGCGAACCAGCGGAAGGTGCCAGGAGGCTCATTCCAAGTGTGCCTGACGCAGCTTTGCATCCCGTTCTATCTGCAACAGTTTTCGGTGGCTGAGAAGCACTGCTGTTGCGTTACAGCTAAAATGAGAAAATGTATTTCTGGGGCTGTGATAATGTATTTCAAGCAACCTATAGGCTTTGTGGTAAAATTTTTCTCCATATATGGCACATGTGTGCCACGTCCAAAAAAGCACTCCAATCGCTCAGAGAAGGCCTCCGAAGAGCGTTTTGGCACTTATGGAACACATTTAGTGCGATGTGCTTTATTGCTTGTCTCACACAACCATTGTTCAAAAAAGCACTTTATTCGCTCTCAAATACATTGTGAGCATGGGATTATACGGCGCGTCATTGCGAACCAGCGGAAGGTGCCAGGAGGCTCATTCCAAGTGTGCCTGACGCAGCTTTGCATCCCGTTCTATCTGCAACAGTTTTCGGTGGCTGAGAAGCACTGCTGTTGCGTTACAGCTAAAATGAGAACATGTATTTCTGGCGCTGTGATAATGTATTTCAAGCAACCTATAGGCTTTGTGGTAAAAATTTTCTCCATATATGGCACATGTGTGCCACTTCCAAAAAAGCACTCCACTCGCTGAGAGAAGAGCCTTTTGGCACTTATGGAACACATTTAGTGCTTTATTTCTTGGCACACACAACCATTGTTCAAAAAAGCACTTTATTCGCTCTCAAATACATTGTGAGCAAAAGATGATACGGCGCGTCATTGTGAACCAGAGGAAGGTGCCAGGAGCCTCATTCCAAGTGTGCCTGACGCAGCTTCACATCCCGTTCTACCTGCAACAGTTTCAGGTGGCTGAAAGGCACTGCTGTGGAGTTACAGCTAAAATGAGAAAATGTGTTTCTCTCGCTGTGATAATGTATGTCAAGCAATCTATAGGCTTTGTGATAAAAAAAATTCTCCATATATGGCACATGTGTGCCACGTCCAAAAAAGCACTCCACTCGCTCAGAGAAGGCCTCCGAAGAGCGTTTTGGCACTTATTGAACACATTTAGTGTGATGTGCTTTATTTCTTGGCACACACAACCATTCTTCAAAAAAGCACTTTCTTCGCTCTCAAATACATTGTGAGCAAAGGAAGATACGGCTTGTCATTGTGAACCAGCGGAAGGTGCCAGGAGGCTCATTCCAAGTGTGCCTGACGCAGCTTAACATCCCGTTCTATCTGCAACAGTTTCAGGTGGCTGAGAAGCACTGCTGTGGAAATGAGAAAATGTGTTTCTCTCGCTGTGATAATGTATTTCAAGCAACCTATAGGCTTTGTGGTAAAAATTTTCTCCATATATGGCACATGTGTGCCACGTCCAAAAAAGCACTCCAATCGCTCAGAGAAGGCCTCTGAAGAGGGTTTTGGCACTCTTGGAACACATTTAGTGTGATGTGCTTTATTGCTTGGCACACACAACCATTGTTCAAAAAAGCACTTTCTTCGCTCTCAAATACATTGTGAGCATGGGATTATACGGCGCGTCATTGTGAACCAGCGGAAGGTGCCAGGAGGCTCATTCCAAGTGTGCCTGACGCAGTTTCGCATCCCGTTCTATCTGCAACAGTTTCAGGTGGCTGAAAGGCACTGCTGTGGAGTTACAGCTAAAATGAGAAAATGTGTTTCTCTCGCTGTGATAATGTATGTCAAGCAATCTATAGGCTTTGTGATAAAAAAAAATTCTCCATATATGGCACATGTGTGCCACGTCCAAAAAAGCACTCCACTCGCTCAGAGAAGGCCTCCGAAGAGCGTTTTGGCACTTATTGAACACATTTAGTGTGATGTGCTTTATTTCTTGGCACACACAACCATTCTTCAAAAAAGCACTTTCTTCGCTCTCAAATACATTGTGAGCAAAAGATGATACGGCGCGTCATTGTGAACCAGAGGAAGGTGCCAGGAGCCTCATTCCAAGTGTGCCTGACGCAGCTGCACATCCCGTTCTACCTGCAACAGTTTCAGGTGGCTGAAAGGCACTGCTGTGGAGTTACAGCTAAAAAGAGAAAATGTGTTTCTCTCGCTGTGATAATGTATTTCAAGCAACCTATAGGCTTTGTGGTTAAAAATTTCTCCATATATGGCACATGTGTGCCACTTCCAAAATAGCACTCCACTCGCTGAGAGAAGAGCCTTTTGGCACTTATGAACACATTTAGTGCTTTATTTCTTGGCACACACAACCATTGTTCAAAAAAGCACTTTATTCGCTCTCAAATACATTGTGAGCAAAAGATGATACGGCGCGTCATTGTCAACCAGAGGAAGGTGGGAGGCTCATTCCAAGTGTGCCTGACGCAGCTTCGCATCCCGTTCTACCTGCAACAGTTTCAGGTGGCTGAAAGGCACTGCTGTGGAGTTACAGCTAAAATGAGAAAATGTGTTTCTCTCGCTGTGATAATGTATTTCAAGCAATCTATAGGCTTTGTGATAAAAAATTTTCTCCATATATGGCACATGTGTGCCACGTCCAAAAAAGGACTCCACTCGCTCAGAGAAGGCCTCCGAAGAGCGTTTTGGCACTTATTGACCACATTTAGTGTGATGTGCTTTATTTCTTGGCACACACAACCATTCTTCAAAAAAGCACTTTCTTCGCTCTCAAATACATTGTGAGCAAAGGATGATAAGGCGCGTCATTGTGAACCAGCGGAAGGTGCCAGGAGGCTCATTCCAAGTGTGCCTGACGCAGCTTCGCATCCCGTTCTATCTGCAACAGTTTCATGTGGCTGAGAAGCACTGCTGTGGAGTTACAGCCAAATCTGAAAATGTGTTTCTCTCGCTGTGATAATGTATTTCAAGCAATCTATAGGCATATGGTAAAAATTTTCTCCATATATGGCACATGTGTGCCACGTACAAAAAAGCACTTCACTCGCACAGAGAAGAGCGTTTTGGCACTTATGGAACACATTTAGTGCTTTATTTCTTGGCACACACAACCATTGTTCAAAAAAGCACTTTATTCGCTCTCAAATACATTGTGAGCAAAAGATGATACGGCGCGTCATTGTGAACCAGAGGAAGGTGCCAGGAGCCTCATTCCAAGTGTGCCTGACGCAGCTTCGCATCCCGTTCTACCTGCAACAGTTTCAGGTGGCTGAAAGGCACTGCTGTGGAGTTACAGCTAAAATGAGAAAATGTGTTTCTCTCGCTGTGATAATGTATTTCAAGCAATCTATAGGCTTTGTGATAAAAAATTTTCTCCATGTATGGCACATGTGTGCCACGTCCAAAAAAGGACTCCACTCGCTCAGAGAAGGCCTCCGAAGAGCGTTTTGGCACTTATTGACCACATTTAGTGTGATGTGCTTTATTTCTTGGCACACACAACCATTCTTCAAAAAAGCACTTTCTTCGCTCTCAAATACATTGTGAGCAAAGGATGATACGGCGCGTCATTGTGAACCAGCGGAAGGTGCCAGGAGGCTCATTCCAAGTGTGCCTGACGCAGCTTGGCATCCCGTTCTATCTGCAACAGTTTCATGTGGCTGAGAAGCACTGCTGTGGAGTTACAGCCAAATCTGAAAATGTGTTTTTCTCGCTGTGATAATGTATTTCAATTTCACATGTGTGCCACGTACAAAAAAGCACTTCACTCGCACAGAGAAGAGCGTTTTGGCACTTATCGAACACATTTAGTGTGATGTGCTTTATTTCTTGGCACACACAACCATTGTTCAAAAAAGCACTTTATTCGCTCTCAAATACAATGTGAGCAAAGGAAGATACGGTGCGTCATTGTGAACCAGCGGAAAGTGCTAGGAGGCTAATTCCAAGTGTGCCTGACGCAGCTTCGCAACCATTTCTACCTGCAACAGTTTCAGGTGGCTGAAAAGCACTGCTGTGGAGTTACAGCTAAAATGAGAAAATGTGTTTCGCTCGCTGTGATAATGTATTTCAAGCAACCTATAGGCTTTGTGGTAAAAATTTTCTCCATATATGGCACATGTGTGCCACGTCCAAAAAACCACTCCAATCGCTCAGAGAAGGACTCCGAAGAGCGTTTTGGCACTTATGGAACACATTTAGTGCGATGTGCTTTATTGCTTGTCTCACACAACCATTGTTCAAAAAAGCACTTTATTCGCTCTCAAATACATTGTGAGCATGGGATTATACGGCGCGTCATTGCGAACCAGCGGAAGGTGCCAGGAGGCTCATTCCAAGTGTGCCTGACGCAGCTTTGCATCCCGTTCTATCTGCAACAGTTTTCGGTGGCTGAGAAGCACTGCTGTTGCGTTACAGCTAAAATGAGAAAATGTATTTCTGGGGCTGTGATAATGTATTTCAAGCAACCTATAGGCTTTGTGGTAAAATTTTTCTCCATATATGGCACATGTGTGCCACGTCCAAAAAAGCACTCCAATCGCTCAGAGAAGGCCTCCGAAGAGCGTTTTGGCACTTATGGAACACATTTAGTGCGATGTGCTTTATTGCTTGTCTCACACAACCATTGTTCAAAAAAGCACTTTATTCGCTCTCAAATACATTGTGAGCATGGGATTATACGGCGCGTCATTGCGAACCAGCGGAAGGTGCCAGGAGGCTCATTCCAAGTGTGCCTGACGCAGCTTTGCATCCCGTTCTATCTGCAACAGTTTTCGGTGGCTGAGAAGCACTGCTGTTGCGTTACAGCTAAAATGAGAACATGTATTTCTGGCGCTGTGATAATGTATTTCAAGCAACCTATAGGCTTTGTGGTAAAAATTTTCTCCATATATGGCACATGTGTGCCACTTCCAAAAAAGCACTCCACTCGCTGAGAGAAGAGCCTTTTGGCACTTATGGAACACATTTAGTGCTTTATTTCTTGGCACACACAACCATTGTTCAAAAAAGCACTTTATTCGCTCTCAAATACATTGTGAGCAAAAGATGATACGGCGCGTCATTGTGAACCAGAGGAAGGTGCCAGGAGCCTCATTCCAAGTGTGCCTGACGCAGCTTCACATCCCGTTCTACCTGCAACAGTTTCAGGTGGCTGAAAGGCACTGCTGTGGAGTTACAGCTAAAATGAGAAAATGTGTTTCTCTCGCTGTGATAATGTATGTCAAGCAATCTATAGGCTTTGTGATAAAAAAAATTCTCCATATATGGCACATGTGTGCCACGTCCAAAAAAGCACTCCACTCGCTCAGAGAAGGCCTCCGAAGAGCGTTTTGGCACTTATTGAACACATTTAGTGTGATGTGCTTTATTTCTTGGCACACACAACCATTCTTGAAAAAAGCACTTTCTTCGCTCTCAAATACATTGTGAGCAAAGGAAGATACGGCTTGTCATTGTGAACCAGCGGAAGGTGCCAGGAGGCTCATTCCAAGTGTGCCTGACGCAGCTTCACATCCCGTTCTATCTGCAACAGTTTCAGGTGGCTGAGAAGCACTGCTGTGGAAATGAGAAAATGTGTTTCTCTCGCTGTGATAATGTATTTCAAGCAACCTATAGGCTTTGTGGTAAAAATTTTCTCCATATATGGCACATGTGTGCCACGTCCAAAAAAGCACTCCAATCGCTCAGAGAAGGCCTCTGAAGAGGGTTTTGGCACTCTTGGAACACATTTAGTGTGATGTGCTTTATTGCTTGGCACACACAACCATTGTTCAAAAAAGCACTTTCTTCGCTCTCAAATACATTGTGAGCATGGGATTATACGGCGCGTCATTGTGAACCAGCGGAAGGTGCCAGGAGGCTCATTCCAAGTGTGCCTGACGCAGTTTCGCATCCCGTTCTATCTGCAACAGTTTTCGGTGGCTGAGAAGCACTGCTGTGGCGTTACAGCTAAAATGAGAAAATGTATTTCTCGCGTTGTGATAATGTATTTCAATCAACCTATAGGCTTTGTGGTAAAAATTTTCTCCATATATGGCACATGTGTGCCACGTCCAAAAAAAGCACTCCAATCGCTCAGAGAAGGCCTCCGAAGAAAGTTTGGCACTTATGGAACACATTTAGTGTGATGTGCTTTATTGCTTGGCTCACACAACCATCGTTCAAAAAAGCACTTTATTCGTTCTCAAATACATTGTGAGCAAAGGATGATACGGCGCGTCATTGTGAACCAGAGGAAGGTGCCAGGAGGCTCAGTCCAAGTGTGCCTGACGCAGCTTCGCATCCCGTTCTACCTGCAACATTTTCAGGTGCCTGAAAGGCACTGCTGTGGAGTTACAGCTAAAATGAGAAAATGTGTTTCTCTCGCTGTGATAATGTATTTCAAGCAACCTATAGGCTTTGTGGTAAAAATTTTCTCCATATATGGCACATGTGTGCCACGTCCAAAAAAGCACTTCACTCGCACAGAGAAGAGCGTTTTGGCACTTATGGAACACATTTAGTGTGATGTGCTTTATTTCTTGGCACACACAACCATTGTTCAAAAAAGCACTTTATTCGCTCTCAAATACATTGTGAGCAAAAGATGATACGGCGCGTCATTGTGAACCAGCGGAAGGTGCCAGGAGCCTCATTCCAAGTGTGCCTGACGCAGCTTCACATCCCGTTCTACCTGCAACAGTTTCAGGTGGCTGAAAGGCACTGCTGTGGAGTTACAGCTAAAATGAGAAAATGTGTTTCTCTCGCTGTGATAATGTATGTCAAGCAATCTATAGGCTTTGTGATAAAAAATTTTCTCCATATATGGCACATGTGTGCCACGTCCAAAAAAGCACTCCACTCGCTCAGAGAAGGCCTCCGAAGAGCGTTTTGGCACTTATTGAACACATTTAGTGTGATGTGCTTTATTTCTTGGCACACACAACCATTCTTCAAAAAAGCACTTTCTTCGCTCTCAAATACATTGTGAGCAAAAGATGATACGGCGCGTCATTGTGAACCAGAGGAAGGTGCCAGGAGCCTCATTCCAAGTGTGCCTGACGCAGCTGCACATCCCGTTCTACCTGCAACAGTTTCAGGTGGCTGAAAGTCACTGCTGTGGAGTTACAGCTAAAAAGAGAAAATGTGTTTCTCTCGCTGTGATAATGTATTTCAAGCAACCTATAGGCTTTGTGGTTAAAAATTTCTCCATATATGGCACATGTGTGCCACATCCAAAATAGCACTCCACTCGCTGAGAGAAGAGCCTTTTGGCACTTATGAACACATTTAGTGCTTTATTTCTTGGCACACACAACCATTGTTCAAAAAAGCACTTTATTCGCTCTCAAATACATTGTGAGCAAAAGATGATACGGCGCGTCATTGTGAACCAGCGGAAGGTGCCAGGAGCCTCATTCCAAGTGTGCCTGACGCAGCTTCACATCCCGTTCTACCTGCAACAGTTTCAGGTGGCTGAAAGGCACTGCTGTGGAGTTACAGCTAAAATGAGAAAATGTGTTTCTCTCGCTGTGATAATGTATGTCAAGCAATCTATAGGCTTTGTGATAAAAAATTTTCTCCATATATGGCACATGTGTGCCACGTCCAAAAAAGCACTCCACTCGCTCAGAGAAGGCCTCCGAAGAGCGTTTTGGCACTTATTGAACACATTTAGTGTGATGTGCTTTATTTCTTGGCACACACAACCATTCTTCAAAAAAGCACTTTCTTCGCTCTCAAATACATTGTGAGCAAAAGATGATACGGCGCGTCATTGTGAACCAGAGGAAGGTGCCAGGAGCCTCATTCCAAGTGTGCCTGACGCAGCTGCACATCCCGTTCTACCTGCAACAGTTTCAGGTGGCTGAAAGGCACTGCTGTGGAGTTACAGCTAAAAAGAGAAAATGTGTTTCTCTCGCTGTGATAATGTATTTCAAGCAACCTATAGGCTTTGTGGTTAAAAATTTCTCCATATATGGCACATGTGTGCCACTTCCAAAATAGCACTCCACTCGCTGAGAGAAGAGCCTTTTGGCACTTATGAACACATTTAGTGCTTTATTTCTTGGCACACACAACCATTGTTCAAAAAAGCACTTTATTCGCTCTCAAATACATTGTGAGCAAAAGATGATACGGCGCGTCATTGTCAACCAGAGGAAGGTGGGAGGCTCATTCCAAGTGTGCCTGACGCAGCTTCGCATCCCGTTCTACCTGCAACAGTTTCAGGTGGCTGAAAGGCACTGCTGTGGAGTTACAGCTAAAATGAGAAAATGTGTTTCTCGCGCTGTGATAATGTATTTCAAGCAATCTATAGGCTTTGTGATAAAAAAATTTTCTCCATATATGGCACATGTGTGCCACGTCCAAAAAAGGACTCCACTCGCTCAGAGAAGGCCTCCGAAGAGCGTTTTGGCACTTATTGACCACATTTAGTGTGATGTGCTTTATTTCTTGGCACACACAACCATTCTTCAAAGAAGCACTTTCTTCGCTCTCAAATACATTGTGAACAAAGGATGATACGGCGCGTCATTGTGAACCAGCGGAAGGTGCCAGGAGGCTCATTCCAAGTGTGCCTGACGCAGCTTCGCATCCCGTTCTATCTGCAACAGTTTCATGTGGCTGAGAAGCACTGCTGTGGAGTTACAGCCAAATCTGAAAATGTGTTTCTCTCGCTGTGATAATGTATTTCAAGCAATCTATAGGCATATGGTAAAAATTTTCTCCATATATGGCACATGTGTGCCACGTACAAAAAAGCACTTCACTCGCACAGAGAAGAGCGTTTTGGCACTTATGGAACACATTTAGTGCTTTATTTCTTGGCACACACAACCATTGTTCAAAAAAGCACTTTATTCGCTCTCAAATACATTGTGAGCAAAAGATGATACGGCGCGTCATTGTGAACCAGAGGAAGGTGCCAGGAGCCTCATTCCAAGTGTGCCTGACGCAGCTTCGCATCCCGTTCTACCTGCAACAGTTTCAGGTGGCTGAAAGGCACTGCTGTGGAGTTACAGCTAAAATGAGAAAATGTGTTTCTCTCGCTGTGATAATGTATTTCAAGCAATCTATAGGCTTTGTGATAAAAAATTTTCTCCATGTATGGCACATGTGTGCCACGTCCAAAAAAGGACTCCACTCGCTCAGAGAAGGCCTCCGAAGAGCGTTTTGGCACTTATTGACCACATTTAGTGTGATGTGCTTTATTTCTTGGCACACACAACCATTCTTCAAAAAAGCACTTTCTTCGCTCTCAAATACATTGTGAGCAAAGGATGAAACGGCGCGTCATTGTGAACCAGCGGAAGGTGCCAGGAGGCTCATTCCAAATGTGCCTGACGCAGCTTGGCATCCCGTTCTATCTGCAACAGTTTCATGTGGCTGAGAAGCACTGCTGTGGAGTTACAGCCAAATCTGAAAATGTGTTTTTCTCGCTGTGATAATGTATTTCAATTTCACATGTGTGCCACGTACAAAAAAGCACTTCACTCGCACAGAGAAGAGCGTTTTGGCACTTATGGAACACATTTAGTGTGATGTGCTTTATTTCTTGGCACACACAACCATTGTTCAAAAAAGCACTTTATTCGCTCTCAAATACAATGTGAGCAAAGGAAGATACGGTGCGTCATTGTGAACCAGCGGAAAGTGCTAGGAGGCTAATTCCAAGTGTGCCTGACGCAGCTTCGCAACCCTTTCTACCTGCAACAGTTTCAGGTGGCTGAAAAGCACTGCTGTGGAGTTACAGCTAAAATGAGAAAATGTGTTTCGCTCGCTGTGATAATGTATTTCAAGCAACCTATAGGCTTTGTGGTAAAAATTTTCTCCATATATGGCACATGTGTGCCACGTCCAAAAAACCACTCCAATCGCTCAGAGAAGGACTCCGAAGAGCGTTTTGGCACTTATGGAACACATTTAGTGCGATGTGCTTTATTGCTTGTCTCACACAACCATTGTTCAAAAAAGCACTTTATTCGCTCTCAAATACATTGTGAGCATGGGATTATACGGCGCGTCATTGCGAACCAGCGGAAGGTGCCAGGAGGCTCATTCCAAGTGTGCCTGACGCAGCTTTGCATCCCGTTCTATCTGCAACAGTTTTCGGTGGCTGAGAAGCACTGCTGTTGCGTTACAGCTAAAATGAGAACATGTATTTCTGGCGCTGTGATAATGTATTTCAAGCAACCTATAGGCTTTGTGGTAAAAATTTTCTCCATATATGGCACATGTGTGCCACTTCCAAAAAAGCACTCCACTCGCTGAGAGAAGAGCCTTTTGGCACTTATGGAACACATTTAGTGCTTTATTTCTTGGCACACACAACCATTGTTCAAAAAAGCACTTTATTCGCTCTCAAATACATTGTGAGCAAAAGATGATACGGCGCGTCATTGTGAACCAGAGGAAGGTGCCAGGAGCCTCATTCCAAGTGTGCCTGACGCAGCTTCACATCCCGTTCTACCTGCAACAGTTTCAGGTGGCTGAAAGGCACTGCTGTGGAGTTACAGCTAAAATGAGAAAATGTGTTTCTCTCGCTGTGATAATGTATGTCAAGCAATCTATAGGCTTTGTGATAAAAAAAATTCTCCATATATGGCACATGTGTGCCACGTCCAAAAAAGCACTCCACTCGCTCAGAGAAGGCCTCCGAAGAGCGTTTTGGCACTTATTGAACACATTTAGTGTGATGTGCTTTATTTCTTGGCACACACAACCATTCTTGAAAAAAGCACTTTCTTCGCTCTCAAATACATTGTGAGCAAAGGAAGATACGGCTTGTCATTGTGAACCAGCGGAAGGTGCCAGGAGGCTCATTCCAAGTGTGCCTGACGCAGCTTCACATCCCGTTCTATCTGCAACAGTTTCAGGTGGCTGAGAAGCACTGCTGTGGAAATGAGAAAATGTGTTTCTCTCGCTGTGATAATGTATTTCAAGCAACCTATAGGCTTTGTGGTAAAAATTTTCTCCATATATGGCACATGTGTGCCACGTCCAAAAAAGCACTCCAATCGCTCAGAGAAGGCCTCTGAAGAGGGTTTTGGCACTCTTGGAACACATTTAGTGTGATGTGCTTTATTGCTTGGCACACACAACCATTGTTCAAAAAAGCACTTTCTTCGCTCTCAAATACATTGTGAGCATGGGATTATACGGCGCGTCATTGTGAACCAGCGGAAGGTGCCAGGAGGCTCATTCCAAGTGTGCCTGACGCAGTTTCGCATCCCGTTCTATCTGCAACAGTTTTCGGTGGCTGAGAAGCACTGCTGTGGCGTTACAGCTAAAATGAGAAAATGTATTTCTCGCGTTGTGATAATGTATTTCAATCAACCTTTAGGCTTTGTGGTAAAAATTTTCTCCATATATGGCACATGTGTGCCACGTCCAAAAAAAGCACTCCAATCGCTCAGAGAAGGCCTCCGAAGAAAGTTTGGCACTTATGGAACACATTTAGTGTGATGTGCTTTATTGCTTGGCTCACACAACCATCGTTCAAAAAAGCACTTTATTCGTTCGCAAATACATTGTGAGCAAAGGATGATACGGCGCGTCATTGTGAACCAGAGGAAGGTGCCAGGAGGCTCACTCCAAGTGTGCCTGACGCAGCTTCGCATCCCGTTCTACCTGCAACATTTTCAGGTGCCTGAAAGGCACTGCTGTGGAGTTACAGCTAAAATGAGAAAATGTGTTTCTCTCGCTGTGATAATGTATTTCAAGCAACCTATAGGCTTTGTGGTAAAAATTTTCTCCATATATGGCACATGTGTGCCACGTCCAAAAAAGCACTTCACTCGCACAGAGAAGAGCGTTTTGGCACTTATGGAACACATTTAGTGTGATGTGCTTTATTTCTTGGCACACACAACCATTGTTCAAAAAAGCACTTTATTCGCTCTCAAATACATTGTGAGCAAAAGATGATACGGCGCGTCATTGTGAACCAGCGGAAGGTGCCAGGAGCCTCATTCCAAGTGTGCCTGACGCAGCTTCACATCCCGTTCTACCTGCAACAGTTTCAGGTGGCTGAAAGGCACTGCTGTGGAGTTACAGCTAAAATGAGAAAATGTGTTTCTCTCGCTGTGATAATGTATGTCAAGCAATCTATAGGCTTTGTGATAAAAAATTTTCTCCATATATGGCACATGTGTGCCACGTCCAAAAAAGCACTCCACTCGCTCAGAGAAGGCCTCCGAAGAGCGTTTTGGCACTTATTGAACACATTTAGTGTGATGTGCTTTATTTCTTGGCACACACAACCATTCTTCAAAAAAGCACTTTCTTCGCTCTCAAATACATTGTGAGCAAAAGATGATACGGCGCGTCATTGTGAACCAGAGGAAGGTGCCAGGAGCCTCATTCCAAGTGTGCCTGACGCAGCTGCACATCCCGTTCTACCTGCAACAGTTTCAGGTGGCTGAAAGGCACTGCTGTGGAGTTACAGCTAAAAAGAGAAAATGTGTTTCTCTCGCTGTGATAATGTATTTCAAGCAACCTATAGGCTTTGTGGTTAAAAATTTCTCCATATATGGCACATGTGTGCCACTTCCAAAATAGCACTCCACTCGCTGAGAGAAGAGCCTTTTGGCACTTATGAACACATTTAGTGCTTTATTTCTTGGCACACACAACCATTGTTCAAAAAAGCACTTTATTCGCTCTCAAATACATTGTGAGCAAAAGATGATACGGCGCGTCATTGTCAACCAGAGGAAGGTGGGAGGCTCATTCCAAGTGTGCCTGACGCAGCTTCGCATCCCGTTCTACCTGCAACAGTTTCAGGTGGCTGAAAGGCACTGCTGTGGAGTTACAGCTAAAATGAGAAAATGTGTTTCTCGCGCTGTGATAATGTATTTCAAGCAATCTATAGGCTTTGTGATAAAAAATTTTCTCCATATATGGCACATGTGTGCCACGTCCAAAAAAGGACTCCACTCGCTCAGAGAAGGCCTCCGAAGAGCGTTTTGGCACTTATTGACCACATTTAGTGTGATGTGCTTTATTTCTTGGCACACACAACCATTCTTCAAAAAAGCACTTTCTTCGCTCTCAAATACATTGTGAGCAAAGGATGATACGGCGCGTCATTGTGAACCAGCGGAAGGTGCCAGGAGGCTCATTCCAAGTGTGCCTGACGCAGCTTCGCATCCCGTTCTATCTGCAACAGTTTCATGTGGCTGAGAAGCACTGCTGTGGAGTTACAGCCAAATCTGAAAATGTGTTTCTCTCGCTGTGATAATGTATTTCAAGCAATCTATAGGCATATGGTAAAAATTTTCTCCATATATGGCACATGTGTGCCACGTACAAAAAAGCACTTCACTCGCACAGAGAAGAGCGTTTTGGCACTTATGGAACACATTTAGTGCTTTATTTCTTGGCACACACAACCATTGTTCAAAAAAGCACTTTATTCGCTCTCAAATACATTGTGAGCAAAAGATGATACGGCGCGTCATTGTGAACCAGAGGAAGGTGCCAGGAGCCTCATTCCAAGTGTGCCTGACGCAGCTTCGCATCCCGTTCTACCTGCAACAGTTTCAGGTGGCTGAAAGGCACTGCTGTGGAGTTACAGCTAAAATGAGAAAATGTGTTTCTCTCGCTGTGATAATGTATTTCAAGCAATCTATAGGCTTTGTGATAAAAAATTTTCTCCATGTATGGCACATGTGTGCCACGTCCAAAAAAGGACTCCACTCGCTCAGAGAAGGCCTCCGAAGAGCGTTTTGGCACTTATTGACCACATTTAGTGTGATGTGCTTTATTTCTTGGCACACACAACCATTCTTCAAAAAAGCACTTTCTTCGCTCTCAAATACATTGTGAGCAAAGGATGATACGGCGCGTCATTGTGAACCAGCGGAAGGTGCCAGGAGGCTCATTCCAAATGTGCCTGACGCAGCTTGGCATCCCGTTCTATCTGCAACAGTTTCATGTGGCTGAGAAGCACTGCTGTGGAGTTACAGCCAAATCTGAAAATGTGTTTTTCTCGCTGTGATAATGTATTTCAATTTCACATGTGTGCCACGTACAAAAAAGCACTTCACTCGCACAGAGAAGAGCGTTTTGGCACTTATGGAACACATTTAGTGTGATGTGCTTTATTTCTTGGCACACACAACCATTGTTCAAAAAAGCACTTTATTCGCTCTCAAATACAATGTGAGCAAAGGAAGATACGGTGCGTCATTGTGAACCAGCGGAAAGTGCTAGGAGGCTAATTCCAAGTGTGCCTGACGCAGCTTCGCAACCCTTTCTACCTGCAACAGTTTCAGGTGGCTGAAAAGCACTGCTGTGGAGTTACAGCTAAAATGAGAAAATGTGTTTCGCTCGCTGTGATAATGTATTTCAAGCAACCTATAGGCTTTGTGGTAAAAATTTTCTCCATATATGGCACATGTGTGCCACGTCCAAAAAAGCACTCCAATCGCTCAGAGAAGGACTCCGAAGAGCGTTTTGGCACTTATGGAACACATTTAGTGCGATGTGCTTTATTGCTTGTCTCACACAACCATTGTTCAAAAAAGCACTTTATTCGCTCTCAAATACATTGTGAGCATGGGATTATACGGCGCGTCATTGCGAACCAGCGGAAGGTGCCAGGAGGCTCATTCCAAGTGTGCCTGACGCAGCTTTGCATCCCGTTCTATCTGCAACAGTTTTCGGTGGCTGAGAAGCACTGCTGTTGCGTTACAGCTAAAATGAGAAAATGTATTTCTGGCGCTGTGATAATGTATTTCAAGCAACCTATAGGCTTTGTGGTAAAAATTTTCTCCATATATGGCACATGTGTGCCACTTCCAAAAAAGCACTCCACTCGCTGAGAGAAGAGCCTTTTGGCACTTATGGAACACATTTAGTGCTTTATTTCTTGGCACACACAACCATTGTTCAAAAAAGCACTTTATTCGCTCTCAAATACATTGTGAGCAAAAGATGATACGGCGCGTCATTGTGAACCAGAGGAAGGTGCCAGGAGCCTCATTCCAAGTGTGCCTGACGCAGCTTCACATCCCGTTCTACCTGCAACAGTTTCAGGTGGCTGAAAGGCACTGCTGTGGAGTTACAGCTAAAATGAGAAAATGTGTTTCTCTCGCTGTGATAATGTATGTCAAGCAATCTATAGGCTTTGTGATAAAAAAAATTCTCCATATATGGCACATGTGTGCCACGTCCAAAAAAGCACTCCACTCGCTCAGAGAAGGCCTCCGAAGAGCGTTTTGGCACTTATTGAACACATTTAGTGTGATGTGCTTTATTTCTTGGCACACACAACCATTCTTGAAAAAAGCACTTTCTTCGCTCTCAAATACATTGTGAGCAAAGGAAGATACGGCTTGTCATTGTGAACCAGCGGAAGGTGCCAGGAGGCTCATTCCAAGTGTGCCTGACGCAGCTTCACATCCCGTTCTATCTGCAACAGTTTCAGGTGGCTGAGAAGCACTGCTGTGGAAATGAGAAAATGTGTTTCTCTCGCTGTGATAATGTATTTCAAGCAACCTATAGGCTTTGTGGTAAAAATTTTCTCCATATATGGCACATGTGTGCCACGTCCAAAAAAGCACTCCAATCGCTCAGAGAAGGCCTCTGAAGAGGGTTTTGGCACTCTTGGAACACATTTAGTGTGATGTGCTTTATTGCTTGGCACACACAACCATTGTTCAAAAAAGCACTTTCTTCGCTCTCAAATACATTGTGAGCATGGGATTATACGGCGCGTCATTGTGAACCAGAGGAAGGTGCCAGGAGGCTCATTCCAAGTGTGCCTGACGCAGTTTCGCATCCCGTTCTACCTGCAACAGTTTTCGGTGGCTGAGAAGCACTGCTGTGGAGTTACAGCTAAAATGAGAAAATGTATTTCTCGCGTTGTGATAATGTATTTCAATCAACCTATAGGCTTTGTGGTAAAAATTTTCTCCATATATGGCACATGTGTGCCACGTCCAAAAAAAGCACTCCAATCGCTCAGAGAAGGCCTCCGAAGAAAGTTTGGCACTTATGGAACACATTTAGTGTGATGTGCTTTATTGCTTGGCTCACACAACCATCGTTCAAAAAAGCACTTTATTCGTTCTCAAATACATTGTGAGCAAAGGATGATACGGCGCGTCATTGTGAACCAGAGGAAGGTGCCAGGAGGCTCACTCCAAGTGTGCCTGACGCAGCTTCGCATCCCGTTCTACCTGCAACATTTTCAGGTGCCTGAAAGGCACTGCTGTGGAGTTACAGCTAAAATGAGAAAATGTGTTTCTCTCGCTGTGATAATGTATTTCAAGCAACCTATAGGCTTTGTGGTAAAAATTTTCTCCATATATGGCACATGTGTGCCACGTCCAAAAAAGCACTTCACTCGTACAGAGAAGAGCGTTTTGGCACTTATGGAACACATTTAGTGTGATGTGCTTTATTTCTTGGCACACACAACCATTGTTCAAAAAAGCACTTTATTCCCTCTCAAATACATTGTGAGCAAAAGATGATACGGCGCGTCATTGTGAACCAGCGGAAGGTGCCAGGAGCCTCATTCCAAGTGTGCCTGACGCAGCTTCACATCCCGTTCTACCTGCAACAGTTTCAGGTGGCTGAAAGGCACTGCTGTGGAGTTACAGCTAAAATGAGAAAATGTGTTTCTCTCGCTGTGATAATGTATGTCAAGCAATCTATAGGCTTTGTGATAAAAAATTTTCTCCATATATGGCACATGTGTGCCACGTCCAAAAAAGCACTCCACTCGCTCAGAGAAGGCCTCCGAAGAGCGTTTTGGCACTTATTGAACACATTTAGTGTGATGTGCTTTATTTCTTGGCACACACAACCATTCTTCAAAAAAGCACTTTCTTCGCTCTCAAATACATTCTGAGCAAAGGATGATACGGCGCGTCATTGTGAACCAGCGGAAGGTGCCAGGAGGCTCATTCCAAGTGTGCCTGACGCAGCTTTGCATCCCGTTCTATCTGCAACAGTTTTCGGTGGCTGAGAAGCACTGCTGTTGCGTTACAGCTAAAATGAGAAAATATATTTCTCGCGCTGTGATAATGTATTTCAAGCAACCTATAGGCTTTGTGGTAAAAATTTTCTCCATATATGGCACATGTGTGCCACGTCCAAAAAAGCACTCCACTCGCTCAGATAAGGCCTCCGAAGAGCGTTTTGGCACTTATGGAACACATTTAGTGTGATGTGCTTTATTTCTTGGCACACACAACCATTCTTCAAAAAAGCACTTTCTTCGCTCAGAGAAGAGCGTTTTGGCACTTATGGAACACATTTAGTGTGATGTGCTTTATTGCTTGGCTCACACAACCATTGTTCAAAAAAGCACTTTATTCGCTCTCAAATACATTGTGAGCAAAAGATGATACGGCGCGTCATTGTGAACCAGAGGAAGGTGCCAGGAGCCTCATTCCAAGTGTGCCTGACGCAGCTGCACATCCCGTTCTACCTGCAACAGTTTCAGGTGGCTGAAAGGCACTGCTGTGGAGTTACAGCTAAAATGAGAAAATGTGTTTCTCTCGCTGTGATAATGTATTTCAAGCAACCTATAGGCTTTGTGGTTAAAAATTTCTCCATATATGGCACATGTGTGCCACTTCCAAAATAGCACTCCACTCGCTGAGAGAAGAGCCTTTTGGCACTTATGAACACATTTAGTGCTTTATTTCTTGGCACACACAACCATTGTTCAAAAAAGCACTTTATTCGCTCTCAAATACATTGTGAGCAAAAGATGATACGGCGCGTCATTGTCAACCAGAGGAAGGTGGGAGGCTCATTCCAAGTGTGCCTGACGCAGCTTCGCATCCCGTTCTACCTGCAACAGTTTCAGGTGGCTGAAAGGCACTGCTGTGGAGTTACAGCTAAAATGAGAAAATGTGTTTCTCGCGCTGTGATAATGTATTTCAAGCAATCTATAGGCTTTGTGATAAAAAATTTTCTCCATATATGGCACATGTGTGCCACGTCCAAAAAAGGACTCCACTCGCTCAGAGAAGGCCTCCGAAGAGCGTTTTGGCACTTATTGACCACATTTAGTGTGATGTGCTTTATTTCTTGGCACACACAACCATTCTTCAAAAAAGCACTTTCTTCGCTCTCAAATACATTGTGAGCAAAGGATGATACGGCGCGTCATTGTGAACCAGCGGAAGGTGCCAGGAGGCTCATTCCAAGTGTGCCTGACGCAGCTTCGTATCCCGTTCTATCTGCAACAGTTTCATGTGGCTGAGAAGCACTGCTGTGGAGTTACAGCCAAATCTGAAAATGTGTTTCTCTCGCTGTGATAATGTATTTCAAGCAATCTATAGGCATATGGTAAAAATTTTCTCCATATATGGCACATGTGTGCCACGTACAAAAAAGCACTTCACTCGCACAGAGAAGAGCGTTTTGGCACTTATGGAACACATTTAGTGCTTTATTTCTTGGCACACACAACCATTGTTCAAAAAAGCACTGTATTCGCTCTCAAATACATTGTGAGCAAAAGATGATACGGCGCGTCATTGTGAACCAGAGGAAGGTGCCAGGAGCCTCATTCCAAGTGTGCCTGACGCAGCTTCACATCCCGTTCTACCTGCAACAGTTTCAGGTGGCTGAAAGGCACTGCTGTGGAGTTACAGCTAAAATGAGAAAATGTGTTTCTCTCGCTGTGATAATGTATGTCAAGCCATCTATAGGCTTTGTGATAAAAAATTTTCTCCATATATGGCACATGTGTGCCACGTCCAAAAAAGCACTCCACTCGCTCAGAGAAGGCCTCCGAAGAGCGTTTTGGCACTTATTGAACACATTTAGTGTGATGTGCTTTATTTCTTGGCACACACAACCATTCTTCAAAAAAGCACTTTCTTCGCTCTCAAATACATTGTGAGCAAAGGAAGATACGGCTTGTCATTGTGAACCAGCGGAAGGTGCCAGGAGGCTCATTCCAAGTGTGCCTGACGCAGCTTTGCATCCCGTTCTATCTGCAACAGTTTTCGGTTGCTGAGAAGCACTGCTGTTGCGTTACAGCTAAAATGAGAAAATGTATTTCTCGCGCTGTGATAATGTATTTCAAGCAACCTATAGGTTGTGGTAAAAATTTTCTCCATATATGGCACATGTGTGCCACGTCCAAAAAAGCACTCCAATCGCTCAGAGAAGGCCTCCGAAGAGTGTTTTGGCACTTATGGAACACATTTAGTGTGATGTGCTTTATTGCTTGGCTCACACAACCATTGTTCAAAAAAGCACTTTATTCGCTCTCAAATACATTGTGAGCAAAGGATGATACGGCGCGTCCTTGTGAACCAGCGGAAGGTGCCAGGATGCTAATTCTAAGTGTGCCTGACGCAGCTTCACATCCCGTTCTATCTGCAACAGTTTCAGGTGGCTGAGAAGCACTGCTGTGGAAATGTGAAAATGTGTTTCTCTCGCTGTGATAATGTATTTCAAGCAACCTATAGGCTTTGTGGTAAAAATTTTCTCCATATATGGCACATGTGTGCCACGTCCAAAAAAGCACTCCAATCGCTCAGAGAAGGCCTCTGAAGAGGGTTTTGGCACTCTTGGAACACATTTAGTGTGATGGCTTTATTGCTTGGCACACACAACCATTGTTCAAAAAAGCACTTTCTTCGCTCTCAAATACATTGTGAGCATGGGATTATACGGCGTGTCATTGTGAACCAGCGGAAGGTGCCAGGAGGCTCATTCCAAGTGTGCCTGATGCAGTTTTGCATCCCGTTCTATCTGCAACAGTTTTCGGTGGCTGAGAAGCACTGCTGTGGCGTTACAGCTAAAATGAGAAAATGTATTTCTCGCGCTGTGATAATGTATTTCAATCAACCTATAGGCTTTGTGGTAAAAATTTTCTCCATATATGGCACATGTGTGCCACGTCCAAAAAAAGCACTCCAATCGCTCAGAGAAGGCCTCCGAAGAAAGTTTGGCACTTATGGAACACATTTAGTGTGATGTGCTTTATTGCTTGGCTCACACAACCATTGTTCAAAAAAGCACCTTATTCGTTCTCAAATACATTGTGAGCAAAGGATGATACGGCGCGTCATTGTGAACCAGAGGAAGGTGCCAGGAGGCTCACTCCAAGTGTGCCTGACGCAGCTTCGCATCCCGTTCTACCTGCAACATTTTCAGGTGCCTGAAAGGCACTGCTGTGGAGTTACAGCTAAAATGAGAAAATGTGTTTCTCTCGCTGTGATAATGTATTTCAAGCAACCTATAGGCTTTGTGGTAAAAATTTTCTCCATATATGGCACATGTGTGCCACGTCCAAAAAAGCACTTCCCTCGCACAGAGAAGATCGTTTTGGCACTTATGGAACACATTTAGTGTGATGTGCTTTATTTCTTGGCACACACAACCATTGTTCAAAAAAGCACTTTATTCGCTCTCAAATACATTGTGAGCAAAGGAAGATACGGCGAGTCATTGTGAACCAGCGGAAGGTGCCAGGAGGCTCATTTTAAGTGTGCCTGACGCAGCTTCGCATCCCGTTCTACCTGCAACATTTTCAGGTGCCTGAAAGGCACTGCTGTGGAGTTACAGCTAAAATGAGAAAATGTGTTTCTCTCGCTGTGATAATGTATTTCAAGCAACCTATCGGCCTTGTGGTAAAAATTTTCTCCATATATGGCACATGTGTGCCACGTCCAAAAAAGCACTTCACTCGCACAGAGAAGAGCGTTTTGGCACTTATGGAACACATTTTGTGTGATGTGCTTTATTTCTTGGCACACACAACCATTCTTCAAAAAAGCACTTTATTCGCTCTCAAATACATTGTGAGCAAAGGAAGATACGGCGAGTCATTGTGAACCAGCGGAAGGTGCCAGGAGGCTCATTCTAAGTGTGCCTGACGCAGCTTCGCATCCCGTTCTACCTGCAACATTTTCAGGTGCCTGAAAGGCACTGCTGTGGAGTTACAGCTAAAATGAGAAAATGTGTTTCTCTCGCTGTGATAATGTATTTCAAGCAACCTATAGGCTTTGTGGTAAAAATTTTCTCCATATATGGCACATGTGTGCCACGTCCAAAAAAGCACTTCACTCGCACAGAGAAGAGCGTTTTGGCACTTATGGAACACATTTAGTGTGATGTGCTTTATTTCTTGGCACACACAACCATTCTTCAAAAAAGCACTTTATTCGCTCTCAAATACATTGTGAGCAAAGGAAGATACGGCGAGTCATTGTGAACCAGCGGAAGGTGCCAGGAGGCTCATTCTAAGTGTGCCTGACGCAGCTTCGCATCCCGTTCTATCTGCAACAGTTTCATGTGGCTGAGAAGCACTGCTGTGGAGTTACAGCCAAATCTGAAAATGTGTTTCTCTTGCTGTGATAATGTATTTCAAGCAATCTATAGGCATATGGTAAAAATTTTCTCCATATATGGCACATGTGTGCCACGTACAAAAAAGCACTCCACTCGCTCAGAGAAGGCCTCCGACGAGCGTTTTGGCACTTATGGAACACATTTAGTGTGGTGTGCTTTATTTCTTGGCACACACAACCATTCTTCAAAAAAGCACTTTCTTCGCTCAGAGAACAGCGTTTTCGCACTTATGGAACACATTTAGTGTGATGTGCTTTATTGCTTGGCACACACAACCTTTGTTCAAAAAAGCACTTTATTCGCTCTCAAATACATTGTGAGCAAAGGATGATACGGCGCGTCCTTGTGAACCAGCGGAAGGTGCCAGGATGCTAATTCTAAGTGTGCCTGACACAGCTTCACATCCCGTTCTATCTGCAACAGTTTCAGGTGGCTGAGAAGCACTGCTGTGGAAATGTGAAAATGTGTTTCTCTCGCTGTATATAATGTATTTCAAGCAACCTATAGGCTTTGTGGTAAAAATTTTCTCCATATATGGCACATGTGTGCCACGTCCAAAAAAGCACTCCAATCGCTCAGAGAAGGCCTCTGAAGAGGGTTTTGGCACTCTTGGAACACATTTAGTGTGATGTGCTTTATTGCTTGGCACACACAACCATTGTTCAAAAAAGCACTTTCTTCGCTCTCAAATACATTGTGAGCATGGGATTATACGGCGCGTCATTGCGAACCAGCGGAAGGTGCCAGGAGGCTCATTCCAAGTGTGTGCAACAGTTTTCGGTGGCTGAGAAGCACTGCTGTTGCGTTACAGCTAAAATGAGAAAATGTATTTCTGGCACTGTGATAATGTATTTCAAGCAACCTATAGGCTTTGTGGTAAAAATTTTCTCCATATATGGCACATGTGTGCCACGTCCAAAAAAGCACTCCAATCGCTCAGAGAAGGCCTCTGAAGAGGGTTTTGGCACTCTTGGAACACATTTAGTGTGATGGCTTTATTGCTTGGCACACACAACCATTGTTCAAAAAAGCACTTTCTTCGCTCTCAAATACATTGTGAGCATGGGATTATACGGCGTGTCATTGTGAACCAGCGGAAGGTGCCAGGAGGCTCATTCCAAGTGTGCCTGATGCAGTTTTGCATCCCGTTCTATCTGCAACAGTTTTCGGTGGCTGAGAAGCACTGCTGTGGCGTTACAGCTAAAATGAGAAAATGTATTTCTCGCGCTGTGATAATGTATTTCAATCAACCTATAGGCTTTGTGGTGAAAATTTTCTCCATATATGGCACATGTGTGCCACGTCCAAAAAAAGCACTCCAATCGCTCAGAGAAGGCCTCCGAAGAAAGTTTGGCACTTATGGAACACATTTAGTGTGATGTGCTTTATTGCTTGGCTCACACAACCATTGTTCAAAAAAGCACCTTATTCGTTCTCAAATACATTGTGAGCAAAGGATGATACGGCGCGTCATTGTGAACCAGAGGAAGGTGCCAGGAGGCTCACTCCAAGTGTGCCTGACGCAGCTTCGCATCCCGTTCTACCTGCAACATTTTCAGGTGCCTGAAAGGCACTGCTGTGGAGTTACAGCTAAAATGAGAAAATGTGTTTCTCTCGCTGTGATAATGTATTTCAAGCAACCTATAGGCTTTGTGGTAAAAATTTTCTCCATATATGGCACATGTGTGCCACGTCCAAAAAAGCACTTCCCTCGCACAGAGAAGAGCGTTTTGGCACTTATGGAACACATTTAGTGTGATGTGCTTTATTTCTTGGCACACACAACCATTCTTCAAAAAAGCACTTTATTCGCTCTCAAATACATTGTGAGCAAAGGAAGATACGGCGAGTCATTGTGAACCAGCGGAAGGTGCCAGGAGGCTCATTCTAAGTGTGCCTGACGCAGCTTCGCATCCCGTTCTACCTGCAACATTTTCAGGTGCCTGAAAGGCACTGCTGTGGAGTTACAGCTAAAATGAGAAAATGTCTTTCTCTCGCTGTGATAATGTATTTCAAGCAACCTATAGGCTTTGTGGTAAAAATTTTCTCCATATATGGCACATGTGTGCCACGTCCAAAAAAGCACTTCACTCGCACAGAGAAGAGCGTTTTGGCACTTATGGAACACATTTAGTGTGATGTGCTTTATTTCTTGGCACACACAACCATTCTTCAAAAAAGCACTTTATTCGCTCTCAAATACATTGTGAGCAAAGGAAGATACGGCGAGTCATTGTGAACCAGCGGAAGGTGCCAGGAGGCTCATTCTAAGTGTGCCTGACGCAGCTTCGCATCCCGTTCTATCTGCAACAGTTTCATGTGGCTGAGAAGCACTGCTGTGGAGTTACAGCCAAATCTGAAAATGTGTTTCTCTTGCTGTGATAATGTATTTCAAGCAATCTATAGGCATATGGTAAAAATTTTCTCCATATATGGCACATGTGTGCCACGTACAAAAAAGCACTCCACTCGCTCAGAGAAGGCCTCCGACGAGCGTTTTGGCACTTATGGAACACATTTAGTGTGGTGTGCTTTATTTCTTGGCACACACAACCATTCTTCAAAAAAGCACTTTCTTCGCTCAGAGAACAGCGTTTTCGCACTTATGGAACACATTTAGTGTGATGTGCTTTATTGCTTGGCACACACAACCTTTGTTCAAAAAAGCACTTTATTCGCTCTCAAATACATTGTGAGCAAAGGATGATACGGCGCGTCCTTGTGAACCAGCGGAAGGTGCCAGGATGCTAATTCTAAGTGTGCCTGACACAGCTTCACATCCCGTTCTATCTGCAACAGTTTCAGGTGGCTGAGAAGCACTGCTGTGGAAATGTGAAAATGTGTTTCTCTCGCTGTATATAATGTATTTCAAGCAACCTATAGGCTTTGTGGTAAAAATTTTCTCCATATATGGCACATGTGTGCCACGTCCAAAAAAGCACTCCAATCGCTCAGAGAAGGCCTCTGAAGAGGGTTTTGGCACTCTTGGAACACATTTAGTGTGATGTGCTTTATTGCTTGGCACACACAACCATTGTTCAAAAAAGCACTTTCTTCGCTCTCAAATACATTGTGAGCATGGGATTATACGGCGCGTCATTGCGAACCAGCGGAAGGTGCCAGGAGGCTCATTCCAAGTGTGTGTAACAGTTTTCGGTGGCTGAGAAGCACTGCTGTTGCGTTACAGCTAAAATGAGAAAATGTATTTCTGGCACTGTGATAATGTATTTCAAGCAACCTATAGGCTTTGTGGTAAAAATATTCTCCATATATGGCACATGTGTGCCACTTCCAAAAAAGCACTCCACTCGCTGAGAGAAGAGCCTTTTGGCACTTATGGAACACATTTAGTTCTTTATTTCTTGGCACACACAACCATTGTTCAAAAAAGCACTTTATTCGCTCTCAAATACATTGTGAGCAAAAGATGATACGGCGCGTCATTGTGAACCAGAGGAAGGTGCCAGGATGCTAATTCTAAGTGTGCCTGACGCAGCTTCACATCCCGTTCTATCTGCAACAGTTTCAGGTGGCTGAGAAGCACTGCTGTGGAAATGTGAAAATGTGTTTCTCGCGCTGTGATAATGTATTTCAATCAACATATAGGCTTTGTGGTAAAAATTTTCTCCATATATGGCACATTTGTGCCACGTCCAAAAAAAGCACTCCAATCGCTCAGAGAAGGCCTCCGAAGAAAGTTTGGCACTTATGGAACACATTTAGTGTGATGTGCTTTATTGCTTGGCACACACAACCATTGTTCAAAAAAGCACTTTATTCGCTCTCAAATACATTGTGAGCAAAGGAAGATACGGCGCGTCATTGTGAACCAGCGGAAAGTGCCAGGAGGCTAATTCCAAGTGTGCCCTGACGCAGCTTCGCAACCCGTTCTACCTGCAACAGTTTTCGGTGGCTGAGAAGCACGGCTGTTGCGTTACAACTAAAATGAGAAAATGTGTTTCGCTTGCTGTGATAATGTATTTCAAGCAACCTATAGGCTTTGTGGTAAAAATTTTCTCCATATATGGCACATGTGTGCCACGTCCAAAAAAGCACTCCAATCGCTCAGAAAAGGCCTCCGAAGAGCGTTTTGGCACTCATGGAACACATTTAGTGCGATGTGCTTTATTGCTTGTCTCACACAACCATTGTTCAAAAAAGCACTTTATTCGCTCTCAAATACATTGTGAGCATGGGATTATACGGCGCGTCATTGCGAACCAGCGGAAGGTGCCAGGAGGCTCATTCCAAGTGTGCCTGACGCAGCTTTGCATCCCGTTCTATCTGCAACAGTTTTCGGTGGCTGAGAAGCACTGCTGTTGCGTTACAGCTAAAATGAGAAAATGTATTTCTGGCGCTGTGATAATGTATTTCAAGCAACCTATAGGCTTTGTGGTAAAAAAATTTCTCCATATATGGCACATGTGTGCCACTTCCAAAAAAGCACTCCACTCGCTGAGAGAAGAGCCTTTTGGCACTTATGGAACACATTTAGTGCTTTATTTCTTGGCACACACAACCATTGTTCAAAAAAGCACTTTATTCGCTCTCAAATACATTGTGAGCAAAAGATGATACGGCGCGTCATTGTGAACCAGAGGAAGGTGCCAGGAGCCTCCTTCCAAGTGTGCCGACGCAGCTTCACATCCCGTTCTACCTGCAACAGTTTCAGGTGGCTGAAAGGCACTGCTGTGGAGTTACAGCTAAAATGAGAAAATGTGTTTCTGTCGCTGTGATAATGTATTTCAAGCAATCTATAGGCTTTGTGATAAAAAAATTTTCTCCATATATGGCACATGTGTGCCACGTCCAAAAAAGCACTCCACTCGCTCAGATAAGGCCTCCGAAGAGCGTTTTGGCACTTAAGGAACACATTTTGTGTGATGTTCTTTATTGCTTGGCTCACACAACCATTCTTCAAAAAAGCACTTTCTTCGCTCTCAAATACATTGTGAGCAAAGGATGATACGGCGCGTCATTGTGAACCAGCGGAAGGTTCCTGACGCAGCTTCGCATCCCGTTCTACCTGCAACAGTTTCATGTGGCTGAGAAGCCCTGCTGTGGAGTTACAGCTAAAATGAGAAAATGTGTTTCTCGCGCTGTGATAATGTATTTCAAGCAACCTATAGGCTTTGTGGTAAAAATCTTCTCCATATATGGCACATGTATACCACATCCAAAAAAGCACTCCACTCGCTCAGAGAAGGCATCCGAAGAGCGTTTCGGCACTTATGGAACACATTTAGTGTGATGTGCTTTGTTGCTTAGCACACACAACCCTTGTTCCAATATGCACTTTATTCGCTCTCAAACACATTGTGAGCAAAGCATGATATGGCGTGTCATTTTGAGCCAGTGGAATGTGCCAGGAGGCTCATTACAAGTCTGCCTGACGCAGCTTCGCATCCCGTTGTATCTGCAACAGTTTCATGTGGCTGAGAAGCACTGCTGTGGAGTTACACCTAAAATGAGAAAATGTGTTTCTTTCGCTGTGATAATGTATTTCAAGCAACCTATAGGCTTTGTGGTAAAAATCTTCTCCATATATGACACATGTGTGCCACGTCCAAAAAAGCACTCCACTCGCTCAGAGAAAAGCGTTTTGGCACTTATGGAACACATTTAGTGTGATGTGCTTTATTTCTTGGCACACACAACCATTGTTCAAAAAAGCACTTTATTCGCTCTCAAATACATTGTGAGCAAAGGAAGATACGGCGCGTCATTGTGAACCAGCGGAATGTGCCAGGAGGCTCATTCCAAGTGTGCCTGACGCAGCTTCGCATCCCGTTCTATCTGCAACAGTTTCATGTGGCTGAGAAGCACTGCTGTGGAGTTACAGCCAAATCTGAAAATGTGTTTCTCTCGCTGTGATAATGTATTTCAAGCAATCTATAGGCTTTGTGAGAAAAAAATTTTCTCCATATATGGCACATGTGTGCCACGTCCAAAAAAGGACTCCACTCGCTCAGAGAAGGCCTCCGAAGAGCGTTTTGGCACTTATTGAACACATTTAGTGTGATGTGCTTTATTTCTTGGCACACACAACCATTCTTCAAAAAAGCACTTTCTTCGCTCTCAAATACATTGTGAGCAAAGGATGATACGGCGCGTCATTGTGAACCAGCGGAAGGTGCCAGGAGGCTCATTCCAACTGTGCCTGACGCAGCTTTGCATCCCGTTCTATCTGCAACAGTTTTCGGTGGCTGAGAAGCACTGCTGTTGCGTTACAGCTAAAATGAGAAAATGTATTTCTCGCGCTGTGATAATGTATTTCAAGCAACCTATAGGCTTTGTGGTAAAAATTTTCTCCATATATGGCACATGTGTGCCACGTCCAAAAAAGCACTCCAATCGCTCAAAGAAGGCCTCCGAAGAGCGTTTTGGCACTTATGGAACACATTTAGTGTGATGTGCTTTATTGCTTGGCTCACACAACCATTGTTCAAAAAAGCACTTTATTCGTTCTCAAATACATTGTGAGCAAAGGATGATACGGCGCGTCATTGTGAACCAGAGGAAGGTGCCAGGAGGCTCACTCCAAGTGTGCCTGACGCAGCTTTGCATCCCGTTCTACCTGCAACATTTTCAGGTGCCTGAAAGGCACTGCTGTGGAGTTACAGCTAAAATGAGAAAATGTGTTTCTCTCGCTGTGATAATGTATTTCAAGCAACCTATAGCCTTTGTGGTAAAAATTTTCTCCATATATGGCACATGTGTGCCACGTCAAAAAACGCACTTCACTCGCACAGAGAAGAGCGTTTTGGCACTTATGGAACACATTTAGTGTGATGTGCTTTATTTCTTGGCACACACAACCATTCTTCAAAAAAGCACTTTCTTCGCTCAGAGAAGAGCGTTTTGGCACTTATGGAACACATTTAGTGTGATGTGCTTTATTTCTTGGCACACACAACCATTGTTCAAAAAAGCACTTTATTCGCTATCAAATACATTTTGAGCAAAGGATGATACGGCGCGTCATTGTGAACCAGCGGAAGGTGCCAGTAGGCTCATTCCAAGTGTGCCTGACGCAGCTTCGCAACCCGTTCTACCTGCAACAGTTTCATGTGGCTGAGAAGCCCTGCTGTGGAGTTACAGCTAAAATGAGAAAATGTGTTTCTCGCGCTGTGATAATGTATTTCAAGCAACCTATAGGCTTTGTGGTAAAAATCTTCTCCATATATGGCACATGTATACCACGTCCAAAAAAGCACTCCACTCGCTCAGAGAAGGCATCCGAAGAGCACTTATGGAACACATTTAGTGTGATGTGCTTTGTTGCTTAGCACACACAACCATTGTTCCAATATGCACTTTATTCGCTCTCAAACACATTGTGAGCAAAGCATGATATGGCGTGTCATTTTGAGCCAGTGGAATGTGCCAGGAGGCTCATTACAAGTCTGCCTGACGCAGCTTCGCATCCCGTTGTATCTGCAACAGTTTCATGTGGCTGAGAAGCACTGCTGTGGAGTTACACCTAAAATGAGAAAATGTGTTTCTCTCGCTGTGATAATGTATTTCAAGCAACCTATAGGCTTTGTGGTAAAAATCTTCTCCATATATGACACATGTGTGCCACGTCCAAAAAAGCACTCCACTCGCTCAGAGAAAAGCGTTTTGGCACTTATGGAACACATTTAGTGTGATGTGCTTTATTTCTTGGCACACACAACCATTGTTCAAAAAAGCACTTTATTCGCTCTCAAATACATTGTGAGCAAAGGAAGATACGGCGCGTCATTGTGAACCAGCGGAAGGTGCCAGGAGGCTCATTCCAAGTGTGCCTGACGCAGCTTCGCATCCCGTTCTATCTGCAACAGTTTCATGTGGCTGAGAAGCACTGCTGTGGAGTTACAGCCAAATCTGAAAATATGTTTCTCTCGCTGTGATAATGTATTTCAAGCAATCTATAGGCTTTGTGGTAAAAATTTTCTCCATATATGGCACATGTGTGCCACTTCCAAAAAAGCACTCCACTCGCTGAGAGAAGAGCCTTTTGGCACTTATGGAACACATTTAGTGCTTTATTTCTTGGCACACACAACCATTGTTCAAAAAAGCACTTTATTCGCTCTCAAATACATTGTGAGCAAAAGATGATACGGCGCGTCATTGTGAACCAGAGGAAGGTGCCAGGAGCCTCCTTCCAAGTGTGCCTGACGCAGCTTCACATCCCGTTCTACCTGCAACAGTTTCAGGTGGCTGAAAGGCACTGCTGTGGAGTTACAGCTAAAATGAGAAAATGTGTTTCTGTCGCTGTGATAATGTATTTCAAGCAATCTATAGGCTTTGTGATAAAAAATTTTCTCCATATATGGCACATGTGTGCCACGTCCAAAAAAGCACTCCACTCGCTCAGAGAAGGCCTCCGAAGAGCGTTTTGGCACTTATGGAACACATTTAGTGTGATGTGCTTTATTTCTTGGCACACACAACCATTCTTCAAAAAAGCACTTTCTTCGCTCAGAGAAGAGCGTTTTGGCACTTATGGAACACATTTAGTGTGATGTGCTTTATTTCTTGGCACACACAACCAATGTTCAAAAAAGCACTTTATTCGCTCTCAAATACATTTTGAGCAAAGGATGATACGGCGCGTCATTGTGAACCAGCGGAAGGTGCCAGTAGGCTCATTCCAAGTGTGCCTGACGCAGCTTCGCAACCCGTTCTACCTGCAACAGTTTCAGGTGGCTGAAAAGCACTTGCTGTGGAGTTACAGCTAAAATGAGAAAGTGTGTTTCGCTCGCTGTGATAATGTATTTCAAGCAACCTATAGGCTTTGTGGTAAAAATTTTCTCCATATATGGCACATGTGTGCCACGTCCAAAAAAGCACTCCACTCGCTCAGAGAAGAGCCTTTTGGCACTTATGGAACACATTTAGTGCTTTATTTCTTGGCACACACAACCATTGTTAAAAAAAAGCACTTTATTCGCTCTCAAATACATTGTTAGCAAAAGATGATACGGCGCGTCATTGTGAACCAGAGGAAGGTGCCAGGAGGCTCATTCCAAGTGTGCCTGACGCAGCTTCGCATTCCGTTCTACCTGCAACAGTTTCAGGTGGCTGAAAGGCACTGCTGTGGAGTTACAGCTAAAATGAGAAAATGTGTCTCTCTCGCTGTGATAATGTATTTCAAGCAATCTATAGTCTTTGTGATAAAAAATGTTCTC
Organism: Doryrhamphus excisus; assembly: GCF_030265055.1. Classification (NCBI taxonomy): domain Eukaryota; kingdom Metazoa; phylum Chordata; class Actinopteri; order Syngnathiformes; family Syngnathidae; genus Doryrhamphus; species Doryrhamphus excisus. Next base: position 3,667,602 of record NC_080483.1, on the reverse strand, counting down.
CATATATGGCACATGTGTGCCACGTCCAAAAAAGCACTCCACTCGCTCAGATAAGGCCTCCGAAGAGCGTTTTGGCACTTAAGGAACACATTTTGTGTGATGTTCTTTATTGCTTGGCTCACACAACCATTCTTCAAAAAAGCACTTTATTCGCTCTCAAATACATTGTGAGCAAAGGATGATACGGCGCGTCATTGTGAACCAGCGGAAGGTTCCTGACGCAGCTTCGCATCCCGTTCTACCTGCAACAGTTTCATGTGGCTGAGAAGCCCTGCTGTGGAGTTACAGCTAAAATGAGAAAATGTGTTTCTCGCGCTGTGATAATGTATTTCAAGCAACCTATAGGCTTTGTGGTAAAAATCTTCTCCATATATGGCACATGTATACCACGTCCAAAAAAGCACTCCACTCGCTCAGAGAAGGCATCCGAAGAGCGTTTCGGCACTTATGGAACACATTTAGTGTGATGTGCTTTGTTGCTTAGCACACACAACCATTGTTCCAATATGCACTTTATTCGCTCTCAAACACATTGTGAGCAAAGCATGATATGGCGTGTCATTTTGAGCCAGTGGAATGTGCCAGGAGGCTCATTACAAGTCTGCCTGACGCAGCTTCGCATCCCGTTGTATCTGCAACAGTTTCATGTGGCTGAGAAGCACTGCTGTGGAGTTACACCTAAAATGAGAAAATGTGTTTCTCTCGCTGTGATAATGTATTTCAAGCAACCTATAGGCTTTGTGGTAAAAATCTTCTCCATATATGACACATGTGTGCCACGTCCAAAAAAGCACTCCACTCGCTCAGAGAAAAGCGTTTTGGCACTTATGGAACACATTTAGTGTGATGTGCTTTATTTCTTGGCACACACAACCATTGTTCAAAAAAGCACTTTATTCGCTCTCAAATACATTGTGAGCAAAGGAAGATACGGCTTGTCATTGTGAACCAGCGGAAGGTGCCAGGAGGCTCATTCCAAGTGTGCCTGACGCAGCTTTGCATCCCGTTCTATCTGCAACAGTTTTCGGTGGCTGAGAAGCACTGCTGTTGCGTTACAGCTAAAATGAGAAAATGTATTTCTGGCGCTGTGATAATGTATTTCAAGCAACCTATAGGCTTTGTGGTAAAAATTTTTTCCATATATGGCACATGTGTGCCACTTCCAAAAAAGCACTCCACTCGCTGAGAGAAGAGCCTTTTGGCACTTATGGAACACATTTAGTGCTTTATTTCTTGGCACACACAACCATTGTTCAAAAAAGCACTTTATTCGCTCTCAAATACATTGTGAGCAAAAGATGATACGGCGCGTCATTGTGAACCAGAGGAAGGTGCCAGGAGCCTCCTTCCAAGTGTGCCTGACGCAGCTTCACATCCCGTTCTACCTGCAACAGTTTCAGGTGGCTGAAAGGCACTGCTGTGGAGTTACAGCTAAAATGAGAAAATGTGTTTCTGTCGCTGTGATAATGTATTTCAAGCAATCTATAGGCTTTGTGATAAAAAATTTTCTCCATATATGGCACATGTGTGCCACGTCCAAAAAAGCACTCCACTCGCTCAGAGAAGGCCTCCGAAGAGCGTTTTGGCACTTATGGAACACATTTAGTGTGATGTGCTTTATTTCTTGGCACACACAACCATTCTTCAAAAAAGCACTTTCTTCGCTCAGAGAAGAGCGTTTTGGCACTTATGAAACACATTTAGTGTGATGTGCTTTATTTCTTGGCACACACAACCATTGTTCAAAAAAGCACTTTATTCGCTCTCAAATACATTTTGAGCAAAGGATGATACGGCGCGTCATTGTGAACCAGCGGAAGGTGCCAGTAGGCTCATTCCAAGTGTGCCTGACGCAGCTTCGCAACCCGTTCTACCTGCAACAGTTTCAGGTGGCTGAAAAGCACTTGCTGTGGAGTTACAGCTAAAATGAGAAAGTGTGTTTCGCTCGCTGTGATAATGTATTTCAAGCAACCTATAGGCTTTGTGGTAAAAATTTTCTCCATATATGGCACATGTGTGCCACGTCCAAAAAAGCACTCCACTCGCTCAGAGAAGAGCCTTTTGGCACTTATGGAACACATTTAGTGCTTTATTTCTTGGCACACACAACCATTGTTAAAAAAAAGCACTTTATTCGCTCTCAAATACATTGTTAGCAAAAGATGATACGGCGCGTCATTGTGAACCAGAGGAAGGTGCCAGGAGGCTCATTCCAAGTGTGCCTGACGCAGCTTCGCATTCCGTTCTACCTGCAACAGTTTCAGGTGGCTGAAAGGCACTGCTGTGGAGTTACAGCTAAAATGAGAAAATGTGTCTCTCTCGCTGTGATAATGTATTTCAAGCAATCTATAGTCTTTGTGATAAAAAATGTTCTCCATATATGGCACATGTGTGCCACGTCCAAAAAAGCACTCCACTCGCTCAGATAAGGCCTCCGAAGAGCGTTTTGGCACTTAAGGAACACATTTTGTGTGATGTTCTTTATTGCTTGGCTCACACAACCATTCTTCAAAAAAGCACTTTATTCGCTCTCAAATACATTGTGAGCAAAGGATGATACGGCGCGTCATTGTGAACCAGCGGAAGGTTCCTGACGCAGCTTCGCATCCCGTTCTACCTGCAACAGTTTCATGTGGCTGAGAAGCCCTGCTGTGGAGTTACAGCTAAAATGAGAAAATGTGTTTCTCGCGCTGTGATAATGTATTTCAAGCAACCTATAGGCTTTGTGGTAAAAATCTTCTCCATATATGGCACATGTATACCACGTCCAAAAAAGCACTCCACTCGCTCAGAGAAGGCATCCGAAGAGCGTTTCGGCACTTATGGAACACATTTAGTGTGATGTGCTTTGTTGCTTAGCACACACAACCATTGTTCCAATATGCACTTTATTCGCTCTCAAACACATTGTGAGCAAAGCATGATATGGCGTGTCATTTTGAGCCAGTGGAATGTGCCAGGAGGCTCATTACAAGTCTGCCTGACGCAGCTTCGCATCCCGTTGTATCTGCAACAGTTTCATGTGGCTGAGAAGCACTGCTGTGGAGTTACACCTAAAATGAGAAAATGTGTTTCTCTCGCTGTGATAATGTATTTCAAGCAACCTATAGGCTTTGTGGTAAAAATCTTCTCCATATATGACACATGTGTGCCACGTCCAAAAAAGCACTCCACTCGCTCAGAGAAAAGCGTTTTGGCACTTATGGAACACATTTAGTGTGATGTGCTTTATTTCTTGGCACACACAACCATTGTTCAAAAAAGCACTTTATTCGCTCTCAAATACATTGTGAGCAAAGGAAGATACGGCGCGTCATTGTGAACCAGCGGAAGGTGCCAGGAGGCTCATTCCAAGTGTGCCTGACGCAGCTTTGCATCCCGTTCTATCTGCAACAGTTTTCGGTGGCTGAGAAGCACTGCTGTTGCGTTACAGCTAAAATGAGAAAATGTATTTCTGGCGCTGTGATAATGTATTTCAAGCAACCTATAGGCTTTGTGGTAAAAATTTTTTCCATATATGGCACATGTGTGCCACTTCCAAAAAAGCACTCCACTCGCTGAGAGAAGAGCCTTTTGGCACTTATGGAACACATTTAGTGCTTTATTTCTTGGCACACACAACCATTGTTCAAAAAAGCACTTTATTCGCTCTCAAATACATTGTGAGCAAAAGATGATACGGCGCGTCATTGTGAACCAGAGGAAGGTGCCAGGAGCCTCCTTCCAAGTGTGCCTGACGCAGCTTCACATCCCGTTCTACCTGCAACAGTTTCAGGTGGCTGAAAGGCACTGCTGTGGAGTTACAGCTAAAATGAGAAAATGTGTTTCTGTCGCTGTGATAATGTATTTCAAGCAATCTATAGGCTTTGTGATAAAAAATTTTCTCCATATATGGCACATGTGTGCCACGTCCAAAAAAGCACTCCACTCGCTCAGAGAAGGCCTCCGAAGAGCGTTTTGGCACTTATGGAACACATTTAGTGTGATGTGCTTTATTTCTTGGCACACACAACCATTCTTCAAAAAAGCACTTTCTTCGCTCAGAGAAGAGCGTTTTGGCACTTATGGAACACATTTAGTGTGATGTGCTTTATTTCTTGGCACACACAACCATTGTTCAAAAAAGCACTTTATTCGCTCTCAAATACATTTTGAGCAAAGGATGATACGGCGCGTCATTGTGAACCAGCGGAAGGTGCCAGTAGGCTCATTCCAAGTGTGCCTGACGCAGCTTCGCAACCCGTTCTACCTGCAACAGTTTCAGGTGGCTGAAAAGCACTTGCTGTGGAGTTACAGCTAAAATGAGAAAGTGTGTTTCGCTCGCTGTGATAATGTATTTCAAGCAACCTATAGGCTTTGTGGTAAAAATTTTCTCCATATATGGCACATGTGTGCCACGTCCAAAAAAGCACTCCACTCGCTCAGAGAAGAGCCTTTTGGCACTTATGGAACACATTTAGTGCTTTATTTCTTGGCACACACAACCATTGTTAAAAAAAAGCACTTTTTTCGCTCTCAAATACATTGTTAGCAAAAGATGATACGGCGCGTCATTGTGAACCAGAGGAAGGTGCCAGGAGGCTCATTCCAAGTGTGCCTGACGCAGCTTCGCATTCCGTTCTACCTGCAACAGTTTCAGGTGGCTGAAAGGCACTGCTGTGGAGTTACAGCTAAAATGAGAAAATGTGTCTCTCTCGCTGTGATAATGTATTTCAAGCAATCTATAGTCTTTGTGATAAAAAATGTTCTCCATATATGGCACATGTGTGCCACGTCCAAAAAAGCACTCCACTCGCTCAGATAAGGCCTCCGAAGAGCGTTTTGGCACTTAAGGAACACATTTTGTGTGATGTTCTTTATTGCTTGGCTCACACAACCATTCTTCAAAAAAGCACTTTATTCGCTCTCAAATACATTGTGAGCAAAGGATGATACGGCGCGTCATTGTGAACCAGCGGAAGGTTCCTGACGCAGCTTCGCATCCCGTTCTACCTGCAACAGTTTCATGTGGCTGAGAAGCCCTGCTGTGGAGTTACAGCTAAAATGAGAAAATGTGTTTCTCGCGCTGTGATAATGTATTTCAAGCAACCTATAGGCTTTGTGGTAAAAATCTTCTCCATATATGGCACATGTATACCACGTCCAAAAAAGCACTCCACTCGCTCAGAGAAGGCATCCGAAGAGCGTTTCGGCACTTATGGAACACATTTAGTGTGATGTGCTTTGTTGCTTAGCACACACAACCATTGTTCCAATATGCACTTTATTCGCTCTCAAACACATTGTGAGCAAAGCATGATATGGCGTGTCATTTTGAGCCAGTGGAATGTGCCAGGAGGCTCATTACAAGTCTGCCTGACGCAGCTTCGCATCCCGTTGTATCTGCAACAGTTTCATGTGGCTGAGAAGCACTGCTGTGGAGTTACACCTAAAATGAGAAAATGTGTTTCTCTCGCTGTGATAATGTATTTCAAGCAACCTATAGGCTTTGTGGTAAAAATCTTCTCCATATATGACACATGTGTGCCACGTCCAAAAAAGCACTCCACTCGCTCAGAGAAAAGCGTTTTGGCACTTACGGAACACATTTAGTGTGATGTGCTTTATTTCTTGGCACACACAACCATTGTTCAAAAAAGCACTTTATTCGCTCTCAAATACATTGTGAGCAAAGGAAGATACGGCGCGTCATTGTGAACCAGCGGAAGGTGCCAGGAGGCTCATTCCAAGTGTGCCTGACGCAGCTTTGCATCCCGTTCTATCTGCAACAGTTTTCGGTAACTGAGAAGCACTGCTGTTGCGTTACAGCTAAAATGAGAAAATGTATTTCTGGCGCTGTGATAATGTATTTCAAGCAACCTATAGGCTTTGTGGTAAAAATTTTCTCCATATATGGCACATGTGTGCCACTTCCAAAAAAGCACTCCACTCGCTGAGAGAAGAGCCTTTTGGCACTTATGGAACACATTTAGTGCTTTATTTCTTGGCACACACAACCATTGTTCAAAAAAGCACTTTATTCGCTCTCAAATACATTGTGAGCAAAAGATGATACGGCGCGTCATTGTGAACCAGAGGAAGGTGCCAGGAGCCTCCTTCCAAGTGTGCCTGACGCAGCTTCACATCCCGTTCTACCTGCAACAGTTTCAGGTGGCTGAAAGGCACTGCTGTGGAGTTACAGCTAAAATGAGAAAATGTGTTTCTGTCGCTGTGATAATGTATTTCAAGCATTCTATAGGCTTTGTGATAAAAAATTTTCTCCATATATGGCACATGTGTGCCACGTCCAAAAAAGCACTCCACTCGCTCAGAGAAGGCCTCCGAAGAGCGTTTTGGCACTTATGGAACACATTTAGTGTGATGTGCTTTATTTCTTGGCACACACAACCATTCTTCAAAAAAGCACTTTCTTCGCTCAGAGAAGAGCGTTTTGGCACTTATGGAACACATTTAGTGTGATGTGCTTTATTTCTTGGCACACACAACCATTGTTCAAAAAAGCACTTTATTCGCTCTCAAATACATTTTGAGCAAAGGATGATACGGCGCGTCATTGTGAACCAGCGGAAGGTGCCAGTAGGCTCATTCCAAGTGTGCCTGACGCAGCTTAGCAACCCGTTCTACCTGCAACAGTTTCAGGTGGCTGAAAAGCACTTGCTGTGGAGTTACAGCTAAAATGAGAAAGTGTGTTTCGCTCGCTGTGATAATGTATTTCAAGCAACCTATAGGCTTTGTGGTAAAAATTTTCTCCATATATGGCACATGTGTGCCACGTCCAAAAAAGCACTCCACTCGCTCAGAGAAGAGCCTTTTGGCACTTATGGAACACATTTAGTGCTTTATTTCTTGGCACACACAACCATTGTTAAAAAAAAGCACTTTATTCGCTCTCAAATACATTGTTAGCAAAAGATGATACGGCGCGTCATTGTGAACCAGAGGAAGGTGCCAGGAGGCTCATTCCAAGTGTGCCTGACGCAGCTTCGCATTCCGTTCTACCTGCAACAGTTTCAGGTGGCTGAAAGGCACTGCTGTGGAGTTACAGCTAAAATGAGAAAATGTGTCTCTCTCGCTGTGATAATGTATTTCAAGCAATCTATAGTCTTTGTGATAAAAAATGTTCTCCATATATGGCACATGTGTGCCACGTCCAAAAAAGCACTCCACTCGCTCAGATAAGGCCTCCGAAGAGCGTTTTGGCACTTAAGGAACACATTTTGTGTGATGTTCTTTATTGCTTGGCTCACACAACCATTCTTCAAAAAAGCACTTTATTCGCTCTCAAATACATTGTGAGCAAAGGATGATACGGCGCGTCATTGTGAACCAGCGGAAGGTTCCTGACGCAGCTTCGCATCCCGTTCTACCTGCAACAGTTTCATGTGGCTGAGAAGCCCTGCTGTGGAGTTACAGCTAAAATGAGAAAATGTGTTTCTCGCGCTGTGATAATGTATTTCAAGCAACCTATAGGCTTTGTGGTAAAAATCTTCTCCATATATGGCACATGTATACCACGTCCAAAAAAGCACTCCACTCGCTCAGAGAAGGCATCCGAAGAGCGTTTCGGCACTTATGGAACACATTTAGTGTGATGTGCTTTGTTGCTTAGCACACACAACCATTGTTCCAATATGCACTTTATTCGCTCTCAAACACATTGTGAGCAAAGCATGATATGGCGTGTCATTTTGAGCCAGTGGAATGTGCCAGGAGGCTCATTACAAGTCTGCCTGACGCAGCTTCGCATCCCGTTGTATCTGCAACAGTTTCATGTGGCTGAGAAGCACTGCTGTGGAGTTACACCTAAAATGAGAAAATGTGTTTCTCTCGCTGTGATAATGTATTTCAAGCAACCTATAGGCTTTGTGGTAAAAATCTTCTCCATATATGACACATGTGTGCCACGTCCAAAAAAGCACTCCACTCGCTCAGAGAAAAGCGTTTTGGCACTTATGGAACACATTTAGTGTGATGTGCTTTATTTCTTGGCACACACAACCATTGTTCAAAAAAGCACTTTATTCGCTCTCAAATACATTGTGAGCAAAGGAAGATACGGCGCGTCATTGTGAACCAGCGGAAGGTGCCAGGAGGCTCATTCCAAGTGTGCCTGACGCAGCTTTGCATCCCGTTCTATCTGCAACAGTTTTCGGTGGCTGAGAAGCACTGCTGTTGCGTTACAGCTAAAATGAGAAAATGTATTTCTGGCGCTGTGATAATGTATTTCAAGCAACCTATAGGCTTTGTGGTAAAAATTTTCTCCATATATGGCACATGTGTGCCACTTCCAAAAAAGCACTCCACTCGCTGAGAGAAGAGCCTTTTGGCACTTATGGAACACATTTAGTGCTTTATTTCTTGGCACACACAACCATTGTTCAAAAAAGCACTTTATTCGCTCTCAAATACATTGTGAGCAAAAGATGATACGGCGCGTCATTGTGAACCAGAGGAAGGTGCCAGGAGCCTCCTTCCAAGTGTGCCTGACGCAGCTTCACATCCCGTTCTACCTGCAACAGTTTCAGGTGGCTGAAAGGCACTGCTGTGGAGTTACAGCTAAAATGAGAAAATGTGTTTCTGTCGCTGTGATAATGTATTTCAAGCAATCTATAGGCTTTGTGATAAAAAATTTTCTCCATATATGGCACATGTGTGCCACGTCCAAAAAAGCACTCCACTCGCTGAGAGAAGAGCCTTTTGGCACTTATGGAACACATTTAGTGCTTTATTTCTTGGCACACACAACCATTGTTCAAAAAAGCACTTTATTCGCTCTCAAATACATTGTGAGCAAAAGATGATACGGCGCGTCATTGTGAACCAGAGGAAGGTGCCAGGAGCCTCCTTCCAAGTGTGCCTGACGCAGCTTCACATCCCGTTCTACCTGCAACAGTTTCAGGTGGCTGAAAGGCACTGCTGTGGAGTTACAGCTAAAATGAGAAAATGTGTTTCTGTCGCTGTGATAATGTATTTCAAGCAATCTATAGGCTTTGTGATAAAAAATTTTCTCCATATATGGCACATGTGTGCCACGTCCAAAAAAGCACTCCACTCGCTCAGAGAAGGCCTCCGAAGAGCGTTTTGGCACTTATGGAACACATTTAGTGTGATGTGCTTTATTTCTTGGCACACACAACCATTCTTCAAAAAAGCACTTTCTTCGCTCAGAGAAGAGCGTTTTGGCACTTATGGAACACATTTAGTGTGATGTGCTTTATTTCTTGGCACACACAACCATTGTTCAAAAAAGCACTTTATTCGCTCTCAAATACATTTTGAGCAAAGGATGATACGGCGCGTCATTGTGAACCAGCGGAAGGTGCCAGTAGGCTCATTCCAAGTGTGCCTGACGCAGCTTCGCAACCCGTTCTACCTGCAACATTTTCAGGTGCCTGAAAGGCACTTGCTGTGGAGTTACAGCTAAAATGAGAAAGTGTGTTTCGCTCGCTGTGATAATGTATTTCAAGCAACCTATAGGCTTTGTGGTAAAAATTTTCTCCATATATGGCACATGTGTGCCACGTCCAAAAAAGCACTCCACTCGCTCAGAGAAGAGCCTTTTGGCACTTATGGAACACATTTAGTGCTTTATTTCTTGGCACACACAACCATTGTTAAAAAAAAGCACTTTATTCGCTCTCAAATACATTGTTAGCAAAAGATGATACGGCGCGTCATTGTGAACCAGAGGAAGGTGCCAGGAGGCTCATTCCAAGTGTGCCTGACGCAGCTTCGCATTCCGTTCTACCTGCAACAGTTTCAGGTGGCTGAAAGGCACTGCTGTGGAGTTACAGCTAAAATGAGAAAATGTGTCTCTCTCGCTGTGATAATGTATTTCAAGCAATCTATAGTCTTTGTGATAAAAAATGTTCTCCATATATGGCACATGTGTGCCACGTCCAAAAAAGCACTCCACTCGCTCAGATAAGGCCTCCGAAGAGCGTTTTGGCACTTAAGGAACACATTTTGTGTGATGTTCTTTATTGCTTGGCTCACACAACCATTCTTCAAAAAAGCACTTTATTCGCTCTCAAATACATTGTGAGCAAAGGATGATACGTCGCGTCATTGTGAACCAGCGGAAGGTTCCTGACGCAGCTTCGCATCCCGTTCTACCTGCAACAGTTTCATGTGGCTGAGAAGCCCTGCTGTGGAGTTACAGCTAAAATGAGAAAATGTGTTTCTCGCGCTGTGATAATGTATTTCAAGCAACCTATAGGCTTTGTGGTAAAAATCTTCTCCATATATGGCACATGTATACCACGTCCAAAAAAGCACTCCACTCGCTCAGAGAAGGCATCCGAAGAGCGTTTCGGCACTTATGGAACACATTTAGTGTGATGTGCTTTGTTGCTTAGCACACACAACCATTGTTCCAATATGCACTTTATTCGCTCTCAAACACATTGTGAGCAAAGCATGATATGGCGTGTCATTTTGAGCCAGTGGAATGTGCCAGGAGGCTCATTACAAGTCTGCCTGACGCAGCTTCGCATCCCGTTGTATCTGCAACAGTTTCATGTGGCTGAGAAGCACTGCTGTGGAGTTACACCTAAAATGAGAAAATGTGTTTCTCTCGCTGTGATAATGTATTTCAAGCAACCTATAGGCTTTGTGGTAAAAATCTTCTCCATATATGACACATGTGTGCCACTTCCAAAAAAGCACTCCACTCGCTGAGAGAAGAGCCTTTTGGCACTTATGGAACACATTTAGTGCTTTATTTCTTGGCACACACAACCATTGTTCAAAAAAGCACTTTATTCGCTCTCAAATACATTGTGAGCAAAAGATGATACGGCGCGTCATTGTGAACCAGAGGAAGGTGCCAGGAGCCTCCTTCCAAGTGTGCCTGACGCAGCTTCACATCCCGTTCTACCTGCAACAGTTTCAGGTGGCTGAAAGGCACTGCTGTGGAGTTACAGCTAAAATGAGAAAATGTGTTTCTGTCGCTGTGATAATGTATTTCAAGCAATCTATAGGCTTTGTGATAAAAATTTTTCTCCATATATGGCACATGTGTGCCACGTCCAAAAAAGCACTCCACTCGCTCAGAGAAGGCCTCCGAAGAGCGTTTTGGCACTTATGGAACACATTTAGTGTGATGTGCTTTATTTCTTGGCACACACAACCATTCTTCAAAAAAGCACTTTCTTCGCTCAGAGAAGAGCGTTTTGGCACTTATGGAACACATTTAGTGTGATGTGCTTTATTTCTTGGCACACACAACCATTGTTCAAAAAAGCACTTTATTCGCTCTCAAATACATTTTGAGCAAAGGATGATACGGCGCGTCATTGTGAACCAGCGGAAGGTGCCAGTAGGCTCAATCCAAGTGTGCCTGACGCAGCTTCGCAACCCGTTCTACCTGCAACAGTTTCAGGTGGCTGAAAAGCACTTGCTGTGGAGTTACAGCTAAAATGAGAAAGTGTGTTTCGCTCGCTGTGATAATGTATTTCAAGCAACCTATAGGCTTTGTGGTAAAAATTTTCTCCATATATGGCACATGTGTGCCACGTCCAAAAAAGCACTCCACTCGCTCAGAGAAGAGCCTTTTGGCACTTATGGAACACATTTAGTGCTTTATTTCTTGGCACACACAACCATTGTTAAAAAAAAAAGCACTTTATTCGCTCTCAAATACATTGTTAGCAAAAGATGATACGGCGCGTCATTGTGAACCAGAGGAAGGTGCCAGGAGGCTCATTCCAAGTGTGCCTGACGCAGCTTCGCATTCCGTTCTACCTGCAACAGTTTCAGGTGGCTGAAAGGCACTGCTGTGGAGTTACAGCTAAAATGAGAAAATGTGTCTCTCTCGCTGTGATAATGTATTTCAAGCAATCTATAGTCTTTGTGATAAAAAAATGTTCTCCATATATGGCACATGTGTGCCACGTCCAAAAAAGCACTCCACTCGCTCAGATAAGGCCTCCGAAGAGCGTTTTGGCACTTAAGGAACACATTTTGTGTGATGTTCTTTATTGCTTGGCTCACACAACCATTCTTCAAAAAAGCACTTTATTCGCTCTCAAATACATTGTGAGCAAAGGATGATACGGCGCGTCATTGTGAACCAGCGGAAGGTTCCTGACGCAGCTTCGCATCCCGTTCTACCTGCAACAGTTTCATGTGGCTGAGAAGCCCTGCTGTGGAGTTACAGCTAAAATGAGAAAATGTGTTTCTCGCGCTGTGATAATGTATTTCAAGCAACCTATAGGCTTTGTGGTAAAAATCTTCTCCATATATGGCACATGTATACCACGTCCAAAAAAGCACTCCACTCGCTCAGAGAAGGCATCCGAAGAGCGTTTCGGCACTTATGGAACACATTTAGTGTGATGTGCTTTGTTGCTTAGCACACACAACCATTGTTCCAATATGCACTTTATTCGCTCTCAAACACATTGTGAGCAAAGCATGATATGGCGTGTCATTTTGAGCCAGTGGAATGTGCCAGGAGGCTCATTACAAGTCTGCCTGACGCAGCTTCGCATCCCGTTGTATCTGCAACAGTTTCATGTGGCTGAGAAGCACTGCTGTGGAGTTACACCTAAAATGAGAAAATGTGTTTCTCTCGCTGTGATAATGTATTTCAAGCAACCTATAGGCTTTGTGGTAAAAATCTTCTCCATATATGACACATGTGTGCCACGTCCAAAAAAGCACTCCACTCGCTCAGAGAAAAGCGTTTTGGCACTTATGGAACACATTTAGTGTGATGTGCTTTATTTCTTGGCACACACAACCATTGTTCAAAAAAGCACTTTATTCGCTCTCAAATACATTGTGAGCAAAGGAAGATACGGCGCGTCATTGTGAACCAGCGGAAGGTGCCAGGAGGCTCATTCCAAGTGTGCCTGACGCAGCTTTGCATCCCGTTCTATCTGCAACAGTTTTCGGTGGCTGAGAAGCACTGCTGTTGCGTTACAGCTAAAATGAGAAAATGTATTTCTGGCGCTGTGATAATGTATTTCAAGCAACCTATAGGCTTTGTGGTAAAAATTTTCTCCATATATGGCACATGTGTGCCACTTCCAAAAAAGCACTCCACTCGCTGAGAGAAGAGCCTTTTGGCACTTATGGAACACATTTAGTGCTTTATTTCTTGGCACACACAACCATTGTTCAAAAAAGCACTTTATTCGCTCTCAAATACATTGTGAGCAAAAGATGATACGGCGCGTCATTGTGAACCAGAGGAAGGTGCCAGGAGCCTCCTTCCAAGTGTGCCTGACGCAGCTTCACATCCCGTTCTACCTGCAACAGTTTCAGGTGGCTGAAAGGCACTGCTGTGGAGTTACAGCTAAAATGAGAAAATGTGTTTCTGTCGCTGTGATAATGTATTTCAAGCAATCTATAGGCTTTGTGATAAAAAATTTTCTCCATATATGGCACATGTGTGCCACGTCCAAAAAAGCACTCCACTCGCTCAGATAAGGCCTCCGAAGAGCGTTTTGGCACTTAAGGAACACATTTTGTGTGATGTTCTTTATTGCTTGGCTCACACAACCATTCTTCAAAAAAGCACTTTATTCGCTCTCAAATACATTGTGAGCAAAGGATGATACGGCGCGTCATTGTGAACCAGCGGAAGGTTCCTGACGCAGCTTCGCATCCCGTTCTACCTGCAACAGTTTCATGTGGCTGAGAAGCCCTGCTGTGGAGTTACAGCTAAAATGAGAAAATGTGTTTCTCGCGCTGTGATAATGTATTTCAAGCAACCTATAGGCTTTGTGGTAAAAATCTTCTCCATATATGGCACATGTATACCACGTCCAAAAAAGCACTCCACTCGCTCAGAGAAGGCATCCGAAGAGCGTTTCGGCACTTATGGAACACATTTAGTGTGATGTGCTTGGTTGCTTAGCACACACAACCATTGTTCCAATATGCACTTTATTCGCTCTCAAACACATTGTGAGCAAAGCATGATATGGCGTGTCATTTTGAGCCAGTGGAATGTGCCAGGAGGCTCATTCCAAGTGTGCCTGACGCAGCTTCGCAACCCGTTCTACCTGCAACAGTTTTCGGTGGCTGAGAAGCACTGCTGTTGCGTTACAACTAAAATGAGAAAATGTGTTTCGCTCGCTGTGATAATGTATTTCAAGCAACCTATAGGCTTTGTGGTAAAAATTTTCTCCATATATGGCACATGTGTGCCACGTCCAAAAAAGCACTCCAATCGCTCAGAAAAGGCCTCCGAAGAGCGTTTTGGCACTTATGGAACACATTTAGTGCGATGTGCTTTATTGCTTGTCTCACACAACCATTGTTCAAAAAAGCACTTTATTCGCTCTCAAATACATTGTGAGCATGGGATTATACGGCGCGTCATTGCGAACCAGCGGAAGGTGCCAGGAGGGTCATTCCAAGTGTGCCTGACGCAGCTTTGCATCCCGTTCTATCTGCAACAGTTTTCGGTGGCTGAGAAGCACTGCTGTTGCGTTACAGCTAAAATGAGAAAATGTATTTCTGGCGCTGTGATAATGTATTTCAAGCAACCTATAGGCTTTGTGGTAAAAATTTTCTCCATATATGGCACATGTGTGCCACTTCCAAAAAAGCACTCCACTCGCTGAGAGAAGAGCCTTTTGGCACTTATGGAACACATTTAGTGCTTTATTTCTTGGCACACACAACCATTGTTCAAAAAAAGCACTTTATTCGCTCTCAAATACATTGTGAGCAAAAGATGATACGGCGCGTCATTGTGAACCAGAGGAAGGTGCCAGGAGGCTCACTCCAAGTGTGCCTGACGCAGCTTCGCATCCCGTTCTACCTGCAACATTTTCAGGTGCCTGAAAGGCACTGCTGTGGAGTTACAGCTAAAATGAGAAAATGTGTTTCTCTCGCTGTGATAATGTATTTCAAGCAACCTATAGGCTTTGTGGTAAAAATTTTCTCCATATATGGCACATGTGTGCCACGTCCAAAAAAGCACTCCAATCGCTCAAAGAAGGCCTCCGAAGAGCGTTTTGGCACTTATGGAACACATTTAGTGTGATGTGCTTTATTGCTTGGCTCACACAACCATTGTTCAAAAAAGCACTTTATTCGTTCTCAAATACATTGTGAGCAAAGGATGATACGGCGCGTCATTGTGAACCAGAGGAAGGTGCCAGGAGGCTCATTCCAAGTGTGCCTGACGCAGCTTCGCATCCCGTTCTACCTGCAACATTTTCAGGTGCCTGAAAGGCACTGCTGTGGAGTTACAGCTAAAATGACAAAATGTGTTTCTCTCGCTGTGATAATGTATTTCAAGCAACCTATAGGCTTTGTGGTAAAAATTTTCTCCATATATGGCACATGTGTGCCACGTCAAAAAACGCACTTCACTCGCACAGAGAAGAGCGTTTTGGCACTTATGGAACACATTTAGTGTGATGTGCTTTATTTCTTGGCACACACAACCATTGTTCAAAAAAGCACTTTATTCGCTCTCAAATACATTGTGAGCAAAGGAAGATACGGCGCGTCATTGTGAACCAGCGGAAGGTGCCAGGAGGCTCATTCTAAGTGTGCCTGACGCAGCTTCGCATCCCGTTCTATCTGCAACAGTTCCAGGTGGCTGAGAAGCACTGCTGTGGAGTTACAGCCAAATCTGAAAGTGTGTTTCTCTTGCTGTGATAATGTATTTCAAGCAATCTATAGGCATATGGTAAAAATTTTCTCCATATATGGCACATGTGTGCCACGTACAAAAAAGCACTCCACTCGCTCAGAGAAGGCCTCCGATGAGCGTTTTGGCACTTATGGAACACATTTAGTGTGGTGTGCTTTATTTCTTGGCACACACAACCATTCTTCAAAAAAGCACTTTCTTCGCTCAGAACAGCGTTTTCGCACTTATGGAACACATTTAGTGTGATGTGCTTTATTGCTTGGCACACACAACCTTTGTTCAAAAAAGCAGTTTATTCGCTCTCAAATACATTGTGAGCAAAGGATGATACGGCGCGTCCTTGTGAACCAGCGGAAGGTGCCAGGATGCTAATTCTAAGTGTGCCTGACGCAGCTTCACATCCCGTTCTATCTGCAACAGTTTCAGGTGGCTGAGAAGCACTGCTGTGGAAATGGGAAAATGTATTTCTCGCGCTGTGATAATGTATTTCAATCAACCTATAGGCTTTGTGGTAAAAATTTTCTCCATATATGGCACATGTGTGCCACGTCCAAAAAAAGCACTCCAATCGCTCAGAGAAGGCCTCCGAAGAAAGTTTGGCACTTATGGAACACATTTAGTGTGATGTGCTTTATTGCTTGGCACACACAACTATTGTTCAAAAAAGCACTTTATTCGCTCTCAAATACATTGTGAGCAAAGGAAGATACGGCGCGTCATTGTGAACCAGCGGAAAGTGCCAGGAGGCTAATTCCAAGTGTGCCTGACGCAGCTTCGCAACCCGTTCTACCTGCAACAGTTTTCGGTGGCTGAGAAGCACTGCTGTTGCGTTACAACTAAAATGAGAAAATGTGTTTCGCTCGCTGTGATAATGTATTTCAAGCAACCTATAGGCTTTGTGGTAAAAATTTTCTCCATATATGGCACATGTGTGCCACGTCCAAAAAAGCACTCCAATCGCTCAGAAAAGGCCTCCGAAGAGCGTTTTGGCACTTATGGAACACATTTAGTGCGATGTGCTTTATTGCTTGTCTCACACAACCATTGTTAAAAAAGCACTTTATTCGCTCTCAAATACATTGTGAGCATGGGATTATACGGCGCGTCATTGCGAACCAGCGGAAGGTGCCAGGAGGCTCATTCCAAGTGTGCCTGACGCAGCTTTGCATCCCGTTCTATCTGCAACAGTTTTCGGTGGCTGAGAAGCACTGCTGTTGCGTTACAGCTAAAATGAGAAAATGTATTTCTGGCGCTGTGATAATGTATTTCAAGCAACCTATAGGCTTTGTGGTAAAAATTTTCTCCATATATGGCACATGTGTGCCACTTCCAAAAAAGCACTCCACTCGCTGAGAGAAGAGCCTTTTGGCACTTATGGAACACATTTAGTGCTTTATTTCTTGGCACACACAACCATTGTTCAAAAAAGCACTTTATTCGCTCTCAAATACATTGTGAGCAAAGGAAGATACGGCGCGTCATTGTGAACCAGCGGAAGGTGCCAGGAGGCTCATTCTAAGTGTGCCTGACGCAGCTTCGCATCCCGTTCTATCTGCAACAGTTCCAGGTGGCTGAGAAGCACTGCTGTGGAGTTACAGCCAAATCTGAAAGTGTGTTTCTCTTGCTGTGATAATGTATTTCAAGCAATCTATAGGCATATGGTAAAAATTTTCTCCATATATGGCACATGTGTGCCACGTACAAAAAAGCACTCCACTCGCTCAGAGAAGGCCTCCGATGAGCGTTTTGGCACTTATGGAACACATTTAGTGTGGTGTGCTTTATTTCTTGGCACACACAACCATTCTTCAAAAAAGCACTTTCTTCGCTCAGAACAGCGTTTTCGCACTTATGGAACACATTTAGTGTGATGTGCTTTATTGCTTGGCACACACAACCTTTGTTCAAAAAAGCAGTTTATTCGCTCTCAAATACATTGTGAGCAAAGGATGATACGGCGCGTCCTTGTGAACCAGCGGAAGGTGCCAGGATGCTAATTCTAAGTGTGCCTGACGCAGCTTCACATCCCGTTCTATCTGCAACAGTTTCAGGTGGCTGAGAAGCACTGCTGTGGAAATGGGAAAATGTATTTCTCGCGCTGTGATAATGTATTTCAATCAACCTATAGGCTTTGTGGTAAAAATTTTCTCCATATATGGCACATGTGTGCCACGTCCAAAAAAAGCACTCCAATCGCTCAGAGAAGGCCTCCGAAGAAAGTTTGGCACTTATGGAACACATTTAGTGTGATGTGCTTTATTGCTTGGCACACACAACCATTGTTCAAAAAAGCACTTTATTCGCTCTCAAATACATTGTGAGCAAAGGAAGATACGGCGCGTCATTGTGAACCAGCGGAAAGTGCCAGGAGGCTAATTCCAAGTGTGCCTGACGCAGCTTCGCAACCCGTTCTACCTGCAACAGTTTTCGGTGGCTGAGAAGCACTGCTGTTGCGTTACAACTAAAATGAGAAAATGTGTTTCGCTCGCTGTGATAATGTATTTCAAGCAACCTATAGGCTTTGTGGTAAAAATTTTCTCCATATATGGCACATGTGTGCCACGTCCAAAAAAGCACTCCAATCGCTCAGAAAAGGCCTCCGAAGAGCGTTTTGGCACTTATGGAACACATTTAGTGCGATGTGCTTTATTGCTTGTCTCACACAACCATTGTTCAAAAAAGCACTTTATTCGCTCTCAAATACATTGTGAGCATGGGATTATACGGCGCGTCATTGCGAACCAGCGGAAGGTGCCAGGAGGGTCATTCCAAGTGTGCCTGACGCAGCTTTGCATCCCGTTCTATCTGCAACAGTTTTCGGTGGCTGAGAAGCACTGCTGTTGCGTTACAGCTAAAATGAGAAAATGTATTTCTGGCGCTGTGATAATGTATTTCAAGCAACCTATAGGCTTTGTGGTAAAAATTTTCTCCATATATGGCACATGTGTGCCACTTCCAAAAAAGCACTCCACTCGCTGAGAGAAGAGCCTTTTGGCACTTATGGAACACATTTAGTGCTTTATTTCTTGGCACACACAACCATTGTTCAAAAAAGCACTTTATTCGCTCTCAAATACATTGTGAGCAAAAGATGATACGGCGCGTCATTGTGAACCAGAGGAAGGTGCCAGGAGCCTCCTTCTAAGTGTGCCTGACGCAGCTTCACATCCCGTTCTACCTGCAACAGTTTCAGGTGGCTGAAAGGCACTGCTGTGGAGTTACAGCTAAAATGAGAAAATGTGTTTCTGTCGCTGTGATAATGTATTTCAAGCAATCTATAGGCTTTGTGATAAAAAATTTTCTCCATATATGGCACATGTGTGCCACGTCCAAAAAAGCACTCCACTCGCTCAGAGAAGGCCTCCGAAGAGCGTTTTCGCACTTATGGAACACATTTAGTGTGATGTGCTTTATTTCTTGGCACACACAACCATTCTTCAAAAAAGCACTTTCTTCGCTCAGAGAAGAGCGTTTTGGCACTTATGGAACACATTTAGTGTGATGTGCTTTATTTCTTGGCACACACAACCATTGTTCAAAAAAGCACTTTATTCGCTCTCAAATACATTTTGAGCAAAGGATGATACGGCGCGTCATTGTGAACCAGCGGAAGGTGCCAGTAGGCTCATTCCAAGTGTGCCTGACGCAGCTTCGCAACCCGTTCTACCTGCAACAGTTTCAGGTGGCTGAAAAGCACTGCTGTGGAGTTACAGCTAAAATGAGAAAGTGTGTTTCGCTCGCTGTGATAATGTATTTCAAGCAACCTATAGGCTTTGTGGTAAAAATTTTCTCCATATATGGCACATGTGTGCCACGTCCAAAAAAGCACTCCACTCGCTGAGAGAAGAGCCTTTTGGCACTTATGGAACACATTTAGTGCTTTATTTCTTGGCACACACAACCATTGTTAAAAAAAGCACTTTATTCGCTCTCAAATACATTGTTAGCAAAAGATGATACGGCGCGTCATTGTGAACCAGAGGAAGGTGCCAGGAGGCTCATTACAAGTCTGCCTGACGCAGCTTCACATCCCCTTGTATCTGCAACAGTTTCATGTGGCTGAGAAGCACTGCTGTGGAGTTACACCTAAAATGAGAAAATGTGTTTCTCTCGCTGTGATAATGTATTTCAAGCAACCTATAGGCTTTGTGGTAAAAATATTCTCCATATATGACACATGTGTGCCACGTCCAAAAAAGCACTCCACTCGCTCAGAGAAGGCATCCGAAGAGCGTTTTGGCACTGATGGAACACATTTAGTGTGATGTGCTTTGTTGCTCTGCACACACAACCATTGTTCGAAAATGCACTTTATTCACTCTCAAACACATTGTGAGCAAAGGATAATACGGCAAATCATTGTGAGTCAGCAGAAGGTGCCTGGAGGCTCAATGCAGGTGTGCCTGACGCAGGCAACCTATAGGCTTTGTGGTAAAAAAATCTTCTACATATATGGCACATGTGTGCCACGTCCAAAAAA